>NC_141691.1:479190028-479790028 GCF_964263255.1 Lissotriton vulgaris
AGTTCGAAACTCACAGAGCAGGGGTAGCGGGGTTGAGTGAGGGAGTGAGTGGTCTAGTTTTTTGGTTACTATTTACAAAGGCTTCAACAATATGAGATCCTTCTTTTAATAGTGGGGGAAAGGGGAGACTGTGTGCTTCCCAGATGGCCGAAAGAGGCTTGCAACAGCATAGGGAGAGTAGAGCAGATAATCTAAAAAGCTACAATGAGGGAGACACACAACCCTTCCCATAGGTTGACAATGTGGTCCTGGAATGTTAATGGCCTTGGTAACAGCATTAAATGTATGTTAGTCTTACAATACCTGCGGCGCCATGGCCCTGATGTAGTACTATTGCAGGAGACACATCTCTGGGGCCATCATTACAGAGCTCTAGATATAATGGGAAATGTACTGAGGGACCACACTGGATACATGACTGATTCTCGGGGAGTGGGTATCCTTATCTAGAAGTCAGTACCGTTTAGTTGCCATGGGGGTGTGGCACAATATGCATAGTCGCTTAACGGGGACATGGGAGGCGATCAATCTGAATCTGATCAGTACATGCCCCCTCAAGACTGCTTGGGATGACTCTGGCTGACCTATGGAGAATTACTGTAAAGTTCCTCCCCAAAATTCTGCTGATTGGAGGAGAACATGAACACAGTCATGGACGCAGCCACTTATAGAAAGAGGAGTGCCGTGGGGGGATGAGCGGGGAAGGTCCACTGTCGCAATTTGTGACACCAATGGGACTGGTGGATCTTTGGAGGGAGCACAACCCTCAACGGTACCAATATAGATATTTCTCAGCACCCAAATGGGGGTGCCTGGTTTTGAGCTGCAATGCACCTTGCAAGAGGTATATCCCCCCAGTGGAGGTTCACCTTTGGGCCAGACGGAAGACTTCTTGGTGCCTCAGAGACTAGGACATTTGGTATCTGAAAAAAACAGGTTAATACTTGACAAAGTGCATGAGTGTATGGAACAGCACTTCAAAAGAAAATCAGGGGTCAGTAGATTCAGCAGTGACCCTGTGGGAAGCATTTAAGACTGATCTGAGGAGGGGCCCAGTTGTTAATTGGGGGGGATGCAGACTGTTCAGATTTCCTTAAAGCTATAGCCCTTCAGGAGCTCTCTGGAGAAAAGCATGGGACCCTGGATGCGAATTTAACCAAGGAAGAGCTGGCACAGGCATTGCGCCAGCTCCAATATGGAAAGGCACAGGGACCTAATGGCTTACCGGTCAAGCTGTATAAGGGACTAGCAGATGTTGCAGTTAAACCAATGTTAGCAATCTTTCTTGAGGCGAATGCAAAAGCCTGCTTGGCCACAGATCAGAGAACAGCAACTATTGTTGCAATACATTAGGAGGGCAAACCCTCCGCCAACTGTGTAGTTGCTTCTCTGCTTAGGATTATTCTTCACACTGGACCTCCAAGAGTGTCTTCGCAGAAATATAGTGCCACAATTAGAGAGGCTCAAAGGGGATGTGACACATTGGGGAAACCAGCGACTAAAGCAAGTGGGCCGAGCAGCCCTATACAAAATGATGAGACTACTCTACAATATGCAATATACACCCTATAAGATCTCGCCCACAGTGTTTAAGAGCATAGGCCAAGAGGTTTGTTGACTGTTGTGGAAGGGGGGAGTCCCAAGAATAGCACTGGTAAAGCTGCAGGGGGGGGGAAATCAACAATGGGGGGCTGTCGATGTCTGATATCCTGAAGTACTACTGGGCCTCTCAACGCCTGGTCATTAATGAGTGGGTGTTTGCTGACCACTGGTATCCATATAGAGTAGACAAGACGTCCTTGGGCCGGGGTAGATATAAGGGAATTTTCTATGGAGCAAAGGGAAAAAGGGGCAGGCCAAAACATACACAGACAGTCATTAATGTATGGAAAGAAGCACGGTTTCTGGGCTGGAGGGGGAAGCTGATGCCGCTTTGGTGCTTTAGTGCAGCGATCTGCTGTCGGAGGTGGGAGGTTTGGAGGGTTCTCAAAATGGGAGCATTTGGGAATAGAAAACCTGGGAGATGTTTGGAGAAATCAAGTCAATACAAAATTTGAGGACTTTAGTGGAGAATACAATCTGGTGGAGTCTGAGCACTTCTGACATCTATCGTTGGGGCATGCCCTGCATTGCCATTTACTGGAGAGCAATCAGATACCTGAATCCTCACCTCTGGAGGACTAAATATTTACTGAGGCATCGATGGAAAGGGGAGTGTCGATGATTTACAGAAAATTACTAAATAATACCCCAGACCTATTGGGCCCCTTGAAGCTAGCATGGGCAGGAGATCTAGGAGAGCTTGTAGACGACGATTGGATGGAGGCTCTACAGGGCCCACTGGAGATCGCTATCCGAGTACGATTCAGATTGGTTCAATTCAAAATACTTCATAGTACCTATTATTCCCAGACATGGCTAGACAAGATTGGTAGGGCAGAGTCTCTGCTGTGTAGGAGAGGATGTGGGAGCGAGGGAATGTTTTTCCATATCCTTTGGGAATGCCTACTAGTACAGGGCTACTGGGCCAGAGTGACAGCGAAAATGGCCAGGGTCACAGCGATGGAGGTCCCTCTCGATGCAAAATGGTTACCCCTGGGGATAAACAGGACAGGCCCAGGTGTGCGGAGGTCTAGTTGGCAGCGGGAGTTGCTAAACGCAAAAGTGTGGGCGGGTTATGGGCAAAGGGCGGGAACATGTGGTATATAAGCTGACAGCATGTCCCAAAAATTGGGAGTAAGTGGTGGGCATGGAGTGAATATAGAGGGTACGGGCGATTAGATGCGGAGGGAGGAAATCCGGGGTGGGTGGGGCTGTGAAGTTGGTATGTGTATGCAGTAATTTCTTGGTCCATAAAAGCACCACACTTGCAAGATTGTGAAATAAAGACCGGTTCTCCGATATACGAAAGTTAGCTGTGTATGTAACGACTGTCAACCCTCTTTTCATCATATGATTTATGAAGCCAGGGGCGTAACACAGGCCCCCACATCACACTCCCCAAGGGGCCCCTTCAGCACAGTGCTCCAGTCGGTGAGCTCCTGATTAGGGCCTGGATTCAAGTACGATGTAGCGGAAAGGACAAACTTCCACTGAACGCAGGCAATCAGTGGTTTAAAGAGCACCGGAAGCTGAGTGATCGCCTGTAGTGCAGTGAGTCATTTGGGTCGTTATTCGTTTAAATTGGTGGTGTTTTCGGATGTAAAGTGAAGCATGTGCGTGCAACTGCAGCAGCTCACATGAAGCAAGGTTAGTTTGCAGGCAGTTAAGCCGCTGCCCTGAGCTGTCATTATATCCTTCTTTGCAGCCGTTCATGTCTTACCTACGGTGTGTTTTCATTTGGTATTAGTCGTGTGCTTGTACCACAGTGTATCTTCAAGCCAACTCGTATGGTTCATTTGACTTCAATAGACTTTAAATGGGTAATTCTTGAACTTTAACAAGTTTTATTTTGAAACTCGAAGCTTTCACTGTTGCGGACTATTGAACAGTGAACTCTCTGCCCTTCCACGGGGTTCTTGTGATTATAAGAATAATGTATTTTCCAAACGTAAAGTTCAGAGAGGGGTCTTCGGGGGCGTTAGAGGGGCATCTTTGATTTGCCCTTTGGAAATGGGATGAATAGTGTGGCTTTTTAATACAACCTAGGACAGCAAAGTGCCTATAATGTGACTTGCTGCCACCACGCAATAATTGTTTACATTCAGCATGCCACTCTCTTCTTTGTCAATAGTTGCCTGTGTTGTTGCTTCAAAAAAACGCTCATGCCGCGCAGTAATATTTATGTGAAATCCACACCAGGGTATGACCTTAATGCCATTGTGTTTTTTCTCCATGTTTTTGTCTTTTTTTAATATCACATAGCAGGCGTCTAAAGTTAAGTCAGTATGCCTATGTGCACTTTTTAACTTCCTGTGAGTACTGAGCATAAGAACATTTTTGGGATTTAGTTAAATGGGTCTCATATTTATTCTCGAGAGGAAATTCTTTTCAATTTGTTTTCTCTGAATCCGGCACATAGGTTGGTTGTCACAGCTCTTACTCCTATAGGCGCTTGTGACTTAAAAGATAAATCAGCGTGTCCCAAACCATCTGGACTGGAAACTGGGGGGAGATCGGGAAGGATCGCTGCACAAAAGGGGTCTGAAGGTGGACATGGGCCATGGTTACTTCCACCACATTATGTGAAATGTTCAACCCCATAACATTTTGAAACAAGATTATGCCCCGCACTCCCCACCCTAACCCATTCGGAAAGGACCCTAGAGCCTATATTCCATGTACGACTGTGCGCAAATGGGTAAGCATTCTGAGATGCGGAACACAGATGGGTACGTGCACATGTAGAGATGGACACCCTGCGTCTGTGCACATCTAGACAGTGCTGCAGAAAAGAGCTGGGACAGCAGGTCAATGTTCGCAATCAGAGGGTCTTTACATTTCCAGGAAGGAACCCGGCGGCATTCCTAATTGTGCGACCATATTTTGGGAGTCACTGGACTTGCACAAACGTGTGCTTTTCAGGAGTGGACAAGTGTGTTTTATGGACATGCACACACCACATAGCCTCTGTAGTTTTACTTACGAATGCACTATACATTTAGCATTTTATAATTGGTTGCATTTACATGTGTTTGTGGGATGCAATTATTCCTTTTATCATCATCCTGTGTTTGACATTGCAGTGTCAGTTCATCAGATGGTAAGTGCTGGGAGGGGAGAGAAGATCATGTGATATACTGAGCCTCGCCAATCTAATCAAGTCGTCATAAGGGGTTTGCCCATTAAAGACTGCTAATTTACTGAACACTTTAATTTATGTGACAGATGCCAGTCGTCTGTTTGTGGGGTGCTGCTCCTAGCACATTGCTATTAAGTTCTGTGCAGTGTCTACTACGCCGCATGTACCGATAAAGTGTCTGTGGGGGATAGCCATGATTATTCTGAGATGTACCTGCTAGTCAACAGTACATAAAATATCCTCCCTGGGTCGTGTTTTTAACTGTTGAATGTATTTTTACTTCTGTGACTATTTGCATTCAAGGAGGGTTGTAGGGTGCTGCTCTTCCATTCCCCCCTTTTTGTCCCTCGGGCTCACCATGGCTTTACTAACTTTCATTACTTTCTACGCAATGACAAGTAAGGAAAGGAGAAGCAGGAGCCTGAACTGAAGCCTGATTGGCTGATCAGAGGTGCATTAAAAAGATGCTCAGGCACAGCTTGGTGGTACAGCAGGGGTGAAATGCAGTTGTGTAATTTGCAGGCCAGAAGGCATTAGTCCATCTACCAGTGTTTGGCCTGGTGTTGGAATAAAATTGTACATCTGTGAGTACATCAGTTTATGAGAATTAGTAGTGAAGTACCTCACTTGTGTTTTATGTGCCTGATAAGGGAAAGGAGGGTCAAAACAATAAATTAATTGATCTCCCACGCTAAGCGACCACTACACTCATGCTAAAGAGCTAACACATCTAAGGTGTTTATTTCCAATTCTTTGAAATATGTAGCTTCTGCAGACGATGTAAAAGAGCCCAATTCCATTAATTCTGTTGATAAACAAATGATTAGAATTTAGACCAAGCTTTGTCATGGGGTGGTGAACTTGCCTAAGATTGTCCAACTCTTTTTGACAAAAGGGTCCTAAAGAACAGACCTATGAATGTGTTCTATTGAGATAGAACAGTTAATTTTACATAATATGCTGATCATAAGTTTGGCCAGGGGCGTAACACAGGCCCTCGCAGCCCCGGCGGTGAGGGGGTCACCCAAGCTCCAGGTGCCCCCCTCAGCACAGTACTCTAGGTGGAGAGCTACTGATTGAGCCCGGAGGGGCCCCTCCACATGCCTTGCAGGGCGGCCCCCTCAAGTTTCATTACGCCACTGTATGAAGCCTATGTTTTTCAATAGAAAGAATTAAAAAGAATATGCTTTCTCAAGCTCTTGGCCTCCTCATGCTTAAGCGTGCTGCTTTCCGTCCCAGCCCAGACTACCACTGACTTACGCCATGTAGACACCTAAGGTGGCGCATTCGACTTCCAGTGCTTTGACAATAAATACTTTTCTCCAATAGCAAAACTAGATCTAGAAAGCAGGCTGCAAGCCTTGTCTTCTGAGTGCTGCAGAAAGGTCCTATTGCACAAGCTTTCCAGCTGTGGAGAACAAAATTTCTAAGGAGGCGACTAATGTGTGAGGTAACCTCCCTACAGTACAGGAGATGTTACAACGCGTGATAAAACCACGCATACCATTACATCGCATGCGCTTTTACAACGCATGCGATGTAATGTGTAATGGCGGTGGCGGCGGGGGCGGCTAGTCACGTCTTTGTGAGGAAACTTAGGCTGTTTCCTCACAACGATGTGAAGCAAGCAGGAAGGAGGAAGCAGGATCTGACGGCGACGCTGGATAGGTGAGAGGTAAGGGGGTTTGTGCATGAGGTGGGGATTACTTTTGTAGGGTTTAGTGTAGTTCAAAAGTAGGTTGGTAATGTTTGTGTTGTGTGGGTGTTTTTTGAAAACGTTTTAGTGTGTGTTGTGGTGTTGTCATGTTTGTTTAGTGTAGTGTATTGGGGAGGGTAGTGTAGTGTTTATGTAGTGTAGTTATTTAGGTTTTAGGGTAGTGTTGTAGTGTTTGTTTATTGTAGCGTATTAGGGTTTAGGGTAGTGTTAGTGTGGGGGTAGTGTGGATAGTGTAGTAGTGTTATAGGGTTTAGGGTAGTGTAGGGGTGGGAGTAGTGTGGGTAGCATAGTAGTGTTTTAGGGTTTAGGGTAGTGTAGGGGTGGGAGTAGTGTGGGTAGCGTAGTAGTGTTTTAGGGTTTAGGGTAGTGTAAGGGTGGGAGTAGGGTGGGTAGCGTAGTAGTGTTTAAGGGTTTAGGGTAGTGTAGGGGTGGGAGTAGTGTGGGTAGCATAGTATTGTTTTAGGGTTTAGGGTAGTGTAGGGGTGGGAGTAGTCTGGGTAGCGTAGTAGTGTTTTAGTGTTTATGTAGTGTAGTTATTTAGGTTTTAGGGTAGTGTAGTGTTGTAGTGTTTGTTTATTGTAGCGTATTAGGGTTTAGGGTAGTGTTAGTGTGGGGGTAGTGTGGATAGTGTAGTAGTGTTATAGGGTTTAGGGTAGTGTAGGGGTGGGAGTAGTGTGGGTAGCATAGTAGTGTTTTAGGGTTTAGGGTAGTGTAGGGGTGGGAGTAGTGTGGGTAGCGTAGTAGTGTTTTAGGGTTTAGGGTAGTGTAAGGGTGGGAGTAGGGTGGGTAGCGTAGTAGTGTTTAAGGGTTTAGGGTAGTGTAGGGGTGGGAGTAGTGTGGGTAGCATAGTATTGTTTTAGGGTTTAGGGTAGTGTAGGGGTGGGAGTAGTCTGGGTAGCGTAGTAGTGTTTTAGGGTTTACGGTAGTGTAGACGTGGGAGTAGTGTGGGTAGCATAGTAGTGTTTTAGGGTTTAGGGTAGTGTAGGGGTGGGAGTAGTGTAGGGGTGGGAGTAGTGTGAGTAGTGTTGTAGTGTAGTAGTGCTTTAGGGTTTAGGGTAGTGTAAGGGTAGGAGTAGTGTGGGTAGTGTAGTAGTGCTTTAGGGTTTAGGGTAGTGTAAGGGTGGGAGTAGTTTGGGTAGTGTAGTAGTGTTTTAGGGTTTAGGGTAGTGTAGGGGTGGGAGTAGTGTGGGTAGCGTAGTAGAGCTTTAGGGTTTAGGGTAGTGTAGGGGTGGGAGTAGTGTGGGGAGCTTTTTAGTGTTTTAGGGTTTAGGGTAGTGTAGGGGTGGGAGTAGTGTAGGGGTGGGAGTAGTGTGAGTAGTGTTGTAGTGTAGTAGTGCTTTAGGGTTTAGGGTAGTGTAAGGGTAGGAGTAGTGTGGGTAGTGTAGTAGTGCTTTAGGGTTTAGGGTAGTGTAAGGGTGGGAGTAGTGTGGGTAGTGTAGTAGTGTTTTAGGGTTTAGGGTAGTGTAGGGGTGGGAGTAGTGTGGGTAGCGTAGTAGAGCTTTAGGGTTTAGGGTAGTGTAGGGGTGGGAGTAGTGTGGGGAGCGTTTTAGTGTTTTAGGGTTTAGGGTAGTGTAGGGGTGGGAGTAGTGTGAGTAGGGTAGTAGTGTTATAGGGTTTAGGGTAGTGTAGGGGTGGGAGTTGTGTGGGTAGCGTAGTAGTGTTTTAGGGTTTAGGGTAGTGTAGGGGTGGGAGTAGTGTGGGTAGGGCAGTAGTGTTTTAGGGTTTAGGGTAGTGTAGGGGTGGGAGTAGTGTAGGGGTGGGAGTAGTGTGGGTAGTGTTGTATTGTAGTAGTGTTTTAAGGTTTAGGGTAGTGTAAGGGTAGGAGTAGTGTGGGTAGCGTAGTAGTGTTTTAGGGGTTAGGGTAGTTTAGGGGTGGGAGTAGTGTGGGTAGCATAGTAGTGTTTTAGGGTTTAGGGTAGTGTAGGGGTGGGAGTATTGTGGGTAGGGTAGTAGTGTTTTAGGGTTTAGGGTAGTGTAGGGGTGGGAGTAGTGTGGGTAGCGTTGTAGTGTTTTAGGGTTTAGGGTAGTGTAAGTGTGGGAGTAGTGTGGGTAGTGTAGTAGTGGTTTAGGGTAGTGTAAGGGTGGGAGTAGTGTGGGTAGTGTAGTAGTGGTTTAGGGTAGTGTAAGAGTGGGAGTAGTGTGGGTAGTGTAGATGTGGTTTAGGGTAGTGTAGGGGTGGGAGTAGTGTGGGTAGCGTTGTAGTGTTTTAGGGTTTAGGGTAGTGTAAGGGTGGGAGTAGTGTGGGTAGTGTAGTAGTGGTTTAGGGTAGTGTAAGGTGGGAGTAGTGTGGGTAGTGTAGTAGTGGTTTAGGGTAGTGTAAGGATGGGAGTAGTGTGGGTAGTGTAGTAGTGTGGCAGTGTTTTGGGTTGGGGCAGTGTAGGGGTGGGAGTAGTCTATTAATATAATAAAAACATTGACACAAAACAAGGAGAGTGGAGCCCCAGCCGACGTTCATAAGGAGGAGCTGTCCCTGTGTCCGTGGCACTGATAGTACCATCATGGCAACTGCCCCCCTCTTAGCATGCATCCCGCAAATAAATACACGCCACACAAGTATTAACTTGGGAAAAATTGCTGCAGGTTTATTACATACAACGTTATGTAATCTTGTGGGTTAGCTTACGGGCGATCCAAAGGCAGGCAGCATTCTCGCCACCTGCCCGCCTGATGAGCCAAGCAGCACCGTAGCGAACCACCTATGTACTGCACCTTCTGGTGATCCCCTTCCAGGATCACATGACCATTGGTCCCTTATACTCACGCCCCTTTCGGGGTGGAGCGTAGCTAGGCAAGCCCCGGGTTGCTCAGACCCACAACCGCCCAAAGGACTAACGGGGCGCCGACACAGGTTCCAGGAACCTCCCATGAGGCTCCTGGGGTTAGGCTCTGGCACCCCTATGTGACGTGCTGACGTACCCTTCTGTACCAATATACTTCCAGATCGCCCTGTAACTCCGCCACAGCCCTGGAGGCGAACACCGTCGCCGCCAGGGCCCCCCACTAAACCGCTCTTGTCTTTACCTGCAACCCTTCTACGCTAAAGCTTCCTATAAGTCTAACAGGAACAAGTTCATCCCTACTGGTGATAGGTGTACCCCATCTCTTCAAAATATCCTTTGACCCTCTTTTGGATCATTTTGTGTCTAATGAATCCCAGGCCCCTCTGCTCAGTAAATTTGTGCATGGAGCTGTTCACGCGTCTCCTGGAGGGCTCCACCGCCTCGCAAGATTTCGCCCCATGCCACACCCTATGTGGCACAATCTCTGACAACCAGAGCTCACACTGCCCGTGCGCTTGCTGACCTCCCCCAAGCCGGATTTCATCATTTGCAGGAGTAAAGTCCTTCCAGAGGTAGTGAGGTCATTGCCCCCCACATGTATCACCAAACAATTGGGAGGACCCCCCTCGTAGCTAGCGAGTACTCAAGTCTGTTCATGAGGCTGCTCCATCTCATTCCAGGGCAACCAAGCCACTCAAACTTTGTCTGTGAAAATCCACGCATCCAGTTCCTGATCGATGCCTAACGGGCTAACCTGGAGATAGCTGAGTGCCCAATGACACACACTCTGGACCCTGATAAAACAAAGGACAGTATTTTTAATATACAAAGCCATTATGCAATTGCACTAAAACACTGCAAAACACAGCAAAACCATATTCGCACACAACACTGCAAAACTACTTTCTACAACACAGACACCTTCAAGGGCGGATATAGCGTTTGTAACATTGGGACTCCCAGCGTCCCACCTTCTTCACACCTGCTGGTTCCATACCTGATTTAAATGCAGAGGTGGCGGCACCAATCCTAAATGAATGGCTGGAATATTTTTTGTCAGCATGAAGGAGGCCAGCCCTGGACAAGCACGCCCCCATTATGCGCTCCATCGGATACTTAGTTAGCGGCCCTAGGTCGGCATCAATAAATAGCCTGGTGTCACTGGGCGCAGCGCTACGTACTCCCTGACCTTGAAGACCGGACAGTATCTGGAGTCACCCAACAGCATTAACCCACCTCTACACCCTTTCCTGCCTGTCAGATTTAGAGCGCGCAACTAGCTCACTAATGCAGAAGTTTTCAAAAAACGGCAAGCAGACTGCAGCTGCAAATAGGGAAGCCTCAAAGGGCAAGTGGGTAACAACCCCTCGGACATCCAGCATGGCCTGGAGTATTGTGAAGTTGATAGGGGACCTGCTGTCTGGAACTCTAGGCTCGTCTCTGGCCCACCGTTTCAAGGTCGCCCTGGTGATAAAGGACTTAGCTGGTTCCTGCCCTCCCTTCAACTTAACATCATGGCTGATTGCCCCCAAATGTCCACATACCCAGGAGTGGCTTTTTCCCTGTTTGTCCAAACTACAAAACCCTGTACTTTGCCCTCGATGGGTAGCTCGGACAAGCCCAAAGCTTCCACCACTTTGTTAAAAGACGCCAACTGGGCTAGGTAACGTTTCCTAATACCTGGGGCCAAGGACTGTTCTCCCAGTGCTCTCAACTCTTGTTCCACTCCAGGATCCTCCAGAGGGATGACAGGAAGGGGGTCCTCTCTGCTCTCGCCTGCGGCCAGGCCTCCCGGAAACGGAGCCACTGAAAACGAGAGAGAGCGTCAGCTGCCACGTTCTTGACCCCCTCAATATATCTGGCCCTACACTCAATATTGCAGGGCAGGCTCCCTCTGGCTAGTTCCCTTAGTAAACAAAGCTCCAGCGGGCACTTGGCTGTCTGCCCATTGATTGCCTGTACCACCACCATGTTGTCAGACCAGAATAGGACCTTTCTGTCTGACAGGATCTCTGGCCAAAGGTGGATTGCAACGACGACGGGGAACAGCTCCAGGACAGGGATCTTGGCGATAATGCCACCCTTACGCCAGGCGTTGGGCCACTCCTTTGCACACCATTGCTCACCCAGGATTGCACCAAAGCCCTCCCTCCCTGATGCATCAGTGAACAAGCTAAGCTCGGGACTGTCCACCCATGGAGCCCTCCAGATAACCGTGCCATTAAATTGAGACAGAAACTCACCCCACATGGCCAGGTCCCTCTTTAGACCTAATGACAGCTTAACAAAGGGGTGCTTCTTGGAAACCTTAGCAGTGGCCCTAGCCAGTCTCCTGGCAAACACCCTCCCTACCGGAATGACTCTGGCTGCGAAGTTAAGCTTGCCCAAGAGGCTTTGGATGACACCTAGAGGCGCCTTGTCTTTCCACAGCAGTGACTGGATGTCCTGTTGCAATGCCTGCACCTTCTCGGCAGGGAGTCTCGACACGCCCATCACCATGTCCAACTCAATGCCCAATAAAGTGAGAACCTGCACAGGGCATTCCGTCTTACCAGGTGCTAACGGCACCCCCAGGTGTCGGGCCAAATCCTGAAAACATTGTAGCCCCCTGCTGCACTCCTGTGTACCCACACCTTCGATTTTTTTTTTTATTTGTTTTTATTACAGAATTAGAAACCAGTACACAAAATAGATTAACCAGTACACTTATTGTGTCCTAATGCATAGATAAAGTAAGCAGAATATCATACACGGCCATTTAGCCCACAACCGGAGGCCGGGCGGCGCATCAATCCGTACTTCCAGCAAGAACATCACAGTGATTATCCCTGAGGGATATCTGGTCAATAACATCATTCTGTATCTGCATTTTACCCCCCTAAACTCCCGACCCTCCCCTTACACCAGCCAGCATGCTCCAGCGATCCATATGAGCGACTTCGCACTTGTAATCCTGGTCCCATACCTATCTACCAAAGGACGCCTATCGTGTCGACCTAGGGTATCTCTACTATCACCCTCACAGCCTGTCTGGGCCCTCTCGGTACCCTTGGAAGCGTGCCTAACCCTAGGTTCAACTGCAGTGTCTCCCTGAACATGGCCTCGGTGCCTAACACTTCCCCCAAACAACACCCTCTCCCCTCCCCGCAACCGCTGCTGATGTGGGCCTGCTCTTGCTAACACTTCTGTGGAGCTCGCTACAGATCGAGTGGTGCCTTTGCTCTTTCAAGCCTCATGGAGCCCCAGGTATACAATTTGTCTATTCTTCGTCCTCCACCATGTAGTCACGTAACGCCTGGACTATCGTCTCCCACGCCCTTGACATTTCCAAGCTCTTGTCATTATCAATCCTGACAGCCTGTCTCATCCGGAGCACACTCTCACATTCAGACCATTTCAGCAGTTCATTCATCCATCTCCTCACCGACGGTCCCTCCTTAGACTTCCAGTGCCAAGTAATTTCTCTTTGCGCCAATATGAGCCCCAGATAATGAATTTGCTCGTTACTTTTGTGTTCTTTGTGTGCGGAAACCAGAGCAATAGACACGCCGCCATGTCAAAGTCCACCTCCCGATCAGTCACCACATTCAAGAGTTCCCCCACTTCCAGCCAGTACGTCCCCAACTTTGGACAGCCCCACAACAGGTGATCTATGTCAACCTCTGGCGCCAGGCACCTCGGGCACAGTGCTTCATGTACCCGGAAGTACCTTTTGATCTTTTCCGGGGTCAGGTAAGCCCTGTGTAGGATGTAAAAGTGTACCTGTTGAAAACGTGCATTCCTTGTCCCCTTCCATGTTCGCTTCAGAATATGTCCCCACACCGTGTCCGGAATGGGCCTACCTATACTATCCTCCCATTTCGATTTCAGCACCAGAAGTGGCTCCAAGCCCTCATGTAACATCCTGTTATGTAGGCAAGTCACCGCTTTAAACATACCCGCGGCCATCACTACATACTGGCAGGCCATGGTCGTTTCTGGCTCGAGGAGCCCTCCTTTCCAGTGTTTCTGTATCGCCGCCACCACAGCCGCATGCAAAAGGAAGCTCCCATCCGGTAGACCAAACTGTTCCTGCAACGTCTGAAAGGGGACCAACATTCCATCCACATACAGATCCCCCACCATCTGTAAACCTAACTCCTCCCATTCCGACAGTGGAGACCAATCACCTCCATGTGGCAGCGCAGTCAACATTCCCAGTGGTATCTCTGGGGCATAAGGCCGGGACTTCTTTGTCCTCTTCAAACTCCTGTGCCAACACAACCTGATCGTCTTTTCTTCTACAGTAAGGCCCCTTAACTCTAGTTTCTGTTGCATAGCTATGTAGGCCAGGACGTGACGTTGTATACCAGTCCCTCTTTCGTGTTCCGGCCCTCTGAATTCCCTGGCTACGTGTTGTGTGAATATTTGGAGCTGCGCCGCCAAATAGTACAGCTCAAAATCGGGGACTGCCATCCCCCCTTCGAGCTTGGGTCTAAGCAAAGTATTCAATGCTACTCTGCGTCGTCCATGACCCCAAAGGAAGTCCGTTGTCAACATCCTTAGTTCTTTAAAGATCCGCTGAGGGATCCAGATGGGCAATGTGCGGAAGTAATAGAGCAACCTCGGGAGCGCCACCATTTTCAGTAGTGCCACTCGGCCCAACACTGACAAAGGGAGAGAGGCCCAGAAGGATATACAACCTCTCAGTGCACGTATACAACGCCCTATGTTACCCTCCAACAAATGCGCGGCCTCATGATAGATGCGGACTCCCAAATACGTGAAGCAATTTGGCTCCCAGATCACACCCAACACACGAGGGGGACATTGTGTGTCCGCCCTAAGCGGAAAGATACAAGTTTTATTCCAATTCACCTTAAGTCCCGACAACTGACCAAACCTGGACAACATGTCCATCGCTCCCGCTAGAGCCTGTTCCACATCTGCCAGGTATAACAACAAATCGTCTGCATACAGAGATATGTAGTGTGATTGCCCACCCTGTCCGATCCCCTGATACATGGCTCCCGACCTAGCCTGCACTGCTAATGGTTCCTGCCAGTGCAAACAGCAGCGGGGACAACGAACACCCCTGTCTCGTCCCTCTACGGACCGGATAATCCGAAGATACAATTGAGCCCAGGCGCACCCTTGCCGTGGCCGATGAGTACAACACTCCCGTCCATCTACCAAACCCCTCACCTATACCAAACTTCCCCAGTACCTCATCTAAGTAAGCCCATTCAAGGCTATCAAAAGCTTTTTTAATATCAACTGATAAGACCCCCGGTCTTTCATCAGTGTCCGCAGCACCGTCCAATATCCTGATCAGTCGGCGTATGTTTAGCGTCGTGTTCCTAGTAGGAATGAACCCTGCTTGGTCCCCGTGCACCAGTCTTGTCATGTGTGGAGCTAATCTGGTGGCCAGGACACGGCTCAATATCTTATAGTCCACCGTCAGCATGGACAAAGGCCTATAGGACGTTACATCAGATGCCTCTCTCCCGGGTTTCAGCAGCGGTACTACCAGTGCCTCCCTCATTGATCTGGGCAGGTACCCCAATCTTCCAGCCTCCGTATATACCACCAATAGTCTGGGCGCCAATTTATCCACGTATTTCTGATAAAATTCGATCGGCAGGCCATCTACCCCAGGCGTTTTGTTCCTTGCCATTTGTTTAATGGCCACTCTAATTTCCGTCAGCGTTATAGGCCCTCCCAACTCCTTCGCATCTTCGTCATCCAGCACTGGGAGCGGTACTGAGTCCAGGTACGCTCTGATTTCCGAGGCCTCCACCTCTAAATGGCATTCATACAGCTTCGCGTAATAAGACCGAAAACGCGCCATCACCGCCGCCTGCGAATAAACCATCTCCCCTGAATCAGTTTTTATGCTCATAATTGGACAGCCTCTAATTTCCGGGTTGGCAATCCTGGCAAGCAGCGTACCCACTTTATCCCTCTCGGCATGCGCTTTAATGGCGTATTGCTTATAATCATAACTCCGCAGCCGTTCCGTTTCGGTCGCCACTACCTCTTTAGCCTCTAATAACCGGTCTTGTAAGTCCGCTCGTTCAGGCCTACGCCGTTCCAAGTCCCTTAATACCTGCCCATGCATACTCCTCTCACCACCACTTTCATCGCATCCCATTCTGTGGATCTGGTATTGGCTGAACCCTCGTTTTCCTCAAAGTAGTGTTCTATGCCCTGTTGAACCGTGTCACTAAACACCGAATCCTCTAAGGTGTCCGGCCGGAGCCGCCATGTTGGGACCGCTGATCTCGCATGTTGCCACTGCACTAAGACCAACAAGGGATTATGATCTGAGATGGTCCTGGTCAGGTATTCCGTATGGGTGACCATGGCAGCCAGGGAGCTACTACACAAGACCGAGTCTATCCTGACGTGTAACGCATGGAGAGCCGAAAAAAAGGAATAATCCCTACTATCAGGATGCTGCTCCCTCCATACATCTAGCAATCCCCACCTCTCTTGCCAATCCTTCCTATGTGTGGCTAACCTGCGTACCGGTGAATCAGCCAGCGGTAGGTGCGACATATCAAGCGCCACATTAGTAATCGAGTTGAAGTCACCTCCTAGGATTATGGGGCCTGCCAGGAAATAGGCCAGTGAGCTCGTAAGGCCATCAAAAAGTGAGCCTGATCAACATTTGGGGCGTATACACTGCATAAAACCACATCCCTGACATATAACCTCCCCTCCACCACCACATATCTACCCTCAGGGTCCACCAACTGATTCGTAACCTGGAACGGTATGCCCGCCCTTACCCATATCAGCACCCCTCTAGCAAACGCTGAATAAGTGGTACCAAATACCTGACCCCGCCACCTCTTCTGTAGTGCAGTGCATTCTTGCTTAGTTAAGTGAGTTTCCTGTAACATTGCAATCTGGACACCCCGCCTCACCAGATAAGCATGCACCTTGTGGCGTTTGACCATTGTTCGCAGTCCCCGGACATTCCATGTTAGGCATTTCAAATTAGGTAACGTCCCCATGGTAATCATTACTGTACCAATTCAATAGCAACCAGTTGCTGCCCACATCGTTGCAGTTGCTTCCCCCCAGCATAACTGTTGAAAAAACTCCCCAAACCCCACTCCCCAGGACAGAGCCTAATAACCCAGTTTCAGCCCTGTTCCAAACCTGTAACACAACACACATCAGTCTAGTCTGTGGTCACCACCACAGAAGGCCTTAAGGGCCACAAGGGGGTGATTTATCGCCGACCCAGGGCAGGCGGAGCCCCCGCCCCGCGCTTCCCATCCCACACTGCTTGTGCACCACCATACCTGCCGGCCCTTCAATCACTAGCAGAGCCTGCCCCCGTAGAAACAACGAAATCGGCAAGCCCAGTTAATAGTCACTCATTAAAGAGTCCATCAGATGTCTGTGGGGTAACCGCAGGGCCCTTCGAACTCTCAGCCTCCGATAGTTCTTCTCCAGTTCTGCCTCCGTCCTCACCAGAGTCCGATTCAACCAATTCCCTCTCCTGTTGCGACCTCGTGATACTCGCTGTTGCAGCCAGCGCCCCCTTCTTATCCGCGGCCATCTGACCCTCCTGCCCCGCTCTCTTGAGCTTATTTCGTGAACGGATTCGTTGCGATTTTCGGATCTGGAGCGGTTTAGGTCTCTCCCGTTGATTTTTACCAGTCCGGTCCGTGCCGGCTCGATACAACTCAAGCCACGACCACGCTTCATCAGGGGTCTGGAAAAATTGGGTGGTCCCATCCAGGATAACACGCAGTTTAGCCGGGAAAAGCAAGGAGTATTGAATGCCTTCCTCCCTCAGCTCCTTTTTTACCGCTATGAAGGACGCTCTGTTCTTTTGGACCTCCTGTGTGTAGTCCGGGAAGATCGTAACCCGACTATTGTCCACCTGAAAGGGGCCCAATGTGCGAGCCCTCTGTATTAACAGGTCCCGATCTTTATAGTGCAGGAGTTTCACCACCATCGGCCTAGGTGGTCGGCCTAGCATCGGTGGGCGAGCTGGCACTCTGTGTGCCCATTCCAGGGAGAAGAAGGGATATAGGCCCTCTGGCGCCACTACCGTTTTGAACCAGTTCTCCATATAGGCCACTGCGTCGTCCCCTTCGATTTTCTCCGGAAGGCCTACAACCCTCACGTTGTTCCTCCGATTACGACTTTCTGCATCCTCTGCTCGTTACCCACACCTTCGATGAACAGGAAATTGTCATGGTAGTCGGTCATCCCCTACACGTTAAACTTTCTTGAGAGTGCCCACTGCAGGAATGAGCTGCAGGCCTCAAAGAAGGCACAAGACACCGCACAGACCATGGGCATGCACCTGTTGAAAAAGAATTCCCCTTGCTACTTGAAACCAAGAAGGTGCTAGCTCTCCAGCTGGACTGGCAGTAGTCATAATGCTGACTCAATATCAGCCTTAGCCAACCATGCTCCCCTCCTTGCCCTCCTGACCATGTCAACCGCAATATCAAGGGAACAGTATGAGACCGAGCATGAACTCTCCTCCAGCCAGAAGTTCACAGAGTCACCCTCCGGGTAACACAGGTGCTGGATCAACCTGAAGCCCCCTGGCTCCTTCTTAGGGACCACACCCAAGGGAGAGAAAACAAAATTTGGGAGAGGAGGTTGCTGAAAGGGGACCGCCACCCTCCCCAGGGCCACTTCCTTCCTAACTTTAGCCCCTACCACTTCAGGGTGATCCCTATTCGACTTCAGGTTCTCAGAATTTCTGCCAACCATTGGCCCCTGATAAGGAATTCTGAAGCCTTCCAAGAACCATGGCGCTAATAAAGTTCTGTCCTTAGCATTAGGGTATTCCCGTAACAGAGGTAGCAAGTTAGGAATGGCAATGGGTGACGGACCTCTGGCCAGGGGCTTCCCGGGAGGCGCACCAAAGAGAGGATATGCAGCTCTAGCCATAGTGGTGGGAGGGGGATGTGCAGAGGTAGCCATGGTGGAAGTAAGTGGGCAGGGGGGAGACCTGGCCGGGGGTGGCAGTTCGGAGAGCCTACTTGTCTTGTTGGTTGGGCATCATGGAGGGCACGCGCTTATCGCAGGTGTGTGCTGCCACACTTGCTGCAGGTGTAGAAGAATCTACAAGCTTTCCCCCAGGAGCATGCCACAGTGTTATAAAGTCTGCACGTCCAATTGAAGGGTCTTCTGTTTCCCTGCTTCTGCCCACAACTACTGCCTCCCCGAAAGGGCTGCCTAAACTGACCCTTCTTGTCCTGCTTCGAGCCCTTACTCGTCTCCCCCTTCTTATAGTTAGTACTATACTTTTCGCCTGCCTCAACCCTACCCTTGCCCATATACTGCATCCAAAGATGCTCTTCCATCTGGTCCCACCCCAGTTCTGGGCACTTGGCCATCTTCTTCCTAAATTCACAGTCGTACTTGTACCAACCCATCCCCCGTTTGTCTCAGCCTCATTGCTGATGATGCTGGCATATTGAAACAAACCCGGGCCCTGTTCTGGGTATCGCTCCATCACTACCGCTGCCAGAATGGCGAAGGCCTGTCCCATGTCTTAATTGTTTTTTCCGGCCAGGCCCCAAAACGCACCTTCTTATCCTCATCCTTGCCGCCCATTTTCCTGGTGTCTACTCCCTCTGCCCCATGCATCAGCAATGTAAAAATATCGATAAACTCCCTCCGCCAGATCCCTGCCTTAGCTGCAAGTTGCACTTTGCACGCTAAGGAGCACCAGCCTGACATCAGGGGGGCCAATGTGACTAGTGGTTCAGAATCCAGAAGTGCAGTTTGCATCGCTGCTGGAGGGGTGGGATTGCTCGCTGCTGGGGGCACGAGTGGCGACATTGCAGCTGTGACAGTTACCAGGAGGGGTGAGGGTAATTCTGTGGACGGGGAGGCTGACTCTGCCCTTTGCTAGCAGCCTAAATCCTGTGCAGTCCCAACTGTCGCTTCACCACCGGAAAGGGTGATGTGTGAACTCAGGCCTCCCTGTGTCCTACCTGCAATTTCCCCTCTACCCCAAACCTGCGTGACCGAAAGGCCATCCTGTGCCTGCACGGATGGAGCTAATGACACTACCTCCATGCCACTATTCGTGTTAGTGACCACACTGGTGTTGTTGGCAGCCTGGAGGCCAGCTCTGACCTCTGCCATAAAGTTCGATGACGTGTCCGTGAGCTTACCAAGATCGTCATGTGTGGCAAAACTCGTCGACGGCATGGTGCAGGCTAGGGGTACCCACCGGTCTAACTTTGGGGGGGGGTGGTGAGGTAATTGAAAATTTTTATGGTCCAGTATGTCCCCTAACGTGTACCCCAACGTCTCCATGTACGAACTAAAAGTACATGTAACTTCCCTCCCCGACCGAATCTGAAGACGCAAATACATTTGCGTCCAACGTCAACATGTCCTCTACCAGATCCACCGTGAATGGATCAACAATTCAGTCTCTAAACATGCCATGCCAATGTCTTTACATGGTGCACTTTTATGTTTTCCTGGCTCTGTCGAGCTAGGCCCTGATTTTTGACTCCGAACCACTTCTGTCTCTGCCTCTGAAAGCTGCAGCATGGAGATGCATCCCTGACCTCTGCCTTACTTCCTGCCAAGCGAAGAGGTGCCTGGCTCGGCCTGGCCTGCCTGCCAAAACAGTGTCTTGCCTTCAAGTTATCAGTCCAGCCTCCTCGAAAACACATTCCAGTCTAGTGAAATAGGTAAACAGCCTCCCGGCTGCAGAGCAAAGGGCCAAGCCTTCCTGTCTCCTTCATGTAATTCATTGCTCCCGTTACCATGGTAGGCCTATGGCCCCGCGCATTGCACTTAGACACATATGCATTCAGTATAGAATAGCCTCTGTCCGAGAGACCTTTTACTTCAGATTAAACATCCTCCAAACACAAGATATCAGATATGTTATAGGAACAGGTCGATCTGACATGCCCGACTTCTGTCTCCTCTATTAGTGCTAAAAGTCAGACCTCCAGCTTTCCCCAGTTCCATGTCAATCACACGTCATACTAATTGCGCCCGCACCCAGGTGAAATGTTACAGCTGACTCTGCAGAATTCTCTATGCATCCACCCACTTATGACACTTTCTGTGACGTTTCCCGTACACGCCTCCATGCACACCCTTGTACACGCCTTTTTGCTACGCACATGTGTTCTTATCATATTCTTTTCACTTGTCACGCCTACTGTATTCATCACCATTGTACAGTTTTACTATATATGTCATGTACTGTTAATAAATCGTTGACATCTTATTCCATCATATTACCCCCTCCTGAACCCTTGTATTGATGGATCTGATTTCCATGGCTCGAGCCATTCCTATTAAAGCCCGTATGACTCAGATACCACGGACTCTGCCTCTCATTTGATTGAGCTATTCTTTTACCTGTCATTAATTATACGGAAAAAATTGCATGGTAATTCTATTTACCACATAATTTGGCGCCCGAACAGGGACCCCTCCCCCACCCCACATGCCGGCGATGCGTCGCAGGCCTTGCCCCCTACCACAGCCGTGACGGACTCCTATGCGCATCTGCAGGTTTTCCTGTATCTCCCTCAGGCCTATGGTGGAGACGGAGACTGCGGGACAGCATCCAGACGAGGCGGTGAGGAGTGCGGAGGACCCCGACCAGAGCCCAGCCGAGAGAGCAGTGTCCGAGGTATCCAGAGGCCCACCTGTCCGAAGCATCGAGGCGCATGCGTAGTGCGCAGCAGCAGTAACGTCGTAGCGGTCCAGTCCAGTCCAGTCAAGTTTCCGAGGCCTTCCGTTCCGTGCTTCCCGGTGAGTACCGTTGCTGGGGACGTATCTAGACGGGTGCATTAATTTGTGTCCGGTCAAGACGGGTTTGGGTACACAGATCCGGTCTGTACTGTTTTAGCAGTGCATCTGTACTGTTTAGCAGTGCATCTAGTAATCCAGTTTCAGTGATTCAGTAATTCAGTATTTTGGTCTTCTAGCATCATATTAGACAGTATCTGTTTGAAATGTTTCAATGTGTCTAATGTCGTGATATGAATGATTGTTTGCGTTTTATTATTGTGTTCATCGTGTTTACGTCCAGGTAAGAGGTAATCATGCCTTTGTTTTCGAAGTTACGACAGATAGGAACTAGGAAAGGGATACTCGAAGAAGCAGTTCCCGTCCCACTTAGGGACACTCCGGGGCATTTTATGTACCATAACTATGGCTTAGATGCCATACTGTACTTAGACTTATGGGTGGATTATACGAAGGACCTGGAAGAGAAACAGAGATGGCCCGTTACAGGGACATGGGATGCCGAGTGCATCATGAGAGTAGAGGAAGCGTTGTGGAAAAAGAAAGCCAGACAATCTCAGAAAGATGCCATAGAATTGTGGCATAAAGAATCGCATAGAAGAACAGAGAAAGAACTCAGAAAAACAGAAAAAAGTAGAGAAGATTCCGAAAAAGCCAGAGAAAAAGAACTACTAGAAGAAGGAGAACGAGTCAGAATAGAACAACATGACAGACAGAGAAATGCCCTTATTACAGGACTGTATCCAGTTCTAGCCGAGGGCCTGCCCAAGGCTACCTCGGAAATGCCTAGTGATCTGCCGCCACCATTGGTTCCGACCAAACTCCGTCACAAACAGACTGCAGCAGACATATTCCTTTCTTCCTATTTAGATGGTGTAGCTCCAGCATATACTAATGCCCCCGATAACAATGCACAGCAGCTTGCACCGGCTGCTCAAGCCACGACCCCTCCACGTCACCAATTTCCCGCGCATGTTGTCACTTCCCCTACTGGCCTTCCTGCTACTGTTCCCCCTACTATTGGTACTACTAATCCTTTTTCGACTACTGCAATCCAGAGTCCAACCCCATTACATATACCCGCCATGACTTCAACTGCCACAACACAGTCAGGTTATGCCCACACTTCCGTTTTAGGGGGTGCCGTTGGTGGCCTACCCCACACCCCGCCACAATTACAACGAATGACAATCAGAGAATTAGCAACGCAGCGTACACCAAAAGCGGGCACATCTGAAAAGCTTAAACAATTACTTACAGATTGTAGATATGATCCCGTACCTGGCAAGCAGGGGGACATGGTGTTAGTATCGTTACGTCTACGACGTGTTACAGATTATTTGATGACATTACCAGAAATGCCAGACCATCTAGACAAAATATATCATTTTATTAGAACGGGGGAGGGACCAGGTAGTATTCGTGAGGCCATGGCATATCAGAAAGTTGAGACACAAGGGTTGATATTACGATTTTTGATAAATTGTTTGATAAGGGAACGAGATCAGCCAGGTATTTCTCAAGAAGAGATGGAGGGATTGACAAAATGGAGTCAGAATATTGCAGATTGTAAACATGATAAACAGACTTGTATAGATGCCATGTCCAGAAAGATCCGTAAAGAAATACTGGCCATACATATCCGACGGAAAGCTAATAGGACAGCCGAGTCAGACTAGAAAGATTCCTCAGAGGAGGAAGAACCAGAGAATGCAGTAGCGACTCAAGATACAATAGCGTACGTAGGTAGGGCGAAACTCCCTAAACAGTGTTCTTCTGATAGACCTTTTGACAGACCGATACGCCTAGAAAACAAAAGATGTTTTCTTACTCCCATACCAGAAAAATGTTCGCTTGAACATTTATTCCAAGCCACTGATAAAATCCTGAAAGATAGAATAGGTTACAATGAACTTAGTACAATGCGTGAACAAGAACTAGCACGGTCCGCAGTACAGTGGGCCGATAATGATAGCGTATATAAAGACGATTCAGTAGCGCAAACATTTTTGAGTCTTACTCCAACTGAACAACGCTTAGCTGGTATGTACATGATCCAGCATATCATTATGCTATATGAGAGTCAGCATTCTGATCCAGGTCCCCTATACAATGTATTGGACGAATTACTCCTGAACAGATGGAGAGGCCTAGGTACTGATTTGATTAATGTGATTCTCGAACAACGTCATAGATACAGAACCTTTTTGACCCCACATTTCGTTCCTGTTCCACCCCCAGTAAGTTATCATTTTCACGTAGACAGACAGAACCCTTTACGAGAAGTCCATCCCGTCCAGACATCTCCCGGGGGTGCGCTTCAACGCGTGTTCGTATACACTCCCATAAGTAAAATGGAATTATTGGAAATGAAGAAAATTGTGCCTAGTCATGATAAAGATCCAGCAGGGTTTCACCGTGAAATAAAAGACATGTTACTCATGGGAGATTACACATATCCCGATATTATGAAAATATTAAAAGTATTATTGCCTGCCGGTATTTACGAGAAACTCAAAGAAAAAGAATGGGAGGTGGGAGATAAAAAGATTAATTGGACTGAATTAGAAAACGAAGAAACCAGACGAACCCCAGGTTTAGGTCTTGGGGACAAAACAAAAGCATTACCAGGATTATTAGTACAGGTTTTGCCAAGGTTGTTGACAACTAAAAAGGAAGACTGGGACGCAATCTCAGCCTGCAAACAGAAACAAGACGAAGACACTAGTGATTTTTATTCTAGATTCGAGAAATGTTTTATTATTAATAGCGGCCTGAAAACAAGTAGCGAGTCATACCCACACCTTTTTGTGACCAAATTAGTCGAGAATTCCTTACCCCAGGTTAAAAACCGTGTATTGAAAGTCGAGAGCACATGGCAAGCAAATACGCCTTCCCAAATGTTACAAATGTTACAGTACCACCAGAACAGAATCAGGGAGGAACATGAACACGAACAGAGACGTATGAAAGACACGAAAATGAAAGTGCTAGTTGCTCAGTCAGTTCCAGCTGATGGTCAGAAAAGGGGTACGACACAGTCCAATAATCCGACAGCTCCTGTTAAAGGGACATGCAACTATTGTAAACAGCCAGGTCACTATATAAGTGATTGTGCAGTTCTGAAACACAATATAGCTACAGGTAAAATGAAAGAGAGACCGCGTCCACCTAGACAGGATCAGGTCCAACAACATATTCCGCAGAATGTGCAGCCTATGCAGGTACCTCAACAGACCGTAGCGGTACCACAGCCCATTGCCGCAACACAACATGTCACACAGCAGATGTACCAGTATGCACAGTCCGATTACCCCGATTATCAGCAGTATACATGAAATAGCCTAGAGAGGGAGGTTGGCTTGCCTCTTATTGAGGTTCCTGTAGATCAAGAGGGTCCTTATGTACATAGTCAGGTATTAGGAAAGGATAGAAAATTTTTGATTGACACAGGGGCAAGCAGAACTACCATTAGTCATGACGAGGTTCCAGGGGCACCCCTCTCAGGCTCACAGAATGTTTCCCTTGGATTTTCAGGAAAGCCTATTGTTAATGAAGTATCGAAACCAGTTCCCCTTGCAGTTGGTCCATTATCCCGTACTACAGATGTGTTGCCTACGAAATCATGTCCAGAGAACTTGCTTGGTATTAAAACACTGAAAGCTCTAGGAGCTGTAATTTGTTGTTCTCCGGAAGGAGTAAGGCTGTTCCTTCGTGATTTTAAGGGTCATTATGTGTTGAGAGATTTTGATCCCAGGTTACAGAATGTTTCTGCACATTTGTGGGCACAAAGCCCAACTGATGTAGGTTGTATGCACATTACACCATACCGTGTTACACTCAAGCCAGGAGTTGTACTACCCCGAATCCGACAATACAAGTTACCACCTGATGCTGTAGTGGCTTTACTGAAAATCGTTGACGAGCTCATTGCACAAGGAGTGGTTGTAGAAACCGACTCAAATGTTTGTAATTCCCCTATCATTCCGATTCTTAAACGCACTGATCCGAATGCACCTCCAGTCTATCGATTGGTGATCGATTTGCGAGAGTTAAATAAATGTATTGTACCACAGTACCCGGTGGTCCCAGACATCTCATCATTATTAACAGCTATTGATTCAGAAGCGACGTTCTTTACTGTAATCGATCTCAAGAACGCCTTCTTTAGTGTCCCCATTGATCCGGAAAGCCAGTACCTTTTCGGATTCTGTTTAAATGGCCGTAGCTTCAAATTTGCACGCGCCCCTCGAGGATTCACAGAAAGCCCCAGCATCTACAGCCAAGCATTGAAACGACAACTTGACAGTATTCATATGCCTCCTGACACTGCCCTACTCCAGTACGTCGATGATCTACTGATCACCGCCCGAAGTGAACAAGAATGTGAACATGCATCACTGACAGTCTTGTATTTTCTGGCGGACAAGGGACACAAGGTGTCTCCTTCGAAGCTGCAATTCTGTGCCCAGCAAGTGGTGTACCTTGGGCACTTGCTGTCCAAGTGGGGTAGGCAGCTGACACCTGATCGTATCCAGTTAATTGCACATCTTCCACAGCCCAAGACACAGAAGGAAGTGCGAGCCTTTATTGGACTCACTTCTTATTGCAGACAATGGATTCCCCAATATGCATATCTAGCTAAACAACTCATACAGTTGACAACACAGGAGGCAGCGTCTTCGACTGTTCTCCCTTGGACTCAGGAACATACACAAGCTTTTGACGAATTAAAGAAGGCCTTATGTCAAGCACCTGTTTTAGCAACCCCATGTTACAGCAAACCTTTTACCCTTTTTGTCACAGAACGCGATGGCACAGCATTATCGGTTCTCACTCAGGTTCAAGCAGACAAAAACAGACCGTGTGCTTATTTTTTGAGTACATTAGATCCAGTAGCCCAGGCCTTGCCTGTGTGTTTAAAATCAGTTGCAGCAACAGCTCTAGCAATCAGACAGAGTGATTCCATTGTATTGGGACATCAATTGACAGTACAGGTTCCACACTCTGTGGAAGTTCTCCTAAACAGAACATAGACTTAGCACTTGACTATAGCACGATTGACAGGTTATGAATTGACATTGTTTCAACCACACATAGAGATCAGACGCTGCAATACACTAAATCCTGCTACACTTTTACCATCAAGCACAACAGATCCTATTCCACATGACTGCGTGGATGTCATTAATACAATCACGAAGCCCAGACAAGACTTGACAGATGTTGCATTAACCGATCCAGACCTGACACTTTATGTGGATGGTTCATGTATGAGAACAAGTACTGGAGAGTTAGTGGCCGCATATGCAGTGACCACTGAAACCGAAGTTATAGAAACCCATCGCATTGACACCCTGTCAGCTCAAGCAGCAGAGCTTATTGCTCTGACCCAAGCCTGTATACGAGCCAAGAACCTTAAAGTAAACATATACACAGATTCACGTTATGCATTTGGAGTCGTACACGACTTCGGTGTCCTCTGGCAAGATAGAGGTTTTTTGACCTCTCACGGAGCCAAGTTCCAGCATGGTCCCCTCATCCAAGCTCTGTTGGAAGCAATACATTTGCCTACAGCCATAGCCATTATGAAGTGCAAAGCACATACTAAAGTCACGGACACCATTTCCCAGGGTAACGACCTGGCAGATCGAACAGCGAAACATACAGCCCAGACTCATACTCATACGACTGATATGACAAAGACTGACGTAACTTCACTGACACATTGCATGACTGTTAGGGATCCCACACAAGATGTCATTGACATACAGACACATGCAACCCCAGACGAAATAAAGAAATGGACTGAACAAGGAGGGGTCCAGACAGAACAGGGATGGATGCCGAAGGGAAAGACCACATGGTTTCTCCCCGACTCTATGGTTCAAGTTATCATCAACACAGCACACAGTCCAGCACATTTAGGAGAAAAAGCCATGTTAGACAGTTTACAGAACCTCTGGTTCAACAAGCATTTACGTGCAGCAGCAAAACAGAAAGTGCGTACCTGCATGATCTGTTGTCAGTTCAATCCAGGAAAAGGTATTCCCGTGGAACGAGGTGGATTTCATCCTCCCGACCATCCTTTTGAAGTCCTCCAGATGGATTATATCCAGATGGACAGATGTTGAGGGTTCAAGTATGTCCTCGTAGTTGTATGTGCCCTATCCAGATGGACTGAAGCATATCCCATCCCAGATTACACTGCCGTAACCACTGCTAAGCAGTTGGTTCGTGAATTTTTCCCACGGTACGGTTTGCCCCGTGTCGTATATTCAGATAACGGTCAGCCATTCTCGTCCGAACTCATGAAGCAGGTTTCACTCCTGTTAGGCTATCAATGGAAGTTCCACTGTGTTCGACATCCCGAGGCCGCTGGTCTCGTGGAGAGACACAATCAGACTCTGAAAACCCGTCTTGCCAAAGTATGTGCAGAGAAAGGTGTAGATTGGATGGTAGCTTTACCAGTTGCCCTCTTTTATATGCGAATGGTAGCTCATTCTAGGACAGGGCTATCCCCGTATGAGGTGGTCTTTGGTAGGCCTCCTAATATGTGGGGGACGCCTATGCCCCGTAAGATTACAGATGTTGACAGTACTATGCTGACAGATTACCTTGCCTCCTTGATGTCTGCACTACTATCATGTCGTTCACAGGTCGCGGCAGCCTTCCCAGACAACACCGAGGTGAAGCCGCATGAACTTGTCCCAGGTGATGTCGTCGTGGTCCGCAACTTTGACAGATCAAGCCCTCTGGAGCCCCGCTGGAAAGAACCGAAGATCGTTTTGATGACCACAAGGACTGCTGTAAAGGTCGAAGGAAGGAAAGGGTGGCTGCACTCGAGCCACGTAAAAAATAATTTATGGACTTCCGCCAAAGACTGTTTCCCAGGACTGCCGCATTCCAGACACTGATACTAAACTCCCCCTGTTAGAGAAAACTCCGCAGCAGGAGTACAGATTGAAATTGAGGTCTAGTAAGTCAGACAGTTTCATTGTTTAAGTCCCCTCCTGGGTGAAGCGGTTAGACAGGTTCCTGACATGTATAAGATAGACCCCAATAGAGAGAGAGATAGACAGGAGATCAAGAAACGAAAGTATTGTAAAAATCTCCGAAGTCGTTGTATACTGACATTACTTATAATGTTTTTTCTGAGTCTTACGTTAATCTGCATTAGTTGGATGTTACATATATACTTTCCTATTG
Organism: Lissotriton vulgaris; assembly: GCF_964263255.1. Lineage (NCBI taxonomy): Eukaryota > Metazoa > Chordata > Amphibia > Caudata > Salamandridae > Lissotriton > Lissotriton vulgaris. The sequence continues at coordinate 479,218,233 of NC_141691.1, forward strand.
CACATTCTTTTTCTAATGACACTGCAGAGCACATGTTTAGTGAACTACCCCCCCATGAGTTGTCTTATCGACTTGCGCTGCGCAACAATACATTTATCCGTATGTTACACCATTCTCACCAGATCAACAATGCCACTAATTGTTGGATATGTGGCCGACTCCCTCCCTATCAGAACTACAAGGGAGCTCTGCCCCTTTTTCCTTATCCTTTTACACATAATGGTTCCTGTGGTGCATGGTTTAGTTTAATATCCTCTTTAGACACTGAATCCAGAGTTTCGCAAGGCAATTGGATATGGGGAAACCTGAACACAGTCATGAACAAAGCATGTTTCCCAGACGAGGAAGGTCTTCCACAAATGACAGGGACCGATCTAGAAAATGAAGTGTATGGATTAGGTAATTTTACACTTAACCTTATGATTCTAAATGTTCAGTCAGAGACTACTCCAGACTTGCCATCTATATCAGTTTTACCAGCAAAAGGTGTATTATGCGTCAGAAAGAATGGTTCAGTACATCTAGGTCACAGTGACTGTACTACTGTGGTCGAATTCAGTGATGAAGGCAAGTCTACTTTTAAAGCTTCCCGACATTCCTATTTTATTTGTGGTCAGACAGCTTATGTACGTTTACCTCTAGACTGGGATGGTACTTGTTTCATTGCATTCCTATTGCCACCAGTTTTCTAGCCCCATCTGATTATCACAGGAATTCCCGCCTCAATCACGTTAGACACAAGAGAGATCTCCCACTTGTCGATCAGACTGAAACTACCTGGGAACAATATACAGATTTCAATAAAGGATTCTTTCCTTATCTAGGCACTGTCTCAAATAGTAAACTGATACGCAAATTAACCAGGATCCTCGAAGCGGTAGTGAATGAGACTACTTCTGCTTTGGGTAACTTAACAGAGGAGCAGTCTGCTATGAGACTTGTTGTACTTCAGAACCGCCTTGTCCTTGACGTCATCCTGGCCGATAGGGGGGGAGCTTGTAGAGTCATCGGATCCAGTTGTTGCGTGTTTATTCCTAATAACGCACCATCAGTATACAAAGCTATAACCAGGCTTCATGAAATAGCCCATCGGATACACCAGAATCCAGGCACCTGGACGTGGTCCGGTTGGCTTTGGAGTGTAATAACAGCCTGGGGATGGAAGCTACTGTCATTCCTAGGAATCATACTGCTCATAGTATTCAGTTGTTGTCTATGCCTACAATGCGGGCCAGCGATTTGCGGCTTGTGTGCCACAGCTGCGTTCCACAGCCTAGTTCACGTTCCAGTTCCCGTATGAGAAAGGATGAGCAGATGATGTTATATGAACAGATAGATGGTCTCATGAAAATAGATATATCCTGAAGGGAACGTAGGGGACAAGGAGGGAATGAGGTAATTGAAATTTTTATGGTCCAGTATGTCCCCTAACGTGTACCCCAACGTCTGCATGTACGAGCTAAAAGTACATGTAACTTCCCTCCCCGACCGAATCTGAAGACGCAAATACATTTGCGTCCAACGTCAACATGTCCTCTACCAGATCCACCGTGAATGGATCAACAATTCAGTCTCTAAACATGCCATGCCAATGTCTTTACATGGTGCACTTTTATGTTTTCCTGGCTCTGTCGAGCTAGGCCCTGATTTTTGACTCCGAACCACTTCTGTCTCTGCCTCTGAAAGCTGCAGCATGGAGATGCATCCCTGACCTCTGCCTTACTTCCTGCCAAGCGAAGCGGTGCCTGGCTCGGCCTGGCCTGCCTGCCAAAACAGTGTCTTGCCTTCAAGTTATCAGTCCAGCCTCCTCGAAAACACATTCCAGTCTAGTGAAATAGGTAAACAGCCTCCCGGCTGCAGAGCAAAGGGCCAAGCCTTCCTGTCTCCTTCATGTAATTCATTGCTCCCGTTACCATGGTAGGCCTATGGCCCCGCGCATTGCACTTAGACACATATGCATTCAGTATAGAATAGCCTCTGTCCGAGAGACCTTTTACTTCAGATTAAACATCCTCCAAACACAAGATATCAGATATGTTATAGGAACAGGTCGATCTGACATGCCCGACTTCTGTCTCCTCTATTAGTGCTAAAAGTCAGACCTCCAGCTTTCCCCAGTTCCACGTCAATCACACGTCATACTAATTGCGCTCGCACCCAGGTGAAATGTTTCAGCTGACTCTGCAGAATTCTCTAGGCATCCACCCACTTATGACACTTTCTGTGACGTTTCCCGTACACGCCTCCGTGCACACCCTTGTACACGCCTTTTTGCTACGCACATGTGTTCTTATCATATTCTTTTCACTTGTCACGCCTACTGTATTCATCACCATTGTACAGTTTTACTATATATGTCATGTACTGTTAATAAATCGTTGACATCTTATTCCATCATATTACCCCCTCCTGAACCCTTGTATTGATGGATCTGATTTCCATGGCTCGAGCCATTCCTATTAAAGCCCGTATGACTCAGATACCACGGACTCTGCCTCTCATTTGATTGAGCTATTCTTTTACCTGTCATTAATTATACGGAAAAAATTGCATGGTAATTCTATTTACCACAGTGGCAACCCGTGTGGCTGCTGCACGTGAGTTTTCAGTGGTCCAACTCTTAGCTGGAAGCAGATCTGCAGGGAAGCCCCTCTTAGACATGGTGATACCGGAGTCACCCGGACTGTGCGCCTTCAATAGCTCGGTAGCCCACGCCACTCCTTTAGCCCTGACCATCTCTATAACGGCTGCCAGCTGCGCATCTTGGGAGGTTCCTGGCAGGGAATCCTCCACCTGGAACATCTGCGAGAAAAGCGGAGGGATCCCTGGCTATCCATACTGATCGGTTCGGACTTAGTTCACCTGAAAAAGAAATGGAACTGTAAGCCAGCGACCTAGCTGAAGGTTTGCGATCCGACCTTCCTGTCCCTCCCCTCGGATGCTCGGTCCCAGCCCCCCACACCGTACTTACTTCACTGTTTGTTGCAACGATCTATCCTGACGACCCTTGCGTTGGGGGTGGTGGGAAGGGTGGTGAGTTCTCGCTGACCCTGCCTGCAGAGGATGAAGAGAGAATTATTAACCACTCAACGCCTGGTGATCACCTGGCACTGGCACTGCTTAACCTCGCCATTAGTTCGGTAGTGTAGTTCCTATTTTTCCAATAGGCCCTGCGCATTGGAATAACATAAACAATAGTATGGACATAGAAGTGCGGTCTTCCAGGTCTCTACTGACTATGCTAAATTTAATTGGGTTTGTTACCAACTAGCTCAGAGGTCACTGGAAACTTTCTTGACTGAATAGGAAGTGATCAGCTTCCCTGGTACAGACAAGAAGGGATTCAGTTTTCCAACAACCGCATAAACATGACAACTTTGCTCCTTAGAATAAGAGTCAATCTCTAGAGTCGTGTGAAACAATAGACAGTTATTTTACTCAGTCAGTTGTGCAGATTACTTTCACCAAGATGCAGAGAATAGAGAGACGGGCGTTTTCAATAAAAAGGTATTATTTATTGAACAGTCTTTCTTCTCATGCAAGAGAAATGAATTACCACAATTGCAAGACTAGTTATAATAAAAAGTGCGTACAGTAAAAGGAGGATTGCGAAATAATACTGTAAAAGCATTGATATGGTTTCTTAGCCATACAATGGTTAAAATGAATAAAATATATACATTCATATATACATTTAGCTAACGTACTCAACTGGTGCTTCTAACTACGCCTACCCCAGTGTACCTGACCTAAGCCTAATACTTGGGAGGGAGTAAGTGAGTAGCAGTTTTAGTTAAGTTGGTTTTGCCAAGGTTTGCTTCAAGAATTCTCTCTAAGGGTTTAATCAACACCATACCTCTGGAATAGAATGTTGGAGGTCTTGTATCTCCTTCCAGGACTCGATATCCGAGTCACTCGCAAGAGTGGGCTGGAAACGCCGGAGCTGGATTTTCTCGGCAGGAGAAAAGACAACGTCTCTCTCAGCGCGTCGAGGAGGAGGAGGGGCAGCATCCGTGGGCAGCTTGTATCTGATGGGCTCTGTAGGGGACAGCTGTTCTGCTCCTGTATTCACCACACCATCGCTATCATCGATGTCGTTGAGGCAGCGTTGGCTTAAGGCAACGTTGGTAATATTTATACCTGAAAGGTGCCTTGTTTGACCTAGGTTTTTGGACATAAGACGTCAATAAAGATGTCACTAGGAAGTGATCGTCTCTCAGTGCTCATTAGAGTTCTATTACTAATCAAAACATAGCAAGCGGGGCTTTCCCAGGTTGCAGAGTTTTATCTTGTTGAAGAACTCGGAGTGTAATCTAGGAATCTTAGATAGTGGCGGCTTCTGCTGTGTCATTTGCTCTAATGAGCTGCAGAGGAAGAGATTCTGAAATGTGGCTCTGATCGTGTTAGGCCAGAGACGAGTTTCTGAAATATCGCTCTTGATCGTTTATGCCATTATAGGGGAATAAATGGATTATAGCCGTATAGGGGCATAAGGTCACAGTATTGATCGGGGTCCTAGATTAGAACGCGACACCCACTCCACGAATTTATGTCCATCAATTTACTAAAAACTATAGCAAAAGATGCACGTGTAACATTACCCACCCCAAAATACATATTCGCATTTGAAATGGCGTATTTGAAATACATGGATTGTACTGTACGTCTTTAAGCATAGAAATCATTCAAAATTATAGCATATGTAATCAGTGAACAATTTTGCGAAAAATTACACATGAAATATCTCTTTATACAGAAAAGAAGGGCGAGATAATTTCATCACATAGAAATGCAATTGCTGTAACATTTGCTAGAGGCTGATGTAAAGTTATTATGTCTCTAGAATTACCTAAAAATAGAAGTTCTGTTCTTTATGAATAGGTCTACTTTAAGCAAAGAATATTAGTGCCAGAAAAAAGGTAAATATTTTGAAAAAATGTTCAATAAAAAAAAAACTTTCTTGGTGAACGGGGGAATAGAGTTCCAACGCTTTTCAGTAGTTTTGTTGATCAAAACTGAAGGCCGAATTCAGAGTTCATGGGAACGCCGTGTGTCGGAATGCTTTTCAAAAGTTATTGTTTCTGTTCATGGGAGAACATCATATCAGACAGGCTCTCAAAAAATTGGTCTACAAAATCAGGTGACAGTTCGACCAAGTTCGATAGTGCTGTAACTTGGCAGGTGTGAGAATGATTGCTATCATCAAAGTCTGGATCAGCAATGCTCACAGAAGGTCGTACCTGGGTGATGTCGCTTTTATTTCTCGCTCCACTGTTACCACCATGTCGTAGCACAGGAGTCTCAACGAATGCCGTCATCAGGATTGGTAGCCGCTGGGGACAACACAATGCGTCAGCCGTTACAGGACTTAGCAAAGTATCGATATCCATTGGTACTGCTGATGGAAGTGCAAGACAGATGTCCAACACGCACTCATCTCCGCATAGCATACATCGAAGCACAGGTAAGATGCAGGTCTACCATATAGGTCTGAATGAAAGAAACCAGGTCATGTTCAGATCTCTCAGCCTGGCCAATCCAAGGACTCTAGTTATTCGGTCCCGGTAGCGTATTGCTAGGATCGTTTCTTCCATTCCTGCCGGAGTCATGTCTGAATTTTGGCTTGCCATATCGGAGCAGGAGGGTCAAAAATAAAATGCCTGCTACAAGTCCCTAAATCAGGGGTATGCCGCCAAAGACTGAATGGACAAAATTGGGAATGATTCCCAGAATTGCTTTGAATGGTGTTAACAGTCCCGTAAAAATGGTCTTAAATACGCCTGGGATGCCTATGGCACGAGACATGTTAAGAATTTGGCTAAGCATTTCTGTGAAATGCACGGGGCAATTTGTTGATAAAAGGTCATGAATCTCTGATCTTGCCCTTGCAACTTGGAGTTCATACGTCTATTTCGATGACGTGATGGGCACTGTTGTCTGCAAAAGCACAGACTTCATTCTGCTTAAAGTATCAATTCGTATAGAAGAGAAATTCAAACTAGGCCATATGGGAGTCTCAGTGTCTCCAGGGCCGTTTGGAAACAATGCTTGCATACAGCATTTGACCATGGTAGTTACGCTTACGAGATATGCTTTCCCAGGCAAAAGGCCACAACAGCTGTGATCCATTATTAGAATGTAACTCCCATTCGAGAGCTGCTTAACCACATCAATGCTACAGCAATTTTTCTCGAGTGCTGGCTCTCTTTTTTTCCCATTGTTCATGACGAGCTCAGCTCGTCATGAGCACACGATCAGTGTACTGCATGACGAGCTGAGCTCGTCATGAGCATGGAAGGGGTTAAAGAAAGGCTCTATCTGCGTTGCAGGTGTGACATGTTGGTGGCATGAAAGGTTGTTAGAATTTCCTTCACAGGCTCCGTGTAAATTAATACCTTGGCACAAAAGTATACCGCTTAGTGAATGTTTGCAGTTTTCACCACTAAGAAATACATTTTTGTTGCTGTCACTATAGCATGTGTGTGTGTATGGTAATTTCCATGCTGACTTAATGTATCCTTTACCCAATCGTTCATACTGGCGAGTAGGTATGTATTCAAGGCAATTTTTAAATCGGAAAGTTGTTATCGGAATTGTGATAATCCCGTGTATTATCCATTCAATGACAGGACTTTCTGACATTGTCAAAGGTAATCTCTCAAGTTTTTCGATGCTCTGGATTGTATAGTCTGCTCCTTTCTGTGCCAAGCTGATTTGTTTATCAGTAAGGTTAAAGATGGAAAACAATGACGTTGTGTTGATTAAACGCCAAGGCACATAGCCTGAACGAAGATTTTGCAGCGTCTAGCCTAACTGTACAATAGAACGCAATTGTGACTGGCCATGCTGTAACATTAGCAAGTCTTTGTCTATTATATCTATGGCAGATTATCCAATACTGTCCAGTGAATATATTCTGGAGGACAGAGACATTAACCCATTGTCCACTACAGAAAGTGATTTTTCCAAATTAATACGATCAATTTCTCGTATTTTTTCAGCTGTTTCAATTTGTGTGATTTTCCAAGCCTCGTTGTAAGCCGCATATATACTGGTCGCTATGAAATGTTTTTGACGCTGTTTGCGGGGTCCCAGAATGAAATCGCGCAAATCAGCACCATCTTTAAGTAAAGATAAGTGTTGCTTAATTTCAGCCAGTGTGGATGATTCTAGCCATTCAAGGCACAGCTTACCTACACTGTATGTTGTTACTATCCCTGGATGTTGTCTCTGGGAGTATCTAGGGTCTGGTCTGGTCATTGTTAACCCCTGTGTTTTGTTCAGGGATCTATCTTGACAGTTATTTGTGTCAATAGGCCAGATTAACCACGTTTTCCAATCAGGATGTGTTCTGTTTAGATGTAAAATTTTGGATACGTCTATTTCAATATCTGTAGTTGCATTATCAGGTATTGGTTTCCGAATAGTCGGTTTGTTAAGGTCTTTTATCTTAGCTAGGCCAAGACAGGTTGTTTGGTGAATTGTGTCATTTAAAAACATTATTTGTTCTGGGATCATGCAGGCTCGAAATAATGCTTCTATGCCTTGTACCTGCCAATCTTTTGTACCCCAGATGGTTTTTGTTTCAATGTTATTTCTCCAATAATCAAAACCAAATGTCATCATTTTTTCATAAAATGCTTCTGAATATATCAATTTAGTATTTGTCAGCATTGTTTTCAACCCTGTTTTATCTAACAGTTTATAATAAAACGTTTCTGCATCACTGGTGTTAAACCCTGAGAAGTACTGAAATTTCTCATAGAATGTTTTAGAACTGCTTTTAGGTGGAGTAGCACAATGTTCCCATTGGTTATATTTAAAAACATTTCTAGGTTGTGCAGATTTATGCAAGTAATGATCTCCATAATGTGAGAAACAATACATCTGTTCATAACTAGACAAACCTTGTAAATAATCATGATCTGTAAATCTTGCTGACAACACTAAATCAGACATCATATTATTAATACTTTCAAAATCCCAATCATCAGAAAATGTACTTGGTTTTACAAAGTCACTTAGGGAAACCTTGAATTGATGAGGATATTTCAGGATTTCAACCGGACCATATATTTCATAGACAGTTTTGTCCCATACTACCCTGCCGGGTATTGGAATGGCTGTGACATTTACTGTTGACAGTTCTCTTTTCTTCACGTGGGATGATCTGTGTGGTTTGAGGACTAAGTTGATGTTCTGACTTGCTGTGTCCATTGAACTGTATTTTCCCTCAATGAATTTTCCCAAACAAAGTACCATGATGAGCCAAAGCAGGAGGAAAAATACACCTAGACCAAACCAGAACTCTAACCATGGAGAAACAAGGTAAATTTCCTTGAGTTGAGGAAAGAGTTCTGTTGCTTTTTCTTTAAAAGTCTTTTTTGTTTCTGGCATCACTTCGGGGTCGTTTTGATCTTCAGAAAAGTTATCGAAATTGATGAAGTAGCTAGAGGCAGTTCTGTCAGTTGCTGGGATTGTTCTCTCAATTTGTCTCTCGGTAGCACATTCTGATGCCACATCATTGTAGACTGGTGCTTCATGACAAACTGTTTCAATCTGTGTTTCAAGAGGCACGAGTTCCATGGCATTATTGCGTAGTCCCTCTCTGTGCACTGCAGGCTTATCGAATGTGATTAGTCTTTCAGTTTGAACCTCTTGGATTGTTGCAAGTTTTGGTATTCTGTTGTTTCTCGGGAGTCCACTGGGCCTACTGTTGATTATAGGCCACATGCTTGTGGTTTTACCAGACTAAGATTTTGATACACGATCAGTAGTACTATGCAAAGTGAAAGGTTACATTGCCATCTAGTGTTTCATTTCGTAATGGTTCATGAAATGTTTTCTCAATGGTGCATGAAATGTTTTCTCACATGTAAAAGAATATACATTTCGTTTTTTTCCCAGCATGCCAACTTGGATTTAGGTGTTCACTATTGATGTCCAAGAGTGGGTTGTTTAGTGATTTGAAACATTTTTACTCATGTGCATGTTTTTAGGGGGTTCCAGTCCCACCTATATAATTAGTATTGGGCGTTTGTCCCATAGGGGGTTCCAGTCCCACCTATGTAATTAGTATTGGGTGTTAGTCCCATATACTCTATGCTGTAGGGGGTTCCAGTCCCACCTATGTAATTAGTATTGGGTGTCACTCCCATATACTCAATGTTTTGGGGGTGTTAGTCCACCAACTTTTTCCGTAACGGGTTTTAGTCCCATATACTCAGTTTTACTTGGTGTTTCTCCACTTGGGGAGCATTTTTCACCGTCCCTCGTTTGGGGCAGGATGTGGGTTAAAGTCCCAATATCCTTATTTTTAGGATCTGGGTTATAGTCCCATTTTCCTCTGTTTCACGTTCGACGTCTTTTGGTTTTTAGTGTCAGTATGTCTCTTTTTGAGAGGCAGGATTTGGGTTTGTGTCCCAATATCCTTATTTTTTTAGGATCTGGGTTATAGTCTCATTATCCTCTGTTTCACTTTCGACGTCCTTTGGTGTTTTTAGTGTCAATTTTTGAGTTTGAGTCCCTCGTTTTTTGAGGTATGATTTGGGTCTTAGTCCCATTATCTTTGTTCTTACATGGAAATGTTAATTTTCTACTTGTTTCATTATTTCTGGTGGGAAGATGGGTAATGTTGACATCTTTTGCTGTTGTAATTTTTATCCATTTTCTCATGTGTTTAAACTGTTCACACTCTCGTCATTTGGTATATTATTATTATTATATATCTTTGAGAGTTGAACTATTTCGTACGCTTTGTCTTGTACTGTGTCTTTCCTTCTAGCATGCCTGTCTGGCCAGTAGGTGTGTCTGTCGGTTAGTCACCGGTATTTTCAAGCTTCGTCTTCCTCCTTGTTCTTGTTCTTCGCTGTCCTTTTGTTCGGTTCTTGTCTTTCTTTTGTTATTTAAGGAAAGGAGGATGGGTATGTGAAGAATCCAGGTAAGGAAGGGACGTGGAACACGGAGGAAATTATATTTAAGGTAGTTTATTAACTAAGGAAAGATAACATGTACAGGAGCCCACGCCAACCGCCGCACTGGTATACTCGGAATCCCCTAGACCGAGGGTTCCAAGTTCCAGGTGCATGCAGTGAACACGAGCACAAACACGAGGATGCCACACATCCTCCTTCCTAGAAAAAGAATAATACAACAGCAAGAATAAATCATTAAAACACAGTAAATAAAAGTTACACATTACATTTTGATAAGATAGAATTATTTAACAACATTGTAGTCTTTGAACCAAGAAGGAGGCTTTCTTAGACGAGGATTACTCTTGTTGAGAGAAGGAACGGGAACAGACAGGGGCGCAGATACAGTTGTAGTGGAATGTCCAGAATAGGGAAAAGGAGAGATTCCAGACCTGTTATGGGATAGACCACCAGTAGATGGAGATGACCTTACACACAGAGAAGGAACTTTAACAACCTTGGAAAGACTCCAAACATTTCCGTCTGACAACTCCACGACCTGTCTTCCCACTCTGACAACTAGCATGGGATCAGAGAAATGTGACTCCCCAGATCTAATGAAACCAGACTTTCTCACACGTACCCAATCTCCAACCTTGCACGGATTGTTGACACTAGCACAAACCAAGGGAGAATCACGTTTCTTGTATTTGCCATTAATAAGATCTCTCATCCACAGTTGGCTCATGTTACAAACACCCTTTCTCCCCCGCATTTTTTCAAAAGGAGACAAATCACCATCAAACCTAGGAGTGTTTCTATAACTCCATAAAAGTTTCTTAACAGCATCGTAGCAATTCTCACCGTTACACACAGCCAGTTGTAAACCTTCCTTAAGGACCCTGATCCACCTTTCTACCATGCCATTACCTTGAGGATAATATACAGAAGAACGTTTGTGCAATATTCCATGATTGCAACAAAAAGACTTCATGTCAATAGAGGTGAATTGCGTACCATTATCGGATAGGATGGAAGTAGGGAAACCTTATTTTTCAAAAATCGAATTTAGAAAATCGACGATGACTCTAGAAGACACATGGGGAACAAATTTCACCTCAGGCCAATTTGAGAATTGATCTATCAAAACAATTGCATAGACAGGACTACGACCAAAGCTCATTGGACCAGCAATGTCTAAAGAGACACACTCCCAGGGCCTGGAAGGTCTAGAAACAGAATCATGTTGATATTTCACAACTTTTTGAGACTTGTCACTCACACAACACTCAACACAAGATCTTACCTTTCTTTCAACAAATCTGTCAACGCCTGGCCACCAAAATTCACTCCTTATTCTCCTTTTCATACTGGACATTCCAGGGTGACCCTCATGAGCCATGTCCAAAATCGTATCTCTTAAACCTTGAGGAACAACTAAAAGTAGACCTCTCAACAAAGTTTCACCTTGGATAGATAATTCTTGAGCAGCATGGAAATAAGGCAAAACACTTGGAGACAAATTTGTTTTGGAAGGCCAACCATTTTTAACAAAAGACAAAACATCTAAGTAATCACGATCATCACCACAAGCAACTATCCATTCATCTCCTTTGATACATCCATTGGACACCTCACAAATTGATACAACCATATCAGGATCATCATCTGGAGCAACATGATTGTCATCTTCCACAGGCAACCTTGAGAGAAAGTCAGCTAGAACATTTTTCGCACCAGGAATGTATTCAACTAGGAAATGAAAATCTTGTAATTTATACTGCCATCTCGCAATTCTGGAAGTAGCCTTACCACAACCTTTAGTTGTGAAAAGATCTACAAGGGGACGATGATCAGAGCGTACAACAAAATCTGTGCCGTACACGTACTTGCGAAAATATTCAATCCCCCACCAACAAGCCAAGGTTTCTTTCTCTAAGGTAGAATACTTTGTCTCAGCACCACGTAACGGTCTTGATGCAAAAGCAATAGTAACAAAACCACTTTTTTGCTTCTGCATCAACACCGCACCAATGCCAACATTGCTTGCATCAGTGACAATGAACGATTTACAATTGGTGTCAAAAGGGGATAAAGCTGGAGCAGAAATAATGCATTTTTTAACAAAATTAAATTGATCTTTACAATTGATATCCCAAATAAATTGCTGTTGATTTTTCATCAACTTCCTTAAGTGAGAGGTTTTGTCAGCAAAGGAAGGAATGAATTTGGTATAATATTCGGCTAATCCTAGAAAGGACCTGAGCCGCTCTTTGTTGGCAGGTTCAGGTGCATTCTCAATAGCTTTGATTAAACTCATCTTGGGAGAAATGCCCTTCTTGCTGATGGAATGGCCTAAGTAATCTACAGAATCCCTGCCGAATTTACATTTTTCTTTGGTGAGAGTAAGACCATTGTCTTGTAAAATTGGCAAAACCTTAAATAAGATTTCAGAATGTTCACAATCATCTTTGCCAAAAACCAAGATGTCGTCTTGAAAGTATAGAACATTAGATAAGTTTTTGAACATGTTATGCATGACACGCTGGAACACTGAGGAAGCAGACACTAAGCCAAAAGGCATCCTTTTATACCTGTATGCACCCTCAGTGGTTATAAAAGACGTAAGATGTTTACTATCATCGTGGAGGGCTATCTGATGATATGCGTTAGATAAATCCAACGTAGTGAAAACAGATGCATCCTTAAGTTTAGAGAACATCTCTCCAATGTTTGGGAGAGGATGTCTATCAACCCACACGTTGGAATTTAGGTCCCGCATATCAACACAAAGTCGAATCTTCCCATTCGGTTTGTGGGCAACGACCACAGGTGAAAGCCACTCAGAAGATTCAATTTCTTCAATTACATCAAGGTCACACAATCTCTGAAGTTCTTTTTTAACAGATTCTCTTAAAGCCAAGGGAATGTTGCGTACTTTATGTACCTTAGGAATTGCATTATGTTTCAAAATGATCTTATGCTTACATTTTTTTAGCAAACCTAAGTTAGAAGAGAAGACTTGAGGAAAGAGTGTTTCCCATTTGTTACTAGAAGGCACATCAATAGAATTGACAAAATCAGAATACCCAAGAACTTGATCCGGATGATTGGGATCAAGCTTCATCATCAATTCTCTTTGTTGTGGCCAACCCAACAAACATGAACCATCTTTAGCCACATAGACTTTAGCTGAAATAGATTTGCCCTTAAACGACAGAGTAGAGCAAAAGTACCCAAACACCTCAATTGGTTTTTTACCGTAACCCAGCAGTCTAATGTCAGAAGGAAACAAGGAGGTTACATCAGGAAATTCTTTCAACATAACATCGTCACCAATTAAAGTGTATTTTGCACCAGAGTCCGCCATGACTTTTATAAATTTGGAACCAATCTGTAGCATACAGAAAGGTGAATCTTTCTTTTCTTCTAAAATTTCATACACAGTGCAAATATCATCATAGTCATCATCATCACTGTCCACGACTTGGACATCCGAGTATCTGGTGCGTCTAAAATCTGACGAAAAACTTTTAGATTTGTTGCCACTTTTGCACATTCTTGGAAAATGGCCTCTAGATTTGCAATAGTTGCAGAACTGTCCGATTGCACAACATCTTTTATCAGTTGCAACATGGCCAGGAAAACCACACTTGAAACATACCACTTTTTTCTTAAAGCCTCGATTCATAGAAGAAGAAAACGTCGGTTTATTGGAAACAGATTCCGTTTGTTTCTTTCTGACGGCTTGAACTTCCGAAACGCTGGATTTTTCTATAGAAGATTCTTTTGGCTTCTTATCGGACAACTCTTTGATGCCTAATTTCATCTCTTCAAAACGATGTGCAATGTCAAGAGCTTTGGAAAGAGACAAATCTTTTGCATCAAGTAATTTTTCTTGGAGTTTCACATCAGAAACATTATGTACTAGTTGGTCTCTCACCATCTGATCATGGAATTGTTGGTAATTGCATTTGGCAGCAAGGATTCTTAAATCTTTTACAAAGGAATCGATGGGTTCAATGGGCAGTTGTTGTCTACTAAGAAATTTATGACGTGCCACAACTTCATTGACTTTTTTGATAAATTGTTTGTCAAGCTGCATAATGGCGTTTTCACAAACATCAGTTTCTTCTTCGGAGGAATTGTCTAAAGTCAGAGGAGGAAGGTGAGAAAGAACTTGTCTTCCTTCAGCGCCAAGTGAATGTTTAAGGATGGCGAGTTTACGTTTATCTGTATAATTCTCACCACCAATGGCTTCTAGATACGCTTCAAAGCCTTCACGCCATTGTTTCCACTCTAAAGGTGGTTCACCTGGGCTTGCCAAAAATGGAGGAGGAGCGTTGAAACTCTCCATAATAATAAACAAAGGATAATAAAATTAGTAGAATAATTGTGATAAGGTACTTTGTTTAGATAAAATAATTATCTTTGCAGCGACTATTATGATGTCATAAACAACTGTGGCAGCAAATTGATTATAAAGTCTCTGACAAAGTCAATTCCTTTAAAATTGTATTAGAGAAAGAAGTTCATTATGTCGCAGACACAGTCCTTTGTTGAGTAGACTAGAAACCTCTTTGAAATAGCCCTTTGTGATGTCATAAAGACGAGTGACGCTTTGGAAATCTGGCAGCTTAAGAATGTGCTTGTGCTGACACTGCCCGCAGGTTCTAATTAGAATATTGAGCGCGCGCCTGTGCGCATGTGTCAATTCGCGCGTATTAACTAGGATTCTGAGCGCGTGTCTGTGCGCATGCGCTAACTCGCGCAAAAAGAAACAAAAGCGTCTTCAGAAAAATGAAGAAAAAAGGACAAAAGTCTCACCGCTTGACAAGAAGGAGCGGGATTTTCACAAATGTATAAAGCAGCCGATGATGAAGTTTCCGAAAGGTTCGTGGCGGAGATTCAATCTTCCACTCTCGCAACGGTAATCTTGGTCCGGAGGTCCCGGGGCTGTAGGCTCCCGAATCGCGTAGGTTCACTTCTCCCTCGTCGCCAGTGAAGAATCCAGGTAAGGAAGGGACGTGGAACACGGAGGAAATTATATTTAAGGTAGTTTATTAACTAAGGAAAGATAACATGTACAGGAGCCCACGCCAACCGCCGCACTGGTATACTCGGAATCCCCTAGACCGAGGGTTCCAAGTTCCAGGTGCATGCAGTGAACACGAGCACAAACACAGGGATACCACAGTATGTTCTTCTGTGTGTTTTTCTTTCTTTCCTTGGTTCTTCTTTACCAGTGTTTTCTCCTTTTTATTTTCTTTGTGGAAGAGAGAGGATAATGTTGTATTCTTTTCTTTGGTTCTTTCTGACCAGCGTTCTTTCCTTTTTGTTCGTGGTCCTTTCTGACCAGCGTTCTTTCCTTCTTTGTTTCCATTGTGGAAGAGAGGGGATGATGTATTATTCTTACATCTGGTTTATGTTATACATGCTTTCTCCACCACCAGTCCAGCTTGTAGAATGTTGCAGCTATGATGCATAAGAGAATGTTGGGTCTCTGTGGTCTTAGGTTGACAGTTGACATTGGGCTGAGCATCATGCTGGATGCTCCTGGTGGGGCCGTTATACCAACTTAACTGCATATCTTCTAATAAACATCTTAACTACATCAACAGTGTGGGACTTCATTACTACAGATTGATACAACTCTGTTCTCCTTTTTACCAGCAAGGGGCGGTAGTACTACTGATCTTGTTCCGTTGATTGCTAAGACCGGTACTGCTTTTCTGTAAGAAGGCCCAAATTCCTTCTTCACCACTATTTTTTCTCTGACTAGATCCCCAATCTTTGGAATCCAGACAGGCCTTGCTGGGGCTGGTGGTGCCTCGTCAGTGGTAGCTGGCTGTTGCTTTAATTTTATGTTGCTTAAGGATTTTCTTGTTTCATTCAAGTCCTGTAAAACAGCCAAACGATCTTTGATGTCAAAGTCTGTATTCTTATCTTTCACCACTGATACCTGACTATCTAAGTCCTGAATGTACATTCTAGTTCCGAACAATAGTTCGTATGGGCTGAAACCTTTTAGAGAATTTCTTGGCAAATTGTTAAGACTTAACTGGACACTTATTAAATGTTTGACCCACCCATCACCCGAACCTAATACCTTCGCTGTTATAGATTGCTTTATGTCCCGGTTTTTCCTTTCTACCACACTGTTCCCTTTGGGGTGTGACGGACAAGAATACCGCAAGCCAACGCCCATGCTGGCCATGGCCTCCTTATAAGCTCGAGAGCTGAAAGCAGGACCCTGGTCAGAATGGAACATGGCAATTGCGTATGTGCTGATAAAGACTCGCAGATCTTTTATAACCGTTCTGGCGTCAGCCGAGCGCTGGGGCCACATTTTTTAAGTGGATTTTAGTCTAAATGATTAATAGGACGCTAGATGGCATGTAGACAGCATTACTCTGTTTCTAATTGGTAGCCGGGCAACAGACTGGACCAGTTCACTACTGCGATCCCTGTCACAATCGGGACAGTTCTTTACATATATTTGATGTTGCACGCTCATTCCCGGCCACCAGTATACTGATTGTAATTCAGTCAGAGATTCCTTGATCTTTTTGTGCCTAGGACCCAATCCCATGTGTGCGTCTGCTATTAAAAATATTCTCCTGTTCATGTTTGGAATTACCCTATCCCCCACTCCAGGGATTCGAGCAAAAGGAACAGAGTTTGCATCAATTACGTATGCATAATTGAGTGGATAGTTCACGGGTAGTGCTGCACAGTCGCCTTTTAAGGACGTTTTTACTGCCAGCATGGTTTCCCCGTCTATGTATTTTTCTGAATGCTTTTTTGTGGCTACGGAAGCCGGTTTAGTTGATTCCGCTGTGGCTGTATTAGCCAATGAATTCCCTGCAACGTGAACGCCATCACGTTGATGACTCAGAGTGTGTATCACGTGAGTCTTTTGTAGTTCCTTCTGTAAAAGAACTACCTGTTTCCAAAGCATTTTATGCTTTATTGTGGCACCTGTGTCATCTTTGTAATCATTTTGAATCCAGCTCTGCAACTTATTTTTGTAAGAGTTGACACAAAAATGTGAATCGCACACGATTAGTGTCGGGAATTCACGTTCTGCATTTTCAAGCGCCATCTTTAAAGATCTGATTTCAGCTCGCTGAGCCGAACAGTTTCTTACTGATTCAGTTTTTGTTATTTTTGGTCTGAATTTACTGCACAGCCAGCGACCTTTAACAATCGCACAGGCTGCATCGTAGGATTTGTTCTCTACGTTGAAATGCTGTACAAATCTATCTGTATAGATTATACAGGCGTACTGTGGGAGAGGCAGAAGTTCGATTGGCAGAGGTTATTCTTCTTCATAAGTCAAATCATTCAGTTTTTCGAATTGCGGGGCGAAATAGTATTTCACATCTTCCGCTCCAAGAGAATCTACACACTGTATCCATTTCGGATCCAGTGACACTGTAGGCAGGTTTACTGGGCTGAATAGCGCCTCGAAGGCGGATTCCGCTGTGAGGATATTAATCCTTTTGCCGTGTGCTAGTTCTCGTTCATTTGCTAATGCAGTTTCTACTGCTTTCACAGTATTTTCTGTTCGACTGAATGTTTTTTCCGCTTGTGTGTACAAGTGAGATTTAATTGAAATTGGTACCTTTTCTCCCTCATTAGAGGTTAGGTACGTAAATCCGCATCTTCCTGGGATTACTTTGATTACAAGATCGCGTGTGTTGTCACGTGTATCTAATTTTGTTTTTGCTAACATGTCTGTTTGCAGTGATCTCAAAATTTCTGTGTGTTTTTGAGTCCAAGTGATTGGTTTAAAATCAGGTTTAATAAGTTCGTTTAACCCTCTCCGCATAATTTAGAATGTAATTTCTACCGAAATTCAGGAAGCCTAGAATTAATTGTAAGTTCTTCAGCGTTTTTGGTGCTTGGAGTACAGCGCACTTCTCTAAGAAGTTGTCCGCTAGGCTCTTTCCTTCACTTGATAATTCGTATCCTAAAAATAATACTGTCAGATGGGCAATTCGAGACTTTTTAAAGTTGAATTTGTAACCCTCTGCTGCGAACCCAAGTATAATGGTGTTCACTCTTTTCAAGTGAGTCTCCAAGTCGTCGTCTGTGAGATAGATATCATCTATATAAGATAATGCCTCATCATCATACATTTGTAGTAACTTTGTTACTCTGGCTGAGAATAGTCCTGGGCTGTTCTTGAATCCCTGTGGGAGCCTACAGAAATTTTTCTGAGAGCCCATTACTGAGAAAGCGGTCAAGTATCTGCTTTCTGGGGGGCGCTAGAGGGCGCACGAGCTGAATGGCCGCACTCTAGTGTGGCTCCGGCTGCCTGGCATCCTTATCCTTCCTTTTATCCTTTAAAACTGCGCCCACCCGCCCGAAAACGGTCTGGGGGATTGAGATATATCTGCTGCACACTCTGTCTGAGTTTGGAGATCCTACGACCTTCGGGGATGGAGCTAGATCGAGATCAGTCTGGAGCGGGAGAGACCGAGGGCTACGACCTCGCTGTAGGCGGCGTGGTGCCGCACGCAACGCCCAGGACTGACACGTGGCGTGTAGGCCGCACTACGCCTCGCGCACCTCTGCCTAGCAGGCCTGGCCCATCAAACTAGCAGTGGGACCCTGCCACGGCAGCTTGCTTTCTGCACTGAGGACATTCTGTTGTACAACTACATGGAACCGACCTATATTGGACGGTAGACGTCGGAACCGACCCACCGCCGGGGTTGCCCACGTGTGCGCTTCCTCATAGAGCGGCTTGACACGGAGGTGCGCTTGTTGCTTGCCTGGCATGGGGAAACCAGATACCCGGCAGCCCAAGCTGCAATTTGAACCAGCGACGCAAAAAAAGGGGACGAAGCTGACGGGGGACAGTGCGCCGCCGAGGAGCCCGGCGGCAGAGGTGACCCCCCTGGTCCCGGAGATAGCAACTATGCTTCAGGAGATGCGGCAAGGTTTCGCCACGGTGGTGGACAAGGTGGACCGGCTCTCCGCCCGGATGGACGGCATCGTCCAACGAATCGATGTACACGACGAGCGGCTAACGGAGGCCGAACGCCGCATATCCGAAACGGAGGATGCCACAACATCGCAGGCCACGCGACTATCCCGCATGGACAACATTTTGAGGGTGATCGCCGCCAAGAACGAAGAATTGGAGGCGAGGGGCAGGCGGAACAACGTCCGGATTACGGGAATTCCGGAATCCACAAACACGGGACGTATGGAGTTATATGTAGAACGTTTGCTCATGGCCACGGTGGGAGAGGCAGCTCTCTCCAAACAGTTTATAGTGGAGCGGGCCCATCGTTCCCTTGGACCTCAACCTCAACCAGGCACTCCACCGAGGCCCATCATAGCACGCCTGCTGAACTACCGTGATCGGGATGCGGCGTTGAAAGCAGCGAGGGCAAATCAAAACCTAAATTATGAGGGAGTGTCCTTCTCCATTTATCCGGACTTTACTCCACTTGTTCAGGAACAGCGGAGGAAGTTTCTAGCCGTGAAGCGAAAACTGAGAGGACTGAACATTGACTATGCATTGCTTTATCCTGCCAAGCTCCGCGTGACCCACCAGGGCACGCAACACTTTTTCTTGAACCCGCAACAGGTCGAGGAGTACATCAAGACCCTGCCGAAAAAGAACGGCGGAGCTAGACAGGCGGATGGCGGACACGATTCTGATGCGGAATGAACTGGGTTCGTCGCTTTCGTTATTGGTGACTCGTTGATATATGTTTCTTTTTCCTCTTTGGATTACTGCTCCTGATATGGCCCCCAGGAGTGTAGGGCTGGGTGGTGCTGCAGGCCCTGTAGCATGCCAGGCCCCCACCCCCCCATGCTGACTCACTCGCCCGGACAAGGACGGTAAGAATGGCGGCAACTGCGGTGAGGAGAGGCGGGGGTGGACGACGGTGCACCTCTAGAACCCCGAATGGGTGTACCCCACTGGACTTGCTCAATGCACTTTTACTGTTGGGTTGCTGCGGGTTTGATTGGGGAGGAGGGTGGGCACAGGGTACTGGCGAGTTGGGGGCGCTTCAGTGGGTGGGGGAGGGGGGAAGTTCTTTAAGGGGGCAGTTCGTGCTGAACTGGTCCATGTTTTTCACTGTCCTCGAATTGGGTCTGTGGCCCCGAGTAATAACTCTGTGGTTGCCGGCTCCTCTCACTATGTGTCGCTGCTCGAGAGGGGACAACTGGGCTGCCTCCCGGTTGGCAATGTACGGAGGCCTGTTTGCTGAATGGCACCGGTTACGATTTCTAGTGTTGGATGCCTGGGTTTGCACTGGGTTTAAGTTTTCGTCTTGTAGTCGAGCGTGTGCACCTTTACCTCATCGACCTTCCACCCGTCCTGGGGTGGGTTGGTCGACTGTCTTTGCTCTGGGGGGGGGGTTCAGGGACTGCTATGTGTGGTGGCCGGGGTTACTGTGGGCCGCTGGTGATTTTCACTGTGAGGACTGTTGGTGCAGTCGGATTGTTCTGTTATATGAAAAGATGATGGGATGGGGGACACTTGTCTGAATGTTCTTACTTGGAATGTGCGGGGCTTAGGGGATCATCGGAAGAGACGCCATGTTCTGGGGTATTTAGACAGGCATAATGTTCACATAGCGTTTCTGCAGGAGACGCACTTTGCACCCCACAAGTTGCCAGCCTTTGGTAGTAGATGGGCCTCGAGTACTGTGTTCTCCTCGTATTCCTCCTATGCCCGTGGTACTGCAATCCTGGTTAAAAAGTCAACGCCCTTCCACATGGCTGGCATGAAATCAGATGTACAAGGGAGATATTGCCTGCTGTGGGGCAGATTGGGCCGTGTGACGGTCACCCTTGCGTGTTGTTATGGCCCCAATGTGGACGACCCGCGATACTTTGAGACGCTCTGGGCTGCTATACTGGAAGCGGGGTCACAACACATAATATGGGGGGGGACTTCAATGTCACTGTGAACCCGACCCTGGATCGCTCACACCCGGCCCCACACCACTACACAAAAGGGCGGGAGGTGCTGCGCGCCATCTTGGAGGAGAATCACCTAGTGGATGCTTGGCGAGCACACTGCGGGCCGGGGAGGGAGGGAACACATTTCACGGCACAGGCTAGGTCCTGGGCCAGGCTTGATTATTTTTTTCTGACCACGCACATGTATGCTACTGTCACAGATGCACGACACCTCCCCCGGACCTATTCGGACCATGCCCCGGTTCTGGTCGCCATGCGCGGAGCTGAGCTAGGCCCTCCTGTTACCGCGTGGCGCATGCAGGCCGCAATGCTGTTAGATGAGGAATTTAGAGAGACGCTGCGCGAGGAATGCTTAGATTTTTTTGCGAGAAATAAGGGGTCTGTGGATGCAGTGGAGACAGTCTGGGATGCCTTCAAAGTCACACTAAGGGGTTTCTGCATTGCGAAGGGCTCGGGGGTGCTTAAAGCAGTCCTGAACCGTTTAAAGGCGCTAGAAGTAAAACTGAGCCGGGCGGAAGAGACCCTCCGAGCGCGCCCCACTAGCGACACTCTGGCAGAGATTCGAGATTTGGTTACTGAATATTCCGAGGAAGCTACACGTGAGGCGAAATTTAGACATAAATACTGGGTGGCGCGGAAATATGGAGAAGGAGTAAGGCCTGGTAAGGTGTTGGCGGCTACGGTCCGGCTTGCGAGGGCGCCTACTACTATACTAGAGCTGGAAACAGCCGAGGGGCTGCTGCTCCGCGACTCCACACAAATCCTTAACGAGTTCGTGGGCCATTACAGTAAGCTGTACACCTCTAAGGGACTGGGGGGCCCACCTTTGGACGACTACCTCGCGGATGTCGCGCTTGGTTGGCTGAGTGACGCTCAACGGGCGTTTTTGAGCGCCCCTTTTGAGCTGGACGAGGTAAAGGAGGCGATTATGAGTATGCAATCAGGCAAGGCGACAGGCCTAGATGGCATCCCTATTGAATTCTACAAGACATACATTGAATTCATGGCACCGGTACTGCGGGAGGTCTATGAGGACGCTCTGGAGGTGGGGCATCTCCCCGCATCAATGAGAACTGCGCTTATCATCTCTTTACTCAAGCCCGGGAAATCTGCATCGCACTGCGACTCATATAGACCCCTCTCTTTATTGACGTGTGATGTGAAAATTCTTGCAAAGCTCATTGCCACCCGAATTAGCTTACTGCTGCCTAACCTGATCCTCCCGGATCAGGCGGGCTTTGTTCCAGGGAGGGCTACATCCCACAATCTACGCACCTTTTTTTCTGTGTACGACTCTGTGCATGAGGACCTGCCCATGGCGGCCGTCTTTTTGGATGCCACCAAGGCGTTTGATTCCCTGGAGTGGGGTTACGTCTTTGGGGTACTAAACCGCATGGGATTCCTGGCCATCTTCGTTTCCTGGATAAAACTGCTCTACGCACGGCCCACGGCCAAAGTCCTTATAAATGGGCAGCTTTCCCCTGCCTTTGAGATCTCTAGGGGCACGAGGCAGGGGTGCCCTCTATCCCCCCTGCTCTTTGCAATCGCCACGGAACCCCTTGCTGCCAAACTGCGGCAACATTATAAGGATAGCGCGCTGCGTTGCTTCCAGCGACAAATACTCATATCCATGTACGCGGACGATATCACGCTGTATATCCGGCACCCTCGGGACAACTTACACCCCATACTTAGGGAATTCATTAGATTCGGGACTCTCTCAGGAGTGCAGATAAATTGGAACAAATCGTGCATATTCCCCCTCACGGCGGCCACACAGGCCTTCCCATTGGAATATCCGCTCACTTGGACTGAAGGTGATTTCAAGTACCTTGGGGTTCACATTGAGAGGGACCGGGTAGCGCTTATGAGAGCGAACTATGGCACTGCCGTTAGTAGGATTGAAGACCAGGTCACGAGGTGGGTGTCACTTCCCCTGTCGATGGCGGGCAGGGCTTCTTTGATTAAAATGGTTGTACTGCCGCAGCTGCTTTACCTGTTTCTCAACATACCCTTCCATCCTGGTACATACTTCTTTAAGAGACTGAGGTCTGAAATGCTCAAATTGGTGTGGGGTGGAAAGCAAGCTAGGCTCCAATGGGAGATTCTGACACGGCCCTATGTGTGGGGAGGGTTCGGTATACCTGATTTTGAGCTGTACTTCAGGGCAGCCCAGGCGCACTATGCTTACTTCTGGGTAAGACAGCCGAGATACATGCCACAACTGGCTGCGGAACACTGGCTGGCGCACCCCACGCCCATCGAGGGAGCTCTGTATGCCGTTGTTGAGGGGAGGGATAAGACCCCGAACACTTTATCTAGCACTATCACGGCCTGGTTACACATATGTGCCTCCCTGGGGCTGCAGTTCCTCTACGCTCCATGTATGCCCCTGGCTTACCACCCACAATTGCAGCTGCTGCAGGAAACTGGCTTCCAGCGTTTACTGTCTAAAATCCATGTCCGCACGTGGGGGGATCTATATCATGATGGCGAGTTCCGCACGAGGGATCACTTGTTTGGTACCATACACCCTACCTCACTAGAGGTGTTTTACTACATGCGCCTGCGCCATGGGCTACAGGCCCTTACACCTGACTTTCCGCGCGAGCCACAGATCCTCATACCCCTGCAACACATGATGCAACTTGTGAATCCATATAAGCTTGTGTCCACGTTGTACAGATCAGTTAGAACACACGCTGACTTCACCACACTTCCTGCCAAAGCGAAGTGGGATCGAGAGCTACCTGCCCCACTCACCGATCAACAATGGGAATTTAGCTTACTACAGACAGAACGCATCTCATCCAGCAGCAGGTATAGAATTATTCACTACAAATTTGTGCACCGATTGTATTATACCCCGGCTCGATTACACAGATTTGGGCTGCGAGACACTGATAATTGCGATCGGTGTGGAGCCCCTGGAGCTGACTTTCTACACCTTGCCTGGGAATGTGCCACTGTACGTCAGTATTGGGATTTAGTATTTCAGGCCCTCTCTACAATGATCAATGCTACGGTGCCGCCAACTCCTGAGATGGCACTATTGGGTTGGGTCGTACCCCTGCAGGCGGCTCACCGCAAGTTTGTCGCGTTGGCCTTGTTGCTAGCCAAGCGGAGGGTGGCCTGTAGATGGGGCAGAGGCAGGGCGCCCAAATTTAAGGAGTGGATACGGGACCTGGTGTATTGTCAGGAACAACTGCACACATATGCGGAGTTGCTGCCACTATCATCCAGGCCGACTGATATCTGGGCCCCGCTGCAATGCTACCTGATAACGGAAGCACCGAGTGACGATGAATTGTGATCTGTACCGTTGTTCTAGGTGTAATGAAGAAAGGGTGCTGAACTGCTTTGGACCTACCTGCAACTTTGTATGCCCTGTGACTGCACTATGCACTTTACCCCCCTAGCCATGTCTCTGAACTGTCCTTGTTGCTTCACTCACCTGTATGCCTTACTCACCCATGATCCACCTGGTTGCTGCGGGGTGCTGTCCCCCCCCCCCTCCGAATTCTGCTTGTTTGTGGTGCGCACGCTCATGACGATGTTGTTTTGTTTGTTATCGTTGTTCTTTTTTTAACCAAAAACCGACAAAAGTAAGACGCATTTATATGCTTCCTTTACCTGTGCTGTTACTGATGCCATTTTTTTATGTATACAGCTCCGCAACACAATATTGACTTTTTGCTAATGCTTATTTATGATCACTGAAATGTGCTATAGCAGCCGGCCTCCGGGTTGTGGCAGTATGCTGTGTATACTTAACGGTACTAAATAAACGTCTTGCACCAAAAAAAAAAAAAAAAAAAAAAAGTATCTGCTTTCTGGTGCAATATTTTGACAAAAGAAACCATTAGATATGTCTAATGGCGTTTTATATTTTTTCCTAACTATGTTATTCATTAGTGCAGCACTATGCAAATTTTGTACTGCAAATGTTTTACAACATGCGTTAAGGTGTCTGTAGTCCAAAACTAGACGGTATGAATTGTCTGGTTTGGAGACAGGAAACAAAGGATTGTTCATTTGAGAGGTGCATGTTTCAATCACCCCCTGGTATTCAAGTTGATCTAAAATCTCCCTGACTTGTTTTTTAGCTTCTTGCTGAATGGGATACTGCCTTTGTGCAGTCGGTTGACTCTTTAACTGGATTTTGTGAGGAGGAGAGTCCTCATCCCATCCTACATGATTTTTATATAATGCTGGTGCCTGGGCCACGGCCCATTTCCTTGCATAAGTATATTTTTTGTGGATCGGAATATGATTCGAGAAGGCAGGCATAATCATTTCTTCACCACGAGGGCACTCCCTGACAAACTCTGGGGGCCAATCTTTTTCAGCTAACAGAATATCATAGCCTTTTGTGAGTTTACCCCAAAATAGACCCCTTATTTTCCTAGTCTTATCACCCTCTATACGCAGTGTTATTTCGTATATCTTATGGGGCTCGCTAACTCTGGTGTCGGCAGTTTCTACCTGAATGTATTCATTTGTGTCCACTGTCTCCAGATGACTCATCAGGATCTTGCGAGCTATACTGATTTCTGCTGCACTGTCTAGCATTGTCTGTGCCCACTCCCCGTTTTTCAACTGTGTCCTCAGTATTCTCGGCATGTTCGATTACTCTAATACTGGCTACCTTCTTCATTGGAAATTGAGATTTTTTACTTTGAGCAGGTTCCTTGTCTTTGGACTTGGTGTGCTCTCCTGGGTCTGACTGTCCTCTTCTTTCCGATTTCTGCGAAAAAGATCGAGAGGGACGTGTATCAATACTTTGATATCTATCAGGCTTCTTCAAATTATCCCTATTTCTAAGGTTGTATCTTTTCTCAGAGGGCTCCCTCTGGGGAGACTGGTGTTCTCGAGTTGGAGTTCTTTCCCTCCGTCGAGGAGACCTTCCTCTGGACTGGAAAACTTTTTTTTTGGGAGTGGATTGTTTATTTCCATCCCAGCTCTTTTTAGTAGTGTTTGAATTATTTTTAATAAATAATTTTACAGGATTTTCGAGCAGTTGGGGCTTTACTGGTTTTCCACCCAAGCTGTCTCTACCTAATTCTTCATAGCATTTTTCTATGATTCTGGCAAGCTCAATTGGTTGATCTGTTATATCTGTTTCTTTCAACTTCTGGCGGATCTTTTTATCCTCCATTGTCAATTGAACTACCTCTCTATATGCCTTTGTTAATTCTTTTATTTTAACTAAGAGTTCTTCGCTTGACATTTTTGCAATGTCCGGATGAGGTGTGTAGCTGGCTAGAACCGGCCACGTTGCTCCTGGTCTACCTAGTGGACCGAGCCTGGTTATATGATCATTATGTTTTAGGGCGCCTTTAAACCAGAGCAGGTGCTCTTGGTATTTTAATGAGATTTCAATCTCCTCGAAAGGAGCGTACTCATCCGGTGGATCCCCTACTATATAGTAGTGGAACTCGTGTGTTCCGCTGGAAATTTCATCCAAGAATAGAATACCTCTGTCTGCCGATATTCGTGTGCCTCTATCACGAAGACGACTGTGCCACCTTGTGTGGTCAGTCCATTTTCTATAAGTTTTGACGTTATAGATTTTCTTAAATGTGCCGGGATGATTATTGCACCCGGTTCAGTAGTCCCTGTACCATCGGGACCCTGCTGAGTCGCATTTACTGCGGCATCAGTTCCGTTGTTTTCTACTGACATTTTATAAATGCAGGTTTTGCAGAGCAGGTCTCCAAGGAGACAAAGATTAGGTGCACAATATTTTGGAACACTGTATCCTTCAACGTTGAATAAACCAGAGCTTTACATAGGAATCTCTTCCTACTAAGTTCGGGCGGATTTTAACCTTTCACCCACTCCAGACGTCTATTGGAGTATTTACGGTAGAAAGGGGTCTGTGTGAAAAATGCACGACTGAGTTACTCTAACGTCTTGCGTTAGTTTTATCGCCTTACCAAATTTTGGGCGCCATGTAGTGTAGTTCCTATTTTCCCAATAGGCCTTCGCATTGGAATAACATAAACAATAGTATGGACGTAGAAGTGCGGTCTTCCAGGTCTCTACTGACTATGCTAAACTTAATTGGGTTTGTTACCAACTAGCTCAGAGGTCACTGGAAACTTTCTTGACTGAATAGGAAGTGATCAGCTTCCCTGGTACAGACAAGAAGGGATTCAGTTTTCCAACAACCGCATAAACATGACAACTTTGCTCCTTAGAATAAGAGTCAATCTCTAGAGTCGTGTGAAACAATAGACAGTTATTTTACTCAGTCAGTTGTGCAGATTACTTTCACCAAGATGCAGAGAATAGAGAGACGGGCGTTTTCAATAAAAAGGTATTATTTATTGAACAGTCTTTCTTCTCATGCAAGAGAAATGAATTGCCACAATTGCAAGACTAGTTATAATAAAAAGTGCGTACAGTAAAATGAGGATTGCGAAATAATACTGTAAAAGCATTGATATGGTTTCTTAGCCATACAATGGTTAAAATGAATAAAATATATACATTCATATAAACATTTAGCTAACGTACTCAACTGGTGCTTCTAACTACGCCTACCCCAGTGTACCTGACCTAAGCCTAATACTTGGGAGGGAGTAAGTGAGTAGCAGTTTTAGTTAAGTTGGTTTTGCCAAAGTTTGCTTCAAGAATTCTCTCTAAGGGTTTAGTCAACACCATACCTCTGGAATAGAATGTTGGAGGTCTTGTATCTCCTTCCAGGACTCGATATACCGGTCACTCGCAAGAGTGGGCTGGAAACGCCGGAGCTGGATTTTCTCGGCAGGAGAAAAGACAGCGTCTCTCTCAGCGCGCCGAGGAGGAGGAGGGGCAGCGTCCGTGGGCAGCTTGTATCTGCTGGGCTCTGTAGGGGACAGCTGTTCTGCTCCTGTATTCACCACACCATCGCTATCATCGATGTCGTTGAGGCAGCGTTTGCTTAAGGCAACGGTGGTAATATTTATACCTGAAAGGTGCCTTGTTTGACGTAGGTTTTTGGACATAAGACGTCAATAAAGATGTCACTAGGAAGTGATCGTCTCTCAGTGCTCATTAGAGTTCTATTACTAATCAAAACATAGCAAGCGGGGCTTTCCCAGGTTGCTGAGTTTTATCTTGTTGAAGAACTCGGAGTGTAATCTAGGAATCTTAGATAGTGGCTTCTGCTGTGTCATTTGCTCTAATGAGCTGCAGAGGAAGAGATTCTGAAATGTGGCTCTGATCGTGTTAGACCAGAGACGAGTTTCTGAAATATCGCTCTTGATCGTTTATGCCATTATAGGGGAATAAATGGATTATAGCCGTATAGGTGCATAAGGTCACAGTATTGATAGGGGTCCTAGATTAGAACGCGACAGTTCTGTCCCCTACCCCTTCACTGGTGAGACTCTAGGTGTCCCACCCTGTTTTGACCAGTTGCACATCCTCCCCCACCGTGTGTATTACCTCACAAAACGCCTCCTGTGGATGGGCCTGTGCTGAACCCTACACCTCAGCGAACATCAGAGGGCACGGAATGAGACTGAAAAGGAGAGACAGCGCAGCGTGAGAAAAGGCTATACCTAACCATTAAGCCGTGGGTCCCCAGGTCTGACCCCATTTGAAAATTGCAAACCAGGTGCTGGCATACTTGAACCCTGCCACACCCTGGATTGTTGAGGAACCCCCACGCTTGCCTCGCCCACTTCCCCATTACCTGCTAATGTGTGTTAGCGCGGGGCCTAAGGAATTGGGGAAAAACATTCTGTTCTGTAGCCTGCACAAAATAAAGAAATTCCATTAATAAAATTCACACATTCCCGGCGCTGTCCCATTGCATTAGTTGTGCGTGGGCAGGTGGTCCTGATTGTAGGAAAAGCGGCAGGAACACGCGCTCTGAATTGCGTTGAACATCAAGTATTATCCTGATTATTAGGCCCCAGGAGGATAATTAATCTAAAATCTCAGACTACCCAAACGCTAGTCCGCAGGCATTGGTAGTGGGCTGGAACTTTTCCCACAAAGGAGCCTAATCTATCATAGGCACTCCTCACTACTCTGCCCCACAAGTTCTCACGTCATCCCCGTGGCTCAAAGAAGAAGTAAATGCCTCTTTTAATTAATATGTAATGCTTCAACCTAAGAGACACATTTAAATAAACCCCTCGAAAAAATTGCTATCTAGCAGACCCTGGACTAGAACCCTGGTCTAATTTCCCGCTTCCGGTGTTGATACAATGGTCTATTTACCCCTCCATTCATGAGCAGTGTTGCCATGGAGACCGGCTCTGCAGCCCGAGCCTTATCCAATACAAGTAACATAAATGGGCAGTCGAATAAACATTATTACAAGTAACATTCGCAACAATGCGTAGTCGCGTAACTAGTTAGTACGGGAAACCTCACCCGGCCCGGACACGGAAAGGATTGACAGATTGATAGCTCTTTCATGATTCTGTGGGTGGGAGTGCATGGCCATTCTTAGTTGGTGGATTTGTCTGGTTAATTCCAATAACGAACGAGACTCCTCCATGCTAACTAGTTACGGGACCCCCTGCAATAATAGTGTTATCTCAGGCTTACAGGAATTTTTTTTGTCTTGATGATTCCAGTTATCCCACGATAGGGATCGAAACGTCGTCGACCAAACAACAGCGTACACACGTATAATTGTATCTCAATGTGTTACGTCTGTGGCAGTGGCGGCTGGTGAACTTTGAAAGTAGTAAGGCGTAAAATGAAACCTCTCATACTCATGGACCCTGGTAGCACTGCATCAGTTACACGAGTTACTGCACACATGCTCTACTGCTGCAGTGTTTTTGTTTAATATTGTGTGGTGCTCATTTACTATGCTAAGTCAAGCTTTTAGTGACTTCTGGTCGTCTAAATCTATTCCTCAAGTTCACCCCCTTTTACTCACCTACTCTCAAAACCCCACAGCTCTCTCTGCTCTCTCCCACCCTCGTGTCGCAACCTTTCCCAGCCTCACAGTCCCTTCCTCACATACCCTTTCTCTCTCTCCATCCTTAAAGCCTCTATTGCTCCATCTTCGACGCACTCACTGTGTCACCACAGTCACTATCACTGCTTTTGCCCCATCCCCACAGACTATCTTCCGGTCTTCCATTTGCATAGATCCTTTCACTCAAAGCCCTATAAATGCACCAGTCTGCACATCTCCTAATAAACGGCTGCGCAGCACTCGCAGGTCTTAATGTGGAAAGTGCACCGAGGCCTCGCGGGACAGTCCCTTCTGGGGGTCCCGTGTCAGTAATGAGTGTGTTGGCCCCTGTCTCTCAGTTCCTGAGATTGCAGAGATCCGTACCTCGGTCGACGAGAGCGCACATTCTCAGCCCCTGCGAGCGCCGAGTGCCTCCAGGTCTCACCCCAAGAGTGTAAAGTCCCCCAGTTTCAGCCCTTGAGGATGGAAGTTAATAACTCCGATGTCCCAGCCCCTGAGAGTGCACACCACGGATCTCTCTCAGTTCCCGGCTTTGCAAAGTGTCCCTCTGCCTCGGTCCCTGAGAGCGTCAGAGCACTGAAACCTCCCACACCCCCTGCCTCCTCCGCCTGAGAAACTCAGGGGCTATTGTTTCTTGGCCCCTGAAATAGCCGAGAGGCTCGTGCCTCTGTCCCTGAGGACGCACGGTTTACTGAACCTGTGTGCCTTAGTCCCTTAGTGTGCAGTCCAGAGTACCCCCGGGTCTCATTCCATGGGCTCCCTCTGACATGTACGCACATGCCCTGACCATGTACACTTGTGGTGTGTCGCTCTCCAGTGCCGGGTACCCCTCAGGTGGCCCATTAACAATGCGCACGTGCTATGTTAAGAGTCATTAACAAAGTGCGACTGCGAAATGGACTGGAGACAGGGCTGACACCATTAGCCGCCACCAGCACCCTCGCGCGCCTTACTGCCTTAAAAGCACCGGGCAACGTATCCCTGTTACAAACCCCGGCGCACAGAAAACGCTTGTTAGTTAAACACGTAATAAACAGCGCCACCATGCATCTGGGTAGCTCGCAGGCCGATATTTACATTTTTTTTAAAGTCCACCTACTGTTTCAGAGAAAGAGAGTAAGGCTTCTCCACCGGTAAGCGCGACGCTAATAAAACGCGGTAAAGGAGTTCTATCGAATTATAATGTGTTTGCATGCTGATTCCATTTAAATGATTCATTCTCATTTTCTTTCTGCATTTGGTAAAAGGCTTCGCGTTAAGCGAGGCAGCAGCACCGTGCAGCATAATTAGATCATTTTTCTACTTCTTTGCAAACTGTTGAAATGGGGGAAAGAGACAGAACGACAAAAAAAACAGATCCGCACCAATCAACCGTTAAAATAAACTGCTGCAGTCATTAGAAATCATACTTTCTCCTACCTTTGAGTCTCAGCGTCGTTTCCCTGGTCACCCCTCCCGCTCCTGTGGGCTCTCGTCACTGAAGGCTGCAGGCAGCCTCCCTCCCCTCCATGGCAGCCGGCGCTGATTGGTTCGACCGGCTGCCCTAAATACGTCATTCCTCCTAGTCTGCATCCTGCAGAACGAAGAGTGGGAGGAGGCTTGGGGGAGCGGCTTACCCACTGTTGCTAATACTGTCTGTTTGGACAGCCTCTCAGGCAGTCCAAACAGTCCGTATTCACAACAGTGGGCAAGCCACTCCCCCAAGCCACTCCCCCCTGCCCTGAGGCTCGACTCGTAATCAGGAAGTTCTGCTGACTGCTTTCTCGCCGTGCAAGAAGGGCAGGCAGAAACAAATGGTAGTTATAAATAAATAACTACCATTTGTTTCTGCCTTCTTCTCGCACAGCGAGAAAGCTGGGGGGGGGCGGCGCCCAAACGCCCCCATGGTAGAACCGCCTCTGGTCTGTGGTTACATATCTAGCTTGTCGCATTATGTATGATTATGAACAAGCTCTCCTTCTGTTTTGCCAGACTGTTTTGCATTTTGTTTTTGTTTCCCTTTTTTGATTCATGTCACCCTGTCACCTTGTCACACTTTTTGTTTATTGCTTTGGGTACAGTTACCTTTATTTAAGGCATGGCAGGGCATGCTCTCTCGCGCCCACCCCCCACCAGCTTCATGTCTCAGGGAATTTGTGTGTAGGCAGGGAGAGGGGGGTACCTGCTGGGGAAGCTTACACCGGGAGAAGGCTGCATTTCTCTTAGAACCTATATCCCCAAAACCGGCGATGCAAGGAAACCCTTCCGCCCCCCAGGGACACAGACACTGGAAATGTGGACGCCCTCACTATGATGCCCCCGCAGGGTCCTATATGAATTTCCGCCTTGGCCATCTTGGATTAAGGAATGGGGGAGGCCTACCCCAATCTGAAGAACTCCTGCAATGCTTCCATTAAGATGCGCAGCACGGTGGCACATCGTAGCCGGTAGTGCCCTATTGCAGAATGCGGATGGGGGGTTGGAGGCCTAGCCCCCCAAGCGCTTTGCAGCAATGTCGCCTTGCGTTTAGGAGTCGTACGAAGCAAAAGGTTAGCAGCCTACTGCACTTTTAGTGCCGGCATGGAGGATCGGTTGGATTAAAGGCAACTTAAACTGCCTCTACGCTACAGCCTAAGCAAAATGGAGGAAGCTTGGCCACCTGGCCATGCCTCGTTCGATTTAGTACCCACGGCCTTTTCAAGCCATGGCAGGGGGAGGTGGGGAGGGGGGTTGCCTAGCCCCCACCTGAAGGGCCACGGTACAGTCCCTGTGCAGTGGAGCCCAACGCTGCCGCTTGGTAACGGAGCCTTGACCTAGTGCCCGCTGAGGGCAGGGAGGGTGGAGAGCCCTAGCCCCCCAGAGCGAGTCGCAGCAAGGACGCCTTAGATTGGGCGCCGCACGATGCGCTTGGTTGGCAGGCCGCGCCATAGCACGTCAAGGATAGGGGGCGAAGGGCGTAGGAGGGGATGGCAGGAATTCCCAGCCCTCCGGGGATGATTCGCCGCAGAGACAACTCCTTAAAAAAGCAGGGGGGGACCAGACCTTGCCCTCAAACAAGAAGCTGCTGTTGCCCCAACCCTACCCTCCACGACCCACTTCCAGCTCGCCTACCTATAAACACCCCCGGCCTCCAAAATATGCGAAATTGCGCAAGGCCGGGGCAGGAGCTGGAACGGTGTTACTTGCGGCCAGATCCCCGCGTGAGGGGACCCCTGCCAGGTCGGGGAGAGTGGGGGGGGGGGGGTCCAAAGACCAGGCCCGCCTTAACTAACCTTGTGGTCCACGACCTTGATGGTGAACAGCAGGCCCCCAAATCTGCGAAGCAGACAGCGTGTCCACCCCCCCAGGCGTCCACGGTGCATCCGGTGCATCAAGAGGCAGAAAACATGGCGAGAGGGACTTATGGGAGTCGACATCCCTACGATTTCTAAACCCTGTACTTTTTTCTTATTTCAGTCTGATGCTGAGGTCAGATGTGATCCCGGAATACAGCCTATATTTATTTTCACCATTTTCATACACTATAAATGTGATAATGTGTACTTCAGCCTTCACTAATGGCCTAGCTCACTGTCTTTAAACTTTACCTTTGCCATATGTCAATATTATTTTAAAACGTTGCCCACTTTCTGTGGGCAATTGAAAATCACAATATTGTTGTGAACCAGATGCGTACTACACCAAAAGGACTTTTTAAATGAGCACCTTAATAATGACTGGCATAGAAAAAGGACCTCCCTATTAGACTAATGCACCCACTGTACCTAAGTGGTACTTCAGTGCACAGAACCTGATGTGCAGGTAGGAATTCACAAAAGCATTATCAGTGGGGATCTGCACTGCAGATTGGATTTACTGTCATAGACTATCCACCAGAATGACAGATTGCTCACAGTTACAACTGTAGAACAATTTTGGGATTTTGGGTCTTTCAGGGTATGGTGGTCATGTCAGTTACATCACATCACCGGCATCATAATATATCATTACTCAAGGTACATCACATATCACTCGCTGCACATCACATACATAGTGTTCCCGTCCACATCAGAGACCATCACACCCACCTCATACTAGTCAATGCCAATATCACCACCTCCTCAGTCAGTGCCCTCACGCAACCTTATGTGTTAGCCTGATATGAGGGAACAGCTTGTTAAAGGACAGTTTAATCATTTATAAGTAAAATCTCCATCCACCACTCAGCAAGCAGGAGCAAAACTGAAATGACAGGGAACTCCTGATAGCCTGAGACTAAACATTCCAACAGATTGGCAGGAACATTTAACAACCATTAGAACACTGGAATGTTGGAAGCTTCATTGAAGACAATGGAGTGCTCCCTGCTTCTACGGACCGGTAAAGGCCCGCAGAGAAACATTCCAATGTTTTACAAAAGCCTCTTTGAGCTCGAGAGGATTTAAAGCCCCTCGAGCTTCAAGAAGAGTTTGTTTTATTTGTTAGAACAGTCTGCCCTCTAGTAGCAGAATGTTCTAATAACCTTATAGCCCTTCACAGCTGGGCTCCACCGGCAATTAGAACATTGGAATGTTGGGAGCTCCATTGAAAACAATGGAGTGCTCCGGGCTTATAATGGCTGGTATAAGCTTGAAGCTCCAACATTCTAATGTTTCTTTGTTCACAGCTCTGGCTGTGAACAAAGGCTCAGGGAGCCTCAGGGGATTCCTATACCCTCACGCTCCCATAAGGCTTTGTTTTTTTTTGTTAGAACATTCTGCCCTCTAGTGTTCTAATAGCCTTATAGCCCTTCGTAGCTGGGCTATACCGGCTATTAAAGTACCTCTCCCTTTTTAAAGGCACTCGCCTTCGGCTTGGGCCTTTAACGCGGGAGCAGGCCTTTAATAGCTGGTATAGCCCGCTAGGGCAGGCTATAAGGCTATATTAGAACATTGGAATGTTGAGCGCTTCATTGAAGACAATGGAGTGCTCCGGGCTTCTAATGGCTGATAGAAGCCCGGAGTATCAACATTCCAATGTTTGTTCACACCTGTTGCTGAGAAGAAAGGCCTCACGGAGCCAGAAGGGATTTCAAACCCCTCAGGCTCCGTGAGGACTTTGTTTAGAACATTCTGCCCTCTAGGGGCGGAAGGTTCTAATAGCCTTAGAGCCCTCTGTAGTGGGCTCTACCAGCAGTTAAAGACCCGCTCCCTTGTTAAAGGCCCTCGCCTGCAGGCCTTTGATGCTGGAGCGGGCATTTAATGGCTGGCGGAGCCCGCTACATTGGGCTCTAAGGCTATACTAGATCATTAACCTAGATACCACTCATTGTCTAAAGAGCAAGGGACCAGTTACAGCTGCCAGGAGGGAGCGATGTGAGTCTGCCTGACACTGTATCAAAGGGTGAGAATATCAAAACAGATATTGGACTTCTGAGGTAGATGAGAGCGGGAAGGAGGGTGGCTGAAAAGCGACTTGCACCCTAGTGGTGAAGTTAGTGGTTGTAGAACCAGCATATCCCAAAATCAGTTCCATATTATCTACTTTAAAATGTGTGTATTCGTGTACACATTTCAGTATGTCCCTTAATTTGTGTTGA
Organism: Lissotriton vulgaris; assembly: GCF_964263255.1. Taxonomy (NCBI): domain Eukaryota; kingdom Metazoa; phylum Chordata; class Amphibia; order Caudata; family Salamandridae; genus Lissotriton; species Lissotriton vulgaris. The sequence goes on from NC_141691.1 coordinate 479,253,571, forward strand.
TGCATTATCACTGGAAGTGCTTGGAACCAGGTTTAATGCACTACAAATGTGGTACTTTGATCAAAGCCTGGTAAGGAACATCTCCCAGGTTGCAGCTTCACCTGTATGTTTACCAGTAGGGCTCACCTGTAGGTAGTCCCCAGCAGGCTAGAAACTTCTACAAAATGGCACACCTCGAACTGTGTAGCAAAAGAAGCCTTCCAAATAGAAAACACAAATTCCTGTACAAAATAAATAGGAAGTCTGCAACAACCATGCCCTGTCTGTGGACCACACCTAACAATTGAAATTACACTGAAACTAATGTATGTCTTTAAACAAAATTGTGGTGGGCTATTGCGGTCGCTGACTCAGGTAGGGGCGGTGGGGTAGGATGGGGTAGGGTGGGAGGGGGTAAAGTCGACAGATGAGGGAATAGTTACAATTATAGAAATAAATAATACCTATTCCGTCGGCTTCCCCCCTGCCGCGCCCTGCCCACCACCCCACGCTTACCTGAGCCGGCTGCCCGTGGTGGGCTGTGTACTGTCCCAATACAGATTAATCACAGTTGCACAACACTTTAACTCATGCATCACAGCAACACAACCAAAAAATCGGGGTAGGTAGAGGTTAAGGCTAGTTGTACACTCCTTACTGTATATAGTTTCACAAAATTTGAGGATATCGCAGACGCAATACTAGGGGAATCGAATTCATTAAGGTCAGGTTTCTCCCTGGTATTAACCCCTGATTTTAACCATACCAGCTAGGTATTTTTAAGACTTATCTTCCTTCCACTCACATCACTGCACCTCACATAGTCCATAACTAAGTGCTCCTGCGTAGTTCGCAAGTTGCAGCACGCCTCGATCTATAGAGGATTGAGAGGAACCCCAATGATGAAGCATGTCACCTAGGGGAAACGCTGGGGGATGAGGGGTCTCTAGAAAAAGAGTTTTTTTTAGTAAGGTGATTACAACAAACTTTTGTTGAGTCCTAGTTCCCTTAATGCATCACAGCAACATTTCTATAGCCAAGAGCCCTACAAATTGATCCTGCACCACCTTGCTTACTTCTCTCCACTATAGAGTTGGTTCAAATCCACGCTCTTGCAACTGTGGACCAATCACAGCCTTCTCCAATGAGTAGCTTGTGAGCTATTGGTAGCTGTCCAGCTACCTGTACATAGCTCACCTGTGTGCTGCCCAGACTACAAAATTAGAAGCTTTTAGTTGGGTGAGTTAATATGTGTATATCAACAGTTAGAGAGCACAGTTGAGACTGAAATGTGTTTATTTTCGAAACACAAAAAGTGATACTTGGAAAAAGGCTGAGCTTCCTAAATATATTTAAGGTTTATAGTTGAGTCCTAAATTATGTGTCATTAGGAAAACGTTTTACAAATGTTATGATATTGGTGACAGAGGTTTTACAACTATTTCTGCATTGTATTACCCATGAGGAGACTTTTCATACATTACAGCTTGCAATCATGCCTGGTGGACTGAGGTGATTGCTGGTATTAATCTTGCATATGGTTGTCACTAATGTAATCTTCTCTGATGTGGTCAATACTACAACACTAATAGTATTAGGAAGTGACTTCATTGAGCTTAAGTAGCTCGTATTACAGAAAACCTCTCTCTGTGGCCAGAAAGCTGCCTGAAGAGGTAGATCTAGAGGAGATCTAAAACAGCATTCTTGTACACAGTTAACTTTATAATGCAGTTATTCCCATACAGGGCCGAGCAAGAAAAAGAAAAAGATCAAGATAAAGAAGAAAATGCCAGTTAAAAATAAAATTAAGTCCCAGGAAACAACATCCAATATGACGAATGGTGACCTATCCTCAACTTTCGGTGAGTGGAAATCTGAATGTATGTGTGTGCATGGAAATATTTATTTATGTAGATATGTACTGATATTTATAGAACTCAGACCTAACTATGGAGTCCTGCTCTAGTTGGAAGGCACTGCACAGGCCCTGAAGGACAACTCAAAAACATGTTATTGGCCAGAGCTGACGGAATACTATGTTCGTAGCCGCTTATATATTTCACTTGTTTTCTCATATGTTTGATTGTATTTTTGTCTTTTCTATGTATTTTGTTTTACTACAAATGCTAGTCAATGAATCCATATACAGTTTCTTTAATAGCTCAATATACAGTTATTCGCCTCCTTATGAATATTGATAACTGGTTGAAGGGCTGTTTTTGCCAATAGCCTTGGTTGCCTAAAGCAGATAAGACAAAAATGTTTTGTTTATTTTACCACTACAAACTAAGATCTTGGTAAAATAAATAAATGGCTGCATATTGTTGGTCTGTCTCACGGTGCTGCTCAACTGAAATTCTATTATGTCTGTTCTGTTTTTAACAATTCTCATGAAAGGCCTTACTTTCCTAAAAGCCCTCGTTTGCTCTGTCTAAAGGTGGATGTAATGTCCTCGGCCACTCTGATGGACAGAGTACTTTCCATCAAACGCAAAATCAGGCTAAAGGCTTCAAAGTTAGTGGGCATGGTGACTATTGAACCAGTTCCCACTATATATAGCTTAGGTGTCTTTTCAGTGTAGGGGAGTCTGTATCTCAGTAACCACCATTCATCCTCAAGATTCTACGGTGCTGGCAGCACCCATTGGATTCAGGCACCCACAGCAGTCACTTAGGACAGTGGCAAGTGGTTCGATTTAGGGTTATTATTGACTGTAGCAGAAATGGTTTCCTGTCTGAGAAACAAGAAAGACAAAATTGGGTGAATGAATACAAACTGACTGGACATATGTGTATCCAGTTATGTTCTGGTTGGCAAAAGTGGCAAGTAAACATGTGTCCACTCTTGCTGAAATGCGTTCCTCCAATGGCTGCATGCCCCACAGAATGATCCGGCGTACCTTGCGGACAGAGCGCAATTAGGAACACGCAGTATACTTGCCCCGCTATACCATAAGGGACTAGCAACAAAACTAATAGGCCCGACAAAACATACAGTGGCGCTATGGCACAAAGCACAGGCAAAGCTCAAATGGGGAGGGGCTATAACCAAACTTACGCCTCTATGGGACACCAAGGCGCTAGGCCACTTACGACGTAGCAAAGGTTTCACCCAATGGGACGACATAGGAATATCAACGGTGGGTGACATGTGGACAAAGGACGGGGTGATCCCCTTTACACACCTTCAACAGCAATACGAGTTAGGCCCTAACAAAACATACACGCACTTTTGTCAGCTATCGAAACAGGAGCGGAGGTCCCCGAATCCTCACCGTTGGAAGACCGCCTCCTAACTGACTATATGCAGACTAGCGCCACCTCACTCACATACCGGAAGCCAATACATAACCTGCAAGACCCCCTACACAAACTGAGGGAAAAATGGGAGGGCGAACTAGGAGAAATAGATGAGGCAGACGGGAACGCAGCAATGGCATCCCCGAAGGAGGCTGGCATCTCGGCTCTGTTCAGGCTGGTGCAATTTAAGATATTGCACCGGGTCTACTTTACGAGAACCACTTTACATAAACTACACAGGGCTGACCACCCGTATTGTCTAAGGGGATGTGGAGAGGAAGGAACATTGTGGCATACGCTCTGGGAATGTCCGATAATAGCTGATTATTGGCGACAGGTACTGCGTACCATTTCACAAACTTTGGAGATATCCATTACACCTGATCCCCGAATCTGCCTGCTGAATATATGGGGGCCGAAAGATTTGACACGCCAGGGACAGCAGTGGGCTATAGTGGGTATCATGGTCGCTAAAACAGATATAGCGCAAAAATGGGGAGCGGTGGACGCACCGACCTTGGCACAGTGGTGCAGAAACATGGACATGCTGCTGGTGACTGAGCGGGCAGTATACAAAATGAGAGCTAATCCACGCAAATGGAATAAGATCTGGAGTCCGTGGAACAGCTACTGGGGAGACTTGTGCAATCCTCTACAAGAGGAGGACATAAATAGTTCAGAGGATGAGGAAGATGTAGACTAACTAACACAAGGGATGACCGCGAGCGACAATATTGAGCTGTAAGACTTAACGAGCAGCATATCTAGTTCTTCTGTGAAGTCCCTGGGGTATATGCGACGGAGTGAGTGAATGATGATGATGTTATGTGGAGGTGGGAGGTGGAAACGTATTTTCCGTTTATATGGTACTGGCCGAACCTAATGAGTCACATGTTTGGTTATGGTTATAAAAGAGAAAAGTAAGACACACTTGGACTTGTTTAGATATAAGAATCGAATGTTCTGCTATACAGATGGAAAATTGCTGCCGGACCGCAGGTTGTCGGCTTAATAGCTGTGTATTGCAATTGATAAAGTGGGAGTTATGTAGCAGCCGGCCTCAGGGTTATAGGCAAAATGCTGTGTATAAATGTGCAGATGTCAATAAAGTCTTACGTAAAAAAAAAAAAAAAAGAAATGCGTTCCTAACGCTAATTACTGCAGATGTACCAGACTTTCAAGTGAGTGCTAGCATTACTGAGGAGGTTTCCCACTACATAAATAATAACAGGCAACCCACGCCAGCTATTTGTAAAATGTAACATTGGTGTTAATGGTGAACTGTGTCAATGTGCTCTTATATACTCAAACTTAACTTTAAATCATTGTTCCTAATGTTTACATATTGACCTGATTATTCTATATGACTATGTCAAACATATCCCAAAAGGAGTCACAGGAGTTTGAGACATGAGACTCATCCAGTCAGTCATAGGTATTTGGCAAAGGGTACTTCACAGGCTGAAATCTACAGTTTCGTGGTTTTCCCTTTATATGTTTTCTCCTAAAAGACACCTTATAAATATGCTAATTGCTTCAAAGCCAGAACTGACAGGCTATTCCAAACGTGACATGGAGCTACTTGGCAGCTATGAGTTTGAACTTTTTCTACGGAATAGTTGATTATGAACACATATAGTGAATGCTAAACATAAGGAATTGATTTGCATTAGAATTATATTTCAAGTTATTTTTATTGAGATTTTATAAAGCAAACAGGACAAAAACAGTACAATAGGAAGAGATAAAAACATCACATAGTGGGTTATAATGAATAACAATGGGTACATTAGGATTTGTAAAAAGGGATATAGTTTCAAGGAAGAATATTATCTTAACATATCATGATGTCAATGTAGCATAGCGGCCTAGCTATTAGAGGTAATTGAGAACCTATGGGGTTTTAATAGGAGTATTGAGTTTTGAAAATACCCCAAATTAGTATTATGGTAAGGAAGGAAGGGTGGAGAGAGAGCAAACAGAGGAGACAAGAGGTACAGAGGAAAGATAGGTTGCAGAAAGAAGGAGAGGTAGTAGAGGAGAGGTTAGTGGGTGGGGTATGTGGAGGGCAGGGGAGGATGGGGGGGCAAAGACAGTAGGTTGTGGAGGAGATTGGGGAAGGGAGGATGCAATCTATGATGATGTGGTGTAGGAGATATATGAGTCTAGTTTCAACCAGATATTTTTGTTTTTCTTCAGGGGAGGTTTTTAGGTAGGTGTTTAAGGAGTTGTCGGCCCCCCTGGTGAGCTGGACCTATTTCCACCAAGCGTAGGTAGAGAGTTTGGATAGGTATTTTCATTTAGGCAGAATAGCTTTAAGCCTGATTGAGAATATCATGTCCCATAAGATACAACCTTCACAGTCTAGGAGATTTCATGAGGGGGAATACCCAAAGCTATAAAGGCGAGGTCAGGGGTCCAGCTTTTCTGAAAGATCTTCGATATGATAGACACAAGTTTAGAACAGAATTGTTTAGCAAATTTCAGTTTTAGAATTTTTCTATGGCACAACGATAACCTCAAATCAGAGGGCAAAACTCTCTTCATGGAAAAATGTCCACATAAAAGTATCCTTATAGTAGGAGACCTGTGCTCCCCCGCCCATCCCATAACTTCTTTAAGCTTCAAATCCAAATTTGAACTTGACGAAATTGACTTTTACCACTTTCTAAAGATTAAACCTATTACGCCAGACAGAAACCAGGGGAACACCTGACCTTCCATCCACACTGGGGAACATAGCCAAGGGAGGTCACATAGCTTCTAAATTCTACTCCATACTGACTTTCACAAATTTCTCCCTCACTAAGTTACAAGCTGAATGGGAATCCGTTCTGGCCATCTATTTGGTCCAACCCAGCCGCGGCCGGTCCATTGTGGTTTTTCCTGTCCATGACTGCTTCCATTTAACCTGTTGAATTGAGGGATTTGCAGTCCAAACTCTGTAGTTTTTCCCTCTCATTCCCTGTGACTACAAGTTTTTCCCTCCAAATTTCTCCGTTGCTCTGTGCTAAGACCTGTATGTTAAGCAGTGCACCCCCAGCCACCATTTTGTGTTAACAAGTCAGTGAAACCAGCCCACCCCCAGCAACAGAGACATTCTACACCAGAGGGTGCTCTGAGACAGCAGTAATCTGCTGTGTGCTGTTTAAACTGTATTTAATAGGAACTGCGCACTTCGTTTTTTGGCCAGGAGAGGGAGTAACGTTTTTTATTCAAACAGTATTGTTAAAGGACAAGTTTGTTAGGCCCTTACCTGCAGAAGTCCAAAGTGTGGATTGAGCCTGTCTGTCTCATAGGAGATTTCTGAATAGAGCAGCAGCTTCCAACTCCCTGGCCAGAAAACCTTGTCTGATGTAGCTGGGACCTTATATAGTCTGCTATTGTTTGGTACATGTGTATACTGATTGGTAGTTGTATCTGGTGTTTCTATTGGATTAGGGTTAGTGTCCTCATTGGTTGGGTATTTGAGGGTTCTGATTGGTTTCTGGGTCTGTGATTCAATCAATGTAGGGTTGGGACTAGGGCTAGGGGTAGGATTTCTCTTGGAAGTAGGGACTAGAGTTACCTGTGTTATTGGTTGTTGGGACTAGGGTGGGACTAGGGCTAGGGTTAGGCCTTTAATTGGAAGTAGCGATTAGGGCTTCTGGTGTGATTGGTTGCTGGACTATGTGTGGGGCTAAGAGTAGGGTTAGGCTTTCTATTGGAAGTAGGGACTAGGGCTTCCTGTGCCATTGGTTGCTTGGACTTGGGTTGGGACTACTGGTAGGGCTAGGGCCTCTGTTGGGCATAGAGATCAGGGTTTTTTTTAACTGATTGGTTGCTTGGACTAGGGCTTAAATTGGCTGTAAGGTCCTGGTCTCCTACTGATTCCAGATTTTAGGGGTAGTGTTGTGATTGGATAGTGTTAGTGTTAGGGTTCCCATTGGCTGGAGGGGTCACCCGATTACTAGGGCTATAAAAGGCCAGGGTTAGGGCGTCTCAGCCCAGGCGTCAAGGCTAAGGGCAGAGAGGACAAGGTAGGTTGCCTGTTTGAGCCTGTTACGGGCGGAGAGGACAAGGGAAATTGCCTGTTTGAGCCTGTAAGGGTGGAGAGGACAAGGGCAGTTGCCTGTTTGAGCCTGTTCGAAACTGGTCTGGACCAGGGCCAGAAATGCTGCCCATGTTCCCATTCAGTAATACCCACCCACAATTTATTTTCACTATAGATATGTACCTATCTTTGTATATTGCTTTGTATAAACATGTAGAATTATTATCTTGTTAAAAAAAAAAATCATCTTTGGTCTACATGTACTTGCTTCCATTGTGCATCTATGTACCTCCATGTACTTTGATCTGTGTGTCTGTTACTTTTCTCCTGAAAAAGCATATCCAATGCAATACGCTATTTCTCATCCTGTACCTGTATCAATATCTTTAATCTATATATACTTACCTCCTTTATGCATCTATATACTTTCAATGTACTCATGGATCTATATACTTATCACTTTCTTCTAATTTGGCATTTCCAATGCACTACCCTATTTCTCAGCCTATACTTCTCTCAACATATCTTCTAGCCCAACTTTCTGACTCATCTCAAACTACTTTCTACTATTCTTTCCAATGCACTACCTTATATCTCACCATATACATCTATCATTATATCTCTTTTATCCAAAACCCCACACCACTACTCCGCTCCCCAAAATAACCCTTTCTAGACTCTCTCCTACTCTACCCCTCCTTGCATCATTTGACACCTCTTTTACTATACCGATCCCCCAAAACAAACCTCTCCAAACTCCATATGCTACACGAATGCCTAAGAATGATAACATCGATTGTGCACTATAGTATTTCGATGCAGTAAACGCGATTTTTAAGAATTAAAGACTATTCAAAAAGTAGCTCAGTGTAAAAGTGTTTAAATATTTTCTGGGTCGCCTATGTGATGTACTGTTTCTTACTCCTTGTGGATGTTTACCACATGAGCCAGTTTACGGTCCAGAGACAATGTGCCTGGCACAGATCTCAAGGGCAGACTTAAGCGGCTCACCCATTTTGTTTTCTTTCTCTGTATTCACAAAGGGAAAAGAAAAAGTACAAGCAACAAAATGAAAAAAATAGGACTCTATAAACTTTTCGTTCTTGATATTAAGCGGTTGGAGCTATTGGGCACTGTCAAGTTTAAGGTGCCCTGAGGTGATGATTGTGAACTATTGTCTGAGGGTGACCGGGAAACAGGCAAATCCCTCTGCAAAGCGTGTTGTTAACAATCTGTGTTTTTGTGCCTTTTCTTGTAGATTTGTACCGGAAAGCTATGCTCACGCTGAAACTGAGGCAGCAACAGCAGAGGCACCCGAGCAATGTCAGTCCCTGAAGAAATAATCCACAGACAGGGGAGCAATCTTTAGCCTTTTGTTTTTTTTAAATAAATCTCATTCAGTGTTATTGGTGTTTGTAAGGCAGTCCAGTGCTTGTGGTAGAACTCTCTGAAATATAAACGTGTCATATCAGACAGACCCGCACCCACGTGTATTGAATTGGGACTAATTATAAGCAATAAAGATACAATAAAAGACTTTAAATCTGAAAACTTTAAAGTCGATATAGGGCTAAAGTTAGTACCAAATCACTGTATCAACTGCGACAGGTTTTCTTCACTTGACTCCACGTCAACGAGAATGGAGTGGTGACTGTGGTACAACCTACATGCCAGGTTTAGTGGAGACGACATGACACACTCTTTCACCACCTGTCACAGGTCTGGCCCTCTGCACCCTGTAGCCCTCAACAGCCTCCTTTTCGATGCTGAGGGTAGGGTTGGGCCTTTTCCCAGAGAATAATACTGGATATTGTTCAAAATTTCAGATTCTCGATGGGCCAGAGGCTCACACTTGAGTGACATATTGTGTAAAAACCTCTGTATTCTTTCTTACTTCCCATTACTGCCTCTGCTTGCATTAACAATCACCTATGAATTGTCTAAATAATTTTTGATGCAATTTATTTTTGTATTTACTGTTTCAAGTTTGTCGTTTAAAGAGGGGAAATCCCAACTTTTCTTGCTTTTCAAAAAGATGTTGCTTGCATTGGCATGAAATGCTGTTCATGCTGGTAAAACGCGGACCAGGTGGCAATTCTAGCTGAGGAGAAAAATACTGGAATCTGCAGAAAGTAAACATGGTTCTTCGAGGCTGGCTTCTTTGTATTCCTATCGGCCTTCATGACCCATGAGAAGAAACAGTGAGAACATGGCCAGTGACACCGAAAGGAAAGACAGGTGACTCCTCAATACCATTATTTAGTATCCCTGGGCACACTGCTGCGGACCTACAAACTAACTTGGTGAAATCAAGTTGGATCAATGGAATTAAATCATGATTACATGTTACAGAATACATTCGTTGGTTAATAATAGATGAGGTAATAGATTACCAATTGCAGAATACATTTATTTGTAATTAAGAAAACAGGAATAGCGGGAAATGATGTCCTTGGTCGCATAAAGTCACGTGGAAACCCCCTTTTTACAGACACCTGCCATGTTAGCATGTTAGAGGGTAAAGGAAGTACTGTAAGTGTTCCAATGGCTGTGGAGGGATCATATTCAATCCCATTCAGGGGATCAGTCAACAACAAACGGTCACCCTCTAGTCAGGGGCTTAACACATGACCCTGCGGTGCCGGGCAGCTGAGTTGCAGGGGGCCCTCTCAGCACAGTACTCTGTGGAGGATAAGGAAAGATATGGCAAATTCTTTTAAACCAATGTACCAGCACGACATAGCAAGTGTTGTGTTTGGTAGTTGCATCCATCAAATACTTCGATTGGCCAGTGTGTCAAGGTATTGCACCAATACTGTGTTTGTTAGTTACATCCAATCAAATGCTTACATTTGAGCATTGTGCTAAATAGGACAGGGTACTGTGAGGATGAAATCAAGGATCTGAAATTTGCAGAGTAAAGTGAATGGAATATGTATTTAAATATTCAAATAAACTAAATATATTCTAAGTAGAACTAGAGAGGGAGATTAAGTAACCATGTACCGTAAACTGGTGTGGTATGAGAAGGTGTTTGAAGAAAGAAAGTGATGTAAAGCTTTCTTTAGGATATAGTGTTCCAATGAAAGTGAACAAGATTCACAAAATAATAGAAGCCATTAAGGTAAAGGCAAAAGTAGGAACAGATTGAAAACAATTAAATTAAAAATCTAGCACTTGAGTCAAAGTTATGTTTTTAAATGTTGAAAAACTGCGGCTCCTAGGCAGGGGCGTACCTTGGTCAGTAAAAAAGAGGGTGGGGTCAGGTTTCCTGACTATCACGCTGGCATATAATGTTAAAATACATCATATGACAAGCAAGGCGCATGAGAGGGGCTTAGGAGGCAGTGGAAGGGGAAAGGAATACGGATTGATTGGAGTACTAAATGAGAGAAACACAATATTTCGTAAAATAAACATTTTTTAAACCTTTCAAAACAGAATTGATAGTGTGTGTTTGTTTTTTGTCACTGTGTGTATGCATAGATCACAGGTAAAATCCGACAGACATCTCACCATACTCGACTGAAAGCATCTGTACCCAACTATTTATTTGAAAATACATTTATGGGAGGTGTATCATCCCAAACACCCTCCCTATAGCCACGCCCCTAGGTTTAGACCTAAAAACTAAATGGTATATTCATATGTTTTGTAAACTTAACGAACAACTTAAGGTGTGACTTGCATATGCAGAACAGTGTGTGAATTGGGTCCTTAGCATGTGGAAGGTGGAGTTAGGGCCGGCTCTTGGGCGGTGTGACTGGTGCCACCGCACCGGCTGCTGACTCTTCAAGGGGGCTCCATTTTGGAAGTATTTTATGGTTTTGAAAGCACCTGCTGCTACATTGCTGGTCTCTGCAATTTTCATACAGAAATAAAAATCTCAAGATAACTCGGTGATTAATGTTCTACCTGGAGAGAGAAGGAGTTTTGTCTAATGGAAGTTTTAACTCATTTAAGGTAGCACAGAGGGTTAATGTGCCTGCTGCAAAGAATGTGTTCCATGCAGATCACTAAGTGCATATAGTCTAAATAGGTCAGTGCTTTTGTCAGAGATATGCTTTGGTTACTCGCAGTGTAGATGTTAAAATCCTAACATGGAACAGTGAGCTAATAACTGTCATCACATTAGCTGCATGCTAACTGTAAGGTATAGACTAGAGCATTATGATGTTTTCCTCTGTCTTTCATTATTCTAATGTTTCAAAAAGGATTCACTTCTGTAAAAAAAAAAAAAATTTTAATCATTATTATTAAATGTAACCCCCAACCATGGGGTTAAGTTTTAAATTCTGAGTCTGTGCTTTTCCAGACCAAGCACTCTTAAACTATACTGTCTACCAGTTTAGATGGCATGTGACTCATGCACTCCTAAACGTTGTAGTCCTCTGTATTAAGTAACATTTTCTATACACTGATTTACACACCGATGATTGTCTCTGTGTAGTGTTTGTGATGTAAAGTGCTCTGACACCCTACACTGGTATAGGTGGCGCTATTAAGTACATCTTAGAGAGAGAGTGGCTATGGAGACTTGAGGGGATACTGTTAAAGGGTAGTAGAGTGGGAGTATGTGGGGCCGCCCGTTGGTGGCGCCAACAAACATTGTCGCACTTGGGGCCCCCAGCGCTAAAGCCGGCCCTGGGAGTGGAGTAGATTGACGTCGGCTTTAGAACAGGAGACTGGCAAAGAAAAAATATCTTTGCAAAGTTATAGACAGAAAACAAAACAAGGAGCAGAGTAACACAAATGTTTCCCAATTAAAGGACATTGCGATAAGCCCTGGCTTTGTGTACCACAGAGGTAATGGACTTGGTGCTATGCTGAACCGTGACAAACAGTTGTGCTCTGTGATCATCTATGAGCTGTGCAGCTTAGCCACTAGCACTGACTGCCTGAAGCGCTGCCCAACTTTATGCAAATATGCTTTCATATAGAGGTTTGTGGCTCATGTGTAGTAGGTGGGCAGTTGTTGTTGTTTTAGGCTCTTCTTGGTAATCTGCTTTGTGTACCTGCCTGTGTTACTGTTTCTGGATACGATGAGGATAATTGTGTGTATTTGTAAACTGGTAAAACCCTAATAAAGAAATCGTTTTAAAAAGACATAAGAAATAGTGCACTTATATGCAGGAAGAACACGTGTGCCCTGAGTGCTGGGTAGGATTCCGCCCCCAGACGCGCAAAGCATGTCCTCAGCGCTTGGACTCATAGAAGGGTCCCTCGATGAGAAGAGAAATGTCTCCCTTCCAACTCCAAATGACACTTGGAGACAATGGTTCCTTATGAAACACTTAAGTCAGTCCTGTATATCTTTGTGTGTAGTACTGTATATTGACCAGTGTTAATCATTTTGTTAATGATTTTACATCATTCAAAAGAGAATAAACTCTTCACAAAGAATCCTGCTGTGGTACTGGCGGCAGACAGTATGAGGTGATTAGTGCAGATTAGCGACTGGCAGACACATTTGAATGTTACAAGCATACTTTTTTCCTCTACAGGTGTGCCAATAAACATGAAATCAGTTAATACAGTGACTTTGATGTGTTGGTGTTGCAGGCTGAGTAGTTTTGTGTTACTGTTCTCTTAAGTGTGAATTACTCCTGAATTACTAACGCTGAATCACGCGTGTCTTACTACACACACATGTTCTGCTTACTCATGAATTTCCAGGAGTAATGCAAGCGTACTCAGGCAACTAGTTCTCCCTTTTCCCAAGAGCATGCTTGTCCTTTTCCTGGAAATTCATAAGTAAGCGCACCTACGTCTGCGGAAAGATTCAACTACTCGGAGAAAAAGCTGTGAAGGGGGCAAAGGTCTACATATGACTTTATTAAATGTAGCACTATAAGAAGGAGCTTTCCAGAAATAGTGCACTTATGCCACCGCCACTCCTCTCCGACATGGCTTTTTTTCCAGACCACCAAGCCTAAGATGTTGATCAACCCAATGTCTAGATCCACTTACAACTCCTCTATACCATGCGCCATGAGCCACTATTAGGTCCCGCACTTGGAACATAGATAGCTGAATATACAGAAAACGGGAATCAAAGCATAATTGCCTGCACCAGGCTTAAAATCCCTATCAGTATTGAAGAAACAAAGGTGCAAGACACGGGCTGGAAGCACAATTCCCTATACCTCCTTAATTCAGAAGCTGATTCAAAGAACCTAGCATTCCTCAGAATACAAACACATGATAGCCCGGCACACTCTGTACACAAATTGTTACGAATTCAAAAACAGTTCGAAGGAATTTTGTTCCAAAGACAAGTCGATGTTCGATTTCAGTTCATTCTTTATTTTTCATTCTTTAAAAACTTTTGAAACCGCTACTTTTGAAACCGCCAACGCGTTTCGTCCCATCCAGGGACTTCTTCAGGGCTACAAAAGTACATATAAGAAAAACTATTTACAATTCATTCATAACCGTATACAAAAAACATCGACTTTTAAAAAATATCAGAGTTGTCTCTAATAACACAGATTCTTTCTTTGTAAAATGAGATTTTTCTAATGACATCCTGTTTCATTTACCATTACATTGGCATGGAACCCATACCCAACATAGATACTCGAGAAAAAGAGGAGAAGGGAGGAACAACTCCATCTACTGCAACATGATACATATATTAAGACATTCAAACAAAAAAAAACACAAAATAAACATACCTTGAAATGTAAATACAGAATATTCAAATTGATAATCTTTCATATATTCATAATTGGTGATTCTGTAGGGTGATCAAGAGAATGTATAACCAATTAGTTTGGAGAATGGCTGCGTTAGAAGTATTTACACCTATTTCATCTAATTCAGAATCTACTTACTTTTGATTTTAAGTTAGTGCAGTTCCTCCTATATTAGATGTGGCATTGACAGGTAAAGAATCTCTGATAAGAAACAGTGTCCTGAAAGTAAATAAAGTATATGATTCAGTGCATGTTTCTATGTTGAACAGAGCCACATCTCATGTTCATTACTGGTTTTAATATTAATATTAAATTTAATTTGTAGATATATCTGCTAAGAAAATATTTACTGACATATTTAAATTAAGATTTAAAATTAGGGGGGCGCTAGAGGGCGCCGGACAAGATGGCCGCACTTGCGTGAGGCTCTGTCAAGGCCAACTAATATCCGCTCATTAATCCTCTAAAATCGCTTACCTGTGCCCTGTACCTGGACTGAGGAAGCCCCGCTGACATCTGGGGCTCGCTGGTGCCTTCTGTTCCTGGCGTCTGAGGCTGCACTCCGCGCTCCAGGAACGGAGCCGCGCTGGACCGGGCGCCTGCTGGCGGAGACATCGCGTTTTGCGGAGGAGCCGGCCAGTTACTGGAGGAGCCGGCCCGGGCTGAGAACTCGACTGATCCCTGCGGGAGCTGCACTGAAGGCGTGGACGCTGGGTCCTGTGAGGTCCCCACGACAGCGTAGGCTGCTGGCGGCGTGACCCTGAGGCGGAGGCGGAGCAGACAACGGCCTGGACTCGGCCCTGCTGGTATCGGTGAGTGGGGCGGGGCGCTACGCAAGCCCGGGGCTGCGGAGGTGGCGCCGGGCCTGGCTGGGCCGCGCCGCGCGAGCCGAGGCTGGTGGGGGCAGGGCGAGGGGATCTACCACGAGGTGGAGCGGCGAAGCTGTACCCATTGAGGAGCGGGCAAACGCCTGGGGCTGTGATGCTGTGTAGCCCTGGTCGCTATCGAGCTGCTGCGGTGTTTGTTTTTGCTGGATGCCTGGTGGCCTGCAGGGCGCCCACCATTTTACAGTGCTAGACCCCTGGGTGCAGTGTGCATCGACCTGCAAGCGGCACTATATATGCCTAGCGACCACGGACCTGCATAGGAGAGCTGGCGAGAGGGGTGCTCAAGGCTCCTGACACTAGCGTTGTGAACATTTGATATTTAGCGAGAACCAACTTGCTGGGATACAGGAGAGCTGTAAGACCATTGGAGATCGCCCTGGGGTGGTTAGTTCTTTCCCGTCGAATGCAGCAGAACTGCTGGCATTGTGATAAGGAGCGCTGCGGGTGGTTGGAATTGGTGTAGGAAAGCTAGTATATGCACTAGAGCCACCCTGGGAACAACACCTGGTGTGCCTGCCATTTAAATCTGCACCTTTGCCTGGGTTGTCCTGTATATCACCATGGGAAGACCGGAGAGGAACCAACCAAAGATCACATTTGAAGCCAAAAAAACTGCGCTCATGTCTTCCCAGACGCCCGCTGACTCAGACCAGGGGGGAGCTGTGGGGGGAGCCCCGAATTTGGAATCCACATTGGTGGCCATGCAAAAGACCCTACAGTCCATTGAAGGCACCATGGAATCAGTCAATCACCGCCTCGACCAAATGGCGACGCAATTTGACCGCCAAAACGAGCGGATGGGGGAAGTGGAACAGAGAGTCTCTGCCACGGAGGACGGTCTAGCCACAGTCTCATCTAAAGTGTTTAGTATGGAAAGGGTTTTGGCGGTCATACAAGCGAAGAACGAGGAGTTGGAAGGGAGGTCCAGAAGGAACAACGTAAGGGTCACGGGCCTGCCGGAATCCACGAATGTTGGACGCATGGAGGACTACATGGAACAAATGCTCATTGACATATTCGGGGCTGACCACCTATCCCGTGATTTTATAGTGGAACGTGCCCATCGCTCCTTGTCCAAACGACCACCGCCTGGGGCGCCGCCGCGTCCAATAGTGGCCAGAATTCTGAACTATAGGGACCGGGATACTATCCTGCGTCTTGCAAGGGAAAAGGGCTCCATTGAATACCAGGGTAACAAACTTGAGTTCTATCCTGACTTCACCATGGCGGTGCAGACAGCTCGTAAAGAATTTGCCACGGTGAAACAGATGCTAAGAGCTGAGAACGTAGCATATGCCATGCTGCATCCCGCACGTCTCCGGATCGGACCTCCTGCAGACAATAAGATTTTTTCTTCCCCCAAGGCGGCTATGGACTACGCCAAAAAACTGAAAAAACGAGCTAAAGAGCCGAATGGACGTCGGGATGATGAAGAAGAGAGGCAGGATGAGGTCGCTTGAACTGATAGGTGCTGCTGGCCGCGGCAGAGGCGCAGCCACGGAACACTGCGCTATGTCACTTACACTGTTCTACATTTGATTGACGTTGCCTGATTGTGGGGCCCACTGGTCCCTGTATTGCCTTAGACTCACACTATGTATGCTATGGTGGGAGGGACGTGTTGGCAGGTGGGGTCTTTTTGACTGATGCTGAATTGCTATTTGCTGAACTATTCATCCCGTGAGTGCAGTGGAAGGCATGGCAGGGGGTGGTTGGGCTTGGAGGTACATGCGCCAGGGCTGCACTACTCAGTAGTAGCACTCTCAGCTGGGCATGTGTTGTTTCATTGGTCATGATAACGTCAGGGGCGCTCCTGGCAATGTGCTGCTGTTTGATTGCTCAATACTGGATGGCATGGTCACGGGATCAGGGCTGCAGGGGCGAGGATGTCGTTATTGAGTTTGGTCTACACTCTCGTCATTCCTGGCGAGAGTAGTGTGCCGCTACGCCCCCCAATATGGGAGATCCCCACACACTGTTGTTCGAATTGTTGGGGTTTGTGAAGGGGGTGGTTATGGGATGGCTTTGGCAAATTGGGGACGCTGAAGTGGGTGGCGGGGTGGGGAATGGGACCTTGGGGTTTGTTGGGGGATTGTTCTTATTCCTGGTCCAGGATGTGGGATCTGAGCTACTGATGAACTGTGTTTCGACCTTCAGGTTGTGGTTCACCCTTTGTTCCGGGGGACTTCATCTCAATGCCGGGTTGGGGACTGCGGCGGGTTGGTCTGTAAGGCGGGAGCAGGGGCAGGTTTATTGGTGCAGGGGAGGCTTGGAGGGTTGGCGATATGGATAGGGGGGGTAAAATCACGTGTGTTACCTGGAATGTGCGGGGTCTCAATAGGCCGCAAAAGACTAGGCAAATGCTTGCTTTTCTGAATAGGCATGGTGCGCAGGTAGTGTTTCTTCAAGAAACACACCTTCGGGGCAAGGCGGCTGATCTGGTGGGCAAACAGTGGGCGGGGGTGCGACTGGCTACGAAGTACTCTTCTTATGCACGGGGGGTGATGATTCTGATAAAACGAAATATTCCCTTCGAAATGACACATGCAGAGATTGACCAGGATGGGAGATATGTCATTGTGCAGGGTAAATTGTGTGGTACGCTGCTCACTCTTCTTAATGTGTACGGACCTAATGTTGATGATCCTGATTTCTATGTAACGCTCTGGAACAAACTTTACCGGCTTGCACCATCGGCTATCCTCTGTGGGGGGGACTGGAATGTTACGCTGGATTCAGACTTAGACAAGAAACAAGACAGACCTACAGTGCGCAAGAAGGCGTTGGATGCGGTATGCGAGGGTATGAATGGGCTACAACTACTGGATGTATGGAGATTACGTAATCCGACCAAGCGGGAAGGAACTTGCTACACGTCGGCACACAATACATGGTCGAGATTAGACTACTGGCTGGCAACTCGAGATGTGAGTGGTTGGGTGGTGAGTGCTGAACATCTGCCTCGTACTATTTCTGATCATGCACCTGTTACTCTGGTACTGCAGCTCCCAACACGTGCCCCCGCCCCTTTCACCTGGCGACTCTCTCCTGGGGTGCTGACTGACCAGGTGTTGTCTGAGCGATTGCGACAAATAATCGAGGAGTTTTTTGTGAAAAATGTGGGGTCCGTTGACAACATGAGTACGGTATGGGAGGCCTTCAAGGTGACGGTGAGAGGAGCGTGTATTGGTCTGAGGTCAGGGGTGCTCACGTCCATCAGGGACTCTATGACCAGATTGGAAAGAGAGTTGTTATCCCTACAGCGGCGACTGGAGGGGGGTGCGGAGGGCACGATACTGGCAGACATTCGATCAAAGGTGACTGAATATAACAAATTGGCAGAGCAGGAGGTGAAATTCCTGTCCAAACGTGCTACAGCTAGGTATTACGGCGAAGGAGGTAGGCCGGGGAAGGGGCTTGCGGATCGAATCAGGGATACTTGGGCACGCCACTGCACAGTGCAAGAGATTGAAGATCAAGGGCGTGTGGTGACGGATACAGAGGGTATTTTAGCCTGCTTCTCGAAGCATTATGCGCACCTCTATGAGCATAGGGACACGGCGGACGAGGAGGAAGTGAATCAGTACTTAGAGGGTGTCGCCTTGGTGTGGCTGTCCAGGGGACAGCAGGAGTTCTTAATGCATCATATTACGGAAGCGGAATTTAGGGAAGCGATAGCTGCGCTTCCGAATGGAAAGGCGGCTGGTACGGATGGTTTGCCCTCCGAATTTTATAAAACATATGCAGATTTGCTGATTCCACAGCTGGCGCAGGTCTTGGAGGAAGCGTTTGAGTGTGGACTACTTCCTGCGACTATGAGAGAGGCGCTGTTGGTGGCACTGCCTAAATCAGGGAAACCACCGAATAAGTGCGATTCGTATCGTCCCCTTTCACTTATGAACACCGATGTCAAAATCATTGCCAAAGTCTTAGCCACGAGATTGTGTTTACTTCTACCAGTCATGATGCTGCCGGATCAATCGGGATTCATTCCCCTCAGATCCACTACGCACAATTTGAGGGCACTGTTTGCTGTACTACACCTGCTTAAACCAGAACTAGCTGCCGCCGCAGTCCTGCTCGACGCGGCCAAGGCCTTCGATTCAGTGGCGTGGAAGTATATGTTGGCTGTCCTACACCGGATGGGGGTGCCGTTCTTTTTTACATCACTTATTGCCCTCTTGTACACTGCGCCCACGGCCAGGGTTAGGGTCAACGGTCATGTGTCTTCCTCATTTCCAATACAGAGGGGGACGAGGCAGGGCTGCCCTCTGTCACCGTTACTATTTGCCATCATGATGGAGCCTTTGGCCTGTATTCTGAGGCAGAGATATGCAGAAGCGGCGTTGAAATTTCCTCTAAGATCTCTGGCTGTGTCAATGTACGCTGACGACATGGTCCTGTATGTCAGGGACCCGGTACTCCATCTGGACAATATTCCCTGCGAATTCATTAAGTTTGGTCGGCACTCAGGGCTGACCATAAATTGGGACAAGTCTATAGTATTACCGCTCACGGACGCCACTAACCGAATCCCACTGGAATTCCCTCTGGAATGGGCAACGGAGGCGGTTCGATACCTGGGCATCTGGGTACATAGGGATTATCAGGAAGTCATACGGGCTAACTATGGCGTTGCCATCTCTAAATTGGAAGATCAGGTGGCGCGATGGATTCGTCTCCCTCTGACACTGGCGGATCGAATCTCCTTAATTAAAATGGTAGTGTTGCCGAAATTTCTTTATCTTTTTGTGAACATTCCTGTCCCGTTGAAGTCCCATTTCTTTGCGAGACTGAGGTCTCTCTTAATATCTCTCACCTGGGCCGGCAAGAAACCACGTGTGACTTGGGAGATATTGATCAAGCCGTATGCACTGGGAGGGTTCGCCCTGCCGGACATGAAGCTATACTATCTCTGCGCACAAGCGCATTTTGCAAGTTACTGGATGAACGCTCCACCATATACTCCACACGTTGCACTCGAGGCGAGTGCGGTTTTGCCATATCCACTGAGGGCCATGATTGGTAATAAACACTCGGTTTTCGAGAAGGGGGAGATTGATACTGTGAGGATCACGGTGACTGCCTGGGAGGGCCTCGGTAGACGGGCTGCCAGGTTGCCATTGTATGCACCGGCTATGCCACTACTCTATCACTCCGATGTTTCAGTGTCTGGTGAGATTGGAGGATTACAGGTTTTAAAGGAAGCTGGTATACAATCAATGGGGGACCTCTTTCCAGGGGCGTCATTTCTCTCTTTGCAGGCCATGACAGCTCGCTCATCTAATACAGGTATGTCTACCTTTGTCTATGCTCGTTTGCGGGCAGCGATCAGAGATTTGTACCCAACGTACCCGGCAGAGCCGTTGGCACTCGGGGCATTGCAGCTTCTTTACACAGCTAAGGACAGGACTAAATTGCTCTCTAAACTATATAAAGCTGCGCAGGAAGATGAGGGAGGGGGGGCGGTCTTGGCTAGAGCACGATGGGATGGGAGCCTACCAGAACCTCTGACTGATGACGAATGGAATGAATGCTGTAACATGACTGGGGGGTATGTGATAAATGGCAACTTCCGCCTTCTGCATTATAAATTTCTACATCAGTGGTATTACACCCCGGTTCAGCTGGTTCGATATGGCCTTCGGGCTGCTGCTCACTGTGTCCGGTGTGGTGCTGACGATGCCGACTTCATACACCTGGCCTGGGGTTGTCCGCGTGTGTATGACTTCTGGGTGGCGGTGACTGAGAGGCTGACTATCATGACGTCAATTGATGTTAAGATGGACGTACGCCTATGTCTGCTAGGTATTGCTTCTGGTATACCAGCGCAATCGCGACGGCTTGTGGTGCTAGCGCTACAGTTGGCTAAGAGGAGGGTTGCTATAGGATGGGGAGGGAGGAGGGCACCTGATGTGCAGCTGTGGCTGAATGACATGGCTTACTGCAGGGACCAGCTGCACTGTTACTATGAAGAACTGCCTGAACGATCCCGCCCGCGAGATGTGTGGGCTCCGTTTACGCTTTATATGTTATCTATGGCGGATTCTGATAGTGAGAGGAGTGCGTCCGCTGACTTGTCTGGGGGAGGCCAGGAGTCTGCTTGAGTGCCACTCGAATGCGGAGGAGTCGGCTGTACTATGCTGTGTGCATGGGCGAGGGTGCTCTTTGGGGTCTTCACATTGATCTGGGACCTGCATGTGACCTTGCCGCCTTCTGGCGTAACGCTGTGGTTGTTGAACGACAAAAGACTTATATAACGATGCCTACCAAATGATGTATTTTCTGCCACCTACTGTACTGCCTAATTTTTGGACACTGTATATGTCAGACTTGGAGTGCTCACTAGAACCAGGACCGGGAAGGGTGGGGGGGTGTTGGGGTCGGTTGTCGTTTGACTTGTTTCTGTAACAATTGGAAAAAAAGACCGAGATCACATGGGGGCTAAACGGCCGGGATCACTGGTGTGCTTAATACACTGCGACTAATAAGTTTGTTGTGCCTTCATGAGCTAAGCATTGTCTGACCAGGCGATTGTGACGCTATAATTCGCTATTACAGCTCGTATGCATTCTGTGGTACACTGATTGCGGCCGGCCCTGCAAGTGGGTTGTAGGCACACCGCTGTGTATATGAATAATGTGCAATAAAGGTCTACCAAAAAAAAAAAAAAAAAAATAAGATTTAAAATTAGATTATATTTACAAATATTCTAGAAGGTTTCAGGCCATTTGAGGCTTTGATTTCATCACTAACACCTTGTCTCAGTGCAAGCAAAGAAAATGGGGGTCCCTCAAGGCTAGTTTTGCTCACGCTAGCCATAAATGATATCACTTTTAAAAATTCAAGGGCAGTTGTAAAGCCCAGGCTACAAATGGAAGGGATGTTACATTTGGATTATCGAGGCGGCGCCACTTTAAGTTGCAACAAAAACACTCTAGCTATTGCATATATGAGTGAGCCATTAATAATATCACTTATAAATTCAAGGGCAATAATGGATCTCAGGTCACGGTAAAAAGATGTTACATTTGGGATGTCATGGCGGCGCCACTTTAAATTGTAACAGTTGTATATGAACGCTAGTCATTGATAATGTCATTTATAAAATCAAGGACAATAGTGGATCCCAGACTACAGCAAAGATATATTACATTTGGGTTGTTGAGGCGGCACCACTTTAAGTTATAACAGGACACTCTAATTATCACATATAAAGGCAAAATTTATTTGGTGTTTACCAACCAATGAAAAAAGAGTAACAAACAAACCGCAGGTCATCAAATACCATAATGAAAGAAAAGCCCCTTCAAAGCTCATGATCTAAACACAGCAAAAATGTAGAAACGGCGCACACAAATGTATTTGTTGTGTCGAGGAAAGGGCAGACACGCAACTATATTTCATGTGATTTGAAATATCGGGTTTTGGTAAACCCTGCCGCTTTTTGAATATAAGTTCAAATATTGTCCATATACAGTGGAGGCGCAAATAGTGATTACGAGGCCATAGTTTTAAATTAAATTAGTTTTTAGCATGTAGAAACAGGGCACACAAAGTTTTTTGTTGTGTCGAGGAAAGGGCAGACACGCAACTATATTTCATGTGATTTGAAATATCGGGTTTTGGTAAACCCTGCCGCTTTTTGAATATAAGTTCAAATATTGTCCATATATAGTGGAGGCGCAAATAGTGATTACGAGGCCATAGTTTTAAAATAAGTTCGTTTTTAGCATATCGATATTAATCCGAGCATCGAGCCGTCTTTACTAAAAGCGAGGGTAACACAGGCTAGCAACGAGTGTCAAGGGGTTCTCTTCCGACTCATCCGGATGAAGTAATTCCGGTCCCGCATTAAATTTAATATTAATATTAAAACCAGTAATGAACATGAGATGTGGCTCTGTTCAACATAGAAACATGCACTGAATCATATACTTTATTTACTTTTAGGACACTGTTTCTTTTTAGAGATTCTTTACCTGTCAATACCACATCTAATATACGATGAAGTGCACTAACTTAAAATCAAAAGTAAGTAGATTCTGAATTAGATGAAATAGGTGTAAATACTTCTAACGCAGCCATTCTCCAAACTAATTGGTTATACATTCTCTTGATCACCCTACAGAATCACCAATTATGAATATATAAAAGATTATCAATTTGAATATTCTGTATTTACATTTCAAGGTATTTTTTTTTGTGTTTTTGTTTTGTTTTAATGTCTTAATATATGTATCATGTTGCAATAGATGGAGTTGTTCCTCCCTTCTCCTCTTTTTCTCGAGTATCTATGTTGGGTATGGGTTCCATGCCAATGTAATGGTAAACGAAACAGGATGTCATTAGAAAAATCTCATTTTACAAAGAAAGAATCTGTGTTATTAGAGACAACTCTGATATTTTTAAAAGTCGATGTTTTTTGTATACGGTTATGAATGAATTGTAAATAGTTTTTCTTATATGTACTTTTGTAGCCCTGAAGAAGTCCCTGGATGGGACGAAACGCGTTGGCGGTTTCAAAAGTAGCGGTTTCAAAAGTTTTTAAAGAATGAAAAATAAAGAATGAACTGAAATCGAACGTCGACTTGTCTTTGGAACAAAATTCCTTCGAACTGTTTTTGAATTCGTAACAATTTGTGTACAGAGTGTGCCGGGCTATCATGTGTTTGAACATAGATAGCTGCTCAGTAGCTTGTCGGCCTTCATGATGTTCTCAGACGCATGTCAGCCCTCTGATATCAGCAGTCATAAACTGAATGGAGGGACTGAGGGATATACCATGGAGAATGGAGGGGGTGAGGGATAAACCATGTCGACAATCTATCTGCCTACTGCTGTGCAGTTATATAACCAACTGGACTGTGTGTGAGTTTTGGCGTAATTCAGATGCACCCTCATACACAGGAACAATCCATAGAACGTATCAAGAATACTGTGCATGCCCAAAGCAGTGAAGCGCTGCCTGCTAAGTGTGGCTGTCAAAGGGCGCTCATCAAAGAGACCCCACCGAGCCAACTTGAGGATGAAGAAGGTAGCCCGTGTGGGATCCCAAGCAATTTCCAAGCTTCCAAAAGGGATCGTTTCCAGCACTATTGAAAGCTGGAAGAGAGCTTGAGGCGTTGCTTCCACTCTTAAAATGTGCCCTTTTTATTCTAAGTGACTTCCTGCTTGATGCACTTGACTCACTGTGGGATTCCTGAAGTCGCAGGCCAAAAAGGAGTGGAGTATTGGCCTACATCCAACCATCATCGTCTCCACAGTCAGCAAAGTGGAAGCAAGATAAGTGTTACAAAATGTTTCTGATGGTGCTGTGTTTGAGAGTGTGTGAGAGCATGTCTGTATGAGAGTGTGTAAGTATAGGTGCATGACTGTTTATTGGTGTGTTGGCCCTGGCATCATGGTGGTAATCATTAGCATATTGGAGCAATCAATTGCAAGATTCTTCCCAGCAAATGCACAATATTGTCCTTCACACATTAGTGGCAATTCTTGGCATACTGCAACTATTTGTGGCAAGATGGGTTCCAGCAATGGTGATACGGCCTAAGGCAGAATCTATTCACTTATCTCCGTAGTAAATGTGAATATTTAATAAAAATAATAAATTGCTGTTGGGAAACCAAACATGTATTTAATAAAAATGTTATGCAATCTTACCTATTTTTTTTAAAGTTCCTTAGCAGGGGTAACAATACAAACCCTTTCACGGTTGCCCTTTTAGTGTTTTCACTATTGAGAAGCTTTTAATCATTGTGTTCACTATCGCAGGGCTTGTTAGCGAGTTGCATGCACTGAGAGTCAGGCTTTTCATACACATCCTTTTACCCTGACAAGTTAGCCCTCTGAACCGGAGCCGCCTTTCTCCAATGGGTGGTAACCCCCTTTTCATCTGGGTCAGTTCGTAACTCTGGCATCCTTCACTCAACCAAGGAGGAAAAGGTGGGACATGCTGATCGGAAAACAGTACAATGTGTGCAGAAGGAAAGGGAAAGCAGTATAGAAAGGTTTATGTTTATGTTTATGTTTTGGCAATTTGTATAGTGCGCAAATACCCTGGGGTGTCTAGGCGCTTGAACCTTGAGAAAGAAACCTTTTCCCAGTGTATTATCTTGTGCAATAAGATCTGATATGCCATGCTCCAAAAATAACCACCAGAGGGCATTAGAGCACACTCGTTGAGAGCCCAGCCTTCCACTTTTGCTCTAGCTGGAGGAGTCCTAATCGGTGAAAAATGCAGAGCGGCGACTTGACCCTACCTTCGCCAAAAACTATGGCTTTAATTTGGAGGTGAGAAGAGATGGTCATTTTGCCCCTTCTGTTCTCCAGTACTTCCTTGTTGAACTGTCCACCAAGGCACACCTTACTGGATATGAGTGTTGCTTGGGAAGCTATTCAAGAGATGAGAAACCTGTAGGTAGAAATATCCAACTGAAGGGAAAGTTACTTACCTCCCATAATGATCATTCTGATGGATCATCTTATTTACCAGCAGATTCCTCAACTATCCCTCCTACCTTCCCATTTAGATAGATGACTATGAACCCATATAATAATGTTCCAAACCGTTTTTCTGTTGCACTAAAAACTTATCCAATGTCATTTTTAACCTGCTGTTTCGGCGGCGCTGAAAAAATGGAATGATGAACGGATGTCAGCACGACGGTGGTGGCTTATAGCATCAGTGACATCACTGGAATGTCACCTCCTGTGCTGAATTGAGCTAGGCTCCCACTATCGTTTGGAAAGAGCTATGAAGAAAAGTTTTACAGATCAATCTGGCTCCCAGGGGAGAGTTTGTGAGGTTAGAAATCTGAAGGTAGGTAAAGTATCCGCTAGAAATATAATTACCGAAGATAAGTAACTTTTCCTTTGAAGTCCTGTTGTCAAATTGCTGACCTGACTTCTATGGTTTTCTATGGCACTCTTAACACTTTACTATTTTTTTATCATGCTTTGGCAAAATGTGACCTTCAGGCAACTTAGCAGGTCTTTGCTGTGTCAGCACAGTGGCCTCAACTTCTGTTAAGAATGTGCCCCATGGGATGTTGGACTGTGTACTTGTACTTGATGCACTGGAAAGAATTTGTGAACATCCACAGCAAAATTTAAATAGTCATTCTTCACAAGCTGTCATATTATCAATTGGAATATGTTTGGTGAGAAGGGATGGGCTCTACAATAATAGATTATGTGTTCTAGTTTTATTCTATGTGTGTGTGTGTTATTATGTTTTTAACATGTGTATTCTATAGTCATTTTCTGTGCATTACTTCACCATCTAGAGTTTGAGTGAGGGAAAAATGGGGGTATTTTCATTTGTTATCGATCCTCAGTGGTTTATTATGTCTCATGATGTCCAGCGTAGGTACACAATAACCCTGATGCATGACCACCATGTTAAGATTCTACTCTCAGCTGTCATGTTTGGAAATATAACCTCATAGCTGCTGCCGTCGGCCGCTGAACGTTCGGAGCACTACCTGGCTTGTGCTGTGATCGTTCAACGGCCGACGCGGCCTCGCCCAGTCTTTGGAACGCCCAGCACTGCGCCGAAATAATGGCCGCAGCTAAGGCGATAATGTTTCTTATTTCAATCAATCAAAGCATTTATATAGCACACTACTCACCCAGAGGGTCTCAAGGCGCTAGGGGAGGGGGGTCCGCTACTGCTCGAACAGCCAGGTCTTGAGTTGCTTCCTGAAGGCGAGGAGGTCTTGGGTCAGGCGGAGGTGGGTCGGGAGGGAGTTCCATGTCTTGGCGGCGAGGTAGGAGAAGGACCGTCCCCCTGTGGTGGCTCTTCGGATGCGGGGGACGGCGGCGAGGGCATGGCCGGTCGATCGAAGCTGGCGTTTGGGAGCGTAGAAGTTGAGGCGGCTGTTGAGGTATCCTGGGCCTTGGTTGTGTAGGGCTTTGTGTGCGTGGGTGAGGAGTCGGAAGGTGATTCTCTTGTTGACCGGGAGCCAGTGCAGGTCTCTCAGGTGTCCGGAGATGTGGCTGCGACAGGGGATGTCCAGGATGAGTCGTGCTGAGGCGTTCTGGATCCGCTGGAGTCTCTCCTGGAGTTTGGCGGTGGTTCCGGCGTAGAGGGAGTTGCCGTAGTCCAGACGGCTGGTGACGAGGGCCTGGGTGACCGTCTTCCTGGTCTCGGTGGGGATCCACCGGAAGATCTTGCGTAGCATGCGCAGGATGTTGAAGCACGACGAGGAGACGGCGTTGACTTGTCTGGTCATGGAGAGGGAGGAGTACAGGATGAAGCCCAGGTTGCGTGCGTGGTCTGTTGGTTTGGGTGCGCTGCCTAGGGCGGGGGGCCACCAGGAGTCGTCCCAGGTGGAGGGTGAGGATCCCAGGATGAGGACTTCTGTCTTGTCCGAGTTCAGTTTCAGGCGGCTGTTCTTCATCCATTCGGCTACCTCTTTCATCCCTTCGTGAAGGTTGGCTCTGGCGGTGGCGGGGTCATTGGTGAGGGAGAGTATCAGCTGTGTGTCGTCGGCGTAGGAGATGATGTTGAGGTTGTGCTGGTGTGCGATGTCTGCGAGGGGGCTCATGTAGACGTTGAAGAGGGTTGGACTGAGCGAGGAGCCTTGAGGAACGCCGCAGATGACTTTGGTGGCTTCAGATCTGAACGGAGGGAGGCGGACTCTCTGTGTCCTTCCGGCGAGGAAGGAGATGATCCACTCCAGTGCCTTCTCCTGGACTCCGACGTTGCTGAGGCGCTGTACTAGGGTACGGTGGCAGACAGTGTCGAAGGCCGCGGAGAGGTCTAGGAGGATGAGGGCCGCTGTTTCTCCGTTGTCGAGCAGAGCTCGGATGTCATCGGTGGCTGCGATCAGGGCGGTCTCAGTGCTGTGGTTGGCCCGGAAGCCAGACTGCGAGGGGTCGAGGGATCCGTTCGTCTCGAGGAAGGCGGCCAGCTGCTTGTTGACGGTCTTCTCGATGACTTTTGCAGGAAACGGGAGCAGCGAGATGGGGCGGTAGTTCTTGAGGTCGGTGGGGTCGGCTGATGGCTTCTTGAGTAGGGCGCTGAGTTCGGCGTGCTTCCAGCTCTCCGGGAAGGTAGCGGTGTCGAAGGAGGTGTTGATGATGTCCCGCAGGTGGGGTGCGATGACAGCGTCGGCCTTGTTGAAGACGTGGTGAGGGCAGGGGTCGGTCGGAGATCCGGAGTGGATGGAGTTCATCGTGCGGACGGTGTCTTTGGTGCTGATCGGAGTCCAGGCGCGGAGGGTGGTGGTGGGGGGCGGTGGTTCGGTCGTGGCGTGCGTCGGTTGAGTGCTGAAGCTGTTGTGTATGTCCGCGATCTTGTTGTGGAAGTAGGAGGCGAGGGAGTTGCAGAGGTCTTGCTACGGGGTGATGTCGTTGTTTCCGGCGTTGGGGTTGGAGAGCTCTTTGACCATGTTGAAGAGTCCCTTGCTGTGGTGTGCGTTGTTGTCCAGTCGTTCCTTGAATGCGGTTTTCTTGGTGGCGTGGATGAGTTGGTGGTGCTTTCGGGTGGCGAGCTTGAGGGCAGCCATGTTGTCCGGAGTTGGGTCTCTGCGCCAGGTTCTCTCGAGGGCTCGGCAGTTCTTCTTGGAGCTCTTGAGTTTGTCGGTGAACCATGGGGCTTTCTTGCTGCCGGGTCTGCTAGGCGGGGTCCTCAGGGGGGCGAGGTCGTCTGCGCAGTCGCTGATCCACATCGTGAGGTTGGTGGCCACCTGGCTTGGGTTCGTTGTGCTGGTGGGAGGGTTCATGCTCAGGGAGGTCGCGAGCTGGTTGGCTGTGATCTTGTTCCATCTTCTGCGTGCAACCTGTTGCTGGTGGTGGTGGATCGTGGTCCTTCTGAAGCTGAAGTGGACGCAGCTGTGGTCCGTCCAGTGGAGTCCGGTGGCGTGGCTGAAGGTGATGTCCTTGCTGGATGAGAAGACGGGGTCGAGTGTGTGTCCGGCGTAGTGGGTGGGGGTGGTGACCAGCTGCTTGAGTCCTAGGTTTGTGAGGTTGTCCAGCAGGGTGTGTTGGAATTTTTGGCTGTAAATATGTTTTGTGGAGATGTCTTGCCTCTTCTCACTCAGCATATAAAGCATTTTAGTATGGGTAATATTTTTTTCTACAATCTCTATTTGTGAAGGCAATTACACCAACCATAGTTTTTTATTCTACTCCTATATCAAGTGGTCTGTCACAAATGGGTCTTGTCCGCCCTATGCAAAGCACCCTAATAAACAAAAGAATAAGCAAAAAAAAAAAAAAAAGGAAACCAAACATGTTTTTAATAAAAATGTTACAAAGCATTTGAGGACAAATACTTGCAGTTTTTTTCATGGAAATCATAAACTTTTCTTTGAGGTCTCAAGTGTATTTTTCCAAAATGCAAACTGATTGCAAAATACGTCTGTATTCATAAACTGGCAGTCCGATGTTTGGTGAAACAATTATTGCCTTTCCTCTACATGCACCCACTTGAGTCTTTACTTATCAATATCAGCATCAGATTCCATCAATATACAGTGCCTTATTCACTGCTTGCACTTTATCCAGAACTGGAAGGCCTGCGCCTACATGAAGCTCGACCTCACCAAAACCGAATTCCTATCATTCCTCAAGAACAACAAGTAACACATAGTCCAGACCTGGCTCAAGTACATGAACATGTAAAGATTTGAACCCAACTTTCACCAATATCAAAGCACTTGGATTCATCCTGAAAACCAAACTCTCCCTCAGAATCACATCACCAAGAAAATAAAGATGGCCTGGTACCAGCTGAAGAAAGTTAAACCATTGAAGATGAATCCTCCTACTCTTAGAGCAGAGCAGCAGGAAGACAGCAGCGAGGGGAATAGCAAGAAAAACATGCACTCCCATGGAGTGCTGAAATCAAAAGGAAAAAGTAGTTCCCTGAAAGTAAGCTGTGGAAAGATACAAGTTGATAGTGCGAAGGGTCCTTGAATCTAAAAAATGTAGTGAAACCGCATCCTCCACTGGCCGTATGGACATTTGATTGCCGACCTAAAGGGAGTGAAAGGCACTAATATTAGAAGTACATTTCAGTTAGTCATGAGACCTGTGAAGCTCCACAAGAATGGCAGTGAGGATGATGTCCAAACCATGAACGTTTTTTAACAATTAGTCAAATCATAAATCTAATTAGTTGGCAAAAACCTAGAAAATATATCAATGAAGTATAGATATTCAGATGATTGAGCAATTTCAATTCTATATTATAAAGAGCAAAAGGTTAACTACAATCCCAAAGAGAAAGCAAAATACCCAAATTTAGTGTTCCATAAAGAAACGTCCCTAACTATTCTAAATAAAGTAGTGAAAGTGGCTGGGGATTGCTAGGAAAGGGAAATAAAAGAAGGTGTCAGCATCATATGAACCACGTTTTAGGTTCAAGCAAATGGGGCCGTCGTCTAACTGGGAATGGAGTAGGATGCACAAAGTCCTAGCTCTGGGTTCTTGTGGGCCCTAAAGCTTTAAATCGCACTGTTTTCAGGGTCTGTCTGCACCCAACTAAACCAGGCCAGTACCCACTATATTTGGCTGATGATCTGTGAGCCTCTCTGGCACTGAGAACAACTGCCACACCCATCTCAGGCCCAGAGAGGAGGTGCCATCTTGTCTGGCTGCAGCGGAGACGCGCAGAATCCGTGCGGCAAAGCTATGCCCGAACTCTGAAGTGTTGCCGTTCTGAGGACTTGGGGCAGCCTCGGACCTGCAGCGTCACCCTAAAATGACAGAACCCGGATCCTAACAGTGCTTACATCGGGTGTCAACCGGAGGTGCAACCCGATACTGCCACAAGGCCCAGATCGGGGGTCCCCTGAGCTTCCCAACCCTTCAGCCACAGTTTTCATTGGTGGTGGTGTGGTGCCGCGGCCAGGGCGACTGACACTGTAATCTGGGAATCACAGTTCGATCCCTGGCGCCATCGGCAGATTAGCCCAGCACCATGTGACTCTGGGCAATAGCTTGCTTAATCTTCCCAACGGCCCCCAGCGCCTGGAGACCCTTCCGCGTGATTGTTCGTGCTTTACACATGTGGATTATTATTTATTATCAATACCTGAGGGGGCTGCAGGAAAAGTGATGGCCCCGCTTAGAGGGAAGGTGCCTTCTTGCTAAGCTGCTGTTGGGACAGAGGAGGAACTCCCAGCTGGGTGTGGCGTGAGCCGAAAGAGACTGCCGGGGTGGACCCGGCTTCACAGCGGCCATCCAGTGTGTGACTCTCGGTTCCCGGGGGCATGACCATCAGCCCCAGATGAGGGTAATCTGAATGGCTGGAGACTACGGGAGACCATGGGAGCGGTGAAGATTGGAGGTGAGCAAACTCCCCTTACGTGGCACATGAGCAGGGGTGCGTGGGGGCCATGTGGGAAGCAAAAAAATCGATATGCCCCCATAAGCATTGACGACTCCCCAGCCACAATCAGCATCACAGTAGCAGCAGCGTCCGCGCCTCCTGCAGTGAAGTGCAGAGGGGGATAAACTGACTATTTGGGGCACCTGCAGTATTCTTCAATATGGCATACTGGACAAAATGGTGATATCGAGCAGGAGGCCCCCAGCGGCAGGTGTTCATCTGTGTTCCTGGCCCTCCCCGCCTTGCGCTTTGAGTCGCCTCATGGCCCCTCTTTGGTAAGGCAGCGGGGACGCAACTGGCCTCAGCTGGGCCTACACAGGGGGAGGCCACATGGACAGTGGCAGTCTTGAAAACAGGGCCACCAGCGGACTCCCCAGCCTCTGGACTGCGTGTTAGTGCATCAACAGAAAGACACTTTGACAGGGGGCCCATCTGAAGTAACACACATCGGACCTTGATGATCAGAGGCGCCTGCTCCCATCTGTTGCCTGGCCCAGCAGCGCCACGGCCTACCCAGAACTCACTTTGCCTCCCTCTCTGTGACCAGAGGATGCCCCCATCCCTTGAGCAAACCCACTGGGACCCACGCTGCTTAAAGCTGCACCACGAGAGGGTTCTTCCTTGATACTGCCTTGTGCCCCGTATCTCTTTCCTTTGGGGTCTTGTTGGCGGCCTACCTGTTCTCGGACTGCCTGGCACTTTCAAACTGGCTGCAGCTGACTGTCCATCTACTATGCCAAGGGGCAAAGTCTATAGAGAGAGTTCAGTGGTCTTTCTTCGATCCAAATCCACCACAGCAGACATGAGTGGCAAAACAGACACACCCCTGTGACCTCCCTCGCCCCTACCCTTACGCAAGACTATATGGAAAAATTCATCAGTGAAATTGGCCAAGAGATTACTTCAATGAAAACTGACTTAAAGTGATGCCTCTATGAACTTCATAGGGATGTTACGGCGATGGGTGATAGAGTAGATGACCTATAATGCACAATAGACTTTTTTTGCTGAAAATCAAGAAGCCCTGTGGAGATGAGTTAATGCCCTGGAGTAGCAGCAGATTGAGCTTCAGGCCAAGCAGGAAAACTCCAAAATCACAGTCTGCGAAACAATATAAGCATCAAAGGAGTCCCCAGCGGAGCCGATGACAAAAATATCATAACATTCACCAGGTACTTACTGATAGCGATCCGAGGAAGCGATGATGATCAACTCTTACTCCTTGACAGAGCACACCACATTACGACCATGGCAGGCTGACCCAATGCCCTCCCTGACATACTCACCTGGGTCCATTTCTTCAAGGACAGGACTCAGGTTAAGGTGGACATCATCTTCAGCAGGCACATAGTGAAAATCTTTAAAGACCTCTCCCCATTAACACTTAAGAAAAGGCGAGATTTTAAACCCATCACAGAAAAGCTATGAGAACAAAGAATTAAGCATCAATTGGCTCACCCCTTTTGATTGCTCTTCCAGTGGAATGGCAGGAAGCGAATGGTTCTTTGACTTACCGAGGTAAAATACATAACCAGGCTGCCTGAAGGTTCAACCGGCGAGGATCACTCACCTTTCCAGCCTTAGACACCTGACGAATGGTGGCTTGCCAGGTGGACTGTCTGTGAATGGTCCTCGGGTCGCAACAACACAGCGAAAGCCTCCCGCTTCACAAAAGAGGACATTATTGCGCACCTCCATAGCATGAAGCAGGTACCTGCACACTCCACCACCAGCAACAAGTGATCCACACCAAGCATTTCTCTGGCATGGCCATACTATGCAGACGGGCCACACAAGCCCCATGATGACTCTTCTACCCCACAGCAGGGCCCAGGGCCCAAACAGTCATGTTTTGACTGTTGCTTGTTATAACTGTACGTTCTTTCCTCCTACAGGTTGTTACCTTGCAGAGACCAATCGGACTGTTATCCCCTTAATTATTGAGATGCACTCCGTCGAGGGTGATATATCAGAAAGGACTGGTGAGATCTCCCACTCATCTCTTGATGGAGTAGTTCACCAGGTTGGGCCCTGTTTGCCCTTTTATTTCCCCCAAACTAATTTCCGCACCTACAAGTCTCCAAGCTGCCTTTACTACTCCTAGTTGGATTCAAGGTTGGCAGCCCGGCTCCCCTGCCTACACTGTCACTCCTTAAAGGCCGGTAACCCCCGCTAAGTCATGATCAATATCCCTACCTAATCAGGGGTTCCGTGAATACCACTAAGCTCTTTTACCTTAATGTCTGAGGGGGGAAACAACCTTTACGACGCAACTTTTACAACGCACTACCATTACAACAAAACTTTTACAACGCAGGATCCATTACAACGCATGCCACTACAACGCATACCATTACAACGCATGTCATTACATCGCAGTCATTACAACGCATACCATTACAACGCATACCATCACAGCGCATGGTACCCTTACACTATCCAAAACTTACCCTACTGTTGCACCCCCTTGAGTTAGAATAGTACTTTTTACCCCTACACTATCCAACACTTACTCTACTGTTGCACCCCCTTGAGTTAGAATAGTAATTTTTCCCTCTACACTATCCAACACTTACCCTACTGTTGCACCCCCTGGAGTTAGAATAGTAATTTTTACCCCTACACTATCCAACACTTACCCTATTGTTGCACCCCCTGGAGTTAGAATAGTAATTTTTACCCCTGTACTATCCAATACTTAGTATTATACACACCGAGCACAGGGGTTTGAGGCTATACGATATTGCACCTATCCAATAGTGTCACGTTAGTATCTGCAATTTTTAGGTGCTAAGGACAGGAGATCCAGACCCCTAGGTCTCCCTGAGACTAAAAAAAGTCTCAAACATACACAATTTATCACAATGTCCAGCACTCTTACAGAAATGTGAAAATGATCTATTCCTATGTGGTATGATAACCAAGAAACAAACAATATTCTTTATGGATATACACCATAGAGTCGCAGCATTTCATTCATTCAATCCAGGTAAGTTAAGAATCTTTAATGGATGAGTGGTAAGATCTTTATTCGGTTCAAAAAGCATGGATTCTATCTTCATAAAAACAATGTTGTAGCCGGTGCCTACGCGTTTCGTCCAAAAGGACTTCTTCAGGGCTACAAATAACACATATATATACATTATTTACAATTTATACATATATACAGTTTTCACAATCTACTTATACTATCAACTGTTTTTTAAAAGTCAAAAAAAGGATTTTTTATATACACTATTTACATACTTTGCATTTGTTCAACTTTTTGAAATCAAAATGACTCCACTGAAGACTTTTTTTTCTTACATAGTTTCTAATTTGTTCTAGTTTGGGACTAAAAGATTTTTATATATGTCCTTTCCATAGGGGCACAACCAGTTATCATATGTTTTACGGTACGGTGGGTAGAACGGAAATTATTACCAAAGCTGGAATAAGCAGTGAAAACAACATTTGTGCAAAAATTATTACAGGTACAGGGATAAGCAGTTAAGAACAACATTTAGGTCACCATTATTTTTCTTTGAAAAGGAGAAAACCTTTAAGTAAATGTAGGAGAGTAGGGTCTGCAATCCTATGATCACCCGGACTTTTTGCTTTTGTTTCACTGGTTTATGACTTTCTCGGGCTATGGGCCTGCCAATCAGACCCACAGCCTAGCTGTTCTCTCGCTAAATTGATGTGTATACCCTAGGTGCATTACCCAATTGGAACTGGGCCACCCTATCAGACCCTGTAACTCAGGGCATCGGTGTGCCCAGGGCCTACCAGGGGTTGAAGCATGTATTATGCCACCCCTGGCTGGCCATCTAAATCTGACACAACTGGCTGCACGACAGCTGGGGCAACGTGGCGTACTCGCCCGTTGCTGTAGGTATAGTATCCCTGTCAAGATCCGACACGCTTCTCCTCGGAGCTGTGTTGAAAGTACCAAACCCGCGATCACGCAACCCACCCGTGACCCAGCATAAATCACAGACCAATAGGAGGGTTCCGCAATCGCGGGAAAGGAAGGGGACAGTGGGGAGGGAGATCTGAAACGATAAAGAACACAGGATTTAGTTTCACACCCCTCCCTATCTACTCTATGACACCAATGCACTCTATAGAAATCAACAGGACTCTTTCCCCCCACTGTTACTCAAGCCTACCTGTAAAGGAAAATTCTAAATCTTTATATGCAGGAGATCGAGGGAAGGTCCTATCAGTGGCAATAATCTGATAAGGAAAAAACATACAGACACATGTATTACACCACAAATGTACCATAAATCATAGGTTGCTTATCCCACCTCACATACCAATACTTGACCAGAAATTGTCTTGATCCACTCTTTCGTTACAAGGTACCCCCCTGTTTCCTCTACTGCAGTTTGAAAAGAAAACACAAGCAAGTTGTGGAAAATAAAAGAAACCTGGAATAATATGTCGAGCTGAAGGTTAACTGCACCTTTCAACTAATTCAGTTCAGTACACCAAAAGGTATCAAAGTTTGAAATAAAAGTGAAATGCCAAGTAAAAGTCCGTTATCACAGTCTTGAATCTCTCACCAAAACCTGTGAGTCCCAAATAGTTCAGTAACTTCCAACTCTGCAAGTGCGTGCGTCCTGAATCCAAGGAACATCCAACAAATAGAAGCGCAGCCGCGCTTCCCAAACCCTCGGAACACAAACACTTAGCCTCCGGGAAAAGATCACCGAGAAATGAAACTGACAAACACAGCCGTGTTCGTCTCTCCCGGGATATTTACAATGATCCAGCAACAGTACCAAAACGTGTCTCTGGCGTCGTGAGTTCCCCGCCGGAAACACACTGTTAATCCTTACTCACGGTTTCTTTGCAGAAATGCACAACAGCCCTTCAGTCCGGCTAACCAGAATTATCGGCTCCGTTTGTGCCGTTCGTGTGGTTTATGTTTCCGGATTTGCGCGGTAACTTCTCGCGCTATTACACCTATGGCCCTCTGGGGATTGTAGTTTGATCCTTCAAGGCTTCAATTCCCCACGCATTGCGCGGACAGCGGCCAAAAACGGACCGATTCTGACAGTACACCCCCCTTTTACAAGGGACGCTGTCCAGGAGCAGGCTTCTCCGGATGACGGCGGTGAAAACAGGACACCAACCGCGGAGCATGCACGGACCCCGCAGGCTCCCAGGAATTCTCCTCAGGCCCGTAACCCTTCCATGAAAGCAGATGTTGCAGTTTCCCTCTCACCCACCGGGAGTCCAACACCCGCAACACCTCGTACTCAGACTCATTCTGCACCCACACAGGTACGGGAGGACGATGAACAGGGCTTCTGGAAGGCTTCAATAGAGACACATGGAACACAGGGTGAATGTGCAAGTGGGCAGGCAATCGTAACTTCACAGCCACTGGATTCACCATTCTCACCACCCTATAAGGCCCGATGAACTTAGGGTTAAATACACTATATCTACGGAATTTGATGTGCTTAGTGGCTAACCACACCAGATCCCCACGTTTGTACACAGGACTCGGCCTACGGTGTTTATCCGTCTGAGCTTTGTATCTCCCTTTGGCCCGAACCAGATTCTTGCGCGTTGCTAGAAGTATTCTGCGAATGCGCAACAATCGTGTCTTGACATCAGGAAATCGAACCGTGGGTCTGGGGAGAATCAGAGGAGTAACCCTAGGGTGGTGACCATAATTGCTAAAGAAAGGGGAATGACCTGTGGAAGAGTGTAAAGTGCTGTTGTAGGCCAGCTCCGCCACCCACAACCAATCCACCCAAGAATCTGTGTCAGCTTGAACATAACAGCGGAGGTACTGTTTCAATGACTGGTTCAGCCTCTCAGTTTGTCCATCCGACTGCGGATGGAAACTGGTGGATAATGAAGATGAGATCCGTAACTCAGCACACCATACTCTCCAGAACCCTGCAGTGAATTGGACCCCCCTGTCTGACACTATCACTTTCGGTAGTCCATGCAACCTAACTATGTGTGTTAAAAGGAGATGAGCTAAGTGACCTGCCGTAGGCACCCTATCACAAGCGATAAAATGGCCCATTTTAGTAAGAAAGTCCACAACTACTATGATGGCCGTCTTCCCTTGGTCTTTAGGCAAACCCACTATGAAGTCTACGGAAATGCTTTCCCAAGGCATTTCAGGGGTTGGCAAAGGTAGCAGAAGACCTTGAGGTTGTTGTCGATCTGCTTTCATCCTGGCGCATTGCGAGCACTGATTTCCCCATCTTTTCAAGTCCAGTCGAATGGAGGGCCACCAAAATTGTCTTAAAGCCTTTTCCAACGTTTTTACATATCCCATGTGTCCGGCGCTCGGTATTTCATGGCACCATTGAAACACTAGACGTTGTAAGGTCTTTGTGGGCACTAGCGCTTGTTTCCCTTTCATTGCCACACCTTGTCTCAACCGCCATTCTGGATGATGTCTAAGCCAGGTTCTCCAGACGCATGATTGGATCCCTGAACGCAAGGATTGCACAAAATCGGTGGATTGAGTCACACACACCACTTTAGAAGGATCTATAATTGATCTTTCGGGAGTCTGAGTGTGTAATACCGGATGTTCTTGCCGGGTTAGAGCGTCTGCTTTTTTGTTCATTGTTCCGGGTCTGAAGGTGACTATGAATCGATATTTTTCAAAGAAGAGCATCCAGCGTAACTGCCGGGGCGTTAGATGATGTGCTGCTCTTATGAATTGCAAGTTGCGATGGTCTGTGTAAACCGTCACCTGATGGACTGCTCCTAGAAGCCAATGCCTCCATTCAACGAAAGCGTCTTTTATAGCCAGTAGCTCCTTTTCGGCTATCGTATAATTGATTTCTGCAGGGTTGAGTTTTCTGGACATGTAGGCAATTGGGTGTAACATGCCGGTGTCTTCCTGTCGCTGTGATAGAACCGCCCCTAAGGCGACTTCAGACGCATCCGCTTCAACAATAAACGGCAAAGAGGGGTTGGCATGTCTCAGAACAGGAGCCTTGATGAATGCATCTTTCAACCCATCAAATGCTAGTTGTGCCTCGGTGTTCCAGTGAAACGGCACCTTCTTCCTCGTTAGACGGGTCAATGGGGTTACCAAGGCAGAGAATCCACATATGAACCTCCTATAGAAGTTCGCAAACCCCAATAAACACTGTATGTCTTTCACATTACGGGGACAAGGCCAGTCCTTTATGGCTTGTACTTTTCTTTCAGCCATGACCTGGCCTGAAGGGGTAAGCATTACTCCCAGAAACTCGACGGTGGTAACATGGAATTCACATTTTGTGATCTTACAATAGAGATGGTGTTTCATCAGGGCACCCAACACCTTTTTCACATGAAACTGATGTTCACTCGTCTTGGTGGAATATACGAGGATATCGTCAATGTAGACGACTACGAAGAGGTCTAGATATTCTCTTAGTACTTCATTAAGAAAGTACTGAAACGCAGCGGGGGCGTTGCACAATCCAAAGGGCATCACAAGGTATTCGAAGAGCCCATACCGCGTCTTAAATGCGGTCTTCCATTCATCGCCTTTTCTGATGCGGACCAGGTGGTAGGCTCCTCGCAGATATAATTTTGTGTAAATATTGGCAGTTCGGACTTGTTCTAGTAGGACCGGAATCAGCGGTAAAGGGTACTGTTTTTTTACCGTGATGGTGTTTAATGCGCGATAATCGATGCAACACCTCTTGTCCCCGTTGGCTTTTGGGATGAAGAACAAGGGCGACGATGCCGGCGACCGAGAGGGGCGTATATACCCCAAGGCCAAATATTTGTCCAGGTACTTCCTCAAGTATTCGTTTTCCGGAACAGTAAGCGCGTAAAGCCTGCCGTTCGGGATTACCGCTCCAGGAACAAGGTCAATGCGACAATCAAAGGTTCTGTGGGGGGGAAGTGCCTCCGCCTGTTCCTCACTAAACACTTTTGCGTATTCAGCATAACACGACGGGAGTTGTACCTCCTTCTCGGCCGCAGTGGCGATGTTGAAAACCCTGGCCAAGGTCTGAGAAGGGCTAACAGCGGAAGCCATACAATGTTCTTTGCAATATTCAGAGACAAAATTGATCGTCTTCGACGTCCAATGAATGGATGGTTCATGTTTTTGAAGCCAAGGAAGACCCAATATGATACCATATTGTGGTGCTTGGATGATATTAAATGACATGATTTCTTGATGCAAGTCCTTGCTAATGCACCGATATTCTGGAGTGTGGTATCTGATGGGTCCTGCAATCAGTTCGCTACCATCCACTGCATATACAGGTTCCAGGTGTTTCTTTTCAAGGAGCGGAATACCCAACCTCTCTGCCTCTGCATAATCCATAAAAACCCCAGTGGCTCCGGAATCCACCATAGCCTTTACACCTTGCTCTCCAGTATCCATCACCAGTATCATAGATAGGAAGACGTGGTTCTTGTCTTGGTCGCAGCAGGCCGTAATTGAAGGGATAATGATTTGGCTTGAGGGTTCCCCTCCATTCACACTCAAGCTTTGGAGTTTCCCGACTTCTCCTCCACGGTGCTCACTGCGGTCTGGCCAGTCCTGAACCTTCCGGGTTTCGGTTTCACCGGACACTCCCGCAGATAATGCCCCTTCTTTCCACAATATAAACAAAGTCCATTTTTTCTGCGGTGTTCTTTCTCGCTGAAGGACAGTGCTGCTCTAACCGCTCCTATCTCCATCGCTTCTTGAGCGGACGTAGATTTTTCACTGTTCCCCCCTGTTCTCTCATGTACCATCACCACCGGCTCCTTCTTACGTAACTCCCCTTTGCGTTCTCTTATGCGGTGGTCCAGGCGAAGAGCGAGCTCTATGAGTGCGGTACATGTACGGGGTTAAGGGTCAATGTGTGCCAACACATCTTTCATTTCGTCGTTTAATCCTTGATAGAATAAGGCAGACTGCTTGGCCTCGGGCCAATCTGTTTCAGCCACCAAGCGACGAAAATTGTTCAGATATGAAACCAGATCGGATGTGCCCTGCTTCAAAACCAACAGCTCACGGTCCGCAGAAAACGTTTCTGCCCTGCGATCGAAGGTTTTCTCGAACTCCAACCGGAATTCATCCCAGTCGTGTAAAAGGGGATCATCTCTCCTGACTATGGGAACTGCCCACTGCGCTGCTTCCCCACCCAAATATGAAATCAAAAAGGCCACTCGGGCTTGGTTTGTCGTAAACATTTTAGGTTTACACATGAAGTGTAGGCGTACTTGTGTCATAAATACCTGGACCTTTTTGTTATCACCAAAAAATCTCTCAGGGGGGGCTAGCGGAATCTGGGTGGGCATTTCTACCACTACAGAGGAAGGAGTGGATGTACTAGCTCCTGCACTGAATGGATTTGCATGTAGGCTATCTAAACGGGCCTTAATCTGGGCGTTCTCTGCTCTGGAAGCAGCGACCTCTCGATTGGAGGCGGCTAATTCCGTCTGGACTAATGCAAGGGCAGCCAGAACGTCATCCATAGTGGCCATTTTCTTTCAACACAGCCAAGAGGAGGATCGTCTCCTTGGGCCGATAATTCTGTCAAGATCCGACACGCTTCTCCTCGGAGCTGTGTTGAAAGTACCAAACCCGCGATCACGCAACCCACCCGTGACCCAGCATAAATCACAGACCAATAGGAGGGTTCCGCAATCGCGGGAAAGGAAGGGGACAGCGGGGAGGGAGATCTGCAACGATAAAGAACACAGGATTTAGTTTCACACCCCTCCCTATCTACTCTATGACACCAATGCACTCTATAGAAATCAACAGGACTCTTTCCCCCCACTGTTACTCAAGCCTACCTGTAAAGGAAAATTCTAAATCTTTATATGCAGGAGATCGAGGGAAGGTCCTATCAGTGGCAATAATCTGATAAGGAAAGAACATACAGACACATGTATTACACCACAAATGTACCATAAATCATAGGTTGCTTATCCCACCTCACATACCAATACTTGACCAGAAATTGTCTTGATCGACTCTTTCGTTACAAGGTACCCCCCTGTTTCCTCTCCTGCAGTTTGAAAAGAAAACACAAGCAAGTTGTGGAAAATAAAAGAAACATGGAATAATATGTCGAGCTGAAGGTTAACTGCACCTTTCAACTAATTCAGTTCAGTACACCAAAAGGTATCAAAGTTTGAAATAAAAGTGAAATGCCAAGTAAAAGTCCGTTATCACAGTCTTGAATCTCTCACCAAAACCTGTGAGTCCCAAATAGTTCAGTAACTTCCAACTCTGCAAGTGCGTGCGTCCTGAATCCAAGGAACATCCAACAAATAGAAGCGCAGCCGCGCTTCCCAAACCCTCGGAACACAAACACTTAGCCTCCGGGAAAAGATCACCGAGAAATGAAACTGACAAACACAGCCGTGTTCGTCTCTCCCGGGATCTTTACAATGATCCAGCAACAGTACCAAAACGTGTCTCTGGCGTCGTGAGTTCCCCGCCGGAAACACACTGTTAATCCTTACTCACGGTTTCTTTGCAGAAATGCACAACAGCCCTTCAGTCCGGCTAACCAGAATTATCGGCTCCGTTTGTGCCGTTCGTGTGGTTTATGTTTCCGGATTTGCGCGGTAACTTCTCGCGCTATTACACCTATGGCCCTCTGGGGATTGTAGTTTGATCCTTCAAGGCTTCAATTCCCCACGCATTGCGCGGACAGCGGCCAAAAACGGACCGATTCTGACAATCCCTATACCTAACCTTAAAATGGACACCCGAGTTCCTATCAGTCACTCCTATGGCAGGCCTTGACAATCCTGAAGGCAGAGTGCATGGAACCGTGTGAATTGGGCTCTGGCACGAGCCGAGCCCGGTTGCAGCTTGCGGAAGCAAGACCCAATGGCTGTTCCATGATAACGCGTATCATATCGGTAACTTCGGTATAGCGTTATCAAGACATGTCGAGTAAGGTGTCATACGAATCGGGATGCTGCCCCCTCACCAATTCTGGCGACGAGGTTAGCATTCCGCCCTTCTAGAGGGACACGACATGTACGTAACTGTGAACCCCAGTTAAAGTTAACTGAAGCCTCAGCTCCACAAAATGGACGCTGCCACCACAGACACGAGTCTGACCTCCTGCTGCTGGGAGTCCTTCCAGCGAGGAGAGCTTGGACAAAGGGTTTCCTGTCAGGGGCGGTGTTCGCACCATCCCAGACAGGGTTTGTGTATTCTGGGTAGGTAGGGCTTTGCAAGAAGGTGACTGCGGAGTGGCACCCCGGTGCTCACTACGCATCTGCCGGCTAGAACCAGTTCCAGGGGCGCGCAGCCCCTGACCTGGGGAAAGTCCGGCAGGGGAGAGGGGTGTAACTACCCCCTTCCTGGTCCCACCCCTAGGGCAGGACCTAGTCATGTACCCACCCCTTTCTTTAGGATAAAGGCTGGAGCGGGGACCCTTCCAAATTAGATCATCTTTGAATCAAGAACTACTTTCTACGAAAGGACATTCGAGACTCTTCTCAAGATTTCTCCCTTGTGGCTAAGGAGTAGTCACCCTGCATCCGCAGGCACCATCTAAGAACTCTGCGGTTTGCTGCAAGTCCTTCCTCAGGAATCCGACGACCCAGCTCGACGAGAACCGGCTTCCCTGGCACCTCTGACCTCTACCCACATCGTCAGCTCAGCTGAGATCTGTGGGTGCGACGAGACCTCGAGGGACCGGCCATCCTCAAAACCTGCACGCTTTCTTAATCCAGCACGACCACCGAAGGAATCCTCTGGTGAGTGCTCTGGGGTCCGAGAAGCCCCGACCCTGAGCAGCTCCAGCACCGAAGTGCAGCCTCCCAGTATCTCCACGATCTGCGTGGGGCCCTTCTGCTCGCCGCTCAGCCCGTTATCCGATCACTAGCCGCTGGCTTGTGATCTCCTTGACGACATCCGACAACCAACGCTGCTGGTCTGGTTGCTCCAGACCGGCCTTTGCTCCCTTTGACGAGAGGAGCACCCCGGACCCTCCTGGTCCACTCAAGACGCCATTTTAGGCCCACCACGTGGCCCTGAAATCTGCCAAGGCTTGTTGCCCCAACCCTGGGCCCAGCGACGCCGACAGCATCAACCTTCGTGGGACAGCTCGCACCTCCATCCTGGTCGCCGACAACGCCTCCTGGTCCGTGAGACTGCAGAGCCTAGCGTCGCCCACTCACCTAGTCGAGGTGACGGCCATCCGGTGCCTTCCTGGTACCCTCTGACTACTGGCTAGTAGTACGAACTTGGTCCCCTCTGCTTTCAGGTATCATCGATCTCTGATCCAGGCTTGGATCTCTACGAACTATTCTTCACTGGTCGCCGGCCAGCAACTCCTTCCTTCCGGCTCCTGGCTCGTCAGCGAAGACCCCCGACGCCTGTAAGACTTGTGCAGGCGCAGCCCTTGTGGCTAGGTAACTCCGGCATTTCGGTGCCCGCATAGCCTCCTTACTTAAGGGTCCTGAGTCCCTCGCTTCCGACTTGCCTTATCGGGTCCGCCCGAGACCACTAAACTTTCCGTGCCCTCGGGCACTTGTATTGATTGTGCACTTGAAGTATTTTCCTAAGAGTTTTGTTCTGTGCTTAGTATCCTGTCCTCATAAAGAGTACAGGGCTGTTGTGATTCTAATAAATATACTGTTTATTTTCATAACACTTGTGTGGTGTCCTTTCACTTGGTGTTCAAGGGGTATGTGATGGTATAACAGCTGGCTTAACACGCCCTCTAGAGTTTAGCCCGAAGACTGCTCGTATCCACGCTACTAGGATAGCTGGTCTAAGGTTGACTTACAACCAATCACCATAAGGGTCGTTTGGACCGATGCATAGTGGTCACTAGAATAGTGAACACTGCATATCGGACCAACTTCTCACAGTAAACATAACATTTCCTTTAAGAAGGGCAATCCATAGCATTTTTTCAAAGCATCGGAGAAATCAAAGAAGCTCTGCCACTATGTCTGTACACCTTATTTTTTAACCCTTAGAGCATTCCTTGATTTTCTATTCATCAC
Source organism: Lissotriton vulgaris (assembly GCF_964263255.1). NCBI lineage: Eukaryota > Metazoa > Chordata > Amphibia > Caudata > Salamandridae > Lissotriton > Lissotriton vulgaris. Next base: position 479,297,760 of record NC_141691.1, read on the forward strand.
AATTTAATTAGAGTATGCATAATATGTCTTACCAGGTAAGTCACTGTCTTTATTTAAGTAGGAATTTATCTGTTTCTTCATCTAAGGAGTTGTTTGCGAGTTACTTCCTCAGTGTATTTTCACAAACATTGTGGTAAATATCTAAGAGAAATATTTATACAGTTTGTTTAGTATGGAAAGGTCCCTCCTTAATTTCAGTTCAAAGCTGGTACACAACTGAGCAAACTGTCGTACAATATTTATTGTTAGGCAAATAGGTGTCTATTATTACATTGTGTATTGGCCTACCTTGTGATTAGTAAGTATTGTCTTGTCGTTGGGGGTCCCGTGTCTGTGAAATGTATCTCGTACTGTCTTTGGTGAAGGTCTCTACTAAGCCGGATTCTCATAGATCCAACTCACTATTAAGGCAAATGATATGCACTTGATTTAGTTTATATTATAGACCGAGAAATTAAAACATTTGTATTGTTTAGAATGCGCTTAGGGCTAGACAATACATAGTAGCATAGCCACCATTTGATTTCATAAGCCTAATGAATATCTGTTTGTTAAAAAACCCATTTTTATGCTAATTCCGTCAAAGATCTGTCATTCATTATTTGAAAATTAGCGAGGCTTGAAACACTAACTAATTTCTCAACAAAACATTTTTATACCATATAAAAGTTCTTACTAAGAGACAAATTGTTAGTGATATTGCTGTCTAAGGCGCTTATTATCAAAGGGGAAGAAGTTGCAATCCCTGATTTGCATTTTTTGAGTTTCATAGATTAGATCAAAAAAACGTCATTAGGTTGGTCCTATGCTAAGCGCATCGAGCAGAGTATTCCCTTCGCACTTACTTGTTTAGGATGTAAATCTCGGACTTCATGGCATCGTAACCGCATCAGCTTACAAATGAATGTGGTTTCTCCTCGGTTTAAATAGCCCGCTAGGATCTCTCAATTGAGCACAGCTGATCGTATTCTTGGAGGAGCGTCACCCTTCGCATTAGTGCATGGGCGCCATCTTTGAGTGTACCTATGTGCTTTGTTATTCAAGGAAAGTGTAGCGATTATTTATAAAAAAAGGCTCTATCAGAACGGGCAAAACTATATTATATCATACGGTTTTGCATCAATTTTCGCGTCTGTTTGTTCATGCATCTGAGAACCGCCAGTGTTATACTTAGTGTGTTATACTTAGTGTGATGCATGAAATAACAGTCGCCATTTTGAAATGGTCTCGTTTCATACGTGATAATGAAGCGAAACCTCATTTGCAGTTACCTATATTTTAAAAAGGAAATAGTAGAAAGAATACATTTATTTTGAGAGATAATACTTGTTATTATTTCCGTATTCGTTAGCGATGGGTGGTGCTGATAGTTTTTTTTTTCTTTTTTTTTAAACTGACAAGTAAGCGAGTCACGAGCGTTTCAGGCGTATGCTAGTGTTGCATGCCGGAGTAGATACGCGCCATCTTAAAAGGGTTTATGTTATGGTATCATCGATGTCCACCAAGAGCTATTATATATATTTCGGAATAAATAAAAAGATGTTATCATGCATTGCAATCATAGAACTTTATTGGTGAATATTAGCTTGGTAATTAGATATATTAGTCATATTTATCTGTGGGCAATTTATCTATGAACCTGGCTTTTTAATTTTAAGCTATTGTTTAATAGAGCATGGATGGAATTTTGTTTTCTAGTTAAGTATCTATATAATGCTCCTTCCAACCTGTTAGCTGTGAATATAGGTATATATTGGAGGAGTATCTATAGTGACTAGATATGCTGCTTTAAATAGCGTATTTTAGTTGTCTACTTATGCGGAGGGGAGAACATTTTTTAACTGTATGACTCATTTATAAAAAATGGTGTAATTCATTATTAATATTAAGTCCCAATGTTGTGGCCCGTAGGCGACAAATCCATCCTGCCTCTGCCTTTCTCAGGTTTACTTCTCTGTTGCCTCCTCGTGGTGGGTTCTTTATGTGTCCCAGAGCATGGAACCATATGTCCCTTTTCTCAGGATGTTGTTCCTGTATGTGGACAGCTATGGGATATTTTGTGTCTCTGTTTTTAATTGCTCGTACATGCTCTTGTATCCTGATTTTTAGGCTTCTAACACTACTGCCCACATAGATTTTACCGCAAGCACATCCCAAAACATATACTGTATGGGTTGTGTTGCAATTTATGAAGGTTCGTATTGTATAGCTTCTCTGAGTATTATATTTGAACTCAGTCTTTTTATTGAGTCCAATCTTGCAAACTATACATGAACCACAGATGTGGAATCCTACTGGTCTACTTGGTAGCCAGTTTTTAGATGAGGATGTGCTATTAGTATTAGTTACATAGCTTGGACATAGTATTTTCTTTAATGTTTCTCCTCTCCTGTAAACAACTCTTGGCTTGTCTGGAATAGTTCCAGCTGGCATTGGTCCAGATTTAAGTAGGTGCCAGTTCTTACGAAGAATATTATAAATATGATCACTATATGCGTTGTATTCTGTTGTGAATAACACTTCATCATTTTTATTGGAGCTGTTTGTTTTTGATTTAAGGGTGGACTTTCGATCTATCTGAAGGACGTTTGATTCTGCTTTTTTTAAACATTGTTTCGAATATCCCCTTTCGGTGAAGTTGTTTTGAATTGTACTAAGTTGTTTTAAAAAATTTGGGTTTTCACTACAATTTCTACGAGCCCTGATCATTTCTCCGTAAGGTATTGCATTAATAGTACTCTTGGGATGTGTGCTCTCAGCATGCAATACACTATTGCATGCTGTTGATTTCCTATGGATGTCACTGTGTATTCTGGTGTCTTTTATATACAGTCTTAAATCAAGAAAATCAATTTGTCTCTCAGAGTGGTTCATGGTCAATCTTACATTGAACTGATTGTTGTTAAGATATTCAAGGTAACTAGTTAGGTCCAGGACACTTCCATTCCGAATTAGTAGAATGTCGTCTTCACTATCCAATACTTACCATACATGCAATGTAATGGTATGCGTTGTAATGGTATGTGTTGTAAAGGTAGTATGCGCTGTAATAGAATGCGTTGTAAAGGTAGTTTTTAGACAATTTGTTGTAATGGCATGCGTTGTAATGGAATGCGTTGTAAAGGATTTTGCGTTGTAAAAAATGCGTTGTAAAGGCATGCGTTGTAAAAGTATGCAATGTAACGTCATACATTCGTCTAAGGGTTCAACTCCCCCAGCAAATGACAAGTGTGGCGTTAAGTCCTACAGAAAGGCCCTGATGTAATTTGTTTTTTTTACAAGAAACGCATTTACTTCGGGAAGATTGCCGCGACATGGCCCACCCTAGACACCCCTACCAACACTGGGCTTATGCAAACACCAAAACACTAGGTGTTGCCATTGTCCTTAAACAGGGCTTTTCCTCAAAAATTACCAAGCTCACCAGAGACCCAGATGGACGGTTCTTGACACTAACGTTTGAGAGGAGCAGGGTCACCCTGTTCTTTCTCACTCTGTATACCCCTAACCAATCCCAGGAAATGTTCCTTCACCAGTTGCTCAAAGACCAGCTATGTCATTCCAATGGAGGCCACATAGTTGGGTGCGACTTAAATTTAGTGTGGGACCCTGACCGCGACAGGAATACAACACATTTTCAGGGCACTGGGGCCATGTCCGGACTGCTCAGAAGGGAGTTGGCGGATGTTGGGTTGTAGACGCCTTATGCTATCTCCACCCTGATGCGAGGAACTATTAGTTTTATTCTCATGTGCACCTCTCTTACTCTCGCATCAACTACCTGTACCTCACTCACTCTCTCCTGAAAGGTTTGGAGTCCACCCAGATATTCGATATCTCCATCTCTGACCATGTACATGTGAAGCTTACCTGGTCACAGTGCACAGATGAGGTATACGCTCCTCCGCACTGGTATCTACCTCCCCAACTCCTCTGTGACTCAGTAGACAGGACATCCCCCGGACACCTCCCCACATACGCTGTGGGATGGCTTTAAAGCAGGGGTACTCATAGTACGGCCCGCGGGCCAGTGGCTGCCCGGCAAGCCTTCCCTGGCGGCCCGCGGACCTTCCAGACATCGTACCCGAGCTTTTTTTTTTTTTTTTTTTAGAGTGTCTGCAAACAGAGCGCGACTCAGATTCTGCTGCTCTGTGGGGGCCGGGCGATTCTCACTATAGTCAGGGTGGAGCTGCAGGGGCGCTGAGAGGTGAACAAAACCTCATTAACATGCCAATGGTCGTTTAAAAAGCTGTCAAGTGCTTTTGGGTGCGGCTGTGTTTGGAGATTGTGCCCAGTAAAGAAATGTTCTCAAATCGCTGCACTTCTTCGCAGGAGGGCAGCAGCACTTTGAAGCTGAACAGCATAGGAGACACGCCGTTTCAAAGACTGTTTTTAGGACTAAATGAAGCGAGGCTTTTTCATTTGCGTCTGCTTGGATAGTTGGTGTTTACTTTGCAAGCGCCGGAACGCCTCAGCGACTTGCTTATTGATTTGATGCACCTTATTCCGTGTCAACGCGCAGGTTTTGGAGTCTCTCTGGGGTCACTGAGCGAACGGGTGGCAGTGGTGCCCGCCAGTCATGGCAGCAAATGGTGATGGCTCACAGAGGTTCCCGCCTCGAGGGGCACAGGGGGCGGCGGTCCGTGGCACAGGCTGATGCTTACAGCACAGGTACAGAGACTCCTGTATCGCACGCTGTGATCACCAAAGACGCCGGATTCTGTCCTGACCACGTTAGGGAGGAAGACGCAGTCGTGTCCACGCTAGGAAGGAAGAGGTCTCTTCTCCAGCGCTTTGAATCGAATTATAGTGCTATCCCTTGGCTCTTCAAAATATTTGGAAGCACGACTGGGTACAAGATTAATCCGAATACCCAGTCAGAAAATAAAGTCCGCACAGCGGTCCCATAAGAATAACCATCGTGGGAGCATTCTACGCACCACTGTTAGACACACGCAGTTCAAGCTATTCAAGATACACCACCTTGACGATTGATTTCTTTTGAAGGCTGTTCTGTTCTCCCCCCCCAGTCCTGATGAAGACCCGTGTTTGACGTCATATGTGCGCGCTTAGAGGGTCGAAACGTCGACGAATGGCTGGATCTGTATTTTCAATACCCTGTGATGAAAATTAACCTGTGTGGTATACAGTGGTATATGTGTAATTGTACAGACCAAAAGTTGATTCATTGTATATTTTCCTTGTATATAAATTTTGTATAGTATTTTCACTTTTGCGCCGCCAGCACTGAGCACTAAATGTCACAAAATTGCACTTTTTCACACATTGTACAGCCTTTTCTTGAAAATTACAAAGAGTATTTATGAATGACTATAATTCATAAAATAGTGCATAAATACAAGATTGGTGTGGGATTCTGATTCTTTTACATTGGACCTGATACACTACATATAATTATGAGTGAGTAAAAGAAATGTGGTACACCCGGGGGGATGACAAGGTGGGCACAATCCTAGTGTGCCAACTGCAGCACCAACACACCCAATCCCATGTCTCCAACAAACGCGCGGAGGGCTCTGGCTGAGCTGTTGGGGAACCAGATAAGCAAGAGAACTTTCAGGTATACTACTAGCACCTCTACACCAAAGGGAGGGGGAGACTTATCTGCCATTGACTCCTACCCCCATGATTGCCCATGGCATCCGCTGGCAACCAGCCTTGCTCGTGACTTGGAGGACCCCTTCTCTATGGAGAAACTCCATAGGGCTCTTAAAAAGCTCCATAAAGGGAAAACACCGGGCCCAGGCGGCCTTAATCCCTGCAGGACAACATGTTTGAGCAATGCAACTACTTCACCCATGTCACCGGCCTCATACCAACTGTTATGTAGTTCCTTTTAACCTATATAGGATCTGCGCATTTAGAAAACATATATATATGATTAGGTATCAAGGACCCCCTGAAGGAATGAATGAAACCAGTCCTAGGTCAGGGAAAAAATGAATGAGATAAAACAACCTAGGCACTAAGGTGTTGCAGCTTGTCAAACCTAAAGAGTAATAGAGAGGTTGGACTACACAGGAATCAGTTTCTGACATTTATTAATCTTCGCAATAAAAACAAACAAGACATTATATAAAGTTACCTAGATTAAAACTTCAAAAAAATGCATATCGGTACACAGGTTTTCAAACAAATGAAAACTAAATCAATTAACAATACATACAATATCAACAATGCAAAAATAAAATACAAATTTAAAAAGTGGCACAAAATTGTTTCTCAGAAAACATAGACTGTGGGATTGGTGTCCAGACTGATTCCAGACACCCCATCAAGTATGTTCGCCTGTATATCAGCTAGCTCACAGTGCCACTGTAAGGTCCTCTTACCAAGGAGAAAATAGTTCTTGGCAACTATCGAACATGACAACTCTGTTCCATCAGGGATTGTGGAAACAGTACAGTACTTTTCACTCAGTCACTCGTGCTCACTTTGTGTCAGAGAGATACACAGAATAAAGGGTGGGGGCGTTTTTAATAAGCATTTATTGAACCAGCGTCATTCTTGTGTAAAATAGGTGTGCTAGAACAACAACATAAAACAGAAACAGATATAATTGATTATAAGCACAAACAGAGTAAATGGATGGTAAATTCCTACCATAGGGCTAAAACAATGAATACAGGGAGGTATATAAATACATGACAGTAATAATGCGTACTCTTACGATGCAACCCTAACTAGATATACCTAAGTGTACCTAGCACGTATGTAGGTATTGAGCCAAGAATCCCCCTGGGCTGAAGCCAACCCCTTTACCTGAAGTCAGAGACTGTGGGACCCCGTCTTGGTCTCAATATGAACACCCCGCAAGGGATGTCAGACCACTGCAAGCTGGAGTTTCTGTGTGACATCGCGGACGTCGGAAACATCATCGTAACAGAACCCCCGTTAGAACGCTCGAACACCAGTATTATAAGTGGCAAATACCCTCAGCATGCGCAGCTGACAGCGCTATTAGATCAAGATTAACTACAAAGAAAGTGATTCAAAAGCCTGTACCTCTTCGGTGGTTTACCTTGCGAAAAAAATACTTCAGAAATATCAGATTTTTAAGAACCAGTTCTCTAAATTAAGGATCCCAAAGATTTACTCTACTTTTCAACATGTGATGTCATTTGATGGATAGAAAACCACGCGGCAGGAGCAAATAAGAATACCTAACACTGGACTAATGATATTAAATGTGTCACCATAAGAGGCAAAAGCGTTGATACGTCATCCTGTCCCTTGTTGTGTTATATCACTACTTTTTATTTATGTTTAATATACGAATGACGGTCACCTGACGAAGGCCTCAGGCCGAAACGCGCGTAGTTCCACTCAACCGCATTGCCTTCATCAATTTACCAACAACTGAATATTTCGTATATCACGGGGTTAATGTGTATATGTAATTGTGTTTATGTAAACTTTTCTGTTCTCACTTATTAATGTGTTTTGATATCATGGAATACACATCAAGCTTCTTTTTAAATGTAAACAATGAATTAAAAAAGTAAATGAATTTTGCACAAAAAATATGAATAACAAACAAAATATACTAAAAACAAAATATAAATAAACTAAAGGATTTTTGTATAAATTTTTGTTTCAGCACACAGTTATTTGATTGCTCTAGAGGGTCTATTATTCTGTTTGGATTCTGATTCAGGGAGTATCTATGCCCTTAGAGTTTAGCTACACTGCCTTTCTCTATATAGTTTCTGTGTGCAGGAACTTCAGCATCTCACGTCAGTGTGTCAGTATAGAAGTCTTGCTCCTCTCCGTGCCCCAGCAAAGATATGGTGTATATATATATATACCCTGTTGCATAAGGGTGAGTGTGGTCCTCAGCTGCGGGTCTTCCTCAGGACAGGGGCAAGGGGTATCATTGGAATTAATCAGGTGAGTAACCAATTGTCGATCAATCCTAGATTGGTTGAACAATAAATGGATATTCGCTCTACGCCGCCTCTCCACACAGCAGCCTGATGCACTAACAGGAGCGAATATCCATTTACCCATCCTGAGGAAGAACCGCAGCTGAGGACCACACTCACCCATATGCAACAGGGTCAAAACGTCGAAACCATAGCCGGGCCTGTCTAGCCTTAGCCAGGCCTGTTTAACAAGGGCAGGGTTTCTTGGTACACTCTTAAGTAAGCGGGGAAGGTGGGAAAGTGCTTTAGTGCAACTATGATCAAATCATTTCAGACCTATTGTTTTGTGAGAACCCGCACTCTTACAAAGGTTCTTTTTCACCTGATTTGGATCTAAGCAAATTATTATATCCTCCATCCTACTAGACACAACCTGGGGAATAAGAACAGACTCATCAATACCCTCCCATTTGAGTGTTATCCCATTCTTCCTAGCTATAGTGGGTTTTATATGAGAAAGATTAGGGCCATGGATACCTAATCTTTTCATAACCCAAGTTACAGCCGCATGATCGCTATAACAGTGAAATTCAACATTCCAGTTACTAAATGCTCCTCCCAATATAGCAGAGGCTATTATAAAATCAATTGTTGAGCTATATAGGGTGGAGCGAAAGTTATCGGGCAGAGAGCCAGTGGATTCAGACCACGGGTTCATAATTTCCAGATCATTTTTAATGACAAGCTTATTTAAGGCATTACCATATTGGTTATGGGAAAAATGTATATTACCCCCTCCACCCTCGTCAGATAGACCACATACAGAGGTTGAGGTGTTGGTGCAGGGGTGTACATTCAAATCGCCCAACGACAATACTGATAGTTCTTTGTTCCAAGATCCAATCAACGTATTCATATTTTCTTCTACTAAAGCAACAACTTTATACATATCCCACTAAATAGATTATTATAAAAAATAATAATAATAATAATAATAAAAACATTTATAAAGCGCCTGGCTGCACAAAACTGTGTGTCCCCGCGCTAACTGCGTACACATCAATCTCAAGGAGTAAAGGCAAAAGGATCATCCGTCAAGAATCAATTCGGGAATAAAAGAGTTTTTAGTTTGGCCCTGAATCTCATTTTGGAAGGTTCCATCCGCAGTTGGAGTGGAAGAGCATTCCAATATTTAGTGGCCAATAAACGGAAGGATTTGCCTCCCATTTTAGCTCTTGTAGTATGGGGTATTTTAAATTGCATCATGCCTGATGATCTTAAGTCTCTGGTAGGGCGGTAGATGGTCAGAAGACTTCTAAGATAAGTGGGGCCTTTATTGTGCGCTATCCGATGGGCATAGCAGAGACTTTTGAATCTAATTCTCTCTTTAACCGGGAGCCAGTGAAGCTTAGCTAAGGCTGCTTTGGTGGATGTTTTTCTCAAAAGACCTAGTACCAGTCGAGCAGCTGCATTTTGTATGCATTGAAGCTGGTGAAGGCCTTTCTGGCTAAGACCTATCAGGAGGGCATTTCCATAGTCTAAGTGGGGTGTTACTAGAGCATGGACTAATGTTTTTCTAGCCCTGATGGGAATAAGATCAAGAACTTTTCGGAGGACTTTTAGTGTGCCAAAGCATTTTCCAGTTATTTTATTAACCTGGGTCTTGCCAGAGAGGTCAGAGTCTAGCATAACTCCTAGGTTTCTTACCGTTTCTACAGGACTGGGTAGTTTACCCAGTTCACTGGGCCACCATGCGTGAGACCATACGGAGATAGCTTTCCCTACCACTAATACCTCAGTCTTGTCTCCATTTAAGCGGAGAAAATTATTGTCCATCCAGGTGGCTACTGTCGACATACAATTAGAGAAGTTGATGGCATATTCTTCGCTGTCCAGTGTTAGTTTGACTATTAGTTGTGTGTCGTCAGCATAGCTGACAATGCCCACCCCAAAATTCTCTACAATGTGTGCCAGGGGTTCCATATAGATGTTAAATAAAGTAGGGCTCAAACTAGAGCCCTGTGGAACCCCATGGCTCACTCTGCGAGGAGAAGATCTGAAGGGTGGGCAGTGCAGCTGGAAGGATCTGTTGGTTAGGAAGGATTCAAGCCAGGCAAGTGCTGGGCCCTTCACTCCTATGTCAGAGAGACAACAGCGTTGAGTGCAGCACGGTGTCAAATGCTGCACTGAGGTCCAGCATGACCAACGCTGCCGTCTCGCCCTCGTCCACCATTTTGCGGATACATTCAGTAGAGTAAAGGACCGCAGATTCGGTAGAATAGCCTGGTCTGAATCCTGATTGGGAGGAGTGAAGCAGGGTTTCATTTTCCAGAAATGCCATAAGTTGTTTGTGTACTATTTTTTCAATGATCTTGGCACAGTATGGAAGAAGTGAAATAGGTCTTAGGTTTTGGAGTTGGGAGATTGGAATGTTAGTTTTTTTTTTTAAAGGTATCACTTGAGCTATTTTCCAGGCTTCTGGAACAATACACTCCTGAAAGGATAAGGTAATCATATGGCTGATATGATTAATTAGTGTGTTTTCCATAATATCCTTACTTTTTTCCCGTGGACACACATCGCTAGGTGATCCTGAATGTATTATAAAAGTTAATCAGTAATAAGTTGTCGTCTTCTGGGCCTTTAAGATGTAACATATTAAAAAATTGACATTCTTTAAAAGAAGACAAAACTTCAAATCACAGTGTGTTCTTTAAAAATTTAACAATCCTACCCCTCGCCCTACCAACAGGTGAGGTAATTGCAAGGGTACAATATGACCTATAGCAATCTATATTAACAGGACCCACTGGCCAGGTCTCTTGCAGACATATTAAATCAAACATGGAGATGTAATCTAACCAATCTTGGTCCGTCAATTCTGTCCCAAGCCTGCAATGTTCAATGAGATGGCTGTGAATGTATCCAGATTCTTTGAGGGAGGGACTTCCACAATTTGGGAATCTTGAGATTCGCGTGGAGCAACATACTGGAATTCCTCCCTAGGGCACAGTCAGTCACAGGCATCCAGGTCTGTCAGTGCCAGAAAGTGATTTGCAGTTGCTATTAAAAAAGTAATATCTCCTCTATGCTGTCAGTGGGATTGTATCTCTGTTCTGAAAAAAGGAGAATCATGAGCCCCATTACCATCTGATACTTGCTGGTTCAACAAAGATTTGTAAAAGAATCCGAGAGGAAGTGCAAAAATTTGTGTCACTACTGAAGGGTTATAGGGTAATCATTTTAATAGCATTTCTGCCATAACCGGTGATTTCAGAGTTACTACCACACACTTAAGTAAGCGGGGAAGGTGGGAAAGTGCTTTAGTGCAACTATGATCAAATCATTCCAGACCTATTGTTTTGTGAGAACCCCCACTCTTACAAAGGTTCTTTTTCCCCTGATTTGGATCTAAGCAAATTATTATATCCTCCATCCTACTAGACACAACCTGGGGAATAAGAACAGACTTATCAATACCCTCCCATTTGAGTGTTGTCCCATTCTTCCTAGCTATAGTGGGTTTTATATGAGAAAAATTAGGGCCATTGATACCTAATCTTTTCATAACCCAAGTTACAGCCGCATGATCACTATAACAGAGAAATTCAACATTCCAGTTACTAAATGCTCCTCCCAATATAGCAGAGGCTATTATAAAATCAATTGTTGAGCTATATAGGGTGGAGCAAAAGTTATCGAGCAGAGAGCCAGTGAATTCAGACCACGGGTTCATAATTTCCAGATCATTTTTAATGACGAGCTTATTTAAGGCATTACCATATTGGTTATGAGAAAAATGTATATTACCCCCTCCATCCTCGTCAGATAGACCACATACAGAGGTTGAGGTGTTGGTGCAGGGGTGTACATTCAAATCGCCCAACGACAATACTGATAGTTCTTTGTTCCAAGATCCAATCAACGTATTCATATTTTCTTCTACTAAAGCAACAACTTTATACATATCCCACTAAATAGATTATTATAAAAATAATAATAATAATAATAATAAAAACATTTATAAAGCGCCTGGCTGCACAAAACTGTGTGTCCCCGCGCTAACTGCGCTAACTGCGTACACATCAATCTCAAGGAGTAAAGGCAAAAGGATCATCCGTCAAGAATCAATTCGGGAATAAAAGAGTTTTTAGTTTGGCCCTGAATCTCGTTTCGGAAGGTTCCATCCGCAGTTGGAGTGGAAGAGCATTCCAATATTTAGTGGCCAATAAACGGAAGGATTTGCCTCCCATTTTAGCTCTTGTAGTACGGGGTATTTTAAATTGCATCATGCCTGATGATCTTAAGTCTCTGGTAGGGCGGTAGATGGTCAGAAGACTTCTAAGATAAGTGGGGCCAAATTGAATGGGCACAGCACATAGACAACAATGCAATCTTCCTTCACATATAGAACAGGCAAGGTAAAAACATCCCTCAGGGCAGAACAGGTAGAGTACAGGCAAAAGCAACATGATTCCATCAGACCCACAAAAGGTACAATATAAGAAGCAGCAAAGCAAGTTTTATTCATGTTCTGAAGAAGAACACTACTTCGGCAGCAGCGCAAACCTCTCTAACATACACAGAAACATACAAAGGTAGTAGCAATGCCAGCTTCCCACATTCAAAGATCCAATAACACAGAACCAACGATAGGTTGAGCCTTCCTGATACACAAAGAACAGGTATGGCAGTAGCGCAACCTTCCCTTCCACATAGAACAGGTACAGCATGAGTAGAGCAGCAGCAGCCATCCCCCTGTACCACACAGAACACTTAGTGCAATAAAGAAGGTTGCCACCTTTTCAAATACTGGCTCATGTCTGTGTTTATGAATGTGCCAGTGGCTTGTTTGTGAGTAAGAACTGGTGTAAGAGCCTCTGTATTCATTGTAACATGCAATATGTCACTTTTCTCACTTTTGCAAATATTCAGGGTCAGTCCAGTTAGGTCTAAAATAGTTCCCAAATAAATTTGCCTTGTATTTGGTGCTCTAAGTTTATGTTCACTTGGGATACAAATACAGATTTTTGCTGATTTTCCAATGACCTTTTACACATTTGCCATTAAAAGATTGGCATTGCTGGTGAAAGGAGGCACTCCCAGCAGTAGCAGTGCTAGTTTTATGGTTAAAATATATTAGCAGAGTGCAAGCTTCCCTTATGCAGACACTGGGGAGGAGGGGGTATGTAAGTACTGGAAGAGCTCAAGTCATTTGGAAGTAATCCTATCATTTCCCCCAAATCTTGGAATGTTTCTTTACATGGCCTCTATTTTTGTAAACAGCTTTCCTCGCCACTGCAATATGGTCCTAGCCTCTGAGCCATTCTGATAATTGAGGAACTGCCTTGGACCTCCAAAGATAGTTACCCTGCAGAAAACTCAAAAATATTTTAGAATTATCGCTTCACCCCACAACTTGTCATGGCATGCTTCAGCATCGACTATTATCCACACCATGGTAGGTGAATTCCACCGTGGGGGGATCAACTCGGTTGACTCATCTGGGAAGTCTTATAGTAAAGTTGTAGGTCTGGGATACCCATGCCCCTTTGTACAGTGACTCTACACATTTACTATAGGGGACTCTGGGTTTGGCTCCACTTCACAGGTAGGAAGTGAGGGTGAAATGTAATGATCTAAAGTAAAGGAGGGGTAATCGGTAGGGATAGTGTTGTATTACATACAGTATTTGGGGGAGGGAGATCAATTTGTGTAGGGCACCTCGGCCCATTATGGAAAGAGGTAGTTTACTGCAGACTTCGGTATTTGCTGTTCACTTGGTTAAAAGAGATGTTAAGTTCAGAATACAGCTTTCATTTCTTGCAAGATATGAATTCCCAAGAATTTAAATGCTGCTGGTTTCAGTTGTAAAGCAGTTGGGGCCAGTGGTGAGAACTGGACTGTGTCAGTGGGAGGGACAATTCTTGATTTATGCCAGTTTTCCTTCTGAACAGTATATATCGAGGATGTGCATTAATCTTGGGGTAGAGTCCTGTGGTCGCTGTACCAATGGCAGAGAGTTGTCTGCATATAGTGTAATTCTGTCCGCTATCCCCCACCCCAGTCGATACCCCATAGTTGCGAAACTACCCTTAGCCATTGACCCAGAGGCTCAAACACAAGGGCAAAGAGCAAGGGGGAGAGGGGACATCCCTGCCAGTGCCTCTGGCTATAGAGAAAGGACGAGACAGAGTTCAGCAAACACTGACCCTGGTTCAGGCTTTGGTGTATAAGAGATGTAGGTGCGCCCGAAATCTGGATTCAAAGTTCAATTCGCTTGATAACTTAAAGACCGAAAAACCAGGACACCGAATCAAAGTCTGTTTCAAAGTCTAAAAGGACCAAGGCAGATGGGTCTGATCATTTTTCAATGTTGGCAAGAGCAAAGTTAAGTTATCTATTTGTAGTCTTTTTAATCCCAGTTGAAATCCAGGACTACAAGTCCCATAATGTAAATTCCTGGATTCCTGGCCCGAAAGAGTTTCTCACACATGGGCATGGAAACCCTGAGCACTCTGTCGTGCACTCTTCCGTTTTCCTGGTTTTTTACTCTGAGCTGTGTACTTAGGGCAGCGCTTTCTGCGATTCAAAATGACTACTTTTCAACCCTTCCTAAACAAATTTGGGGAACAATCTTGCCTCGAACATAGAATAGGAATAGGAAAACGGCAGCACTGCAAGCTTTACTCATAAAAGAGGAAAAGTTCTCACGTTGTACCATGTGAGGCATGAAGATATTATTCAGTCCTATTTTTTTTGCTGTGTTGTAATGTGCTTTACTCTCCCAATGTATTTCTTCTTCCCTGTCACATCCTTTTCTCACTTTCCCTTGTCTTACCTGTTATTTATGTCCATGATTCTGGTTGGAACGAGAGCGTTCCACAGTGGGCTATGGGAACCGACAGTTGGAGGAGGGTCTCTATTGAGTTAACATTATTTCTTGTTGGCTGAATAAATATCTTGTTGGTGGTCTGCTGTAGTTTGGCTTCATAAAGAGAAACTTTATTTTGGTGATGAGTGATGGGATCTACTCACCGCTCCATCTGGTTAACGTAATTGAAGCGTGCCCTTCTGCAAGACAGCCTAATGCGTGCTACCAGAGACAGTCGTGTGGAGGAAGCCATCTCTGACCTGCTCCTGCCAGGCAGCTCACTTTACTGCTGCCCATGCGGTTTTATTGTCAGACCCACCTCATGCCCAACGACCTCCCTAGAAACACCCTGTTGCGCCTTCGGCCATGCCCTCTCGCTTGAGGTGAGAGCTTCCCTGATTAGTGTGGGTGTGTTCTTTCATGTCGAGTGCCCTCGATTTGACTTTTGAGGAAATTAGGAGGGCCCAACTATGAGGAGTTCACAATCGTCTCTATGGTTATAGCGGTGTTTCAAGCAGCGCTTAATTTGCAAAGAATTAAGTCCAGGTGCTCAAATGTTTTTAGGAGGCCACACCCACTTCCCCCAAATCCACCCACTTCCTCCATTGGCTCCACCGACTTACTCTATTGGCTCCACACAATCCTCAACTGGCACTGCTAAAAGCTAGATGCAATATCACCCTACAGATAGGTGCATGTAGTGCTCCAATGCAGTCACACTTCACAATACTTGAAACACACTTTTACCAAGTGGGACCCTACAACACAAGGGGGACCGTTTATCCACATAAACAATTATCACATGGAAGGAACCATGCATCACCAGAGACATTTTTAATACATGGTACTTGGCCTTTTAAAACACAATTGTGATGCAGGATCATCTTAACTCAGTGACTTACTGTACCACACAGACATTTGCCACACGTCAGGCTCTTTACCACACGGATGGAACTTAATCCTTCCACTGGGAACTTTACCAAAGTGGCATTTGTCAGCTTTTCACACACGTGTTTCTTACACAAGACCTTTACTGGAGGGATTAATCACATGGCTGTTGGCCCAGCGGGACTTTGATCAAACACACCATGTAGCATCCATAAAGTTTTTTTGTGAGTGAAGCCAGACTTCACATATTCAAAACAGGAAAGGGTCAGCAAGATAATTTACAATAATATTTGTCAGCTTCTACAATACAATATTGAAAACATACCTCACTATCTATGAAAATTAGATGAAAACACATTTGGAAATTGGATGATTGTGCTTGGGCCCCTGTCTGTAACTTGGCTGAGGAGGGAATGAAAGAGCTGAAACTGGATCATAAAATCCAAACCTGTTCTGAACAGGGTCCCACAAAATTAGTTTGGCCCAGGGACCGCAAAATCCTTATAATGTTCCTGATCTGTCCTTCCTAAAACTCAAGCCTTCTCCCGCCATTTGTATAAGTATTAAGTGTGAGTGTCAAGTTGAATGCAGCTGGTAGGCTCGGTATTTTGTCCAACAACACGTTCAAACATTCACTTTTGTCATTTAGGTAACCTGGATGTCATAAAACAGCAGCTCCAAGCAACCATGGACCTGCGCTAAAATACACGTCTGTTAAACTGATGAAATAGATCAAATGCTTAGGAATGTAACGTCACAAATGAATACAGTTTTGACATTAAAATCCACATAAGTCAGTAAAAAGAAATATGTACTGCGTTTTACAAATCAGTGGTAGGTCGTGGCCACATACAGATTAAATACAAGCAAGATTTACGGCAATCAGAGTATTCTTAAAAAGTATGCGAACGGTAAAAATGGGTGTCTGTTGTTGGAAGAAGTGCCATTCTCGTTTTAGCTTAATTGGTGAGATAATATCTTCATTTTTAGGTACGCCCGGGTTGATAGCAATATCAACTGGGAAGAGGATGGGGCCTAACTGCCAGGGCTGCCGACCTTTGTGCTGGGGAACCAGGTGTGGGTATTTGTGTCAGCTCAATATGGAGTAGGTTCCAACCTGTAACTCCAGTTCTGTAGTAGGGGTATCTCTGTTATAGTCATAATCTAGTGAATAGTCCCGCCCATGTGCGGGGACCACGGAGCAATCAAAAATAGTCTCTTAAGTTATCTTCTTCTGCAGTCCTGCATAGACACTTAAGAGAAAATCAAGACAAATAATGCAGCCTAAACTACAAGGCTACATTGGCCAGCACTGCATAATGAAGTGAAAAGGATAGCCAAATAAAATCAAATTTTATACATTTTGCCAAGTTTCACACGTAGAGAAACTCCCCTTCACACAAATCCTTTGAAATGATAGAGAGGAAGGGTTGGACAGACAAGCCCCATAGGCTGCCATTTTATGTCTGGAAATGGGATACCGTGCCTTTAAGGAACTTTCCAGAAACCCTCGGTATCCCAGCATGCACAGCCAAGCCCTTTTACTTTCAGTTCTTTTTGAAGGTGTATGAAGCAAGGCCTATAGCATACGGTACATTATCATTTTCTCCACCTGGGAGGAGGGCGGGTGCTTATGACTATAACAGAGATACCCCTACTACAGACCTGGAGTTCCAGGTAAGAAACCACTCCTTCTGTAGTAGGGGATCTCTGTGTATAGTCATAATCTAGTGAATAGAATGGCAAGCCCATCCCAACAAACCAATCCGGCGGTGGAAGAAAAAGACAACACCCCTACTGTGCAAACAGACTTCTCAATGAAGACTGCCCCACCTGAGCATCTGCTCTGGCATCAGAGTCCAGACAGTAGTGTTTAGCAAAGGTATGGACCGACTTCCACATGGCAGCCCTACAGATATCTGCAACGGGAACCTAATGAAGCAAAACTGTTGTAGTTGCTTTGCCTTTGGTGGAATGAGCCTTAGGCTTACCCCCTAAGGTTTTGTTAGCCTTTTGGCAACATAACTGGATACAGGACACAATCCACCTCGAGACGGACTGTTTTGAGGTGGCAAGACCAGTCCTGAACGACCCATAATTGACGAACAATTGATCTGAACTACAAATGTCCTTGGTCTTATCCAAGTAGAATTTCAACACCCTTCTGACATCCACGGAATGAAGAGACCTTTCCGCTGGAGTGGAAGGATCTTTTGAAAAACGTAGGTAAAGTTATAGTCTGATAGACATGGAAATCAGAAATCATCTTAAAAAGGAACTTAGGGTGAGTACACATCACAACCTTAGCAGCATGAAATACCGTATAAGGTTCTTGGCAACACAATGCCTGAATTTCATCCCCCCTGCGGGCCGATGTAATGGCCACGAGGAAAGCCGCCTTCCTTGATAAGTGCTGTAATGAAGCCTTATGAATAGGTGCAAAGGGATCCTTCATCAACCTGGACAGCACCACATTCAGCTCCCCCAAGGCAAAGGACGCCGAACAGGAGGAACCACTTTCTTCAATCCTTCCCAAAAAATTTTAATCACAGGAATCTTGCAGTAGGATGACTCTGAAGGACATCTCCTATACACAGTTAATGCTGCAAGGTGAACCTTAATAGTGTGAAATTAAGGCCAGATTGAGCCCAAATGCAACAGGTATGGAAGTATGAAATCCTCCTTGTAGGTCCTCGGAACATAGTTCTTAGATGAACACCAGATGCAGAACCTCTTCCACTTGAAGGCATAGGAATCCCTAGTGGAAGGTCGCTTAGCCTCCTTGAGTATATCCATGCAATCATCAGGCAGATACAGGTGTCCATATTGCACTATCTCCGAATCCACAGCGCCAAACCCAACGATGAGAGGTTGGGGTGCACCATCTTCCCCCCGAACTTCGTGAGAAGGACCGGCCGCCACAGTAGTCGAATGTGGGGTAGGAGAGACCTGTGAAGCAGGTCCTTGAACCACCACTGTTGGGGCCACTCCGGAGCAATGAGGATCCTCCGTGCTCTGGAATGAGACTGCTTAATGAGTACCGCCGGAATCAGGGGAATGGATGGAAATGCATACCGAAAGCTGTTTGACCAGCTGATCCATAGCGCGTTCCCCAGAGTCCCCTGTTGTTAATACCTGGAGGTGAAGTCTCTGCATTTTCTGTTTTCGGCGGTGGCGAACAGATCTATGTCTGGAGTGCCCCACCTGTCGAAGATATGTCCTAGCACCTCGTCGTGTAGGACCCACTCGTGGTTTTCTTGCATCAGCCTGCTGAGTGCGTCCGTCCGAGCATTCTGCACACCTGACAAAGGGGTAGCCAATACCATCAGTCCTCTGGCCAGCAGCCAGTGCCATATCGCCTGCACTTCTTGTTGAGGTAATACATTGCGGTCGTATCGTCCGTCTGTACAAGCACGGAGTTGGTCTGGAAGGACGGATGAAAGGCCTTCAGTGCCAAGTGGACAGCTCCTAGGTTCAAGAAATTGACGTGACAGGTGGATTCCGCCGGGGACCACGTTCCCTGGATCCGTAGATAGTCTGAATGCGCTCCCCAGCCGTGGACTGAAGCATCCGTGACGATAGCCTGACTGGGAATGTCCTCGTGGAATGGAACTCCCTTGAGGAGATTCTCTTAGGAGCACCACCAACTCAGGGACTGTTGAGCGTGAAGAGACAGCCGGATCCTATTGTCCCATATCCCCAGCTTCTGGTCCCACTGATCCTCCAGACATTCCTGCAGCGGCCTCATGTGGAGGCGTGCGTGTGGCGTGAGGAAGATGCCAGAGGCCATCGACCCCAGTAGAGAAGACACCATCCTCGCTGTCGTAGATGGAACAGCTATGAGAGCGTGAGCCTTCCGAAGGATCGGTAAGCGTCGCTCCTTCGAAGGAGACACGCTTGCTGAAAGAGTATCGATGGAGGCCCCCAAGTACTGTAGGCACTGGACAGGAGTCGGAACAGACTTGTACATGTTCATGTGCAACCCCAGCTGGTTCAGCAGAACGACCGTCCTGTTGAAGTGCAATTGCACTTCCTGGAAGGTGGAGGCTTTGATCAACCAGCCGTCCAGGTACGGAAAGACAAACACCTCGTTCTTTCTCAGGTGTGCTGCCACCCCTGTAATGCATTTTGAAAAAGTACTGGGTGCAGACTTCAGTCCAAACGGTAGTACGGTGTACTGATAGTGATTGGCGCCGACTAGGAATCGCAGGAACTTCTAATGTTTCCGTGCAATGGGTACATGGAAGTACGCATCCTGTAGATCTATTGCGCCAAGCCAGTCTCCTCTTTGCAGTTGAGGATAAATCTGGTGCAAAGGCAGCATGCAAAACTTCTCTCTGCGAATCCATTTGCTTGCTTGTCGCAAATCCAGAATGGGCCTGAACTCGTTCTTGTCCTTCCTGCGTACCTGAAGAACCGTGAGTAAAAACCCTTTCCCCTTTGAGACAGAGGGACGTCTTCTATCGCCCTTTTTCTTAACAGGGTATCGGCCTCCGCTTGGAGTTCGCGCAGTTGGAACTGCGAGTGAACCAGTGGAATTGCTGGAGGCGGGCTGACAAAACGAAGAGTGCATCCATTGCAAACAATATTCAGCACCCACTAGACATGAGTATTTTTTTTTCATTCTGCCAGTAATTTGTAGGTTTACCCCCACCGGAGCGGGTAACGGACGAGGGGGAAGCAACTCTTCCGGGCTTAGACCCGGCAGGGCCTTTGGTCGCCGAGGAGCATTGAGCTCTCTCATGTATCCACTGCGCACAATATACTTGTGAAATATTAAATGTAGGCCCGGGACCACAGACAAATTCTGGGAGGAAAAACGCCGCTAGAAAGGGTGGAAGGCCTTAAGCCGTTCTCTACGCCCAAACCTACAGCCTTCAGAAGTCTCCAAATCAGACTGCACGCAGACTACTCGCTACCCGCATGGAAGCCAAAGGGTTGCCCAAAGAGTGGGAGACTTAGAAGCACACTGCTGTGCGCAGGCTGCAGAGATGTCAGACGAATACAAGTATGTCCCCTTAGAACAAAACCATGGCAATATCAGGGGGTTGTGTTAAACAAAGAAGGGGGACCAAGGAGCTATAAAGGTCCAGTGTCCATGCTCCTAATATAAATCTATTTATCAAAAAGAGGACAAAGTTCCTAGATCAGGGTGCAAAAGTCACCCATAGTTCAAGGTGCAAACAATCACCAACAAGGGTGCAAAATTCACCCATGTATCAAGGTGCAAAAAGTCACTAACAAGGGTGCAAAAGTCACCCATGAATCGGGGCGCTAACAGTCACCCATATTTAAAAACACAGAGAGATTAAGAAAAAAGGTAGACTAAAGTAATCCTAGGTTTGGAAATGTCCTAATGTGAGAGGGAAAATAATTCTACATCCTCTGCTGCCCTCACACACCCCGGGGGGTGTCATGCTTCATCATCAGGCGTTTGCTCCTCGTAGGGCCGGCGCTGCAACTCCCTACGGGTCCCCCGAAGGGTCACTTTATCGGAGATCTTTTTTGAGGATTGCCGGATGTCGCATGCGGGTGTGTGGGGATTGGGTAAAAGGAGGGTAAATCAATTTATGTGCACGTGATAGTGTAAAAATATCAGGGGGTTGCAAGGAGAAAAATATCCAGCGCCGATGATTAGATCTGAAACCATCAGGCCCACTATTTCTTGTAAGGCTTTCCTCCTGTCTCTCGGCAGGAGATCCACAAATTGGTGAAGAAAGAAAAGACCCACACAGGGATCTATCACAACGACCAAGCAAGAGCGGGCCACAGCATGCTGTTTGTATGCCATCACCCCTGTGACAAAGTCAGGAGTAGGTTCGAAGCCAGAATCTCCTGGCAGGTGGCAGTGGACGAAAGTTAAGTACCGCCATTTGTAAGAGTAAGAGAGCACCGCCCCGCACTCATGGAAGATGCATTCCTGGCATGCCTGAACCGAGACCTTCTATAACGGTGACGTCCGGACCTAATGGAAGGCAGCGGAGCCCAAGCGACCAACGACCCAAAATGAGATCTCGTTCCAGGTCATCCAGGTTCCACGGGGGGTCGCGACAGAGGGGCCAAAGGCCCCTGTGGCGGTGGAGAGAATTCTGAGGCATCCCCGGTGGTATTACCAGTGGGGGCAGAGCAGGGGGCGACCTAGACTATGAGTAGGTATGCAAATACTCAAAACTAGGCAAAGGGACCAACGTCCCTCGCTTATGAGTGGTAAGTAGCCTCAGGCTCCCCATCAGAAGGGTTCCTCGACGCTGATCCACTGCTTGGTGTCGAGAGTCGACGTTACCGGGGACCCAAAGTCCCCGCTGCCGGTAATGACCCTGCGGTGGTGACCCATGACGTCGTCACTACGATGTCACCATCACTAAGGCCTTGACTGTCTCTACGACATTGCCACAATGTCAAAACGTCACTACGGTCTCCAGTCGACTTCACTTCGACTTCGTGCAGCACTGTACTGAGACGCCGAGCATTACTTTTCTCAAAGCAGAGCATTACTGCTCCTCGACGTCGAGCATTACTGCTCTTCAAAGCAGAGCATTACTGCTCCTCAAAGCAGAGCATCACTGCTCCTCAATGTCGAACATTATACTGCACCTCGACGTCGAGCATCACCGTTCCTCGACATCTAGCATCACCGTTCCTCGACATCGAGCATCACCGTTCCTCGACGTCGAGCATCACCGTTCCTCGACATCGAGCATCACCGCTCCTCGACGTCGAGCATCACCGCTCCTCGACGTCGAGCATCACCGCTCTTTGACGTCGAGCATTACTGCTCTTTGACCTGGGTTGATGGAGAGCATACCTGCCCTCGACGTCGCCGTCCTGAAGAGGCTGAAGAGGATGCCTTCAAACTTCCCTGCTCCAGACCTGGGAGCCGAAGCCTCCTGTAAGTCAAGTCAAGTCAAGTCAAAATGATTTATATAGCGCGCTACATACCCAGAGGGTCTCAAGGCGCTTGAGGAAGGGTGGGGAAATTATTTGTCGAATATCCAAGTTTTAAGTTGCTTTCTGAATGCTAGGTGGTTCTGAGTGAGGCGAAGGTGAGTGGGAAGTGAGTTCCAGGTTTTAGCTGCCAGGTAGAAGAAGGATCTACCTCCCATGGTGGTTTTGTTGATGCGAGGTACAGTAGCAAGGGCTTGGTTGGAGGATCGTAGTTGGCGGGAGGGGGTGTAGAAGAAAAGTCGTGTGTTGAGGCATTCGGGTCCAAGTTTGTAAAGTGCTTTGTGTGCGTGGGTTAGGAGGCGAAAAGTAATCCTCTTATTGACGGGGAGCCAGTGGAGGTTTTTCAGGTGACCAGAGATGTGGTCTTTACGCGGGATGTCTAGTATGAGTCTGGCTGAAGCGTTCTGGATGCGTTGGGAGTTTTTTCTGGAGTTTTGCGGTGGTACCGGCTTATAGGGTGTTTCCGTAGTCCAGGCGACTCGTGACCAGTGCGTGGGTGACTGTTTTTCTAGTTTCGGTGGGGATCCAGCGAAATGTTTTTTTGAGCATGCGAAGAATGTTGAAGCAGGATGATGAAACGGCATTGACTTGTCTGTTCATAGAGAGTGAGGAGTCCAGAATGACGCCCAGGTTCCGTGCGTGGCCCGTCGGGATGGGTGCTTTTCCAAGGGCCTCTGGCCACCAAGAGTCATCCCAGGCGGAGGGGGAGGTACCTAGGATAAGGACTTCTGTTTTGTCTGAGTTCAGTTTCAGACGGCTGTGCTTCATCCACTCGGCTACTTCTTTCATTCCTTCATGTGGGTTGGTTTTGGCAGTGTTAGGGTCTCTGGTGAGTGATAGGATCAGTTGAGTGTCATCAGCGTAGGAGATGATGTTGAGGTTGTGTTGGCGTGCGATGGCCGCGAGGGGGCTCATGTATACGTTGAAGAGGGTGGGACTGAGTGAAGATCCTTGTGGTACGCCGCAGATGACTTCAGTGGCCTCTGACTTGAATGGTGGGAGGCGGACTCTCTGGGTTCTTCCGGTGAGGAACGAGGTGATCCATTCCAGTGCTTTTTCTTGGATTCCGATGTTTCTGAGGCGTTGTAAAAGGGTGCTATGACAGACTGTGTCGAAGGCTGCGGAGAGGTCGAGAAGGATGAGGGCGACTGTGTCTCGATTGTCCAGTAGGGTTCGAATGTCGTCTGTTGCTGCGATGAGGGCGGTCTCAGTGCTGTGTTTTGCTGGGAAGCCTGACTGTGAGGAGTCGAGGGATTTGTTTGTTTCGAGTAAGGCGGCGAGCTGGTTGTTGACAGCTTTCTCGATGACTTTGGCCGGGAATGGAAGGAGCGAGATGGGCCGGTAGTTTTTGAGTTCGGTGGGGTCAGCTGTGGGTTTTTTCAGAAGGGCGCTGACTTCTGCGTGTTTACAGCTTTCCGGGAAGGTGGCGGAGTTGAGGGAGCAGTTGATGACGTCTCGGAGGTGTGGTGCTATGATGGAGTCTGCTTTGTTGAAGATGTGATGAGGACAAGGGTCTGTGGGGGATCCTGAGTGGATGGAGTTCATCAGGCGGATGGTGTCCTCAGTGGAGATTGTGTTCCAGTCAAAGCCCTTGTCAGAAAGAAATAGCATAAAGACAAGAAGACTGCAGAAATTCTGCCAAAAAAACACAGCAAAATGTAGATAAAGGCCAAAGACGTCGAGTGAAGCTGCCAAAAAACAGAAATAATCACTAAAAGTGAATAAAAAAGCTCAAAAATGAAGAGCTAATGCTCTAGGGTCCTGCTAGCAGGAGCCAGAAAAAAGAAATGAAAGTAAAAGGGCTTGGCTGTGCATGCTGGAATACCAAGGGTCTCTGGAAAGTTTCTTAAAGGTACTTTTCCAGACACATAACGGCAGCCTATGGGGCTTGTCTGTCCAACCCTTCCTGTCTATCATTTCAAAGGATTTGTGTGAAGGGGAGTTTCTCTATTTGTGAAACTTGGCAAAATGTATAAAATTTGATTTTATTTGGCTATCCGTTTCACTTCATGATGAAGTCCTGGCCAATGTAGCCTTGTCGTTTGGGCTGCATTATTTGTCTTGATTTTCTCTTAAGTGTCTATGCAGGACTGCAGAAGAAGACAACTTAAGAGACTATTTTTGATTGCTCCTGGGTCCCCGCACATGGGCGGGACTATTCACTAGATTATGACTATACGCAGAGATACCCTACTACAGAACCTGTGTTTCAGGGCAAATCACTTAATCTCCCCACGCCTACCCAAAAAATGAATGCGTCCTTATGTAAAACGTAACTTTCCGGTCAAGTTTGCACGATATAAATCTGCAAAACAAAACAAAAAATGATATCCTCCTACCCTTTCTCCTGTACTGATGACGGCTGGAGCAGGACATGAGAGGAAATATTGATGAAAAGCATGACTGTTTTTCGCACAGATTGCAGCGTTGGTACAGAAGGATGCTGTGCTGCAAGACTTCAGAATATTTACAACAAGGGGTGGTGAGGGACAGAGTCTCTGAATTAAGCAGAAAGCTCTCACCCAGTCAAGAGATCAGGGCTAGATCCAACACCGTTTTTTAGCTCACTGCACCATCCCAGTTTCAGAACCTGGCTGTATGCAAATTAGTCCTGACATTCTACCAAACATCTTTCTATGGACAGAGCCATCACGTCATTGAGTGATCCTCGCCCTCTCTCTGCTGCAGGCATGGACGATATTGCCCACTACATGTCCCCGGCCGTGACAAAGCATAGCCATGCAATGACAAAAAAACAATCTCCGACGGGGTGGCCGATCTCATCACACAGTGACGGCCAATTGGTAGTATCCTACTGCACAATGCACATGCAGACTGCGCATGACACAATCTAGTCTCACACCCTAGATTGTGCTTCTACCTGGGTGGATGTACCATGTTACAACGCATACCATTACAACGCATACCATTACAACGCATAGCGCTTTGAGTGCTGGATAGTGGTAAGTATAATTTACTATTCTAACTCCAGTCCCCGTGGACCCTAGGGAAGGTGTTGGATAGTAAATTATACTTATTCCCTATCCTAGAGCGCCCCCCAGCGCAATGCGTTGTAAAGGTATGCGTTGTAAAAGTCGCGTTGTAACAGTAGTGCATTGTAACAAATGCGTTGTAACAGGTGCATACCACCTGGGTGGTACACTCTGTGAAACTACCAGGCAGATATGAAATCAAATCAGGAAAGGTAGGTACATTTATTTTCATTTATTACTGGGCCATTGTACAAGGGGGCAAAATTCAATAGCCCAGGTCCTGTTAAATAATTGCTGGTGCTTAGCACCAGAAAACACTGCCACAAATTAAGCACTGGTTTCAAGCCTTATTTTCACCCTGCAGCCTTTCTATGGAATAAGCTGCCCTGGAGGGGGCGTGGCTAGACAGCCAAGATGGTGGTCACAGCCCAATAGAGCTCCGGACCCTCCCAGGGGGGAATCCCCCTGTAAACGCTGTCCCGACGGCGGCGACCTTCAAGGGGGAGTGGAGGAAATAGAGTTGACACCCCTGCGATTACGAGGTGGCTGGCCTGACGCTTGTATCGGCTCTGGGGCACCAGAACAGAGGGGGGCCTGCTCGACGAACCTTGCTGGTCGAGGCCGGGATCTCTTGTGGGGGCAAGGACTTGCCTGCAGAGAGCCGATTTGCCGGAGCAGGGATTGGTGGCTTTCCCTGCTGTGGAGCTCCTGCTGCAGATCTACCCTCAGAGACATGCTGATTCGGCTGCGGGCCGTAGAGGTGCCGTTCACAGACTGTGCTTACCGGCTGGGCGGCGGATTGAATGATCGCGGTACGCGATCGGAGGAGGAGCGCTGCAGGATTTTGCTGAGGCCCACTGCAGAGGGAGGTACGCCGCGCAGCCCGACACTGCGACTGGGGCCTGCCCTGACCCCGATTTCCTGCGGACCTCACTGGTTTGCGGCTGAGAAGGGCATATGAGCACGGTCGCGCTGTGGGCTTTGCCTGGGAGAGTGGACTAAGGATTGAGGCAGCTTGCGGCCTGAGCGCCCTTTTGGCTGGGGAGTCAACTGTGCCTGGGCCTGCCTGTGGCTTAGCCCTCGCCTCCTGGACGCTCGGTGGCCCGCCAGCCTATCGGGGACTACGCCTGGAATTTGGCAGTTGACTGTGGGGCCTGTTGGGCCTGGGAGCGGACAGTACCAGAGGGGCGTGCTGCACATGAGAGGCCCTGTGGAGCGGAGGCGGTGAGTGGCAGTGCTCCCTCGGGCCCCCTTCTTCTCTTATCTTCTCCCCCCCCACACAGTACACTGCACTCTCCTGTCGACGCCTGCCTCGTCTGGAGGGGGCAGGGGAGGACCATCTCTACAGGTGGGACCCCGACTGGACCACACTATTGATGGCGGTCCGGAGGCCCCAGGTGGAAAATGTATTGCCGCATGGTACACCAGCACTGGGCAATTAATATTGCCTGATCCCCACACAAGAGCACAGAGTGGCCTACCCTAGGGTCCTCCTTACCGGGGCATCGTCGAGGGGCACTGTGGAACGCCAATCTTGTGTCACACCATCATTCTGGGCGCTGACGCCGCCCTTTGACCAAGCTGAACAGTGAGGTTGCCCTACGGTAAGTTTGAGAGTGGCGTTGCGATATGGGCAAACCTCGGGCAAAGACACAGGAGGGGCAGAGCGGCTCTGACACTTCCCATACCATGACGGGCACCGCGAGTAGGCCCTCCTCACTGGGGGCTACCCCAACCGGACATGCAGAGGAGCAACCCTGGACAAACTGGACCTCATCCTCAAAGAGATTCGGGACTCTGGGCAGCGATGGATCTAAAATGGGTGCTCTCACCACCAGATTGACATTACTAAAGGCGGATCATGGCAAGCTGGCGGACACGGTTAAGGAACATGGTCTAACTTTCACTGATCTTACCCCCAGAGTATCGGAACACTCCTCCACATTACAACAGCTCCAACAACAGGTTACCACGCTTATGGACCGGGTCGAAGATGCAGAGGGAAAAAAATCGGCACAATAATATTTGCGTTAATGGTCTGCAGGAAGGCTGCGAAGGGAATCAAGCAGCGGACTTCATGGAGCAGTGGTTCAGACACCACGTGGCTTCTAAAGGACTCTCCCCATACTTCTGTGTGGAACGGGTGCACAGAATCCCGACGGGACAGCCTAAACCTAGAACGCCGCCCCGCCCATTGATCGTGAAAATCCTTAACTATAGAGACCGGGACACTCTGTTACAGAAAGCTAGGGAGAAGGCGCTCATCCAATACCACAACCATCGCGTATCCTTATATTCTGATCACACAATGCTGGTACAGAGACAAAGATCCTCATATCAAGCGGTGAAGAAAAAACTGCAAACTGCGCAACTCAAGTACGCACTCCGGTATCCTGCACCATTGAAGATCATACATGACAAGAAAACTCACTTCTTCGAAAGTCCAGCAGATGTTGAAGAATGGCTGGAGGTGATGTTCATAGGATCTAGCCAGGCTAGTCTTCCGGATGTTTCCACGCAGGGCTCGGACGGACTCCCGAAACAAACCTCTAGCCGATCCTAAAACCCCAGGCGGAGCGGTGGGGGTGCCGGCCCCTCGCGGGAGCAGCAGAGGCGAGATCAGGAAGGGGCGCTTGCGGTGGCCGGTGCTTTCCGTGAGGACTTGCACAAAATATTAACCGACGCGGAGGACAGTACTCTCCACTCAGACTCCGAACATAGTGCAATCCTGTTCCCCACCATTACGCCCAGAGAAGCAGACAACTTGATAGATAGCTGAAGGTAGAAGCTGAGCCGCAGTCACCTGGGGCTATTGCTGTGATCATTTCTACTATTGCTGATGTTATATCTGGTATTGGCGGGACTATTGTATCCTTTTGATGTGTGGCTTATGATGTAAAATGGTCCACTCCCTCGTAGTGTACAGTGGGGCTTGATTCCATGATTACACACCACGATTGTATGTCCGACAAACTCAGGTGAGCTGAGGATTTGAGCCAGTGGTCGGGGGCTCCTTGTCATTCATGGTTCAATAAAGGAATGTGTTCATACTACCGCTCCCACCACATCTACATCTTTACCCCCCCCCCCCGGTGAGGTACCGTTGAGCCGTCGGGTTGTAGTCCCTTAGTGCACTTTGGTCAGGCGTAAGACTGATCACCTCCCTCTTAGCGTATGCACCGTTATTTGTTTTGTATTTCTGATACACCATTGTTGGGCCCAGCGCAGTTTAAGCGATGTGCCGGGTTTAGTTACAGTTCTGGGGAAATGGGGCTCCTGGTCATATCTACTTGGTTACTTTGCACGGTTGGGAACAACACATTACACAAGGGAACATGGCAGGGACTGCTAAGGCCATAGGGTCATACAATCTACTCACATAGAATGTGCTGGGACTGGGAGCAATTCAGAAGCAGCACCAAATTCATGCATTTCTCCTTAGACGTCAAACACATATTGCTTTCCTTGAGGAATCCCATCTCACGGATTCTGCAACACAAAAGATGTGAAAAAAATGGAGGGGACATATTTATTCTAATAATTATTTGGCTTTCGCTAGAGGGGTGACTATCTGGGTGTAACATGGAGTCCCATTTGTTGAGCTTGAGCGCCAGGTGGATGACCAGGGACGATAGATACTAGTGAAGGGCACACTTGACGGCTCCTTGATGGTCCTAGAGAGCAGTTTTGCTCCTAACTTTGACCAAGATTGGTTTTTGAACAAGCTGGGTACGGTTTTAACGGACTAGGATGGGATCCCCAGGGTGTTGGGAGGGGACTGGAACGCAGTGTTGGACACGGGACTAGATAGATCACACCCTCCACTTCAGGCTTCCGCTACTAGCAAACTGGCTGAGCAATTCACTACTTGGGCAAATGGGTGGACACTTTCCAATGCTTGGCGATGTCTCCACCCAAATCACAAGGAATACTCCTTCTATTCTCCGGTGCATAGCCTTCATACTAGAATAGATAGCTTCCTGTGCTCCAGATCCATTATCACGAAGGCTCATGAATCTATGTACCTGGCTAAGACCTTTTCCGATCATAGGCCCTTAGAACTTACACTTCACTGGGGTATGGTACCGACCCCAGTGCCCACCTTGAGATTGCACCCACACCTGCTCGAGGATGCACCCTTCCACACAACACTGTCCAATACTATTTCTAACTACTTGAACGAAAACTGGAATACAGCTTCCTCTAATCTGATCGAATGGGATGCTCTGAAAGTAGTGGTTAGGGGGGTGATGATCTGACAGTTAGTGGGAGCCAGGCAGGAGATACATCAGAGGTTAAAAGACGTTGAAGACAGGTTACAGACATTGGAGAGGGAGGCAGCCCTTGATCCTGAAAAAATGGGGGCGTTGCAATCCGCCCACATAGACCATGCTGAAATGCTAGAGACATTACGGACGATAGAGTATAGGACGTATCTCCAACAAAAACTCACTGAGGCGGATAGATCCGGTACACTGCTAGCCCGCTTAGTAAGGGATCGACCTGACTCACCAATTATAACCAGTATTTGTACCCAGACGGGACATTTGGTCAATACACAAGCAGAAATAAATTCTGCATTTCAAGACCACCTTAAGGCACTCTATGCACCCTCCGCCCCAGTAGACGGCGCCTTGATTGACGAGTTCCTACAGGATCTCCATTTCCCGGTGCTACCGGAGGATATACAGAAAGACATTGATGGTCCCATTACCCAACAAGAGATATGTGTAGCAATTAAAGGTCTGAAGGGTAATAAAACACCTGGGATGGACGAGCTCCCTGTAGAATTTTACCTTACTTACTCAGAGTCCCTAGTACTTGCGTTGGAGGCAGTTTACAAGGTGGCATTTGAGACTGTCCGTCTGCCTGATTCCACCATGCAGGCGTTGCTTACGTCCATACCTAAGCCGGGACGGGACGATCTAGAGATGTCCAACTATAGACCCCTCTCTTTGCTCTCCACTTACTACAAGATTTTAAGTAAGGCCCTCGCTACCGTATACAGCTACACCTCCCCACACTTATTCACTGGGATCAGTGCGGATTCCTCCCAGACCGCAGCACTTCTCTGAACACTCAGCGATTACACTCTATAATGACGGCTACCCCACGAGACCTCCCCTGCGCGGGATGTATAGCATTAGATCTTAGACAAGCATTCGATTCCTTATCTTGGGAGTTCATATTTGGGTCATTGAAACAATTCGGCTTCCCAGATAACTTCCTAAAGTGGGTTCGTCTATTTTACATGTCTCCAACAGCCAGGGCCCACACTGGCCGCTATATCTCTGACCAATACACCGTTCACAGAGGCACGAGACAGGGATGCCCCCTGTCCCCATTGTTGTTCGGGCTCACACTCGAACACTTGGCCCTGGCCCTTCGGATGTCAGCGGACCCCCTGGGCATCTATATCGATGGAGTACAGCATCTGATATCTATCTATGCGGATGATATCCTCTTATACCTACGACACCTGACTACTGACAATGCTCCGCTCCCTGCCATATTCGCCACTTTTGAACGGCTATCGGGTCTGGCAATGAACCCTGCAAAGTCGACCAGTTTCTTCTTCCGGGAGATGCCACATCTAACTCACCTTCAGTTTGGCACTTACTCTATCCCAGTAGCCCCACCACCTTCAAATATCTGGGTATACAGGTGTATAGGACACAAGAAGATCAGATAGAAGGTAATACTCTACGGGCAATAACAAGGCTCCGTACTAGTGTGGGGTTCTGGTCTTCCCTACACTTATCAGTGATGGGCCGAATTGCCATTTCAAAAATGGTGATGCTCCCTCACCTCTTATATTACTTTGTGAATCTACTGGTGGTCCTCCCACAATCTATTTTTAATACACTGAATACCATTTTGATTAGTCTTATCTGGGAGGCTGGCCAGAGACGGATCAGCCTTCAGAAACTCCAACTGGGGTCATCAATAGGCGGTCTGGGGGTCCCCGATTTCCGAGGATACTACTATGCTAGTCAGCTTCAGTGGCTCTCATACGGGACTGCGGGTATGAATTTGCAAGAAATCGGATTCACAGAGGCTGGACCTAGGAGAGCTTCACTCTTTGCTGCTACCAAGGGCTCGGGTCCCCCGGACTGTCCCCCCCTGTTAAAGAATGCCTTGTACTGCTGGAAGAAAGCCCTATCCTACGCGTCTGCAGTAACACCATACGCAGCAAATATTCCTATATTAGGCATCCCTACACCACAGGGAAGACTTATACGAACCAGACTGCAGGACTGGATGGATAGTGGGGTGGAGGAGGTGGGAGCATTTTTTGGAGATGGTACTCTGTTGGACCATGACTCCTTCTTGCAGGCCACTGGAGTGCCACCACGTCTGTATTTGTTACACGCCACAGTGACACATTATTTTAGAACCACATGCGCCCCGCAGAGAAACGAACCCACACAACACGAATTAGTACCCCTTTTATATTATATGGAACCGGGGGTCATTTGGTACGTTGGCTGTACACCGGGATCCGGGCACATGCAGCGATTCCGCTCACATCCCTTAGGGCACCCTGGGCAGATGATTCTGGGACTGAGATCACGGACAGGGCATGGAAGAGTATGCTAGAACACCCCAAAAGAGTATCGCGGAATGCAAGACTTAAATTTATCCAGACGATGGTACTCCATAGATCATATCTTATCCCCAAAAAACTACATCATATGTTCCCGGACTCCCATCATTGTTGTCCCACTTGTAGGGGGTTCAAGGCGGATTTTATTCACATGATGTGGTCCAGCCCTCGACTACGGGAATACTGGGGTGGTGTTCGCCGGGCCCTCACCACAGTGACACAACTACCCATCCCCGACGAGGTCTTACTCTGCCTTATGGGCCGGCGTAGATGCTCGGGGATGCAAAAAGTGCGGCTGAGATTCCTAGATCTAGCATTTATTTTAGCGATCAGGGCTTTGACGATGAGATGGAAGTCCCCCAGATCCCCTTCGGTTGCCGTGTGGCAGGCGGATATGCTGCAGTGGGGTCGGGCGGAGGGAGCTGCTCTCCGAAAGGAAGAGGAGAGTGGTCTCAGGAAGCAACCTATAGCACTGGATTGGGAAGCCATGCTGATTGTGCTAGAAACATTCAAATTGTCCCCCACACAGGAGGCTACATCCCAGTAATACGCACGGGCGATCAAGGTCTTTCGAGTAGTAGGCCCTGTTGGCTCAAGACATGGCAATTTCATTCTGGACAACGTGTCCTTTAGCTAAAGGATTAGGTATAGAATTCCCACTGGCAATAAGGAAGCTGAGACCAGACAGACCAGGAGGGGGATGGGGTGGGCTAGGGAGGGAGTGTGTAGGGGGTTTGTATAAGTTCCTGATAGATATATAAAAATGCACACCATTGCACTGACACTAAGAGTGTAAATTGTCTATTCCTCAAATGATAAAGTTGGTTCTACTTGGGTGGGGCCTGATTGTCCTCTGACAACATGTATTATGCTGAGAACCAAATATTTTTGTGGTTTGCTTAATGGGGATTGTTAAAAAATTGGGAAAGACTGTACCGACTGAATCACCCTATTACTGCATTTGCCATATTGCGGTCGCTAATAAAGTGTGTTAAAAAAGTTGTTATTAATTGCATTCCGTCTATGGAAGTAAAGGCATATGTCTACGTAGTCTTGGGTCAGAAGCGCAGGAATTCTTTAGATCTTTAGACCTTCCAAAGGTGAATGCGCCAGTTGTAGAAAATGAGTATGGAAAGCATTGATACGTTTAGAGAGGTATTTTAAACCTACCACTAGTACCACCCTGGAAAGTTAACAATTGTAACACCACTGATCCATAAAGGAACTTTGCATGAAAGAACAGATGTTCAAGTTGTTTCCTATGGTTTTCAAAAAGAACTTGGGAAAACTGAAGCATGTCATGCATGAAATCCAACTTAAAGAAAACAGTGTTCCTGTGAAACAACAACTAAGAGGAGTGTTTTTGTGTGTCCATGAAGAGTTGCAAGATATTTTTGATGTTTAAGAAACGATGAAATCATTGGTGTCACATGGCCAATGGGGACATTGTCATCTTCTCTAGGTTAGCATGAGCATGCTGCGGATAGTCCGCTGCTTTGATCACATTAATACACAAGTTTATTTTGCAAATGCCTCTTTTGAAACTTTCAAATAAAAACATATCACTGTTTTCACGCTTTGCAGGTTCCTGGGATTTAGTCTGAACATTGTGAACAATGTCGAACAACAATACCTCTTGTTATTCTGTTCTGGTCAGGCCCTAGCATCAAGACAACACTTACAGATGCAGCTGTTGTTTGTGAATACAGACTTTGATCCTATTGGAATACAAGGATATGTAGCACACACTTGGAGAGGGACCTTTCCAGGGAGCAGAGCATGACAGCACCTATAATGTAGATCTGTCATCTATAGACTGAGATACGGGGTCTGCAGATAACGCCCAGAGATTTTCTAATATATAATCATCTTGCTTTTATACAAAGGGAGGGAGGTTAGGCTATCCTGAGAGAGTCTGTAGTTTTGTATCCTGGGGTGTCTAATCACTTGTTCCTCTGTGAGTGAATAGGAGGGCAAATGAGACACTATAGCTAGCCGGTCCCGGGCTTATGGGTACTAAGATGGTAGGATGACTCAGTCCCTATCTACTAAGGTCACATAATCCTAAACATAGTTCTATGTTTACGCAGAATCCCTGTAACATGAGAAAGCTGAAACATCTAAGCAGATATCACCAGTATTTCTGCCTGAGAAAAACAATGAAAGCCTGCATTTATGTGTTCATTTGAAGGCCCTCAATGCCAACATTGTAACTGATGGGCACCCTTGGCAGAGAATAAATGGATTAAGTTCAATGTTTGATGGGGTAACTGGTGTTGGCCTCATCTGTATTTCAAAGGGTAAGCACTACATGTTCAAGGAAATGGATGAATTGGTCCAATGCTTCCAAGATGGCATCTTAATGTTTACAACAACCTTAAAGGAGGGTGACGTTGTTCTTAAGAAAGTGTGTGCTAGCTCCTGAAAATGTAACATATTTTAGTTCCAAGGGGGCTATTTAGGTCACACTATTTTTGAAAAAGTTGTAATTCACAAAGGTTCTTGGTGCGCCCCATTGTTGAAGCTCGTTTGCCAGACAATAGGCATGTGTGTGTGAAGTGAATTATTTTGTGTTTGGAAGTAAGTAAGTTTACCTTGCAAACAGATCACAAATCACTGGTTTCCATTTTGGCCACTGGTGGTGGTTTGTCTGCTGTGGCACTCGTTGCAAAATTGTGTTCCAAACCCCAGGAGTACTTTTTGATGTAAAATATGTTCCTGGAAAATTGAATTACATGGCTGACTGTTTATCACGCCTCCCTTGTGATGTGGAAAAATGTCTTGAGGATGAGGTTGAAGAGGATGAAGTTGACATTGTGGCGAGTGTGGGTGAGGTATGTTCTATAATAGATCTTAAAATATCTGAGGGAAAATGGAGAATAGAAGACTCCAAAGATGGTTCCCTTAATTTGGTATACATTTATATCAACAAAGGGTGGCCAAGAATCAAGACCTTGCATAAGCATGTACAGGCCTTTCACCCAATTTCTGATGAATTGATTGTGAGTAATGGTTTGGTGTTCAGAAATGAGAAATGTATTCCCCTGAAGGTAATGGCAAGACAATCCTTAAAGTCAGTCACTTCGGTCACATGGGAATGCCATCCTTTAACCCTTTCGATGCTGATGACGAGCTCAGCTCGTCATGATGCACGGTTGAGCTGTGCTGATGACGAGCTGAGCTCGTCATGAACAATGGGAAAGTGGGGGCCTGCAGCACAGGAGGGGAAAACACCTAGCAGCCAAGGTGTTAAAAACCTCATCAGATTGCACTTCTTGTGGCCGCTTATGGATACAGATGCTGATCGATTTTGCTAAATGTAATGTTCAACTTATTCTTCTAGTAAAATAGCTGGGGAATCTAATGCAGAAAGTAGTATTGGACATAGTGGGACCGTTTCATAAACTTCCCAATTTTTTGATGTTCCCATTGGTATTAATTGATTATCACTCAAAATGACCTGAAGTGAAGTTTGTTGATAATGCCAATTTGCCGAAAGTGATTGATTTTTATAAGAAAGGGTGTCCCAAGGCTTTAGTCACCAAGAATGGAGTTCAGTTATAATCACGTGAAATGAATTAATTTGTATGTGCTCGGGGGATTTCTCACATTACCATTGTTTTATATAACCCCCCAATGTGATAGCCAAGATGAACGTTTCAATCAATACCTGAAAAACAGTGTTACTTTAGCCCTCAGCACACAAACATATGTGATTACTACAGTGAGGGAAATGCAATAGGCATATAGGATTTCATCCAATTCTGTGACTGGGAATTAGCTCCTTTCTGTTGCTGAAACAAGACAATCTGTATCTGAGTCAGGTCCTTCGTGGTTGTGAAATAAGATATCTGTGAGCAAGCGTGTGAATCATCTAGTTGATGAGTATACAGAATCTACCAGAGTGAGCATGTATTAGCTGAAATCCAAAAGAAATTAAGATCACAAACACTCAGCTGTTCCTCATGATTTCAAAGTTGGTGAAACCGCGAGGGTAAACATTCCAGGTCATATGTAATAAGGGTGCTCCACATTTTCTAAACCCATTATTGTTACATTAAGCAAAAATAGTGTAATCACCCAATATGGGAAATGTTGGTGCATGAAATGTTTGTTGAAGCATGTGAGTACTGGAATTGAAAGTGACATGAATGATGGAAGTAGTACACAAGAGACAGAATGTAGTGAGATTGGAGCTGAATTGATGAACCATAGAGTCACGGAATGTTCACCACATAATGCACATGTGGGCAGAGATGCGATGATCAATATCCCACCTACATCTGAGATTTCCAGTGACTCACCAATGTTAGCGAGCAAACCTATCGTAAATAATCTTGTCAAAAGCACAGTAACGACTAGGACCAGAGGCGGTGTAGTCTTGATATGAACGTTGTTGCTCCCCGATTAAACTCATCAATAATAGATTTAAGAGCAAGTTCAATAGTCAAAACTGTGATATTCTTAATAAGGATGACAGGCATAGTTTGTAGTTTGAAAATGTATATAATAAAACAAGAGGCAAAATACATGAGATATGCCATCAATAGGTTTAACATCAAGGTATAAAATTCATAAGTACAAAGAAGTCAGTAAAGTTCGATGTGAAATCCAGCATAGATTTCCCTTCTAAAGGTAAGTAAGGGTTGAGAGAGAGACCATGGAAAAGCAGGCATTTTACAGGATTTTAGACAATGGTTCTCATACATTAATGCACAAGTACATGGTTCTCAGTATGTGCACCAATGAGGAATGAGCAAGAGGAAACATTTTACTTAAGAATACATTTTAAGCATTCTCTCATAGTATTCCATTGGATTTAGTTGTTCTCACAGTTTATTCAAGCATACTAGTTGATACATTGTATATCGAGAGCCTGTAAGACAGTTTGGTTAAGCACAGTGCTGGGAGAAGTCTCTGGGAAAGTTATTTTTTTAAATAAGTTTTATTGAGTTTTAGAAAAAAAACTTCAACAATAACATCAATACAATGTTGATATTAAATAACAACCAGTAAAGAAAAATAGAGCATAGTCAAGTAATATAGAGAAATTTTAAAAAAATAATACCAGTCGTTATATATATCAAATTATGTTGGAAAACTTTGAAGTATGAAAAAGGGTTGGAAAGAAGAAGAGAAACCAGAGAGAGAGAGAAGAGAGAAAAAGAAAAATAGAAGAAAAAAAGAATAATATAGTAGCTAAAATATACGTTTATGCGCAGAGAGATAGGAAGTGAAAGGTAGCCACAGTAGATCAGATTTAATTGTCTAAGATAATGAAATAGAAGAAGCATGGGCAATTCTGTGTTCACCACATATACAATTCCAGCATATTAATGTTGATAATTTGGAGGTATCTTTCCAACAAGACAGGATCACTTTAAATGCAATAGCAATGAAAAGATCAAGTAACATAGGTTTAGGGGAAATATTGTCAAAATCTGGTGAGGCGGTACCAAGGAAAACATTTTGTATTGATAATGGAATATTACACTGAAATACTTCTAGATGTGTGGCACAGGTAGATTCCCAAAATTTCAACACATTGGAACATTCATATAGTAGATGAATTAGAATCCCTGTGAAGGAAGAACAAGACCAGCATGAAGGTGAGGAGGTGGGAGAGAACTTGGATATACATTCAGGAGTAATAAGAGTTCTGTTATAAATGAAAAATAAAGATTGTGTAATATGAGCTTCTTTGGATGTTTTGAATAGTTTAAGCCCAATTTTTTCTGGGAGCATTACCAAATTCATGAGTTACAGCAAAGAATTGTCAAATTAGGAATGCAGAATGATATCATTTAAAAACAGAAAAATGAACACCACCCTCATTCTTGGGGCGTTTGAGTTTAGCTAAAGCTATACGGGGATATTTATTATTACATAGAAATTTGGTGCAGATTTAATTGATTTGAGAGAAATAAGAAATGGGAATCCTAAAAGGTAACATGGACAATGTATAAAGGACATGAGGCACAATCATCATCTTAATAGTGTCCAGTCTACCCCACCATGATAAGTGGAGAGGAGACCATGAGAGAAGTCATTTCTGGAGTGTGGCTATTGAGGCATTAAAAGTCCAACTAATTGTGTTTGAAACAGTAGAGGAGAGCCACATTCCAAAATATTTTATTTTGGTAGGACACCAAGTGAAGTTAGTGTTAGCTAACATATATTGGTAGCATGGGGGGTTGAAAGGGTAATACTTTTTTGGGGGAAAAAATCAATTTATATCCAGATATGCTAGAGTATAAATGAATTTTGTGTAAAAAGGGAGGAAGGGTGGAGAGGGAGTGAGACATATAAACCAAAATATCATCAGCATAAGCCGATGGTTTAGTTTCAGTGGAATTATGTGCAAAACCTGAGATAATTGGATTAAC
This sequence comes from Lissotriton vulgaris, assembly GCF_964263255.1. Taxonomy (NCBI): domain Eukaryota; kingdom Metazoa; phylum Chordata; class Amphibia; order Caudata; family Salamandridae; genus Lissotriton; species Lissotriton vulgaris. The sequence goes on from NC_141691.1 coordinate 479,336,339, forward strand.
ACAGATGCTTTCAAGGAAAGGTTCTAAACACAAAACAAATAGCAAAGGGGAAAGAGAACATCCTTGCCTGGTACCTCTATGTAGTTGAAAATATTGGGGAAAATAATTATTAACAAAAATACTAGCACGCGGAGCAGAGTATTATAATTTTACAAATGAAATGAAATTGTGGCCAAAACCATACCATTGAAGAGTAGTAAACATGACTTGCCAATTAATACGATCGAATGCCTTTTTGGCATCGAGAGACAATGCAGGGGATTTATGTTTTTTGCCAAAAGCAGTGACATTAGAAAACATTCTAGCATTATCAGAAGCCAGTCTGCCCATAACAAAATAAGACTGATCGATGTTGAGCAGTAACGGGACAATAGTCTCAAGATGAGAAGCAAGGATTCTGGCAAACATTTAAAAATAATATTTAATTAATTAAATAGGATGGTAGCTTTTACAAATGGACTGATCTTTATCAGGTTTGGGAATAAGGACAATCATGACTTCTAGAAAGGAACCAGTGGCCTTAGATTCTGCGAGAAAACAGTTGAAAAGTTCAAGAAGTTTAGGGGCAAAAATGGAGGAAAAAGCAGAAAAATATTCCATAAGACCAGGGGCCTTGGATTTTTTAAGGATCTGATGGCATCTGTTATTTCTTGGAGAGTTATCTCAGCTTACAATACATCAACTTTTTCACTTAAAGAATAAAGATAGGGGGTTAGGTAGACCATTAAAAAAGGTGTGCATTTTTTTTCCTGAGGGGTTAGTATCATCAGAGTACAATAACTGGTAATACTCTAGAAAAGTGCTAGAAATATCTGTATCAGAGGACACTATTTTATTGGTATGCTCATTTAGAATGGAACCAATATTTTTACGTTCAGATTTCATTTTTAAAATATTGGCCAGCATATTACCCACTTTGTTTTGACCTCCATGATATTTAGATTTAACTTTAAGAAGGATGTTGCAGGCATCAACGGTAGCAAATTTGTTAAGAACAGATTTGACATAATTAACTCATGAAGTACCAAGGAGGATTTAGATTAAAAGTAAGTATGCTCCAGTGTTTTGAGTTGTTGTAGTAAAGTTGTATATTTGAAGTGGTTGGTTTTTTCTTTCTTGTTGTGTAGACTATAGTGAAAGCACAAAAAAGCCTTGCAGGCATCCCAAGTATTGGGGACAGATGTGTCTGAAGAATGTTTAATTAAAAAAAATTGTTGATAAAGGTAGTAGTTTCAGATAGGAAGTTATTATCAGATAAAAGAAAGTTATTACATTTCCATCGACCAGTTTTAGGATTGTTCAAGGAAAGGTAAAATGAAGAAAAAATAGGAGCATGGTCAGAAATAAAAATACAGCCAATCTCAGAAGATTGGTCGGAAGGAAGTAAAGGTTTACTGACCAGAATATAATCAATTGTAAAACGAGTATGGTGAACATTGGAGAAAAATGTGAATTTAGGTTTAAAGCATTTTTATTAAGACAAAAAAAACACATGGGGTAGGGGAGAGGAGGTTAAGGTTACATACAGTATAGCAAGAAGAAGCGTATCTCAGGAGCGTTGGTCAAAAGTAGTCCGGTGGTCCAGAAGGAAAATACAACAAATATAAGGCAATTAGGCAGTTTATGCAACCTTCTCATGCACTCCAGCACCCCACCCAAAGTCGAGTGCGAGTAGCTATCAGCGATCCAGCAAGGCCTAACCCCACCCCTCCATGCCCCCCACCCCCGATAAAGAAAAAAGAAAGGAAACAACACCCCAACTCCCCCGTCCAATGGCCCTGTCTCAAGATAACCCGCCCCAAACCGCCCACACCCCATCCCCCATGCCCTTATCCTCTGTACACTCTAATCCACCGGGGTCACCGGTGGCGTAAGCCTGAGAAGGCGAAGGTACCTCGGGCAGGTGAGTTCCCGGAATTCCGTGGACAGTAGTGCTAGAAATGGTTGCCACAGTTCCTCAAATTGATCCACATCCCCAGCCACTGTAAGCGACATCTTCTCCATACCCAGCACCTGCCAGAGTCTATGCAACCAACCAGTAATGGAGGGGGCGGTGGCGGTGCGCCAGTGAATAAGAATATTCTGGACCGCCGAGCCTAGCGCGATAGCAATCTGTCTACCCCTGCGGGACTTCAACGGGTACATGAGATCATTGGGAAGGCCTAACAGAACATACGCTGGGAAGCGTGGCAGCTCAATCTCAAAATGCTTATCTACCTCATCCAGGACTTCCTTCCAATAAGCAGTCAGCACCTGGCAAGCCCAAAGAATGTGCGAGAGAGTACCCTCCTGTCCGCAACCCCGCCAACACCCCTTGTCAGTGTGTTTATGCATTTCGTATAGCCTCTCCGGTGTGTAATACCAATAAGTAGACACTTTAGTAAATGTCTCTGTAAGTCCAGTGTGGTATGCAGAGTGCCTCGCCCGATATGCAATTTTGTCCCATTCCTTATGATTAAGTGTTCTACCCAATTCTCTGTGCCAGCGCTCCCTCCCTGGGTTATGATAGTGAAACGTCGGGGGTTGAAGGAATTTATACAAATCAGTAATTAGCTTGGCGTCCGAGGTCCGGGTCACCAACCACCGCTCATATGGTGTGATTTGGCGAGCTGCGGTGTCGCGCACTTGGGGTTGGAGAGCCCAGTGTCGGACCTGCATATAGCGCAGTCTGTCCATCTCCGTCAGGCCGAAGTCCTGTCGAAGTTGCTGGAAAGGAATCACGCCATCCGGCCCGTAGATCTGGAAAAGCGCCCTGCAACCCGCGCTCACCCAGTGGGAAAAGGCTCCCGGCTCCAGGCCTGGTGCAAAGTCCGGGTTACCTACTATGGGCGTGAACGGCGAGGGGAAGGTGGTCAAGTCACGGGCTTCGCAAACCGCGTCCCACACCCGCAGGGGGGTCCGCGTGACAAAAGAGGCGTAGAGATTAGCAGGGCGATGCGTGCGGCGCAAGAACGGAACCTCCTGGAGGGTGCGGCCCGCCACTGCCTGGTCTTGAAACAGCCAGTGTTTATCGGATTCCCACCTGCTCCACTCCACCAAGTATCGCAATTGTGCCGCTTGAAAGTATTTCCGGAGGTCCGGGATGCCAAGACCTCCCGCCTCCGGAGCAAGCGTGGAGAGGACCCTCTTCATCCGCGGCTTGCGGCCTTGCCAAACGAAGCGGGAGATGTCAGCTTGCGTTTGCTGTATCCAACCCACAGGGGGTTGGAGAGGTAGAGCGCGGAAGAGGTACAGAATCTGGGGCAGCACCGTCATCTTAACCGCCGCGATACGACCCAGCCACGACAGCAGACCCTTGTTCCACCGGCCAAGTTCCTCCTTGATCTTCCTGCTGAGGGAAGTGTAATTGGCTGTGACCATCTCGGACAGTGTGGGCGCCAGCAGAATCCCCAGATATGGCACCGCAGACGAGGACCACTGCATGGGAAAAAGACGTTGGAGGTCTCTCCTAGTGTCCGCAGCCAGTGACACGTCCAACGCCACCGACTTGCTCATATTCATTTTGAAGCCGGCTACTCGCGCAAAGGCGTCCAGTTCCTGGACGCAAGCAGGGAGTGACCTCTTGGGGTCGTCTAGGGTCAGCAAGACGTCGTCCGCGTAAAGGCTGACTGTGTGGACATATTGGCCCATCTTAACCCCGATGGCGTCAGGATTATTGCGAATCCTCTGAGCAAACGGCTCCATATAGAGGGCGAACAGAAGCGGCGAGAGGGGACAACCTTGTCTCGTACCGCGTTCAATGGCAAAACTACGGGAGCTGCACCCATTGACTCGCACCGACGCAGATGGACTTTTGTAACAGTTGAAAACCATGGTGCGGAACTTCTCACCGATACCCAGTTTCCCGAGAACCAGCTCAAGGTACGGCCAATGAACCCTGTCAAAGGCCTTCTCCGCATCAACTGATAGCAACATCCGCTCCCCCGGGATACGCGAGGCCTTTTCTAATACATGTGTCACTCTCTTGGTGTTGTCCACCGTCTGTCTACCGGGTACAAAGCCCGCCTGGTCCGCCTCCACCAGTCCCGGTAAGTGTAGACCAAGCCTGGATGCTAGAATCCCTGTGTATAGCTTGAGGTCAACATTTAAGAGTGAGATGGGCCTATACGAACCACACAAGGTCCGGTCCTTCCCGGGTTTCGGGATGACTGACACCGTGGCGTTGAGGAGGTCCGGTGGGATAGCGCCAGGCTCGGAGAAGGAGTTAAACAGTCGAGCCAGGATCGGGGCCACAGCGGTGCAGAAGGTCTTATAAAACAAAGCTGAGTAGCCATCCGGGCCCGGGGCCTTACCGTGCTTTAGTCGCGCTATAGCGGAGATGACTTCCTCAACATGGATGTCTCTCTCTAGATGGTCCGCCTGGGCGGAGTCCAGCACCGGGAGGGCTACTGACTCCAAATAGTCCTCGGCGTCCCGCGGCGAGGAGGGCTCCCCAGCGTACAGTGTCTCGTAGAAGCTGCGAAAGGATTCCGCCACCTCCGCGTCACCAGAAACAGTAACTCCGTCCACTCCCACCAGTTCCCTCACGACATTACGCTGCTGCGCCACCCGGAGTCGATGGGCCAAGAGCTTACCACACTTGTCTCCCCCTGAGTAAAAGGCATGCTTCAGGCGCAAAGCGGCATATTCCGCCCTATTAAGATCTAGTGCCACTGCTGATAAGAGCTTCCTCGCTGCTTTCAATTGCCGCCAAACTCTCGGAGCCCCTGTGCGGCGATGAACCTGCTCAAGCTCCCTGACCTGCGCAGTCAGTTCGTCCCTCTTACGCTGCCGTTCCCTATTTTCGGCTGAGGAGATGGAAATAAATTCCCCTCGGAGGACCGCTTTCAAAGCTGCCCACTGCGTTGCTTGAGACGTGTCGGAGTTGCCATTGTGGATCAAATAGTCCTGAATGACCTCCCCTATGCGCTTCACAACCGACTTCTTATGTAAAAGAGTATCGCGAAGACGCCACGTCCCTCGAGAGGGAGAGGCCCCCGGCCACTTGAAAACGCCGGAAACTGGCGCATGGTCAGACAGGGACAGGACCCCGATATCCGCCGCCACGGCGGCAGTGCGCATCGGTCCACTCACCAGGAAGTAATCCAGCCGCGAGTAAGTGCGGTGCGCGTGGGAGAAGTAGGAGTAATCCCTATCAGTGGGGTGCAAAGAGCGCCAGAGGTCGTGCAGATCCATCTCCTCAATCCGATCCTTCACCGCGCGGGGAAGTTCCCCAGTCTGCGGGGAGCGTTGCGCCGACCTGTCTATAGCCGAGTCGAAAACGATGTTCAGATCTCCCCCCAGAATAACATGGCGATCGGGCGAGGCAGTGACGTCCACCAACACTGAATCTAGGAAACTATCCTGGTGATCATTCGGGCTATAAATGGAGCCAACCGTAAAAGCTGTTCCCCCCAGGCGCATGCGGTATGCAAGGAGCCTCCCCTTCTGTTCGGCATATTTATACAGAACCTCGCCTCTAAAGGAGCTAGCTAAAAGAATGGCCACCCCCGCTGTCTTGGTCGCTGCTGAGGAGAAGAACTGAGTGGGGAACTTGGCAGAGCGCAGCCTATGGCAGTCCCTGGGCAACAAGTGGGTCTCCTGCAGGAGGCATATATCCGCCTGCGTCCCCTCCAGCAATGACAGGATCGCCCTACGCTTCACAGGGTTATTCAGACCCTTAACGTTCAGGGTCACTACCTTTAGGGACGGCATTCTACCCGGGGAACAGAAGCGCTATGCAGCAGGCAAGGGGTCGGTAGGCGGGGCGTACGGGGCAGGCGCGCGGAAGAGGCCAGGACAGGCCAAGCGTAGGCATGGGTAACATCGGACGGGACCCTCCCAACAACAAAACAACCCTTACTCCCCCCCAAAACATACTCATGGCAACTAGCCAAAAACAAAAACAGATGTAAACACCCCATTGTCTCAGTCAAGCCCAAAAAACGGGCAAGTCCGTAGGAAACAGAAAAGTGGACGTCCAGCCACTCACCTCCAACCGCCCCCCCCCCCCCCCCGGCCACAAACCCAGCGTCGTAGAGGCTAAGAATCTCTCCCCCCGGAGTGAATTCAGGCCGTCAAGGCCACGCCATTGGAGTCGGCCAAGTCCCTGGCCGCTGCCCTCAAAGCATCCGCCATGTCCGCCCTGATAGTAGGGGAATCAGGGCGACTTGCACTCGCTGGTGACTGTCTCCTCGTCGACCTCCGTCGGCTCCGTCTCTCTGGACGCCTCCAGGACGGTGTAGCTCCGTCTTCCTCCGTAGCCGTGAGGCCCAGTACTCCGCAGATGTCTTGTAAGGAGCGCAGTTGGTGTAGCACCCAGTTCCACCGAAAGATCAGACGGAAAGGGTGTCCCCAGGAATAGGGCGTCTCGTGTTCACGCAAAAAGTCAGTGGCAATCCTGAAGGACCTGCGCTTCTGAAGCGTGATGGTGGACAGATCTTGGTAGAGCGCCACAGGCCGCTCCCTGAAAGTTAAAGGCTGCTTCTTTCGGGCCTCCGCCATGATGCGTTCTTTCAGCGGAAAGTCGGGCAAGAATGCCAAAATGTCCGGGGGGGGCACAGATGACTGGCGCTGTCGACCCACCCTATGCGCTCTGTCAATGCGGACAGGGAAGTCTGCTTCTTCACCCAAGATCTCACGGAACAGGTCCTGTAGATAGGCCACCAAGTCGGTCCCCTCGTCCGCGGATGGGACACCCCGCACCCGGATGTTGTTCCGCCTGGACCTGTTCTCAAGGTCTTCAGAGTGGGCCTGGAGCTCGACACATTGCTCCCGGAGGCGGAGAACGTCCTGTTGAAGATGGACTATCTCTTCGTCTCGGCGCTGGCTCGCTGTCTCCACTGAGTCAACCCGCTCGCCAAGGCCTTCCACCTCCCTGCGCACTTCACGGACCTCACTAGCTACCTCTCTCTTCAACGTCTGAAAGTCTTCCTTGAGGGAGCTGAATAATTCCTCCATAAAGGACCTCGTGACCGGTGGTTTGCCTCCAGTCGCATCCGCTGAGGCCCGGGAAGACCCCGGCGACGGTTGCGTTCTGTCCCGCAGCTGCTGGGCCCTGCTGAGCATATCCGGCAGGGTGCGGTCCCCCTTCCTTGAGCCGCCTCTACCAGTCATCGTGGTCGCTGCAGTGGACGAGGCCTAAGTCCGGCCGCAACGGAGTTACCCAGCCGCCCGAGGGCGCCAGATGTGGAGACAGCTCTGCAAGCAAGAGTGCTGCGTCACAAGCGACAAAATGGCGGTCCGGCCCGGGCACCACCAGTCGCGGCGTCCGACCAGGGCGGCAACTGGGATCCAAAGCAAGGGTCACTCTTCAGCACGTCCCTCGGGAAGTCAGTTCAGAAGTGGAGGCGACAACAAGCGCCCGCTAGCCAAAGGCACCAACGGAGGCCACCAACACCAGCTCCTCAGGGACAAGATGGCGGAAGGGCGGGGCCAGGTAGAGCGGCCCGGGCTGGCAACACCGCCGGCGACCCTCGGGATACAGCGATCAGAGAAAACCCGCAGCCGTTGTCATACAGTTCCATCTGAGGGCCCCGACGGGCCGATCCCAGTGTCGAGGCCCTCGGTCGTCGTTCGCGGGGTCGGGACCCGCACAGCACAGTGTGTCGCTGTCGCTAATCGGAGGGACAAGGCGCAAACTCAAATCCAAAGTCTTCGGAGTCCCCAAGACACCGTCCGCGGGGCTCCGATATCCTCCGGTGCGCGGCGGGTCCGGTCCCCTCCGGATCGGCAGCTTTCAGCACCAGGCCCAGCCGGCGGATCGGCAGCTTTCAGCACCAGGCCCAGCCAAGGCGCCTGGACAGCATTGCAGTTCTCTCCGCCCCCTAGGTTCTCCTCCGTGCTCCGATCTTTGATCAAACTTTCAAAGTGCTTCCTCCGAGGCGATGTGAGCCAAAGTGGTATCAATGTGCGCACCAGACACTCCGGCACACTCCTCTCGCTCGCTGAGCAGCAGCGGGGGGAGAGAAGCGCAGAAAAAGGGGCTAGAGCTGAGCCGGGCCGGAGGAGCTACGGGAGGAAGCGTCCGCTCACCCCGCCATCTTGGCCACGCCCCCCAAAAATGTGAATTTAAAAGAGTCAGGATTACATGTTTTCCAAATATCAAATAATGGACGAGTGGCAATAGAAGATTGAAATGCTCTGTGAGATTTCTCAGCATTAAATTTACATTTAGATTGTCTGTAAATGGGTCTAACCACTGATTGAAATCTCCTGCAACAATGATGTTAGGGTTGTCAAGAGAGGCTAATAAAATCTTGATGTTATTCCAGAAATCGGGATCTGGTTTAACAGGACCTAAATATTAAAAAAGATTTCCCTGTTATGAATGATAATCTTAGCCATTACCCAACGTCCATCATTATCACATTGAGCTGATACAATTTCTACATGCAACAATTTATGAAAAAGAATAGCAACACCATCTTTACGGTTAATTACAGGAGAATAAATTACTTGGCATACCCATTGTCGTTTTAATTTAGATATTCTACATCATTACAATGAGTTTCCTGAAAAAAAGAAACGTGTGAGTTCAATCTGGACAGGTGAGCTAGTACCTTTTGTCTTTTAACAGGATGTCCCAGACCACGAACATTCCAAGAGACAACATTATACATATTGAGAGGTGGGATGCGAAACACAGGAATACAGGGTATACGCTGCATGGGCATTGCTGAAAACAGAAAGACTATTTGTTAAAAAATATGGAACACAATGTAGACAACAACAAGTAAAAAAGAAAAGAACATTCAACATACAGTATAAATAAAAAGAAAGAACAACTAAGAGAATAGGAAGAAAGAGTGATAATAATAAGAAGAAGTAGAGATAGATCAAGGAAAGAGATCCAAGGCGAAGAGTAGAAGAAATAAGCATGGGAGGTCACAGCACCAAGAGCAAGAAGAGCGGTAGAGGGAAAGATATTAAGATATAAAAGAGACAACAGCCATATAGAAACAGTATAGAAAGAGAGAGAGAGAGTGTGAAGGTAACAGGACTTAGAATAAATTAGGAGCGCTGGATAGAAGTATCCACCGAGTGTGGCGAGACACTTTGGAGAAAAGACTTTAGTTTAACAGAATCGTCAAAGGAGCGGGTGGTACCCACATGAGTAGTTTTACATAAACACTGATGCAAAATGCCATAACGAATATGTAATTGTCTCATTAGTGGATAAAGGCAAGAACTTCTTTCTGGGATTGGTGGCATTAGAGAGCTCTTGTGAGAGATAAATGGTGGGGCCAGATCATATAAGACAACGTTTCACTTTTGCTGCCTTCAGCACACGGATGAGATCTGTGAATTCCAAAAATAACATTATAATTCCTCTAGGTCTAGTAGAATGAGTTTGAAAAATGACTCAGATGGTGAGCATGTTTAATGGTCAGAGGATGATCATGTTGAAGGTCCAAAAGCTCAGGCAGAAACTTCTTCAAGAAGAGGAGAAGGTCCAGGTCCTCCAAATTTTTTGGTAAGCCATATAGACGGAGGTTATCACCTCTATTTCGATTTTGAAGATCCTCAGTATGCAGATTGAGTTGTTGGAGCTCTTGTTCCAAGATAGGAATCTTGGTAGTGGCATCATGCAAATCACTTATACGTTGCTCCATGTTGAACCGCTTCGCTTGCATATTAAAGCATCCATCCTTATTTTGTTGGAGTTTCTCATTAGTAGTGGACATGAAAAGATTTTAAACCCCTCACCTCATTGAGGATAGTGTCAAGAACAGGGTTGTGTGGTGACAGGATGGGTGAGGGGGGGGGTCATTTTTCACCCACTTAGGTTTTGTGCCAGAAGATGAGGGTTTGACAGAGCCTAAAATACCACTATCCATAGTAGCTTGACAGAGAGGACGATCTGTCAACTTTGGTGACAATCTGAGCCTGCCCATATGCTCTATGAGCAACACGTAGAAGCACGCAGACGTGAAGAAAAAATATATATAAGCATATGTGGCCAATATCCAGAGCGAAGGAAGTACAAATAAAATATTCAGAGACCAAGCATATGATATAAAAGGCAATTTCAATATAGAAAATGCTTTGTGAAAACAGCAGAGGAAGAAAAAGAAGAAAAAATTGCTTTTTTATGTGGTATTCAAAAAGGAAGAAAAAAAAACATTTAGAAGTAAAGAAAATGCCATAATAAGCATAGCAAACATGCTATATTAGGAATATTTCTGAGAAAAAGCATGTAGGGAGAGAAAATAAAATAAAACGTTGCCAGACATTTAATTCATGACACACCGGTAATTGCTCACCAGGAGGCTTTGGGATGCAAGCAGCAGGCTTATGGAATGGTGGCCGCTCACGTCTGAGGAGAGGAATTCCCTGCTGCAGCTCTGGGTTAATGCAGCTTGAAAACAGAGTCTGAGCAGCTCAAACTGACATCGTAGGGGAGTGCAGCTGCTCCAGAGCTCCACAAAACAAGGCTGCAGGTATGAAGAGAGCTCCGTGCTCGAGCGGAGCTCAGCTGAGCGCTGCCATATTCTCTGGCGCAAGACCACGTCCCCCTGGGAACGTTCTTTAATTGTTAGAGTTAACTTGCCCTTCTTTACTTCGGACAAGAAACCGCAGTACTAGTCAAATCAAGTCAAAATATACTTTATGCGGCTTTAGAGTTAAAACCATAAAAGTTACACAATTCCGTACAATACAATGAATGACAATAACAAGCACTGGCGTTGCCAATAGGTCTCGCAGTAGGAAAGTTGGAGCTATTGGTTTTGTAAATGACAAAGCCCTTTATGTATTTAAAATGATAACCAAAGTGAAAGGCATTGTTATTTGCAATTGTAATGGCTCCAACTGTCGTACTGCGAGACCTATTGGCAACGTGAGTGGTTTTTCGTGTGAGAGTGGCGTTGTGTGTGTGAGTGGCGTTGTGTGTGTGAGTGGCGTTGTGTGTGTGAGTGGAGTTGCGTGTGTGAGTGGCGTTGCGTGTGTGAGTGGCGTTGCGTGTGTGAGTGGCGTTGCGTGTGTGAGTGGCGTTGCGTGTGTGAGTGGCGTTGCGTGTGTGAGTGGCGTTGCGTGTGTGAGTGGCGTTGCGTGTGTGAGTGGCGTTGCGTGTGTGAGTGGCGTTGCGTGTGTGAGTGGCGTTGCATGTGTGAGTGGCGTTGCATGTGTGAGTGGCGTTGCGTGTGTGAGTGGCGTTGCGTGTGTGAGTGGCGTTGCGTGTGTGAGTGGCGTTGCATGTGTGAGTGGCGTTGCATGTGTGAGTGGCGTTGCATGTGTGAGTGGCGTTGCATGTGTGAATGGCGTTGCATGTGTGAGTGGCGTTGCATGTGTGAGTGGCGTTGCATGTGTGAGTGGCGTTGCATGTGTGAGTGGCGTTGCATGTGTGAGTGGCGTTGCATGTGTGCGTAGTTGAGTGGCGTTGCGTAGTTGAGTGGCGTTGCGTGGTTGAGTGGCGTTGCATGTGTGAGTGGCGTTGCATGTGTGAGTGGCGTTGCATGTGTGAGTGGCGTTGCGTGGTTGAGTGGCGTTGCATGTGTGAGTGGCGTTGCATGTGTGAGTGGCGTTGCATGTGTGAGTGGCGTTGCATGTGTGAGTGGCGTTGCATGTGTGAGTGGCGTTGCATGTGTGCGTAGTTGAGTGGCGTTGCGTAGTTGAGTGGCGTTGCGTAGTTGAGTGGCGTTGCGTAGTTGAGTGACGTTGCGTAGTTGAGTGGCGTTGCGTAGTTGAGTGGCGTTGCGTAGTTGAGTGGCGTTGCGTAGTTGAGTGGCGTTGCGTAGTTGAGTGGCGTTGAGTGGCGTTGCGTAGTTGAGTGGCGTTGCGTAGTTGAGTGGCGTTGCGTAGTTGAGTGGCGTTGCGTAGTTGAGTGGCGTTGCGTAGTTGAGTGGCGTTGCGTAGTTGCGTGGCGTTGCGTTGTTGCGTGGCGTTGCGTAGTAGCGTGGCGTTGCGTAGTTGCGTGGCGTTGCATGTGTGAGTGGCGTTGCGTAGTTGCGTGGCGTTGCGTAGTTGCGTGGCGTTGCGTAGTTGCGCGGCGTTGCGGCGTTGCGTAGTTGCGCGGCGTTGTGTAGTTGAGCGGCGTTGCGTAGTTGAGTGGCGTTGCGTAGTTGAGTGGCGTTGCGTAGTTGAGTGGCGTTGCGTAGTTGAGTGGGTTGCGTGGCGTTGCGTTGTTGCGTGGCGTTGCGTAGTTGCATGGCGTTGCGTAGTTGCGCGGTGTTGCGTAGTTGAGCGGCGTTGCGTGTAGTTGCGTGGCGTTGCGTAGTTGCGTGGCGTTGCGTAGTTGCGTGGCGTTGCGTAGTTGCGTGGCGTTGCGTAGTTGAGTGGCGTTGCGTAGTTGAGTGGCGTTGCGTAGTTGAGTGGCGTTGCGTAGTTGAGTGGCGTTGTGTAGTTGCGCGGCGTTGCGTAGTTGAGTGGCGTTGCGTAGTTGAGTGGCGTTGCGTAGTTGAGTGGCGTTGCGTAGTTGAGTGGCGTTGCGTAGTTGAGTGGCGTTGCGTAGTTGCGTGGCGTTGCGTTGTTGCGTGGCGTTGCGTAGTTGCGTGGCGTTGCGTAGTTGCGTGGCGTTGCGTAGTTGCGTGGCGTTGCGTAGTTGCGTGGCGTTGTGTAGTTGCATGGCATTGCGTAGTTGCGTGGCGTTGCGGCGTTGCGTAGTTGCGCGGCGTTGCGTAGTTGCGTGGCGTTGCGTAGTTGCGTGGCGTTGCGGCATTGCGTAGTTGCGCGGCGTTGCGTAGTTGAGTGGCGTTGCGTAGTTGAGTGGCGTTGCGTAGTTGAGTGGCGTTGCGTAGTTGAGTGGCGTTGCGTAGTTGAGTGGCGTTGCGTAGTTGCGTGGCGTTGCGTAGTTGCGTGGCGTTGCGTAGTTGAGTGGCGTTGCGTAGTTGCGTGGCGTTGCGTGGTTGAGTGGCGTTGCGTGGTTGAGTGGCGTTGCGTGGTTGAGTGGCGTTGCGTGGTTGAGTGGCGTTGCATGTGTCAGAGGCTAAATGTAGCACAGGGAGACCTCCAGTGGTAAGACAATCAAAAACAACTTAGAAAACATTTCACAGTATGAAAAGATCAAACTCATGAACAAGCGTGATACACCTCAGCTAAAAATCATGATAAATAACAACACACATTAGAAGTGAAACTGCAAGTACAGAAGGACCAGCTTTGCTTGTTTAAAACTCCCACTTCAGGCAGATGAGTGTAATGTGTAAAGCGTCTTGTGCACATGAGCAGATCGGAGTCTGGAAGCAAATACAAAGAAGAGGAATGACTGAGGCGCATTGGTGTGAAGCACATCAAAGGGCTTCTCCTCCCCTAATTAGCCGTTCCGGGGAAACTGAAAGTACGGCCGGCCTGCGGCCGGCCATGAATAATTAGGGGAGGAGAAGCCCTTTGATGTGCTGGGCTGGCTGGCCCTGAATGCGCGTGCATGTTATCACGTGGTTCACGGGCACTGCATGAAAACCGCGGGGCTGAAAGCCCTTTGGTTTGAAGCTGTTTTCGCCACATGAATTCTCGCTCCGCTCGATGCGCTTGCGCACATCGATAGGTCGCGAGACCTAAAAACAAAGGGAATTAATCCTATAGCAAAAGCAGCAGTATATACATCTTGTGCAAAAGATTAATCAGACGGATAAATCACACAATAAGGGGTGCCACTAGCTCTTCTCACAGATCTTAGATCTCAATGAAGATTTCAGAAAGCCTACTATAAGAGACACACATTCTGGTTTCAACAGTAAATAAAAAAGAGCTAGACGGACCTGGATAAAATTCAACTTTTTTAAAAGAGGTGTAAAAAAATATCTGCGAGGTACTTCATAAAATTTACAAAAAAACATAAATTGTAGTAAATTCTGAGGAGACACTCCATCGCAGCCACAGGATGCTAACACCTGACCTCTGCAGCTCCCTTTTGGGGCGGCAAGCAACAGATGAAAATAATCTAACCGAAACCTGACCAATAAAAACCGTTCATGAGATGAAAGTGGTCACAAAAGATAGGGCTCAATGGATGGAGACGTTTTGAGCACCATATGTTTGCGGACACTCGATTTTCCAATTTCTGTATCATCTATACCGACATTTTTTAAGGTAGTGAAAGTATACTTTACAAATTCCACATCCTTCGATGTAATAGAATCAGGCTTTGTAAAAAGGTCTGGCCGCACCAGCTCTTCAAAACAATCCTTAATGTATTTTAACCATGGGATTCGTGTCATATGATCGAGGCTCATATTTTCTCTTAATATCTGATGATTAAGAGCTAGATCTTTATTTAACCAGCAACTAAGCCAGAACAACATAGGGCGCATAGCCAGGGTATCCCCTATAAATGGCAACCCCAGTTCTCCGTGTGCCACCAGATTTGATGTTTCTCTAGGCACGCCTAAAAGACGTTTAAAAAAAAACATTCTCAGCGACCTGCAAAGCGTCAGATGATATATAGCCCCAAATTTCACTCCCACAGCTGGCAATAGCAACACTTTTAGCCTGATATATTTTCACCATTGCCGCTATTGGGCGCTTACCCATCTTTGCGGCAAAGTTACAAATCGCTGTGTTCGCCCTTATTACCTCCCCTTTTTTCCTCTTGATCAGGGGCCCCCAACTTAACCGATCATCTACCAAGACACCCAGGTAAGAGAATATCGTGGTCTCCGGAACATTCTCATTACCCACTTTAAAAGGGTACTGTTTCTTCGGGCGAATCCCGACCTGCATTATATAGGATTTAGAGTTGTTGACTGCAAGGTTACAATCTTCCATAAAGCTCCGGAATGTATCAAGTAGGGTCTGAAGTCCCCTTGCCGTCCAGGCGACTAGGACGGCGTCGTCCACGTATAGCAGGACGGGCAGACCTCCTCGCCCCACGTAAGGGAATTCGACCCCTGTATTTACCAGAGTTTTTTCCAGGTCATTAATATATAGGTTAAATAGGAAGGGAGCCAGGATACAACCCTGTCTAACCCCCACTCTATTTTAAAATCCTTGGATACTCGAAGATCCTTGGCGAATCTAATGTTGGTCTTAGTGTCCCTATGTAGATCCTCCAGGAAGTCAACCAAATTAGCCTCCACCCCCATGGCCCTCATGGATTGCCACAATTTCTCCCGATTGACACAATCGAAAGCAGAGGAAAGATCCATGAAGGCGATGTAGATTGTACCTGTGTACTTCCCCAGGATCATATACAGGTTAAGGAATTGGGCCAAGGTAGACCGCCCTGGTGAAACCCGTACTGTATTTCAGAGATGATCTTATTCTCTGCCGCCCAGGAGGATAATCTTCCCAGTAGCACCCCACCCACAACCTTAACCACGGAATCAAGAAGGGAGATCGAGCGATAACACAAAGTACTATTGCGATCGCTCTTCTTGAAGAATGGCACAATAGTCGAGGTGCCCCAAGAGTCCGGGCAACCCGTCCTGGCCGCTGCATTAAGCACCGCCATCAGGACTGGAGCCCACAGTGAATTTGATTTAAAAAGGTCCGGGGGAATACCATCCAGCCCTGGGGCCTTGTTGCTTGTAAGCCCTGAGATACCCTTCTCCACCTCTTTCTGTTCGAACATTATTGAAGCGTTGGAGTTAGCCCTACCGAGGGATTGATAGTGAACTGTAGGGCAGGGGAAGATAGCTTGAAAGTGAGACAGCCATTCACCTCAGTTATGTTAGTGCCTACATCTCCAGCCCCCGCCCTTTCAAATAGAGGTCGATTAATAATACCCCAGAACATTGCACTGTTCCCCAAGGTACTAGCCTCCAGTAGGTCTATCCACATTTCCTCCTTTAATTCACCCTAACAGGTGGAAATGCCCGTTTGTACTCGAGACTTCGGGCACAAATCATGGGTTGGTTTCTGAGAGTAACTTTTAGGGCATCTTTTAATTGTCTTGCTGCCTTGGAGCAAAGTGGGTTGAACCATCTAGGATCAGGTGATACTGTCCTATGTGAAGGAACACATAGGAGTGCCCCAACCTTGGTGATAATGACGTCAAAAGCCTTAAGAACATCCCCCGGGTGGGGATCAGTTGACGCACAAAAATCTATTTCTGTTGCACAAGACTCTTGATCTTTGCCATAAAAAGAGTCTGGAGAAGTATGCGACCATTTTAAACTGCAACTTCCCTCCATGGGTCTCATCATGCCAGGGGCTAATCCCCTGACTAGTATTGATAATATCCTACCCTCAAAGTGCACACACACTGGGTTATGATCGCTAAAATCACTATCCATAATTGTGAACCTCCAAAACTAGACTGAAGACCAGAGGAGATCAGAATATGGTCTATAAAAGAACCATTAGTGCATCCTTTAAAAGAGGGGACGGGCTGTGTGCTGAGGGGGCAGATAAAGACATTGAAGATAACAAATCAAATTCACTAAGCAAATTATTCAATACATCCCCCTGGGCAGAGTGCTCAAAATGGAAACCCTGCATCCTGGCACATCCCAGCTCAGCCATACTTTTGGTTTTAGCATCTCCACAGGGATGGGTATTAAAGTCCCCCGCCACCATAAGCTTATGTGCAACAGAGCCACAGGACTGTCTTATAAGGCAGCTCAATTGGGAAATCTTGCACTCTCCCTGCGCGCTTGTTGCATTATAAAAATTAATAATGTCCATGCTGTTGTTTCCTCTTCTTAGGATGACTGCTTGAAAATCCTTATTATCGATAGGGAGTTGCTGCATCCTGAAGGGCACAGCCAATGATATGTAGATCACCATCCCACCCCTAGCTCTGCCACATTGCGACGGGGATGCAGGAACAAAGAAGGCTTTATAACCCTCCAAGAACAGGTTACAGTTCACTAGCCAGGTCTCCTGGAGACAGATCAAAGGATATTGTCTGATGAACTGCATCCATATAGGATCCTGAAATGTTCCCATCAGACCTGCAATATTCCATGACAGGACATTGTACGAGTCTGCACTTGCAGTCATACCTTGATGTATAACCGATAAAGGCACCTGCTGCAGGGTGCTAGACTTCCCAAATGCCTCAATGGCACTGGGCACAGCATTTCCCATAGAGACACGTGGGGACCCCTGTTGATATAATATATCCCCAACAGGCTTGGTGATCTTAATTAGTCAGTCTCACTCGTCCAACCTAGATAAAACTGAGAATCTGTTAGATAACTCTACCCGAGTAACAGGCTGGTGCCCAGTCAACCGGGGATATTCCCCCTATGATAATAACTGGTTACCACCCAGGTCCTCAAGTGATCTTTGAGACCACCTGTCACATGGGATACTAATATTTGGGCGTCTTGTATGGACAGGCTTATAGAAAAAGCCCAGCGGGACAACCTGGATACCAGAAACACCCAGTGGATAATCATAATAAACATCCAGTAGAATTCTATTCACTAGAGAAGAGCTGTTAAAATTCACGAAGATACAATCACCCCCACCAGGTTTACTCGAGCTCCCTAGCCAACCCACATGACGCACCATGATAATATTACGTTCCACCATTGGGCCCACAGAAGTATTATTTGACAACCAATGAGTAACCTTGTTTTTAAGTTAGGTAAAGTCCTCTTTAGACCCTGGTAGAAGTGGAGGAAGATTACCCAAAATTATTACAAGGGATGTGCTTGGGTTGGAAGATTAATAGCCAATAGATGTTGTGAGGCGTTTGATAGATGACCCTGCGACTCTACTGATGGTAGTCCAGATCTTTGGGAACCCTCACCCTGGGGATGAATAGAGGAGGGAACATTAGGGTCTTGTCTCTCACTTGGGGCATCAACCAATCCCCCTTAGGTCTTTTGAGGCCACATTTTTGCCACAGGGCTGAACTCCACTGGCAGGCCGAGTGGCTAGAACTAGCCCAGGCTTGGACATAATACCAGGAACCATGTTATCCCTGGACGGGTCCGAGGCTGACGATTGAATAATTTGGGTGGATGGTACAGACATTTTGTGTTCTACTAGGGCTTTCTCTATTGAGTTTAACCTGTTCAAGATGGCGCTCAATTTATCATCCAGCAAACAACTCATGGTTGCTATAAAGGCTTCCATCATGGACGGTTGGACTGTGTTTACTACTGGTACTACCAATACCAAGCTTTTAGGGGCTGGCTTAGTAGATATATTAGTTTTTTTTTTTTTTTTTAGCTTGACTACCCATGGGCTTCGATTTTCTTTTTGTACTCCCAGATGACCTATGGACCACCCTTGCAGTACTAGTCACAACATGATATATTACACAATAGCGGTTAAAGATGGAGGACAGTTTAAATGCAAGTCATGTTAGCTTAATCCCAATCTCTCATGTATTTAAAGCAACAAAAAACACATATTTCACACCAATTCCAGTGAGTCTGCAGATGTGGATCTAGCTGAAATCCATCTGCAGCACAAGGAATCAAATCTGCTGCAAGAATGAGAACTCCTTTGCGGAGAATTCTTCAGGAGTGACTCTCCTAGAATCCTTATTCTCATTCAGTTTTCTTCTTGTTGCATCATGAGTTATGTATTTATAAAGGAGTTGTGTTAGATTGTACTTCATTCTTCTTATGTATTCCTTCTTCCCTGTCATACTCTTATCTCCTTTTCCTTTGCACCTATTATTACTGTTCATAATTCTGGTTGGGAGGAGAACATTTAGAAGGGGGCAGTTAGAGGAGGCTCTCTGTTGAGTTAAAACACATATCTTGATGACTGAATCTTGTTCACGATCCGCTGTAGTTTGTCTTCAAATGACATACTGAAACTTTTTTTCACTTTTTTATAGCGTGAGCTTAACTCAAAGATATTGGAGCGCTTTACATGAGAACCAGTAACATTGCACAAGGACACATTCATTTTTTGTAGGCACAAGAAGATTACGTGATTTGATTAGAATCATCACGGTATGTTAAACCTACGCTGGCACTCGAACCTGGTTTCCTAGCTCCAAAGTCGGCAGCTCTGGCCGTTACGCCACATTTTAAATGCAGAATTACGAGTAGCCGTATACACAGAAAACACGCATTGGCAAATCCAATAGGTTTCGCCAATGCTTTGTCCAATAGGTTTCGCCAATAGGTTTGTCATTGTTGCAGATGACTATAATAAAGATCTTCGATGACTGAAAGAGCTGCCGACTTGGGGAACCGGCTTCAAATCTCGGTGTCAGCTCAACATCCTGTGATCCTGGCTAATGCATGTCATCGCCTCAGTGTCATAAAAAAAGTGGTGTTCAATGGGTTTCGTAGACCTTTTGGTCCCAGTGCCACTGCACCTGCTGCACCATTCAAATCATGACCCTAGTGCCTGCAAGGAAACTGGACTTGTGACTGCTTGTTTAGTAGTAAAAGTTAGCAACAATCTGTGATCAGTGGATTTCCTTGGCCTTTTGGCCCATGTAGTACTGCACCTGCTGCACAGTTCAAATCATGGCGCAATTGCCTGCACTTATGACTGCTTGTTTAGTATTCAAATATAGCAATAATAGGGGTTCAGTGGGTTTCCTAGAGCTCTTAGCCCCTGTGCTGCTGCGCCATTCAAATTGTGGCCCTAGCGCATGCAAGGTAACTGCACTTGTGACTGCTTGTTTAGTAGTAAGGTACAGCAATAGCTGGGATGGCTCTCCTCACTAGAGTGCGAGTAGGGGCCTTCTCTGGTGCTGAGCACCGTTACATTGGAGTTTATGATATAAAATGTGTTTTTTTGGTGGGCTGGCAGCAGACATGAAAGAAAAATCACATACTCTACCCTACATGCCAATAGACCCGATTCAGGTGGGAGACTACCGATTTTTCAAGACAAAGTGGCTTTATTTCAGCTGTCTCCCGCCTGAAATTGCATTTTCTACAATAGAAGTCAATGGGGAATTTTCATTCTCCCGATTTTTTACTTTCAATCTCACACATCCCTGTCCTAAAATGTTGGCATGTATGCTCTACATTCGCTTCAGGATCGTACTCAAACACTGATGAAATCATGCCTGCTTATGACTAAAACATAAAAAGCAGACCTACACATATAACATGCAATCGCCAAACAGGCTTAAGCACAAAAACAAAAGTAGTGCCATAAAAGGCGGAGGAAAAGTTCAAAGGGAGTTCTTGGTCCAAGCTCACAAAGACATACAATGAGAAAGAGGAACACAGCAGGAAATAGCATGCTGCAACAACTGATAAAAAGCATTTACAATGCAATAGGTCTCGCAGCATTAAAGTTTGAGTTATTGGCATTGTGTATGACAATGCGTTGCATAAAATTTTTAGCAAACTTTGAATTGGTGAGAAGTGAGAGTGTGTGCAAGAGTATGCTGTTGCTCACAGCGGTTATTATTCACACAGCTCTGATGATGCACCTCACGCACGGGGCTGATGCAGTTATTATTCACACAGCTCTGATGATGCACCTCAGGCACGGGCTCACAGCTGTTATTATTCACACAGCTCTGATGATGCACCTCAGGCACGGGCTCACAGCTGTTATTATTCACACAGCTCTGATGATGCACATCAGGCACGGGCTCACAGCTGTTATTATTCACACAGCTCTGATGATGCACCTCAGGCACGGGGCTGATGCAGATATTATTCACACAGCTCTGACACTGGGCTGACGCAGTTATTATTCACACAGCTCTGATGATGCACCTCAGGCATGGGCTCACAGCTGTTATTATGCACACAGCTCTGATGATGCACCTCAGGCACGGGCTCACAGCTGTTATTATTCACACAGCTCTGATGATGCACCTCAGGCACAGGCTCACAGCTGTTATTATTCACACAGCTCTGATGATACACCTCAGGCACGGGCTGACGCAGTTATTATTCACACAGCTCTGATGATGCACCTCAGGCACGGGGCTGACGCAGTTATTATTCACACAGCTCTGATGATGCACCTCAGGCACGGGGCTCACAGCTGTTATTATTCACACAGCTCTGATGATGCACCTCAGGCACGGGCTCACAGCTGTTATTCACACAGCTCTGATGATGCACCTCAGGCACGGGCTCACAGCTGTTATTATTCACACAGCTCTGATGATGCACCTCAGGCACGGGCTCACAGCTGTTATTCACACAGCTCTGATGATGCACCTCAGGCACCGGCTCACAGCTGCTATTATTCACACAGCTCTGATGATGCACCTCAGGCACCGGCTCACAGCTGTTATTATTCACACAGCTCTGATGATGTATCTCAGGCACGGTGCTCACAGCTGTTATTATTCACACAGCTCTGATGATGCACCTAAGGCACGGGGCTGACGCTGTTATTATTCACACAGCTCTGATGATGCACCTCAAGTATTGGAGAGCTGGGGAGGGGGTTAGGATGGTTTCAAGCAGTAAGCACCAAGCAAGACACGCAACCTGTTAATACCACGTAAAATATTTTCCAAGAACTTAACATGCTGGAACTAGTCTGCATAACACCCTATGCTCTTTTCTGAAAAATGCAGGACTTGGAATTGTGAATGTCCCACGCTAGATCGGGTAATACTACAGACTCTGTACCGAGCCGGGATATTTTAAATATACCAACCAGTCCTCGGGACCTCAAAGCCCCATACGCAGAAATCCTCCTGCAGTTTCTACTAAGTTTTGGCCGTGTAACACGTATGGGAAAGCATCCAACTTCTAACACTGAACAACAAAGGAAGACAGAGCAAGGGGGATTGCTAGTAGCAGGATCGGCCTCATATGACTTCAGAAGTCAAAGCCAAAAGGCACCCAGCCAAATGTAGGCAAACAGCCTCTTGAGGCCCTAGTTCGGCAGAAGCAAATACACACAAGAGTTTAGGAGTAATTCAGTGTGGTGTGTCATTAAAAAAATTAACTTCGGAGTTCTGCTGAGGTAATATAGCGAGCGGGCACTGCATAAATTTGCACAGTAGGAGATACTCACCGCAGACCGAATTATCTACGCATCGCGGGCGCATAGGAAAGACAATTATCTCATAGGCAACACCTCCAGCATGGTTATTTATGCTATTAAAACATGTTTGCCAAGAGTCACTGCGGTTTAAGAAAAATACTTTTCTGAGCAACTAGGGAAAAAAACGTTATAAAAAATAAGTGTTTGGCTTACTGTACGTCAGTTATGTAACGCCAGTAAACAGCTTGGTCACGCTCATCAACAGGGATCAGGTCGGCACAAGTCAGACCACGCGCCAGGCCATCGGCATCACACTCACTCATCCATCTAATCCAATATAAGACATTCATCAACAGACATGTAACCATACACACTGATATGTCCACAATCGCACAGCACAATTTGAGTACTAGAAAAACATACAAACTAGCAATGTCGTGCTAAATAACTAAACGTAGAGAGAAGGTCCGGACTACCGGTTAGAGCTACTTTTGTGAGCAAAAAAGACTGGACATTTCTTTGCGACTTCTAAGAGTTTGAATCATAACATCAAAAGCTGCAATTCTCTGTAAACTACCATGATGGTCTTTATGCGCAGCAATGAACTTCATAGGAGGCAACATGTGTTTATTGATAGACTCTAGCATCAGTTAAACAAGCCGTGAGCGAAACCGAAACCTTCCGTGGGGCGGGACTTCCGTCTTCGGAAGCCCGCGCACGCGCCCACGGAGTGCCATGGAGAGAAGCAGTGCTGGTGACGCGGGGCTCCCATGCCCGAGGGAGAGCCCCGCGGTGGCGGCTGAAGTCCGGAGTGGCGGTAAGTGGGCCTTACTTGTGGGGGGGTGGGAGGGGTGGGGGGTGTGCTTATGTGTGTGTGTGTGTGTGTACGCGCTCGTGTGTGCGGCGGGGGGCTCTGTATGTGTGTGTGCGTAGGTGCGCTTGTGTGTGTGTCTCTGTGTGCGGCAGGGGGTGGGCGGGGGTCTCTGTATGTCTGCGTGCGTGTGTGTAGATGCGCTCGTGTGTGTGTCTCTGTTTGTGCGCATGCGTAAGCAAGGGGAGGTGTGGCTGTGTGGTACAGCTTTCCAGGAGAGGAGACAGGAGCTGGCCACAGCGAGCGCGTTCATGTGCGCGTGGCCCGCTCAATTCCGAGCGCGCGGCCAGCTCCTGTCCCCTCTCCTGGAAAGCTGAATCCCTAACAATAGGTCTCTGGCGAGACCGCGCTTCGCGCGGTTCAACGCCACGAGACCTAAAAACAAGGAAAACAGTGACAAGTAGACCAAATGGAAAGTAAGGGCGGGCTGTAAGCCCTTTCTAAACTTCTTTTTTTTTCAAACAAAAGAATTCTCAAGTTCAGCGTAGTGCAAGCGAAACCTAATTTCTTCCCGGGTGCATGACAAATTGAGAGCTTTGTAGCTGTTATAGTATGAGCGACAAGCAACAAGATATGCTAAAAAAAAATGCATATATCTGTTCCAGGAAGAAAACTGCTGCAGGTTGTTGATCTCGTGTTTGAGCAGTAGATGTCCGTATAGGCTCACAAACACATTCGTCGTTTTGCTTTTATTCACAGATTCGACGCTAGTGTGAAATAGTTAACAGGTCGTAGAAACAAAAGACAACCTTCTTTCTAGTCAAGGTTGCGCTGCCTTGTTGCTTAGCTTATGTCCTGCGGACATGTTTGAAATGTGTGCTTTATATTGTATACGCTGTTAAAATTAAAAGAGGAACACACTGTAGCTAATGCGAGATTATAGATCCTGTTTCAAAGTTTCTCATTTTGAAAAAAGATGTATAACAATATTTTGAGAAATGTATAACGCATCCCTGTATCGTACTATTTTGCAGCTTTTCTGATTATATTTCCTGACACAAAAGAATATTGTAATATTTTTTTTAAATGTAGTAGATTCATCTTCGTTTTACGCCAGCGATACTCTTGCCTCCTTTTAAACACAGAAGGCCGTCGAGACTGGCTTTGCAGAGACCTCTAGGTTCTAGTCCTTCTTCAATGTTTTCCGGTATTGCTTTTAGGTGTCACAGGGCTCGTGGTTTGCGCGTTGGGCTGGTTTCTTTCCTGTGCTGCTTCCTAATCGGTCAGTCTGTAATAATGTAGCTAAACGGGTTAAATAAATAACAGTGCCTTACTGCAATGCTTTCTAAAACTGCACTGAAAATATATTACAAATGCCAACTGTTCGTTGAAGCGAGAATGGACCCAAGTATCAGTTGTTTAGTGTACACATTAGTCTATCTTTTTTTTTCTTTTGCAATTTTTATATATCAGGAACTCAACCCGAAGTTATTGGAGCGCTTTACATGGGCACCAGTTACATGCACATTCGTTTTTGGTAGGCACGAGGAGATCAAGTGATTTGATTTCCCCAGAATAACAGGCTGTTAAGCTGACACCGAGACTCGAACCTGCTTCCTCAGTTCCAAAGTCGTGAGCTCTGGCCATTACGCCAGAGGAGGATAAAACCTTTAGCTCGAAGCCTTAACATTAAAAGAGGGGAGTGGTAGCACATCCGCAAAGGGGTGGAGATTACAGGGTAAGTCAGCTAATAAACTGCCTTTGTGATATTTACTCCATTAGAGCTGGTATATCTCAAATGATCACACTTGCTTTAAGAACAGTTCCCCTTTAGGTTGTTATCCTAGTAGTAGACATTACCAACACTTGCCAGGGGTACATTTTTTGTGGGAGGGACATGGAGGGAGGAAAGTCCATCCACAGCTTGGTTGGATGCTACTTACATTGTTATGTTACGTGTGTTTGTAAAGCGCACTATCACCCGCAAGGGTATCCTGAACTAGGGTGATCACTTGTGGGACACCCCCGCGCCGCACGGCCACCAGCTGCTGCGTGTGCCCCACTGCCTGCCCTCTGCCTCGCTGCCGGCTGACTCTGCTGTTGCTCGTTTCCGAATTGTTTTGACCGCCATTTGTGCCTGTTTCGTTTTCCCTTTCTGAGCCCGTGTTAGCGTCTCCTCACTGTTGCTGTTGTTAGTTTTGAATTGTTTTGACCGACATTTGTGCCTGTTTCGTTTTCCCTTTCTGAGCCCGTGTTAGCGTCTCCTCACTGTTGCTGTTGTTAGTTTTGAATTGTTTTGACCGACATTTGTGCCTGTTTCGTTTTCCCTTTCTGAGCCCGTGTTAGCGTCTCCTCACTGTTGCTGTTGTTAGTTTTGAATTGTTTTTATCGCCATTTGTGCCTGTTTCTTTGCTGTGCCCGTGTTTAGCGTTCTCCTTCCTGTTTGCCCGCCTACCTCGCCGCCCTCCGTCTTCCCTCCCCGCTCCCCGCTTCCCGCCACCGCCGCCAAGCCCCGCCCCTTTTGCCTTCTGTATCCCTCCCCGCTCCCGCCTCCCAGCTGCCCCGCCCACCCGCGCACTTCGCCTTATATGGCGACCGTGCGAACGTGCAGCGGTCACGCGCAGCGGGCGCGCCGATTGTGCGCCGAAGGCGCGCCAAAGGTAAGCCCGTCTGCGCCCGTCCGCGCCTGGACCGCGCCCAGTGCCAGGACCCCTGGACCTCGAAGACCCCGGCCGACCCGCCGGACGTACTCCGCCGCCACCCTCATCGCACTCAATACCGGCCGACTCCCAGATTGCCACCAAGCCACTCCTCGACGCACCCACGGACCCTTCAGCTGCCACGCCTGCAAATTCACCTGCATCCGGACCTGCCTCGCACCAGCACCCGCCAAGGCGAACACCAGCAGCACCCACCTCAAGTGCATCCTGCTCAACACCCGCTCCGTCCACAGACACGCCATCGAACTCTGGAACCTTCTAGACGCCACAGCCCCTGACGTTGCCTTCCTCACGGAGACCTGGATGAACGCCTCCTCAGCGCCCGACATCGCCATCGCTATCCCAGAGGGCTACAAGATCGTCCGGAGGGACCGCAACGCCAACCAGATGGGAGGAGGCATCGCCATCATCCACAGAAACACCATCCGTCTCACGACCAGCACCGACAACACCCTGACCAGCGCCGAACACCTGCATTTCCAGATCCACACCAACCCGAACACCACCCTCAGAGGCACCCTGATCTACCGGCCCCCGGGACCACGCACACAATTCAGCGAGGACATCGCCGACTTCGTCAGCCCGCATGCCCTCCCCTCCGCTGACTACATCCTCCTAGGGGACCTCAACTTCCATCTGGAGAATAACAACGACCGCAACACCAGCACCCTGCTCGACAACCTCGCCAATCTTGGACTCAAGCAACTGGTGTCCACCCCCACCCACCTCGCCGGACACACACTCGACGCAGTCTTCTCTTCCAGCACAGACGTCGACTTCAGCCACGCCACAGAGCTTCAATGGACGGACCACAGCTGCGTCCACTTCACCTTCAAGAGAACGACGACCCACCACCACCAGCAACAGGCCGCCCGCAGAAGCTGGAACAAGATCACAGCAGACCAGCTCGCCACCTCCCTGAGCCAGCACCCTCCTGCCAGCTCAGCGAACCCCAGCCAGGCCGCCGACAACCTCACGAAGTGGATCAGCATCTGCGCGGACGAACTCGCCCCGCTGAGGACCCCGCCCAGCAGACCCGGCAGCAAGAAAGCCCCTTGGTTCACCGACGAACTCAAGAGCTCCAAGAAGAACTGCCGAGCCCTCGAGAAAGTATGGAGAAGGGAACCTACACCGGACAACAGGACCTCCTTCAAGCTTGCCACCCGGAAGCACCACCAGCTGATCCGCGCCGCCAAGAAAACAGCATTCAAGGACCGGTTGGACAACAACGCACACAACTGCAAGGAACTCTTCAACATCGTGAAAGAGCTCTCCAACCCCAGCGCAGGAAACAACGACATCACCGCATCGCAAGACCTCTGCAACTCCCTCGCCGCATACTTCCACAACAAGATCGCGGACATACACAGCAGCTTCAACAACCAACCAACGCACGCCATGACCGAACAACCACCCCCCACCACCACCCTCCACGCCTGTACCCCGATCAGCACCGAAGACACCATCCGCACGATGAACTCCATCCACTCCGGATCACCGACCGACCCCTGCCCTCACCACGTCTTCAACAAGGCCGACGCTGTCATCGCACCCCACCTGCGAGACATCATCAACACCTCCTTCGACACCGCCACCTTCCCTGAGAGCTGGAAGCACGCCGAACTCAGCGCTCTACTCAAGAAACCAACAGCGGACCCCACCGAACTCAAGAACTACCGCCCCATCTCGCTCCTCCCGTTTCCAGCCAAAGTCATCGAGAAGACCTTCAACAAGCAGATGGCCGCCTTCCTCGAGACGAATGGATCCCTCGACCCCTCACAGTCCGGCTTCCGAGCCAATCACAGCACCGAGACCGCCCTCATCGCCGCCACCGATGACATCCGAGCCCTGATGGACAACGGAGAAACAGCGGCCCTCATCCTCCTAGACCTCTCCGCGGCATTCGACACTGTCTGCCACCGCACCCTAGTACAGCGCCTCAGCAACATCGGAATCCAGGACAAGGCGCTGGAATGGATCATCTCCTTCCTCGACGGAAGAACACAGAGAGTCCGCCTACCACCGTACAAGTCAGAGGCCTCCGAAGTCATCTGCGGCGTCCCTCAAGGATCATCTCTGAGCCCCACCCTCTTCAACGTCTACATGAGCCCCCTCGCGGCCATCGCACGCAAACACAACCTCAGCATAATCTCCTACGCCGACGACACCCAGCTGATCCTCTCCCTGACCAACGACCCCGCCTCCGCCAGAGCCAACCTGCACGAAGGGATGAAAGAGGTAGCCGAGTGGATGACAACCAGCCGCCTGAAACTAAACTCTGACAAGACGGAGGTCCTCATCCTGGGCTCTTCACCCTCCGCCTGGGACGACTCCTGGTGGCCTCCCGCCCTGGGCACCGCACCCAAACCGACAGACCATGCACGCAACCTGGGCTTCATCCTGGACTCCTCCCTCTCCATGACCAGGCAAGTCAACAACGTCTCCTCGGCATGCTTCAACATCCTACGCATGCTACGAAAGATCTTCTGGTGGATCCCCACCGAGACCAGGAAGACCGTCACCCAGGCCCTCGTCACCAGCCGACTGGACTACGGCAACGCCCTCTACGCCGGTACCACCGCCAAGCTCCAGAAGAGACTCCAGCGGATCCAGAACGCCTCAGCCAGACTCATCCTCGACATCCCACGAACCAGCCACATCTCCGGACATCTGAGAGACCTTCACTGGCTCCCCGTCAACAAAAGATTCACCTTCCGCCTCCTCACCCACGCACACAAAGCCCTACACGACCAAGGCCCGAGCTACCTCAACAACCGGATCAACTGCTACGCTCCCAAACGCCACCTCCGATCAGCCAACCACGCCCTCGCCGCCGTCCCCCGCATTCGAAGAGCGACTACAGGAGGAAGGTCCTTCTCCTACCTGGCCGCCAAGACCTGGAACTCCCTCCCGACCGACCTGCGCCTGACCCAAGACCACCTCTCCTTCAGAAAGAAGCTGAAGACCTGGCTGTTCGAGCAGTAGCGGCCCCCCCCCCCCCAGCGCCTTGAGACCCTACGGGTATGTAGCGCGCTCTATAAGTGTCATTGATTGATTGATTGATTGATCAGCCGTCTGGGATTTTCCTGGACTGTTCCGGTTTTAAGAGGACTCGCCCTGTGTCCCAACACTTTTCATATTTTTAGAAAAATGTCCGGGTTTTTGGGACAAAGGTCAGGTAATTCTTTAAAGCAGATATAAGCTCTGTTCACAGGCGCATCTGAGATTGAACTGTTTTAACTTAAGTAATGTATCTGTTTCTGTCAGGCAGCACAGGAGGGGGACGGCTGCCTGCTCCCAGCAGAGACAAAGTGGGAAGCGGGAGCTCAGGGTTGAGGGGTCCTGCCTGCCATAGATATATAGATGCAAGCACAAACACTCACAGTTGCAAGCACATACCTACATATATATAAACACACATACATTTATAAGCCTTGTGTGTGTGTATGTATGTGCACACATTTACAAAACTGCAAAAAACAGGACAGACCGGATATAAAAGTTACACTAAAGGCTTTAGTCTTATTTTTATGTCTGACCTGTCCCGGTTTTTGCTTCTCAAACCTGGTCACCCTACCCTGTACTTGAGCAGGTGTGTGTACCTAACCCTGTCTATGGTAGGCTGGTAAATCCCTTGGCCGCAGCGGTAATTCCGCCGCGACGCTGGGGAGGAGGGGGGTAGCGCGGCGCCGCCATGCTCGTGACGGAACCACGCGGTCATGAGCCACGGGCGAACTATGCTCATGACAGCGCGGTTCCGTCACGTCCCCGCCCACTCACTAATTCGCCCGCACAGGCGGGAAATCAGTGCCACGTGGGCGGAGCCGCCGTAGCATGACGGAACCACGCCGTCATGAGCACAAGCCACCCGTGGAATGGGTTAATTGAAAAGCTAGGATTTCAGCTTCTTGTAGAACTTAGGAATAGAGGAGTAGGCTCTGATATGGAATTGGAGGTCTTCTACGCTTTAGAAGCAATATAAGAGACCGCCCTCCTGATCTGGTTCTGTGTATGTGTGCGATGAGTCAGAGTAGGAGTCCTGCGGAACAGAGGTTTTCTAGGGTGGATGGTGGAAATCAACCACCTGGAGATGCGACTAGGTGGTGCCTAAGTTGTGTAATGCACTGAATGTGTGTGTAAGGAGTTTGTCATATGCACATTTGTGTATTGCGAGCCAGTGGTACTCCCTCAGTAATTGTCTGATGTGAGTTTTGTGTAGTAGGTTGAGGACGAGTCTGACTGGCAAGTTCTGGATCATTTGTTGTCTTCTACTGAGTTGCATGGTGATCCCTTTGTAGAGGGTTTTTCGGTAGTCCAAATTGTCTTTGACTAGGGTGTGAGTGACAGTTTTTCTAGTGTTGCTTGGCAGCCATCGGAAGACCTTCCTCAGCATCTTCAGGGTGTGGAATTGATGGGGTTGACTTATGCGGTCACGTTCAGTTTGCTGTTGATAATTATTCTGAGGTCCCTGGCATTGGTGCTGGGTGTGGGTCCAAGTCCACTTGCTGGAGTCCCATGGTGAGGTGTTCTTGTTGAGCTTGAGACAGTTGGCCTTCGTCCAATTAGCGACTTCAGTCATGCAAGAGATGAGTATGAGTTCTGTGTCGTCATCCTAGGAGAGGATGTTAATGTTGTTTATGTGAATTATGTTGGCCAGAGGAATCACATATGCAATGAAGAGGGTGGCTTAAATTGATAAACCTTGTGGCTCTCCACAGTTGAGTTTGCTGGCTTCTGAGGAGTTAGTTACCAGGTGCCTGATGATGATGGTGTGTGAAACCGTGTCAAATCCTGCAAAGAGGTCCAGTAGAATGACGGCTGTTGTATCTTCTCCTTGAAGGATCATGCAGATGTTGTGTGTAGCGGCAATGAGTGCTGTTTCTGTACTGTGGTTGGAAACATAGAAGAGAGAGGTTTATCAAAAATCAGGGAAATGTATTTCTCCATTGACTTTCGTTGAAGTGGAGAATTTTCTAAGACAAATCTGAAAAAAATCATTTTGGGCCAGATGTAGGAAGCCTAATATCGGTCGGTAACGGCCGAAATTACCGAATTTCGTCCGTTACCGACCGGTATTAGGCATTTGAGATGTAGGGGCCTCATTTAAGGATTCGGTAATTTACTGAATCGGTAATTTAAGGAATCGGTAAATTACCGAATTCTTAAATACCGATTTGGTAAATTGCCGAATCCTTAATGTAGGAAGCACTCAAGTGAGTGCTTTTCACTTGTACGGATTCGTTATTTACCACCAACTACAAGTTGGTGGTAAATAACAAAAACCTTCAAAAAAGCTATTTTGTGCTTTTCTCAACTGTGCCATGTGGCAGACATACATGCCCTTAGGGCATGTATGTGTGCCACATGTGCACCCATGCACTATACAGGGGTGAAACAGGGTGTCAATGTGACACCCTGCCACCCTTGTAGGTCTACCCCCTATTACCGATTCGGTATTTACCGAATCAGTAATTCTCATTAATTCCTATGGGCCTCCAGGCCCATAGGAATGAGTGGGGAATACAGAATCGGTAAATACCGAATCGGTATTTACCGAATTTTACCGATTTGGTAAAATTTACCGAATCATTAGGTACATATCATTTACCGATTCTAAAATACCAAATCGGTAAAATTCGGTATTTTAGAATCGATAAATGATATTTACCTACATCTAGCCCTTTGTCTTTAAAAATCCAGGAGTCTCCAAACTGAATTATGAAAGATGGAAATTATGGCCGATTGGTATACTTTTAAAGGGAAGGTATAAACACTTGTCAGTAGGTCTGTAATGGACAATAGGAGCACTTGTCAACGGTGCTACTATACCACACTTATTATGAACAACACCTACTGACACTTCTCATCGAGGTTGCTGTATTCATGGATATCCCAATTTTAACAGGTAAGTCTTGATTTGTAAAGCCAAGTGTGGTTTTATTTCAGAATTTCTTTGTTACAAAATCCTCCTCTTCTGTGCAAATTAATGAATAAATTACTTTTCACTTCATTATATAAACTTCACTCATTCCTGTTCCTAACTCTTGACATGCAGGTGTTTACAGTGCTACAAACACACTCAGTGGGTTGCGAACAACCAAATAAATATTTATGGGGCAACTTTGTTAACTTCAAAGTCAACAAAGTATTGTTTCCATTTAGTGATGCCACCCTGCTTAGTTGGTTGCACATTGTAAGAAATTGGGTTACTGGTTGAAGGAGGTGAAACCCTTCTCAAGCAGCAATCACAATTCTTCCCAGAATGAAGTCACAAGCAAACCCTAAATTAACCTGTGGTAAACCCTCAGATTGCTAGGCACAGAGCAGCCAGGCTTAACTCAAAGGCAGTGTGTAAAGTATTTGTGCAATACCTCCAACAGTACTACAGTGAAAACATACCACAAAAAAAGCCCACAACAGATTTAGAAAAAATATTTTGTAATAAATAAAACAAGTCCAAAATGATAAAAGTCCAATTAGAACCAAAAATATAAAATTCGAAAGATTTCATAGAAAATAGAACCAAAACTGTGGATATCTGGTCGAGCCGGACTAGGACAAAGTCACAAGTTCAGGACGAACACAATGGCGCGTAAGCGGCTACAAAGACCCAGTTAGACCTGCTGAACAGGGTACCTTAAATCCTTGTTTACGAAGCGTTGCAAGGATCTGCATCGAAGATGCGTCGCACATCCGACCATGACTGCATTAACGAGCCAAGCAGCGAGATTGCCATCATACTCAAGGAATCCATCCATTGCATCCCCACAAAGACAGCATCCCCCCCAGCCATGGAACACTTCAACGTCCAACTATAAACCAGCAGTCTGTGTCATCTCCCTCTCCATAATCAGACACCATACCCTTAGGTGTGGGCACTCTCTTCTCAGTGGGCACTGATGAAATGCTGCCACCATCTGTGCTGGACTCAGTCCTCCTGGCTTTCAAGTCTAGTTCTCTTAAGCTCAGCTCCTGAGCTAATACAATCTGTCTCTCCTCCCAGGCCAATTTTTTCTCCTCTAATGCTCGCTCCTGATTCTGTTTGAGCTCAGCAAACTCCAATTTGTGCTTTTTTTCTTCCCTCCCGTTTTCCAGCTCCTCTGGAGACAGACTCTTAGAGGATACACTGCTGCTTGCTCTTTGGTGATTTAGCTCTCCTTGCTGGCTTGCCCCTCGCCCCACAGGTAGTCCCTGATTCTCCTCCTCAGAAAAAATCTCATCCCTCTCTCCTGGGGACACAGCTGCTGCATCTCTAGCTTCTATCTAGGGCTTCAGCACTTTGCGAAGGTCTTCCTTTTTCATCAGGCCTTTAAAAGAACATTTAAATCCTTTGTAAATGTGTTTGAGTTGTTTCACTATGTCGGTCTCTAAACCTTCCAGCTTAAACTCGATTCCTACAGATGTAACGACTGCCACTCCAGACTGAGGCATGATTTTTGAGAGAATTCACAAAAAAAGCCAATCGGAAATAAATTACTTGGTTTTGAGGTCTATGTGGATGTTGGTGTACAGCAAATTACTGCCAGGTGTTGCACAACAGAAGTCCTATCCTCACTGCTGATCACCAATGTTAGAAATCAGGTCTGTGGTTGGCCGAGGTATGCACCCTGTCCAAGTGAGGACTGCAATTTTAGTCAGGGTAAGTTGGTCACACACTTAAATTAGCCTGTGCTTACCGTCTGGTAGCTTGGCACAGAGCAGTCAGGCTTAACATAAGAGGCAATGTGTAAAGCAGTTGTGCATACGTGGATACTGTAACACAGTGAAAACACGCCAGAAATGACTCCACAATGAGATATGGAAATAGTATCTCTTGTTTTTCAAAACAAGATAAAAGCTGTAAGAATCCAATGAAAGCATTTTAATTTACAAATAAGAATGTACAATGCTGAAAGAGTCCTTGCGCTTTCAGTAGGATCTTTATGGTTACGCTGGGGAAATGACAGCGATGCATACCGTGGATCGGGAACAGACCTTCTCTCAGGGTCAGCGCAAAGCAATGTTTCCAAAGTTATTACAGTTAAGATGCAAGATCAAGTTTGCTTTGTTCACCCTGAGCTGGCAGGGTATGCCCGGACGTGGGTCTCTTTCTCACTTTGCAACTGGATTCAAGCTAGCCTGGCTGATGGAGTGTGTTACCCAGAAACTGGTCCCAGGATGCTTTTTTCCAGTTCAGGGAAGACCTGGCTTGGCAGTTCGGGCTGGACTGTTCCCATGAGACACAGGGTCAAGAGTGATTTGCATAAAGCTGGGTCTGAACTGAGGTGGCGAAGTGAGCTAAAGAATGATGATAGATTCAACCCAGATCTGTGACTGGGGGTGAGTGTCTGAAAAGTATCAGCGCTCCGTCCATCGTCTCCTTGTGTTTGGTTTGTTCGCCCTAAGTTGGCAGGGTATGCCCAGACGTGAGTCCCTTGCTCACTTTGCCACTGGATTCAAGCTAGCTTGGCTGATGAAGTGTCTTACTCAGAAACCTTACCCAGGATGCTTGTTTCCGTTTCAGGGAAGACCTGGCTTGGCAGTTCGGGCTGGACTGTTCCCATGAGGCACAGGGTCAGGACTGATTTGCAAAAAGCTGGTTCTGAACTGAGGTGGCGAAGTGAGCTAAAGAATGATGATGGATTCAACCCAGATCTGTGACTGGGGGGTTAGTGTCTGAAAAGTTTTCAGCCCTCCGTCCATCATCTCCTTGTGTTTGGACTGATCCTCCCGCTCCATTTGGGGCTGCCTGTGAGAGTGCTGGTGGGCGGCAGGAACCTCGTAAGTCTCAGAGCTCACAGTACCTTTCTCTAGAGATTGCAGTGGTGCCTTCCGCCTCGGCATCAAGACCCGCGTTGCTTGAGTCTCCCTTTGCTGGATACAGTGTGGTGAGTGGAGTCACAGAAGGCAGGCGCCCGTCTTTCCTTGATGCTTGCAGAGTGCGCCTGGTTGTGCTTGACTACCTTTATGCACTGCAGCTTTGACAAAGTTGACAAACATGATAGTCTGTGTTCTAGCAGGCAGACATGGGGGTTCTTGATCAGTGCAATGCAATGATGTATGTGGATGCCCAAAAGGCCTATGACTGATTGAGGGCAAGTCAGGCAGAGTCAGACTCCAGATTAGCAGAGCCAAGCAGCGGTCGTTTGTGTGAATGAAATCTTTGATGGCTCTGAGATTTCCTGAACAGGGAGCAAGCCAACAAGCCCTTGAGGTTACTTAGGTTTCAAAAGGTTGTAGAGAACAGGTCCAGTCCTTCTCACCACCCAGGTCAGAGACAGCAGGCCAACACAGCAAAGCAGGTAGCAAAATGGCAGTCCCTCCTGTGCCCAGCATTCAGCAGGCCAACACAGCAAAGCAAATAGCAAAGGCACAGTCTCTCCTGTAGTACAGCTCCTCTTCTTGGCAGCGTTTCCTTAGGACCCCACAGTAAGGTAGTGAGAGGGGATCATAGACCTAATACTTATACCCAAACTTTTTCCTTGAAGTGGAGGGGACTACAAAGCAAAGCCTATTTGGTGCACAAGTCTCCTTTCAGTCCAGCTATGTCTGCTAGCCCATCTGCGGGGAGGTAAATCACTGTATGTGTGAGACCAGGCCACTACCTATTCAGGTGTACGTGTCAGCTCCTCCACTCCCTCTTGCCCAGGAAGACCCATCAATATGCAGATGCAGCTGAGTGTCCTGTACTTGTGGCTGTCTAGAGGGAATGCACAACGTGTACCGATCACACCACTCCAGACATGTATTGGAGGCAGGCTATAAGGCACACGAGATGTGAGATCAAAGAAATGTCCACTTTGCAAAAGTGGCATTTCTAGATTAGAAATAACAGATACAGCTTTACCACTAAAGAGGATTTGTCATTACCAATACAATGGTATAAAACAGAGAGCAGTTACTCCCTTGCAATCCGGAATTACACGTAAAAAGGGTATTTAAGAAATTACCAATGTTAACCTACGGGAGGAGCAGCCCTCGCAGTAGTGAAAACGAAACTTGGGTGGTTGTCACTACGAGGACATGTAAAACAAAAAGGTACATGTCTTGCCCTTAGGGCTACCTAGGCCATACCTTAGGGGTGACTGATGTGTAATAAAAGGGCAGTTTAAGACTTGGCAAGCATTCAGAAATGGGAAAACCAAAGGAAATGATGGACGGAGTGTTCACAATACAAACACTCACCCCCAGTTAACTGATCTGGGTTTAATCCATCACCGTTCTTTTGCTCACTCCGCCACCCCAGGTCAGACATGGCCATATGCAAATCAGTCTGACCCTGTGCCTCATGGGAACAGTCCAGCCCGAACTGCCAAGCCTTCCCTGGACCGGAAACAAGCTACAGAGGACCGGTTTCTGGCATTTCAGCCGTCTTCAGCCCGGCTTGTTTGAATCCAGTGGCAAAGTGAGCAAGGGACTCACGTCTGAGCATACCCTGCCAACTTATGGAGAACAAAGAAAAACCAAAGGAAATGATGGATGGAGTGTTGACAATATAAACACTCACCCCCAGTCAACTGATCTGGGTTTAATCCATCACCGTTCTTTAGTTGGGGGTGAGTGTTTGTATTGTCAACTCTCTGTCCATCACCCCCTTTGGTTTTTCTTTGTTCGCCCTAAGTTGGCAGGGTATGCTCAGACGTGTGTCCCTTGCTCACTTTGCCACTGGATTCAAGCAAGCCCGGCTGAAGACGGCTGGGATGCCAGAAACCGGTCCTGGGAAGCTTGATTCCGGTCCAGGGAAGACATGGCTTGGCAGTTCGGGCTGGACTGTTCCCATGAGGCACAGGGTCAGACTGATTTGCATATGGCCATGTCTGAACTGGGGTGGCGGAGTGAGCTAAAGAACGGTGATGGATTAAACCCAGATCAGTTAACTGGGGGTGAGTGTTTGTATTCTCAACGCTACGTCCATCACCCCCTTTGGTTTTTCTTTGGTTTTTCTTTGCCACTGGATTCAAGCAAGCCCGGCTGAAGACGGCTGGAATGCCAGAAACCGGTCCTGGAAAGCTTGATTCCGGTCCAGGGAAGACATGGCTTGGCAGTTCGGGCTGGACAGCAGCGGCCAGACCAGCACTGCAAGGGGAGTATCTGTTGAAGTTTTTGACCGGCAGGGCTGCGAGCTAGCAGCGTGGGGACTCCAAGGTCCAGGAGCCCACGCGCGCCCATCTCCATCTGGGCTGCTCTCCCTGCCGGCCCCTCCCCCACCTGAACACTCTTAAGGTTTCTCCGCGCATTTCCTCACCGGATCGCCTCTTTGACCTTCCTGACACCAGCGGACTAAGGAGTCTTGTTCTTCACCGGGAGCCCACAGAGCCTGCTGCTGCCGCCTCTCCTCGCCGGACCCGCTTCGCGGGTCCCGCTTCGCGGACAGCAGCGGCCAGACCAGCACTGCAAGGGGAGTATCTGTTGAAGTTTTTGACCGGCAGGGCTGCGAGCTAGCAGCGTGGGGACTCCAAGGTCCAGGAGCCCACGCGCGCCCATCTCCATCTGGGCTGCTCTCCCTGCCGGCCCCTCCCCCTCGGCCTCCAATCCGATCACTACAAAAGTCATACAGCCTCCCCGCTGCGCGGGAGCGCGCGGGAGCGTCCAGGGAGAAGCCCGGGACAAGGGCGGGACCGTCTGTGGCCGTCCGGGGCCGAAGGAGTCCGGGCTGGGCCACCCCCCTTGCCAGCACAATTTATCATCTATTTCAGTAAGTGACATAGAAACTCCGGTATCATCTTGTAATTAATATGGCAATGCCTACAAATACAAGCCCTGCAAACAGCCACTTGATGTCTCTTCCAACGGAGCCTGGTCCACTGGCCATCGGTCCCTTAGACAAATTCTTTTTTAATCGCTCATTGACAATAGATAAAGAGTTAACTTTGGCTGAGAAGCGTGCAGAGCGTAGGTTATCCATTGAAATACTTAAGAACTCCACGGACAAGTTTCCAAATTCAGCATACCCTACTTTGGTAACCCCCTTATCATCAGTGAACCTCCCAGTTACATACGAACACTCTGAGGTTCAGGCCGATAAAACAAATAAGAGTGTCTTGGCTGATTCAAATAATCCATGTGGTAGCAAATCTCAATCAACATCGCACCCTGATTTAGGTCTTCAGGTTATATTGGCCAATCCCAAAATCGGGTTCAAAAGGAAACGACCAGCTTCCGCAAAAAAATGCAAAAAGGTGGTCAGACCTCCACAAAAACTCAGGAAGCTACATAAACTTGTGAACACTGGGAAGGTAGTTAATGAACAAGTTCAAAGTACAGGAAGTGCAATATCAACTATTTTTGTATCCCAGGATAGCCAAGACATAGCGGACAATTCTTTTACTGTTCCCAATGTAACAAGTAAAGAAAATGCTGTATTATTTGCAAATGTGCTCCCTGAATTGGAAAAAATGTTTAGACTACTACTTACCCCTATTGAGGATAGAATTGCTAAGCTCGCAGATAGGTTAAACCACTTCGAGCAGACAACATTAGACAATTTCTATTCTACAAAATCCCTGATTAAAGCAAATAGGGCGGAAGCAAACACAAACCCCCAGGTCGTAAATAACCCTCATGTACAGGACAAGGGTAGAAATCCCCGAAATGGCTCTCCTTTACCCCCCAAACAAAACAAACCTCCAGCTAAAGCCACTGTAAAAACTTCAGATAGGGCCGAGAGAGTGACTGCTGGTTCTGAACCATTGCAGTCGACTTCAATACATTCTACTCAGCCCATAATACCTCAGACACAAAATCCACCGGCCGCTGTGAATGTTGAGGCTATATTGTGTCAACAAGTGGGCACAGTACCTACATCTTTAAACGTAACCAATAACACACGCATAGCTCCTAACATCCCGGGGGGAGGAAACGGGGCTAATGTACGCCAGCCGGCAGGTAAATCTCTAGCGTCGTCCCAAGCAAATAATAAACTACAGGTGCAGAAGCCTGCCCTCCAACTCGTTCCCCAAGTTCCCAAACCTACCCCACCGTCCTTGCCAAAGCCACCCCAAAGAAAACCTCCAATTAATCTTACTCCAGACTCCTTCCCCTATGTGGCAGTTCTTATCAATGTACCACCCTTACCCCCAGGGCAGAAAGAAAATTTCCAGATGCTTAAAAACAAGACCATGCACTGGTTAAAGGAAAACCGTCCTCTGCCGGGTGATATTGACGGGCTAATAATAGGGGCAAGGAGAATTGACTGGATGGGTTACACACCAAAAACCCTGGGGGGGGATTGTATTGTGGTTAATTTCCAAGACCCTAGGGTGGTGGGATGGATAACAAGGCAGGGATGGGGAACAAATAAGGGTGGTATTGGTATTGTGGACCTTACCTTTTTTTACCCCCGACCCTCAAGTGTAACTACAAGTTTACTCAACGAGCCCCTAATCCCCCCTACTGTATCATGGCCAGTTAATCCTTTACCACCTCCACCTGCTGGTTATAATCATACCTTACACACATATTACAATCCCTATGTAGGTGGGCAGGATTTGGGCTGGGGGTATTGACATACTGGTATTGATAGCTTAGGTGGGATCTTAAAAGAAGTAGAAGGGTTACGTGATGCTTGTGATAATACCATTGCCACAAATCTATTGGTGAACAATACTGAGGCGGGGTGTGTGGCTGAAGAAGGTGGCTTAAGACAGGGAATACTAAACACAAATGTCTTATACCCAGTAATAGATGATCTAACTGTGAACCCAACAGATGACTTAGAAAGGCTGACTAGTCCTATGGTAAGTCCAATGTCAACCCAAGTATTTCCACCTGTCAAAGCTAGGGACGGGAAAAATGTAGACATTGGTAAACTTTTATCTTGGAATGTCGCCGGGTTGGCTAGCAAGTTGGATTCCCAATCCTGGGTGGATTTTATAAGTGGCTTTGACATATGTTGTTTTCAAGAGACCTGGGCTTGCGACCCACTCTTTTGCCTAGGTTACTTGAATTATTGTATACCAGCCTTAAAAGGGGGAAGAGGGCGGCCTAAGGGAGGTCTAACTGTTTGGGTTAGGCAGGATCTGCACACCAACATAAAAATCCTGGACGCAGGAAACATTGATCTGCTAGCATTAAGAATCTCCGTTGCTAAGGGCCAACCAATAGATTTATATAATGTTTATGTGAGAGGAGACAAAGCAACAAATTTATCCACTATTGAGTTGTTGTCTGATGCCATGGAGGCCAATTCCCAGGAAAATGTAAAGATAATTGTTGGGGACCTAAACAGGACTTTTGAACCCTTGGACTGTACAAATGACCTTATGGAGAGTGAAGAGGATAATCTTTGGGGAGTACCACCTTTAAACCTAAAACCTGTGAAGCGATGGACAAAAGAGATCTTATTGCTAAATGGAATCTGTTTGGAACATGGTCTAAGAGCTCTCAACGGCAGGACACTTGGTGACAAGGAGGGCTGCTACACTTTTGACAATGGTATTAATAGGAGCCGAATCGATTATATATTGTGTAGCCTCCAGCTGTGGAATGGGGTTGTTGACATGGCTGTTAGGCCCCGGGTTGAAAGTGACCACAACCCCCTATGTGTGTCCCATAGGTGGTGGAATACCGGTTCAGGAAACCCTATTGAGACACACGATGAAACCCCTCTTTTAAGTAACGATGAGCGAAGGCTAAAATGGCCCAAGGTACTAGCAAATGAGGCCACTATGGCATATATTAACAATGAGGTTGATCGTGCAATTTCCGCGATTGAAGCAGCAGTCCCTGTGGTCCCAGGGGACAACGGCATCACTGAAATCCACAATAAGTTATTCTCCCTTTTAAGACCATGTTTCTTCATCAAGAAAAGAAAAGGGAAGAAAACTAAGGAAGTGGGTAGGTGGTTTGATAACCACTGTAGAATAGCTCGACTAGACCTGGGGCATGCTATAAGGAACAGGGACCGTGCCGCAGTGATAAAGAATAGGAAACTGTACAAATTAGCCATCTATCGTGCCAAAAAGAAATGGGACGAAGACCATTGGGCCCAATTAAAAGAAGCCTCTGATAACAAAGACTCAATGTTATTCTGGAAAATTATCAAGTGGGGTAGTGGTGCGGGCCCAGCAAAACCTGACAACAATGTACCAGTGGAAGCCTGGGTCGATTACTTCGGACCACAGTACGCGGAAAGCAACAAACCCGTGGCAGTCGATAATGTAATACCGGTTTATGCAACCGAAGATCTATTCTCCCTTAGAGAGGCGGAAATTGCCATCTGCTCCGCGAAATGTGGGAGGGCGCCAGGTCCAGATGGTATCCCCCCTGATATTTTCAAACACGATGTGACTAGATGGGCGAGATACACCCTCCTTGTAGCAAACGCTCTAGCAAAGGGGGCAGTGGTCCCAGATATTTGGAAGGGTGCAACCATTATCCCCATCCACAAGAAGGGCGATCGCTCATTGCCTGCAAATTATAGGCCTATAAGTTTAATAGCCACTATTCAGAAAATTGTTGGGAGAATGGTAACCAACCAGCTAATGGACTGGGTAGAAGATAACAGCGCCCTCTCCCCATACCAAGCGGGATTTAGGCGAGCGACTAGTACCATTGACCAGGTCTTCCGCTTCACTATATTGCGGTGGAAGACCATTGAACTGGGAAGGGGCTGCCTGTACGTCGCGTTTGTCGACCTGCGGGCGGCGTTTGATCTAGTTCCCCGGTACAAGCTATGGTCGGTTCTCCAAAAGCTGGGGATTCCTGCAGATCTGCTAACATTAATCATGCGACTGCATGAATCCAATTCCGCTAGAGTCCAGTGGGGTGGAAGTAGGGAGACAACATTGGATTTCCCTGTGGAAAGGGGTGTTCGGCAAGGCTGTTCCATGGCCCCTCTACTTTTCTCGTTATTCATTAACGGGATAGTCGAGAGAATGCTGAAGGCTAGTGTAGATGCCCCATCGTTAGCGGACACCAGGGTTCCGATCCTGATGTTCGCTGACGACACTCTTATTCTGTCTAAGACCCCCATGGGGCTGCAACGTGCATTAAGCATTTTTGATGCTTTTTGCATGGAGCACGGGCTAGAGGTAAACGTAGGAAAAACTAAACTAATGGCCTTCTCTGCAGGACGCAGGAGTCATCCCAAGATAACCCTAAATAACAGCATGCTTGATATAGTTAATGAGTTTACGTATTTGGGAGTGCAGATCGCGGGGGGGACTGGCTGGACGCACCATGTGAATAAAGTAGTCCTAAAGCACCAGCAGCTTTCAGGTGTTCTAAGGGGGGAACACCGTAAATCAAAAACAAAACCTATAAAACCCGCAATGGCAGTGTATGATGCGAAGGTTTTGGGTGCCACTCTATACGGCGCGGAACTATGGGCTTGGGATAGTCTGGTGGCTCTTCAGACTTCCGAGAACAAGTTCATGCGAGGGATTACAGGACTTCCACAGAGCACCCCCCTAATCCCACTGTTCTTGGAGCTAGGCAGACGTACGATTGTTGACAGAGCTCGATTGCGCCCAGTTCTTTACTGGAGACGTCTTTGGACGACTCCAGAAATAAGACAATACGCAGAGGGCCTTCTGTGGATAATCAAGGAAGATATCTTCCATAAGATAAAATGGTTAAAACACCTGAAGACCATGTTGGTAAATCTAGGGTTTTCGAATCTTTGGAACAACCCCGAGGGAGAAATCTTCCCAAGTAAAGAAGCCCTCAAAGAGCAATATTGGGATTGGGTGGGAGGTAAGATGCTGAATGACACCAGGGCAGACTCTATGTCAGGTCGTTTCCTGGAGACTAAAGTTTTTCCTGTCCTAGAAAATTACTGGGATAACATCACGGTACCTATGGACAGGAAACTTGTCTTTCAGTTAAGGTCAGGATCTATCCCCCTTAAGAAATTGACATCTGGCTGGCACAGACCCACTAACAACTTATGTCCTGCTTGCGAAAATGCCGAGGAGAGTATAGGCCATTTTCTCTTCGCATGTCAAGCCTAC
Organism: Lissotriton vulgaris; assembly: GCF_964263255.1. Taxonomy (NCBI): domain Eukaryota; kingdom Metazoa; phylum Chordata; class Amphibia; order Caudata; family Salamandridae; genus Lissotriton; species Lissotriton vulgaris. The sequence goes on from NC_141691.1 coordinate 479,378,554, forward strand.
GTAAATCCGAGGAGGAAATGGCTCTCGCCGGTATGCAAAAACTTGGGGACACGAGACAGCGCAGTGGCCTTAAGAATCCTATGCACAACAACCCAGGATTCGATAGTCATAGGGGTAGCCAAATACATGGGTTGGGCTTGGGCGATAAGACGACGGTCCTTGGGGGGTAGTAGGTAACCAGGTATTCCCTTTTTAACAAATTTTTATGTAATATTATTGGTATAAATTGCCCTATATGTAAATGTAGTATGAGCTGCACTGTGTTTAATGAATTTTTAGTCTGTGATTATGTATTTGTGTAACTGTTTTGATTTTATGTGCTTTTATGAGAATTGTCTCGAATAAAGCTTATACAAACAAACGATAGCCCCTACAGGGCATCCCCAAGGTGAAAGCCAGGCATCCCGCCGCGGGGGGCCGTTGTGGAGATTAAGCAAGCTTAATGCCCAGAGTTGCAGAGTGTGAACCCATGATTAGGTCAGGCACCGAAGCGAGAATTATCAAGTCCATGGACATTTGAGCTCAAGACCCTGCCGCGTCGGGAATTGAACCCTGGTCCCGGGTTTGACCTCTACTTCAGGGTCTGCCTGCTCTAACCAGTGAGCCACACTTCTCCACTAAACCGAGTATTGGTTTCAAACCATTGTTTCAACAGAAATGTATTTGTGAACAAAGGATTTAAAATGGTGTAACCTACCAGGGAACTTAACAGGAGTGCAAAGGGAACCATAATTCCAGAAGGGCAGAGTGCATTCATTCGATGGATGCTAAACACCCTGGATCAGAGGGCGGTGCTGAGATTTGGGGGACTCTCTAAATAACTGTGTAGTGCACTTAATTAACACACATTTAGCTCAATATTTTCACATAAGGTTTTCTTAAACCGCTGTCCTTATCTCACATCATACAAATTGTTTTCTATGACCTCTCGTGTTACATTCCCGGTCAGAAGTAAAATGGTTTATTCTTTTTTAAATGTTTCAAACGTTGAGGTATTTCCACATCTAAATTGTTACATCTTGATTTTAAAATGCTAATTTGCTTTATTAGGAGAGATTCAGGTCTTTTCAGTTTCAGCAAACTGAGCATAGAAATTTCAATGAACCGCTCTTACCTTCATGCTTTTCACTATTCTGTTTTCCTATTGGATATTCAGAAGCCAATGCTTCCCAACCTTTTTAGCACCACAACCCAATAATTAGAACAACAAACTTTAGCAACTCACCTACTTTTAATGGACATGAAGCGGAGCCATTTTTAGAATGTAAATTTAGCATCGTGTGATAGCGCATTGTCATTTACACACAGCATATTTTCCTTTCAAATGGCCTCAAAATACAGTTTTATTGCTAACACTATATAGAATACAAATTATAATGTGTGGCAATTGGGTTTCTGTGAATGTTTATCATTGGTGTATCACCTAGTGCAGTGTGTTGATTTGTTTTGATCGTATCAACAATTGTTTCCCGCACACTCCAAGATTTAAAAAAATGGTGCTTCATTTTTGCTTACTTAATTGCTGAATGCATTCATTTCATTTACAAGTATTTACATTTTGCTGTGTTACAAAAAAACAACATCCTACCGCCTTACCTTTCAAACTCCCTGTACTCCAGCAAGATTGTCATATAATTCACTTAAAAAACCTCTCTCACTTTGCTGTCAGAGAAAAAAAAGTGAACACCAATCCTTCAAGTATAATCATTAATGTGTCTAAAGGCATAGCATGACATTTGATCTCTGTCTTTGAAGCACCAGTAAACGTGACAAGATAAACACAGAAGTTCAAGGCATCTTTATTTATTGCTTTGACTGTCCCGACCTATCAAAAATCGTCTCACTCCCCACCCGTGGGTCAGGAGCCACAATTTGGGAAACCCTGACATAATCATTATTCTTAATGGCTTAGCGATGTTCCATTATACCCTTCTTCAATTAAAACGTATTGTTTTCTTTGTAAAAGCTAGTTGACAGTGTACACCACATATTCTTTATCATATGATATCTTCTTTTTAATTGTGTATATTTCGTATTTCCATGTTATGCTCTGTCGGAGAACACCCCATGTTTACTTGCCTTGTACAGATTGTTAATTTTTATTATTATTATTATTTTGTTAGTTTAATTGATGTTAAGCATTAAACCTGTTTTATTCATTAGTGACCTCTGAAAAATGGTATTTAAATTGCACACTAGTGTAGCAAAACTGCATGTGACATTCATCCACTTTTTTTTAATTCCCAAAAATATTTGAGTGCATTTTATATTGAAAGCAGTCACAAATCTTGCTTTCATTCTTCTGTGTGTATTTGCATATATTAAAAGAGCATTATAAATAGACACAAAGTGTTAAAACTATATGTTTTTGTATTTGAATCAATGTCGGTAATGCAGGCTGATCTTACCGCCACTCTATTTCTTTAGAGTTCCCATCCTAATAGTAAAGGCTTAACATAGATGAATCTCATTTACAATTTAGAACATCATATGCATGTGGATGTAATGTAAATGTGATTTATAAAGTGCAAACTCATGTCCGAGGACGTCTTGGCCCTATCAAAGTCTAATTTTGGCTGCAGCAATATCCTTGTTGCATCAAGAAAGTGCGCAAATACCTTCTACTCCTGTGTGAACAGCCAGGTCTTTAGGGCTTTTTTGAAGGTAAGTGGAAAGGGGAAGCTTTTAGTGTCAATGGGAGACTGTTCCAAAGCACGGCAGTGGTCCCAAAAAAGCTCTTTTTACCCAAAGTAGCCCTCCTAAATGAGGGGACAATCGGGTTCCTAGCAGAGCCTGAACAAAGCGTCCTTGCTGGGACGTACCATTTAAGTTTCTTCTTAAAATGGTCTGGCCCGAGTCCGTGCAGTGATTTATAGGCCAGACAAAGAGCCTTAAATCTACAGCGTTGCTTGACTGGCAACCAGTGTAACTTCCTGATGGCTCCTCTAGCCGACTCGTATTAAGGGAATTTTAAAAAGGAAATGAGCAGCAGTGTTTTGCAATAGATGCATACCTTGCCGGAAGTACACACTGTAAATTGTAAGCCAAAGGTTTTCTGTGCTTTTTGTCTGTTTGTCCTGTGGATAATATAAGCATGAAAACTTGTTGTCTTGACCACAAATAACATGTCTTGGATGCTTGCAAAACTCTGTAGCATATATTGACTACGCTACTTCTTAAAATGTGGTGTTTTAAAGGGTCCATCCTTGTTTTTCATGGTATATCACCAGGACCTATGAATGGGTTGCTTAACTAGACGAACAGAGCAGTTATAGGAAACCCTCCTCGGTGTCTTTGATTCTCTTCGTACAACTTCTGATCTTTATCCTTTTTATGTTTGAAAGCTTTATTAAGAGTATAGGGTATATAACAAAAAGTGACATCAATAGCAACTCAGATTCAAATGTGAGGGAGAAATATATGGAAAGAGCTACAGACTACTGATGACAACATAAGAACTAAAAGCATTTTCTAAATTTTAAGGGGGGTGCAGGAGGGAAGGAAAAACAGGAGGGAGGGAAGATAGCAATTAAGCTAGTATAAATCATGCTTACATAAACTATAATTGCATATAAATCAGGTGTACGTTAACATAAAGGAATGCACAAGATCGAGAAATTCAGTAGAATACAATATAAACTGTGAATTTCAAGAAATAACACTACAGGTGAGAGTACGAATCTTCAGGGAGGTTTAAAATTCTCGGAGGAGAGGGGAGTGTAGGTCCCTTTGGCCGATTGATCTAGATATAAGGTAAAGGGCAACCAATATAATTCGACTTTGCGAGGAGGTTTACAAGGGGAGGCAAAGGCAACATCAAGTCTATGGAAATTACATAATGAATTCCACCAACAACTGATGGAAATTTTGGTGAGGGATTTCCAGTTGGAATGCAAGAGCTATCATGAGGTCGAAAAGACTCCGGGAGTGTGGCGGAAGGTGTAAAGATTCCGAAAGGCTCCCCAAAAACATAAGGGTATTGGAATAAGGGACAGAGAGTGTAAAAATGCGTGCAATGAAAGTCCAGACCTGCTTCCAGAAAGCTACTACGGAAAGACAGAAAAAGAGAAGATGAAGAAGATCGGCATCAGGTAGATTACATGTCCAGCAATTAGAAGTAGAGGAAGAGAAAGCGAGAGAGAGATAAAGTCTATGATAAAGGAAAAAGATAGATTGAGTGAGGGAGGCAGATCGAGAAGTCTTCAGAGTTCTAGACCATAGTTTATACCAGGTAGAAACAGGCCACGAGCAACCAAGATCCTTTTCCCATGAGAGTTCCAATTTAGTCTTGGGACATGTAGGGTTGGGAGCAGAAAAGAAACGATATATAAGAGAAGCCTTAGGAAAAGTGGCAAGAATAGCAAGAAGAGCGGAAGGAGAAAGAGGTGAATCAGCAGACGATAGAGAATAGTAACGGTCTAAGATGAGTTCCATCAGAATATAGTATTTCTGGGAAAACGATCGGGGACAACGAAACTTCTCTTGAAATTGGGGGAAGGAGCAAGGTGACGAGCCATCGAAAATTTGATGAACCCAAATAATACCCTTCGACCTCCAAGAAGACCAAGCAAGGGGTCTGTTCTTTAGTAATATAAGCAAATTATACCAAATGGGCGAAAGTAGAAAGGATTCACGGGACGCACTCAATGGGGACAGCAAAGGCTTCAATAGAGAGGAAGTGTGTTTAAACAATGGAAGGGCAGTAAAAGGAGATTTAGAGGTAAACCTAATTACATCTTGAAAAGCAAAGGGCGATAATAATGAGCGCTCAATATGAAGCCAGAGGGGTGAAAAAGAAGAGAGCTCTGATGACAACCATGTAGAGGCTTGACGTAGGGAAAAGGATTTATGGTAAAGACGGAAATCGGGAAAGTTGACTCCTCAGTTTGATTTGCCTTTGCGAAGAGCTGATAAGGATATCCAAGCCTTTTTTTGCTTCCAAAGAAATTTGGATAAAAGAGAGTCGATACGATTGAAATAGAGAGCCGGAATATGGACAGGAAGCATAGAAAGCAAATAGATCAGAATTGGGGCGATCATCATTTTAACAGAATCATGACGACCCCACCAAGAAAGGAATAAGGGGTTCCAAGAGGTAAAAAGATGTTCTATTCTAGAAATAACCGCGGACATGTTCAATTTAACAGAGGATGCAATAGAGTTGGAAAAAAGAACCCCGAGATATTTTATTTTAGTACTATTTCACGCAAAACCAGTGTAAGAGAAAAAATGTGGAAGACAAAATTTAGTTAATGGGAGAATTTCCGTCTTATCAGAGGTAATTTTATAGCCAGAAACAAGAGAACATTTTTCAAATTCAGCCAATAAAGAAGGGACAGAAACCTCTGGGTCTGAAATAAATAGAAGAATATCCTCAGCATATGCCGAGAGTTTAAGTTGCTGATCACCGTATGGGAAACCAGAAATAGAGGGATTGTTGCGAATAGAAGAGAGAAAAGGTTCTAGAGCTAACACAAAGAGAAGGGGGGAGAGAGGGCAACCCTGTTGAACTCCTCGTTGGAGTGTAAAAAGGAAGGTGAGTTGGCCATTAACAAGAACTGAACCTTTGGGCATAGAGTATATCAAAGAAATAAAGGAAATACATTTAGGGTCAAAACCGTGCCATTTCAAGGAAGCAAGTAAAAAAGACCAGTCCACCCGGTCAAAGGCTTTTTCCGCGTCCAATGAAATAGCTGCCAGGGGGATAGAGAGAGAAGAAGCTTTATTTAAAACATTAAGGAGAAGTGTAGAGTTATCCGAGGTAAGACGACCCTTGACAAAGCCACACTGTTCTTTTCCAATGAGGTGTGGCATGAAGGGATCAAGACGAAGAGCGAGCAATTTGGCAAACAGTTTATAGTCCACATTAACTAGTGAAATTAGGCGGTAATTTTTACAAAATTTGGGATTGCGGCCATCTTTGGGAATAAGGCAGATAGTAGCATCTTGAAAGGAGCCTTGGACAATACCAGAAGAACAAAACGATTGGAAGAGGACAAGGAGCTTCGGTAATAGGAGGTCAGAAAAGTGCAAATAGAATTCAACGGGAAAACCAATAAACAAAGAAGGGGGTTCCCCGAGGATTGCTTAGTGATATGGCAGGAGATTGGGGGGTAGAAACCAATGAAAAGAAAAGGAGAGTACCCTGCCTCAGGATAAATAGGCCCTAATTAAAGGGTCCAAAGGATATACATGGAGGGGTGATTCACCTAGAGTTTGACACGAACCATCACAATTAAATGGTCAAATAGAATAGGCTATACAATTCATGGAATAACATCTTGACATTTTCAGCACAGGAACCATCGTTGTGTTGTACTTGCAAGGAGTAGAAAAACTGAATGATAGAATGAATGATGTATGATATTCGTTTAGTTAGAGTGGGGAGTGAGTGTGAATGAGACGGTGTCTATAAAACATTGGCCTTTACTGGGTGGGACAAATTTCCCTTATGTCTATTGTCTGTAGAAAATTGTCTGTTTTATTTATGGTATATATGCACTATCGACATACTGAAATAATGAAAAAATCTTTTTTATCTATGTGATTAGAAAACAAAAAATAATAAAAATATATATTTTTCATCATGAATTGTATAGCCTATTCTATTTGACCATTTAATTGTGATGGTTCGTGTCAAACTCTAGGTGAATCACCCCTCCATGTATATCCTTTGGACCCTTTAATTAGGGCCTATTTATCCTGAGGCAGGGTACTCTCCTTTTCTTTTCATTCAACGGGAAAACCGTCCGGGCCCGGTGTTTTGCCTTTAGTAAGAGAAGACAAGGCAGTGGAAAGTTCATGTAGGGAGAAGTCTTTTTCAATACTGGAGAATTGGAGCTGGGAAGTGTCGGGTCTGGGTAGATTATCAAAATAAGACTGAAGAAGGGCCGGCATAGGGGGGGCTTCCGGGGTTTACAAAGATTTATAAAAAGATTGGAATTGGGCAAGAATGTCCTTGGCCGTATGAAGGAGAGTGTTAGTAGGGGAGTAAATAGACTCAATAAAATTACGCTCTTTACAAGATTTAAGGTAGTTAGCAAGGAGTTTGCCAGATTTATTACGCCCGCCATAATAACGTGCACTACTACGAAGAAGGATGGAAGAAGCAGAGTCAGTGGTAAATTTATTAAATGCAATCTTAGCTTGAAAGAGGTCAGAGGACATGTGATTAGGAGAAGAGGTATAAAACTGATGTTCCAGAGCCTTAATATGAGCTAAAGCAACCTTCCGCTTTTGGAGAAATTGCTTCTTTTTCCTAGAAACAAAGTCAATAATGAAACCCGTGCTGTAGCTTTGAACGAATCCCAAAGGACATGAGGGGAGATGTGAGGGTCAGAATTGAGTGGGAAAAATTCACCAATGAAGGAACGGAAAGAGGAGGAAAAAACAGGGTCGGTTAACAAAGAGGAATTAAAGCGCCAGCGAGAGGATTTAGGAGGAGGAGGAGGAAGCAAGTCAAAAGTAGTGACAACGGGGGCATGGTCTGAAATTACAATAGGTTCAATGGAGGAGGATAAAAGGTTTTGAGTGAGGGAAGAGGAGAGAAAAATATAGTCTAGACGAGAAAAGGAAGCATGGGGGGAGAAAAGAAAGAAAAATCTAGCGTGTCTGGGTGAGTGAGTCTCCAAGAGTCAGAAAGATGAGCTTGTGTAATCATGTCTAGAAATTGTTTGTGGGGTTTATGTGGGACAAAACGGACCGAGGATTTGCGATCCAAAAAGGGATCAACTATTTGGTTGCAGTCACCTCCTAGAAGGAAAGAATCAGCATGATGTTGAATGCATTTGCTAGTGATCATCGGCCAAAAGGAAGGGTCAAAGGCAGTGGGACCATAGACATTAAATACTGTAAGGGGTATTGCATTGATAAGCAGTTTAGCTAAAACCCAACGACCGTCTACATCTTTTTCTTCTGACATTATCTTACATTTGAGTTTCTTATGAATTAAGATAGCAACCCCATTTATTTTATGAAGTGATGGAGAATATAAAACAGTACCCACCCAACTTCTTTTCAATTTTAAAGATTCTAAATCATTAAGATGGGTTTCCTGGAGAAGGACAATGTCGGGATTATAAGAAGATAAATGAGAGAGCACTCTCTGCCGTTTGATGGTATTATTAAAACCTTTCACATTCCATGAAACAACTCATGTCAAATACAAAAAATGGAAGAAAAATAGCATTTATGAATAAACTAGAGGATGAAAAAAAGAACTGGAAAAGAGAAGAAAAGAGGTAAGTGGGAAAGAGAAAAAGAAAAAGAAGTAGAGAAGGGAAAGGAGAAGTAGAAAGACAAGGGAAGACAGATAGAGATAGGAGACAGTACAAATCCAGAAGGATGACTGTAAACAACATACCTGAAGGGGAAATACGAAAGGGAGAGGAGGGGGTGACGACACTCAACAAGATGAACCAGCCAAGGAACAGGGACCCGGCCGCACCGGGACATCCTAGAGCCACAGAAGGAGGGAATCACAGGACGATTGGGATGATAAACAAAAGATCTGTGGAAGGGCAGAAAAATGATTAGAAACAAGATCAGGACAGCAAAGTACAATCGGAAAAGCACCAAAATCAGCATTACATAAGAGAAATACAAGAGAGAGTATAAACAACTGCAAACAAATGAAGTACAACAATCGCAAGAAAGGTATAAAAGAGAGAGGAAAAAAACGCCAAAACAGAAAAACAGAAAACATGAAGACAATTATATGACATCAGAAACACTGGAAACAGGTCAGCCACTCGATGGAGAAGGAGAAGTGTCCATGCTGCCACCATTTTGCAGAAGGATAAAGTTCCTCAGTTCTCCGGGATCCTGAAAGGTCCAAGTCTTATTCTGATGTGTGACTTTAAAGATTCAGGGGTGGAACAGGCCATATCTTGCTCCAAGGGAGCGCAAAGATGAACGAATGTAATATAATGTAATGTAATGTAATGTATGTGGTCTTGTAAAGCGCACTGCTGCCCTGAGGCGTCGTGGCGCTGTAGACCGCTGGGGAACCCATCCTGGCTATCCCTGTGAGATGGTCCCTAGTGGGTATCTCCAAGGTGAAACCAGGCATCCCCAGTGAATGTGGGGGGCCATTGTAGAGATGAGGCAAGCTAATGCCCAGAGTTGCCGAGTGTGATCCCTGTTTAGAGTAGGCACCGAGGCGAGAATTATCGAGTCCGCTGACCCTGGTCCACGACCCTGCCGCGTCGGGAATTGAACCCTGGTCCCGGGCCGTTCTCTGCTTCCGGGTCTGCCGCCTCTAACCAGTGAGCCACACCACTCCACGAAGAGAAAGGAATTCCTTCCGTCTTGCTGCCGTGGCAATGGAAACATCTTGAGTCAGGAATACACGTTGACCCAACCACGACACTTGTCGCTTAGCTCTGACAGCCGAAAGGACAGCAAGTAAATCTGTGAATTTCAGGAAAAGAATAATGACTCCGCGTGGTTTTGTAGATGTAGTTGAGTGAGGGCCAACTCTGTGGGCTCTTTGAATACTGAGGGCAGTAGACGGCAACATGTCTAAAAGCTTTGGGAGGAAGGATGTAAAGAAAGTCACCGGATCATCACCTTCCAAAGATTCTGGTAAGCCATAAATACGAAGGTTGTTCCTCCTATTTCGATTTTCCAAATCCTCCGTGTGTTGCTGGAGGGCGAGAACCGTTTTCTCCAAGGAGGAGATACGTTGCGAATTAGATTGGGTCTCAGGAGTTTGTTGTTTAACTAAGGTAATTCGGGCATCCATGACTGACCAATTCTCTTTCAATAGTTGCATGTCCTTGCTTATTTCTTCGATAAATGGGCGCAATGCACGTATCTCTTCCAGAATCTGGTCTATAGAAGATGATGATAAAGGTTTTTCAGGAGAGGGAGGATCCTACTTAAGGCGTTTGGAAGAAGACGCAGGAGGTGAAGTTTTAGTGGAGACAGACTGTGTGACTGAAGATCGATGGGGTGCTGAGCCGGCCATTTTTGGTGTTGAATCCGGAACACACAGTGAATCTGAAGATGACAGGAGAGAAGATTTAGAAGGTTCAAAGAGAAACTTCGGTTTACGTAGACTGACCATATGAGCACAGGGGAGTGAGGCTCCTGAAGGTTTGGTGAAGAAAATAATGAAAATGCAGTTATCAGAAGAGAGTATAGCACTTAAGTCCCAGAGAGGTGAGAAAACTGATAGGATACCTTAGGAAGCGCCACACCTGAGGAAAAAACCAGGCACAAGGAGCAAGAAATAGCTTCAAAAGTTCAAAAAATTCAAATGGCGTCAAAATAAGCAGCAAATGACTTGACCAACCACATCCTCAGTTGAGATATACAAGGTAGAGATCAGAGCTCCTCAAAACAAGTCAGCTTGAGACGTCAGGTAAAGGCAGCAGGCATTGGTCACATGAAGCCATGTAGATAGAAGGACGTGAATGACGACGACCCACTCAGCATGGAGAGATGCAGTATTGTTAGAGAGTTGCACAAGCGAGACAGCATACTGAGAGGCCAGAGGGTAAATGAGAAAAAGTCTCTGCTGTACACATGGAATTTCAAGCCGTCACATGAGAACCAGGACAGGAGACGTTATATAGCATCTCTTGTAATTGGTTTTAAAATTCATACATAGGGGCAGGTTGTTAAAGGAAGCTGCAAAAGCCTTCAAAGCGATGGGAGTAGCCTAGAGAGGCGCGTCAGTCTTGCGGAGCATCCTAAACACCGATATACTAACATGCGGCGCTTCAGAGAGAGCACTTAAGATGGCGGAGCTCCGCTTCTGAGGAAAAACGGGTCGCGCATAAATAATCGCGGAACTCGCTCACCGGCACAGAAGAAAGATCTTAAATGAAGCAGCAGGTGCTCCAGTTTCACATTCCGACGTCCTGCATCGACGAGGAAGTGAATTTCACAGGAGAATTCAAGAAAGTTTGTCCCGGTATCAGAGAGGTCCCGCACTAGGCAGCCATCTCGTCGGCGCCAAAGCCACGCCCCCTGATCTTTATCCTTTTGATTACATTTAGATTCAGTTTCTTTCATTTTCTATAGAAACCTATATTGCTCAAAGGGGTCCAAAACCTATTTTACAGGGCTGACAAATAGCTGTCTAAGAGAACTGATGTTTCAGTTAAACAAATGGATTGAAAACATTGCTCATTGTTTCTTGGCAGGTTTTCTGATGTGTATGGATTCTTGTAAGGCTAAGAGCTATATCTAGAGAGATGAGGTCTCAGTTGTTTTAATTGGTCTGCTTATATGTGCTGTTGATCTTGAGGTTTAAAAATTAAAAAACAGCAGATTTAATGTTCGTGATACTTGTGCTGTTTATGCAGTTTATTGTAGTTTCATCCCTTTGGGTATAAACCAATCAATCAGAATTTTCAAAAGTGCTGCAAATCACCTGTGAGGGTCTCAAGGAGCTGGAGTCACTAACTGCTTCATGGTCAGCTGTTCAACCGAACAGCCAGGTCCCTGATTTGCCAGAGCGATGAAGCGGTCCTGAGGTGCAGGGGAAGGTCTTTCTAAGCTTTGGCCACCAGGTGTGAGAAGGAGCGTCCTCCGCTGTTAAAGAAAAAGAAATATGGTGATTAGGAATAGGATGAAGAATAAAATACGTGGAGTGTAGAAGGGAAGGAGAAGAGAGGAGAAGTAGGACTTAGGCTACAGAAAGGTAGAGTGGGACGTAAGAGGCTGATGACGAATAGGAAGAGAAAACATATTGTGCTAAAGAACAACCATTGGGATTTAAGTAAAAGTTGTATCATAAACTGGAATGTATGGTTTTAAAATACACCCTCATTTAAACAAGTCCTCCATTTGTAAAGCTTGGTTATCAACACTGTTCAGGCTAAGATTCTAGGAATTCATCAGGTGTTATCTGATGGAAATACATTTGAGAAAAAACTTCATGAGCATTTCATTGAGCTCTGTTGGAAAATGTACATTATCTTCAGAGACCACCATGGCATAAAACTTGTATAAATACAACTTTGTTCTGCATTATTTGTTATGTACAAAGTACTTGTAGTTGTTGTCTCCGTGGGGTAATTTCGTGGTGTTTATTTCACCCTCTAGCCATGTATTTGCCTGTGTGGATGCGATCGCTATGCCAACATCTTGGCTGCTCACTGGCCAGCAAACGGTTTGTTTCGGGTTTGGCATCAGGTGAAGAATGGAAACTTATTGCCACCACGAATCCACCAGAGCCAAAAAGTAGGAAGAAGAAGGGTCAAAATGTTTCAGCACTTGAAAGGCCGAATTCGTCATGGGAAGAGAGGTAAGAACGTCCTTATTATGTTAAAAGACCATATATAGTGGCAATATTTCTTTAAAAAAACATAATGATTTATTGGGAAACTCTTAATAAAAAGGTTCCCACCCCATCACCCTCTAAATTTTCAATTGCCTTGTGGGGTGTTTAAGTAGCAGTCTAACATTGTGGCAGGAAAGAAGATGCTTCTTGTTTCTCCTATGGTGTTTCTACCCTCAGACTCTGGCATCCATTTATTTTCTGCTATTTTGAATAGCTTCCCTATCTTCTCCATTGTAATACTCGAATCTGAAAGCAGGGAAGTGTTAGATTTCTACTGTATATTCTTTTCTTGCAATGAATCATGTTGCTCCTGAGATGCCTCGGCTATAGATTATGTTGGGCTCTTTGAAGGCATTTTGCTAGAGCATGGTTCAAGCTTTTCATCTCTCATCTGCTTCTGTTTGGGATTCATCATGTAACTCTACAGGTGATCGAGTCCCCAGTATGCTAATGTGCCTTTCATAGGCTTGTGTCGTACACCTTGTGCCTGAGGAACCTAGAGGATCTGGCCATGTTATGCTGTAAATGCATATCTGAAGTCTGGTAGGTGTGACACGTAAGGGAGAGGCCAGGAGGAGGGGAGTGTGAGTTTCCACCCCCTTTTCATCTGCTTCACATCAAAAGGTCCTTCCAGTGTGCTGTACTGTGCTGAGTAAGCAAATCTTCCTATTGTCTGTTCCTGCCCCCTCTAGCACTGCACCCAGACTTCAGTGATGCTCCACCCACACTCCTTACAAAGCTGCCAAAGAACCAGGGCCACAGTTCGCCGGTGCTACCATCATCCCTTTAATATTTCTTCCAGCGGTGGGCATGTATTTCCCTAGCTAGTTGCGCTGACACACACTGTCTGTTTTCATCCAGAACATTGGCAAGTTCAGGCATCGGGTGGCACATCAAAGCAGGGTCTTCAAAGGACCGACAATCTAGTGACTATCTATTGGCTCCATCACACATGTGTTGCTCTTTGTATCAGATAGGTTATATCCAGGGCTTTAAGTGGGCGGGGTGCTGTGGGGGGGCTGAGCCCCCCCAGTATTTTTGGGGGGGCCTCGAAAGGGGGCTCTATTTTCGGGCCTCAAAGGTAGGGTGAGCAGATATCCTGGTTTTTGTTTGGTGTTGCTTGTGTCGGTAACATGTCTTGATAGTGAAATACTGCCAATTTCGTTTTTCACTATTGAAAGGCTATCTTGCCTATTGGATAACATAGGGAATGCTGTGTGACATGTTTACCTGCATATCTTCCCATAACGGCAAGATAGACATATGGAATCTGGTATCCCTGAACTCAGAATTTAATTACACATCCTTTAGTGAAGATGGTTTTTAAATTCCAAGTTTGGAAATAGCACTTTTAGAAAGTGGCTAATTTCCTGTTCAACCTTTCTGTGTGCCTCTGCCTGGTTGTGTATTGACTGTCTGGTTTGTAAATATCAATAAACAATGTGCGCTGGATTCTGAGAAAGAACTTATAGCCTGCTTCAGTGTGCTAGATGCAGGCAACTTGCCTTCTGGTGAGGAATGCATTCTTTATGGTGAAACAGAGATCCATAAACTGTGTTCAGAGTTTCAGCTGCCAGCAAGAGCTACTATCCTAGCTTTTAGACTTTTCAAAAATTTTGGTGGAAAGAAAACCCCTGAAGCATTAAAAAAGTTAGTAATTTACATAGAAACCCTGCCAGCAAGTAATGCTGATTGCGAGAGAGGTTTCAGCGCAATTAACTTAATTGCTAGTCCAACAAGGGCCTCTCTTCTTGTAGAGACCATTTCTTCATGCTTATGGGTAAAACTCAGTGGTCCTCCATTTGAATCATTTGACGCAAAGCTGTATGTAAAGAGTTGGCTGGCAAAAGGTAGAAGGTCTGCTGAAGAAAATTATTGTGAGAAACCCCAGCAAAATAGACACAGTGAATATCTTCAAGAGGTTTGGGAAATCCTGCAATAGATTTCTAAGTAATGTAAATCATTAAAAAAATTTTTTTTAAGTGTTTGGTATTTTATGGCTTATATTTAATAAATATACTTTTTTGCCTATTTTATTATCCGTTGCTGGATGCGACTTCATGATTTTCTTAAGCATACAATGTTAGTTATCTTGATTTAGACCACGCCCCTACTCGGATAGGCCACACCCCTTTAAGAAATTTGCAAAGCCCCTTTCAGAGCACCCCCAGTTTTTTTCCCACCTAAAGCCCTGGTTATATCACGTCTAACCACCTACGATCGGTTTTGGGTGTGTCAGGTTTTTTAAATAGGGTAGCCATAAGACTGCTAATTATTCAAAAGGGTGGAAATGAAAATGCCCCTGAAAGGAATTCCCGCTGTCCCTACAACCAAGAATATTTCTTGTCAATACTCCCTCCATTTTAAAACCCTCGGTGATGGCTTCTGGATATGAACAGTCACACATATGTGCTATATTTCATTGAAATTAGAATATGCTATTTATAATGTATTTATAATTTTGTTATTGTGCAATGCAACTGGACAGTAGTTTCTGAGCTTGGGGGAAAATGGCAGACATAAGAAAAATCTAATTTAGTCTAGTCAAAGGCTTGGCACGGGGGCGGTCTTGAAGTAAGTATGATATGTCCTGTAATCAATTTCTTGGTCAAGTGGCAAAGGTGGTGTGTTCCAAAGTGTAAAGCCTTGAATCTGCAGTGGACATCTCCCTTACCACTTATAGCTCATTGGCAGCATCTGTAGTAATTCCTGGGATGCTGGGTTTGGGTGCCTGGTCTAATGGTGAGGAAGCACCAGCATGAATCGATGCACCAATTGTAATAAATATCCGGAATCCTGAGTAGTTTCATTAAAGATTTATTGTAACAAAAACCTCAGCAGCGGTAGCAGTAACATCAACCAACCGGAAACATCTACATCTGATCATAAGATGCCCTGTCCCAACATTCCACAACAATAATACAATTCTTGTTCTCATGTTCTTAGGTAAGGGTTCCCTAACAAGACAAACTAAGCACACCTATTGATAATACATTACAAAGCACAATGCAACACAACTACAGCCAGCACTATGAAGAATCTTCTAAATATAGGAAAGGTTTTTGCAGACAACCTTTTGTGGAACTGACCCACAATAGAGAACCAGAAGAGTAGGAAAAATGTTGATAATGCTTTTCCAGAGGCTAGTACCAAATGTGTGTGCTTTGTAAAGCTTACAAACTCTTTCAGCAGAGATTCCCAGACGGAGTTCACTACAATAATTCATGCAATAAACTGTTATTGTGAGTATGAGGACAAATCAGTAGTGATTTTGCAACAACATACTCTTTGACGGAATTATAGACAATGAACCACATTGTTAGTCATGCTATTAACTTGTCTTATGAAGCAGCACTCAGACTCCGCGATTTCTGACCTTGCTTGGGGAAATTAGACCAGAACCCATGGCGAGGGATCAATTGAACAGTAGAACTGAAGAGTGTCCTAAACTTAAAAGCTTGATCTCTGTTTTCACTGGATTAAGGAAAAGCTAGTTTTAGTTTAAGTGAAGAAAGCATCTTTGCCCATACCATTGCATTTCCTTTGTTTTGTTTTTCAGACTGTCAGATGCTGTAACCCCATTGTGGAGACTCGGGTATGAAGATCAGTTAAAGGTATGGAGAATTTTTTGGGGTCCACTTTGTCTTGTCATCCAGGAATCTGGTAGGCCTGTTGAGTTGCTTCTTTTAATCTCTGTTAGAAAACATGTTTCACCTTGGTCAGTCACGTCTTCTACTTCCCTTCTCTAACTATGTGGAAAATTCTTCTTTAGCAGCTAATATCGTCTTTCTCTGCATTGCGGATCCATGGGTTTCATTTCTTACTGATGTAATTCAAGAAAAATTTGAATTGGTTTTTAGGTCAAATTTGATGATCAGAAGAAAATTTTGCAGACATTGGTATCCCGGCTAAAAGAAGTCAGTGGTGAACAGATTAATGTTCTCTCAACAAGAGAAGATAGTTGCCCTCTTCAACCCGTTGTGCCTTCTGTAAGTGTCACTAGCTGCTACCTTTCTTTGTGTGTCAGATGAGAACTAACAAAGACTTTATTTCCTACCCTGTCCCTTAACCATATCTTAGTCTGGTAAAGACAAACCAACTTTGCTCACATTCTACCACAATCTTCAACCGTAGACTGACCTGACATCCAGCTTCACTGTGCAATTTGAAAATCAGATTGATTTGCCATCTGCAATTCATATATATGTCGCAATATTATTCACTTTGCTTTTTTATTTTATTTACAGCCTTAATCCTCATGGTCATAGTTTGATTCGCGGCGGAACCACTCATTCTTTCCATCTTTCAAAGTCAATAAAATTAGTGCTTTATGTGACAATAAATATCTGTTATTTCAGCGCCAAGATACCCATCTAAGTGAACTTGTGATTTACAAAGAGGAGGCAACAAAATTAAAGGCCACATGCACAAAGATTTGGTCGCAACAATAAGTTAGCAATTATCTACTAATATTTTATGACTAGTAAAGAATTTATTGAACCAATGCATGCACTTATAGATCGTTTAGTAAAATTTTGAATTAGAGTGTGGCATAATCTGACTACCTCATGAATATTAATGAGGCAGGTCACAAATTGTAGCTTACCTCGATTGGTAGCTATCACATGACCGATAGCCTGTTAAGGTCAACAGACCACAATTAAAGTACACTTAAAGGAAATGAGGCTACATCTTAAAGAAAAATGATTACTTTTTAGTAAAGCATGTTTGAGAGTTTGCAGTAGTCCCCTTCACTACTGCTTACTCCCAAACAATTTTTTTATGTTGACAATTTACAAAGGTAAAGAGGGCCCAAGAGGATTCCCTCCCTTTTGCAGCTGAGTTAACATAACAACTTCAGTATTTTACAACCGTATTACAGTTGCAAAATACTGATGTATTACGTACTGAATCAGTATTTGCAATATACCCCTTCCAAACAGCGATTCTGCAAGGGGTCGGACTCCTATTTTAGGAGTTGGTAAAAGATCATCTTAAATTGGATTTGTACATTTGTACTGTCACAAACTGTGAATTAGAGTGGCTGTGACAAATAAAAATGCTTCATACATCTGGGTCAAATTGCTATAGGAATGGCATTCAGTAAAAGTTGAAACAGTGTGAAAGTCTGTTCTAGGTAATCAACGTAAAGTCTTCGAAAATCTATTCAGGAAAAGATCCATTTTTTAATCAGAGGATTAGTGGGAAAATTTGATGAAAGGACACATCTTGTGGATTATTAATTGCTAATGACATCTTTAAGTGGACATCATTAAGTGGTAAATGATAGCTGGAGAGTGGCGGGTTCTTCATATCATGGTATATTGCTGAGCAAGTTGGACTGGTGTTGGAAAAGCCACAAAAGTAGCTTACGCACTGGAAGTAGAGTTAGGGGGTGTCACTTTTGCCGTACATTCAAAGGAAAAGGTCAAATGTCAGGTGTAAATATTCACAAACCCGATTTCCACACACCATCGTTTGTGTGCTATACATTTTTACCAGTAAAATAGCATGTTTATGCACATTTAGTGACCGTTTCAATGGTAAATGTGTGCTACGACACTTGTGTTGCAGAAATGTACTGTCAGCTACATACCAGACCCTTTCCACTCTCCTGATAAATGAGCTACACTTGTTCTTTGTGTGACTTCAGTGATACAACATTAATGGCAGAACCTCCACTCTGAAAATTGTTTCAGCATCATTGAAGAGAAGAACATAGACACAAGAGGGACGGTAAACAGACATAATATCGAATCCAAAATATCGTTTGGACAAAATATCGAGTAAAAAAAATAGACTAGCCAAAATATCGACCAGACATAATATAGACTACAAAAATATCGAGTAATATCGATATTAATAGCCAAAATATCGAATCAAAAATATAGACTAGACATAATATCGACTAGATAGAATATAGACAAAAAAAATCGAAAATAAGGTAGTTTTTAATATTTTTTAATAATTGTGTAATATAAATCTGTTGTGGGTTTATAGGGGAATAGGGTGGGAAGTAATTTAATTATAATTAATTAATTATGTAAAATAATAATAATTGTTAATTATTAATTGGTAAATAATTAAAATGTAATTGGTAAAAAATAATAATTGATTAATAAATAATTTTTAGTAAATTATTTTCTGTAGCAGGTTGTGGGTTTATAGGGGAATAGGGTGGGAAGTAATTTAATTATTATTAATTAATTATGTAAATTAATAATAATTATTAATTAATTATTAATTGGTAATTAATTAAAATATAATTGGTAATTAATTATAAATATTTAATTGATAAATAATTGATATTTAGTAAATTATTTTCTGTAGCGGGTTGTGGGTTTATAGGGGATAGGGTGGGAAGTAATTTAATAATAATTAATTAATTATGTAAATTAATAATAATTGTTAAATAATTATTCATTGTTAATTAATTAAAATATAATTGGTAATTAATTATAAATATTTAATTGATAAATAATTAATATTTAGTAAATTATTTTCTGTAGTGGGTTGTGAGTTTATAGGGGGATAGGGTGGGAAGTAATTTAATTATAATTAATTAATTATGTAAATTAATTAAAATTGTTAATTGTTAATTAATTAATAGTCATTTTAACCACTACGCTATCCAGCGCTTTCCCTACTGTTGCACCCACTGTAGTGGGAATAGTAATTTTAACCCCTGCGCTATCCAACGCTTTCCCTACTGTTGCACCCACTGGAGTGGGAATAGTAATTTTTACCCCTACGCTATCCAACGCTTTCCCTACTGTTGCACCCACTGGAGTGGGAATAGTAATTTTAACACTTACGCTATCCAATGTTTTCCCTACTGTTACACTCTTTGGAGTGGGAATAGTCATTTTTACCCCTATGCTATCCAACGCTTTCCCTACTGTTGCACCCACTGGAGTGGGAATAGTAATTTTTACCCCTACGCTATCCTGCGTTTTTCTACTGTTGAATTCACTATAGTTGTTACAATAAATTTTAACCATTTTGCTATGCTACGGTAAAAATATTATATATGTTTAGTTAATATGTATTTATATATATATATTTATTATTTTTGTTATATAATTTTTGTAATTTACATTAATTATTTATTAATATTACATTTATTTAATCATTTTAACTGTTTATATTAAATATATGTATTATTATATTAGTTTTAACTTAATTTAAAGACATATAAAAAAAATTATATTATTTACAGTCGATATTTTAGAGTCGATATTTTTGTACTTGCATGTATGAAGATAGAAACTCGATATTTTGTCCCTCGATATTTTGTCATCGATATTTTTGTAACTCGATATTAATGGGCTCGATATTATTTCAGTGATCCAGGAGGGACGAAAAAAAGTGGATTTTGCTCAAGCTTACCTTCCAGTGAAATTAAAAGTTAAAACATGTGAATGAATAGATTTGGGAGCGAAGAGGCGATGCATGATTTTGGAAACTATTGGCTTTGAAGTCACGTTTGACTTCTAAGGTGGATGTTGTGCAATACAACAGGAAATTGTACCAATAAAAGAGAAGAAGTAGAAACACTCCCTTTAGGAAACGTAAAAGGCAGTGCAGGTGTGTAAAGTTAGGTATACAATTCAAACAGAGCCTTGAAGGCTAAATAGTAAAATGTTTATTACAGGGGCTGCTCCTCCGCTATGGGGGAGGAGCGTCACCCCACTATTTAAAGGCAGAAAATGAAAAATAAAATGGTAACAACATTTTTTTTATGATTATATTTTTCATTGTCTCAGCTGAGTCTGCTGACTTTAGGGCGGGGCCATGTCGCAGTATCACCAGAAGGGGGAGGAGGAGCAGTGTGCCCTGAAAGTACGCATGTCGGTTTGGCCGGCCATCCATGGCCAGCCAAACCGGCATGCACACTCTGATATCTCCAGGCTGCTCCTTGGAGATATCTGCAGGTCTCAGGAGCACAGGTTCCCCGTCCCTGCAGGAGCATGAAACCGCCCCGCTCTGCCCAATCCCAGCGCTTCTCTCATACTGGTAATAGCATGAGAGAAGCGCTGAGATTGCGTGGTGAGCGGGGACCCTGTGCTCATGGGAACTGCAGTGCCAGGAGCAGCAAGCCATTTGGCGGGAACAGAGGGTAAGTGTATATTTATTTTCCCCGCGCTGCCCCAGCCCTGCCCCATTATGTAGAATGGGTAGCAGCTGTGACTGGTTTATAATAAGTTAAGATAGCCTACAATGCTGAAAGTATATGAGAGCTTGTTTTGGGACAGGTAAAGGAGTGTTACTTCCTCTTAGCAGTCTGTGTTTAAACTAAAGTATGGGAGCAAACCAATTTAAAAATAGTGGGGCACTGGTATAATTAAAGCAGTTTAATGGTCAGTAATTCATTGAAAAGACTGAAACGCTGCATGCAGATTTCCACTCCTAACATGCCACAAATGTAGATCATTAATCTTATCAATGAGACTTTCTGTTATCTGTTTTATCCACTTGAAATGCGTTTATTCTCTTTGTTTTGATTATACCAGCCTGTAGTGTATGGTTACCGGAACAAATCTACCTTTTCTGTGAATAGAGGCCCAGATGGGAATCCGAAAACTGTAGGATACTATCTGAGAGACAGAGGTAAGTGAAGGTAAAGGATTTAGAGAAGAACACACTCCTTATATGGTGTTTTTAGAATATCTTATAGCTATGAAGCTTGCTTGGAATCCAGTGATACTAAAATTATAGATGGGTAACTGTGAGTTATGGGGATGTTTTTAGGTCGAAGCCTGCATTGCAGGGCATGCCCTGCTGCAGGCAAAGAGATATTGTGAGCAGGGGATTTCAGTATGGCGTGAAGCCACGCCCCTTTTTTCCATTGGCAGGCCTCTGGAAACGGAGGCCTGCCATTGGAAAAAGCTCCTGTTTAGCAGATTTGTCTGCTCTGGATCCCGCCTCTCGAGGACTCCATGACCTGCCTTACGGTAGCACGACAATATTTTTAGAAATATTGCCTTGGCAACCATGAGGCAGGTCAGGGAGTCCAGGAGGGGCAGGATTCAGTATCCTGTTCCCGTCCCTTTTTTTTCGTGTGCGTGCAGTTTTCGTCATTGTTGCCTCGTTCTCCTTGCTGGAAGGAGGCATTGCAGTGGATGGACCCTCCTTGTTTTATTTAGCTTTCGAGCGGCAGTGCTTGAGCTGACGAGTCTGGATGTTGTAACGGGTTGTGCTCTGCCGTCTTCAAAGGAATGTGTGCGCTCTGCCCCCTGCCTGCGGAGGCCGGACTTTTGCAATGCAAACCAGGAGGGGTAACACAGTTTAGATTCGAATTAAACCGCAGGACTTTGATGTGCTGCTGAAAATTTGGAGAAGTCAAAAGGGGGAGTAGCTTTCACTTTGCGTTTTCTGTAAGGTACCAGCGTTTTATAACACCTAGTTGTGCGCCCTCCCTTGTGTTAGTTTATTCATATTTTTAATTCAGGTGCACGTTTTAATACATCCGCGTTAAGGTTTTACTTTACCATTACCACCCTGAAAATGAAAAAGTGAGAAAAAAAAGGCCACGCGTATGTCACAAATGCAGAGAGTTACAGCGCCGGCTCATTCTAGCTCATCCATAATGATAAGCACCCTTCTCAGGCAGAAGTCCTATATGATTGTGTACGGCTTGTCCATACATTAGCAATGCCAGCGCCGCTTAAAAAGTAATGCAGGCCGTCCACAAAGGTCGCCAGTCAAACCTTAACTCAACTCACTCCTACTGAGTGTTTTGTAAATCAGTTGCGAGTCTAGTGCTTTAATTCATACCACAGTCATTGCTAGGCGCCTCGAACAGCAGCCGAGCCCCGGAGCACGCAGGAGTTGTAATACGAATCAACGTTATCAATGGGCCTCTTTATTCGTGTGTGTTTGCATTGTGTTTCTGTGTGGGCAACCATCTATACATATTAGTGTGTTTGTACGCATGTGTGTGTATGTGTTCATGCCTATTCATGTCTTTGTGCGTATGTGTGGTGTATGTGTGCCTATTCACTCGTGGGTGAGTGTTTGTGTGTGTGCCTCTTCATTCGTATGGTTTCCCGAGTGTGTGCATTGTGTTGGTGTTGGCACTCATCTATGCATATTAGTGTGTTTGTAAGGATGTGTGTATATGTGTCTGTGCATATTCGTGTCTGTGTGTGGTGTATGTGCCTATTCACATGCGGGTGGGTATTTGTCTGTGGTGTGTGTGCCTATTCATTTGGGTGTGTTTGCCCGAGTGAATGTGTTGTGTTTATTTGTATGCGCGCCACACACATCAATGCATATTAGTGTGTTTGAAAGGATGTTTGTGTGTTTCTTTTTTATATGTGTGTAGTTACCTATATGTGTGCCTGCGTTTGCAGTGCCTAAATGCATTTTTGTTTGTGTATCTGCGCTCGTCTTTATATATGAGTGTGTTTCGAGAAACTTGTAGGGGAACCGTCTTTCATATTATATTCTCTATTCACTCATATTCTTAGCACAATGAGCTTTAAAATACACAATCTTCTACTACTTTCTCCAGATACATTTTGGAATAGAAAACAATAATTGCAAAACACCATTAAAAGTAATGTGCACTTCAAAATTTCACAATAGTTTGTAATTTATTATCAACAAATTCATTGGGTGACCCCGTACTTTCTTCCCCTAAAATCCCTTTTGTATTGTTGTTGGGGTGGGGGCATGTTCCCAAAACATATACTCCTGAGTGGGGCCTGGATTTAAGGCCTAATATATTGAATCTTATATTGATTCCTAACAATACTCTCACATAATAAATATGCACAGAATGTTGGGGGTACCTCTTGTGTGAACACGGACATTTATTTTGAGAGGTTGCATAGACTTGTGTGACAAAACAAATTGCTTTGTTTCCAAGCAAAAAAAAACATTCACTGATAGCAAATAGTATTTTTTGAATTGCCAGTGTTTTTTTAATTAACCAATGCATTTTCTAATATACTGGGTTCTGTTCAGTTTATTAGAATGTCATGATAGCAAGACAATAATGCGACAATGTACTGTATAAGTAGCATTTAATAAGCTGCATTATTTGCATTTTCCATACCTCCTAATTCAACCAACATTGTTTCAGGAGTTCTGCCAGTCACACAAGCTGTATCAATTTACGCTTGATTTTGAAGTGATCCCTACACCAATCACACTCTCACTTTGCTGTTGTAAATCCTAACAAGCTTTGGCATAGTCAATAGGTCTCGCCTTTGGGACCTTATTAGTGTTTAGCCATGCAACATTTGATTTTGTTGAACCGTGATATTGTGCTGCATAATTAAATACTTATAAGGTCCCAAAAGCGAGACCTGTTGGCTATGCCAATGCTTGTTTACTGAGGGTTTCTTTCTGACGTCATCTAGACAAGATTGAAGATTGATTGGTCTAAACTGTCAAGCAAAACCTCAGGGAAAACACAAATTACCCATAACTACAGTTTCCCATCTACAAGTTCGTTATTGTGCCCCCAATTCTCTTCCCAAGGTCAGATTAACAGCACAGGTGAAGAGCCACAACATGGCTTCTCCTCCCAAATCCCCCTTAATGCATGATGTATTGAAATTTCTTGACTCTAAGCATATTATTCTTACTCTTTCTTTTATGTATCATTTCAATAATAGGATATTGTTCATGTGTGTTAGTTTGTGCTACTTTCCCGGCCTAATAGTATTAGGAAGCAGTGTGTATGTTTGTCCTGGTAAAAACAATACACACACATTTGCAACGCCAACTAGGTCTGGCGTTGGCTGCCATCTTTTGGCTCTGCCAATCTTTGTGGATGTTTTTTGTGAAACTGTACAAAGTGCATATTTTGATAAAACAGAATGTCACTTACCAAGAGGTACACTAATGGCTAAAGTGGGCTGACCCTGTGCCCCATACTGTATGCTGTGGTGGTTGAAACAAAATTGTGAATGGCACATTGACTGAACAATGTATCAAGGAAGCTGGATGACAGCCCCTATAAGTAAGTATATTATATACATAATATTGTATTAAAGTCAAAACGGTGGTGGTGGAGGGTTGGCCAGGCACCAAACATGGCAGCTGCCTGATTCCATGGCTCCCACTGAGGAATCTTATCCACTCCATCCTACTGCTCCGGGGCCCGCTGCAATGAGAAATCAGATCCAGGACACACAGCTGATGGTATCTGGGTGCAGGGGAAGAGCTTCGACTGCTGTGAGAAGCAGCATTGAGAAGCAGCCTGGGCCGACCCTATCGACCTGGTGACCTGGTGCATTTTAAACAGGCTGACTTTGTGAAGCTGCAGTGTCTTGCTGGGAGAGCCAAGCGGAGTTGGAGCGACTCCGACAAGCGGCACTGTTGCGAGCCTGACCCACTTATGGCAGCGACGTTGACCCAGATTACAGCTGGTCAGAGAATGCAGGGTGCGCAGTGGCGGTGGGGTCCTCTTTTGAGGCAGCGGGTAGACCAGAGCTGAGTGCCGCTGGAGGGACCCGTTTTGACGGCATAATATAATGGACCGTGGCGGAAGGAAGATCATCAAACTGGACTGTCCCTGAGAGCGCAAGCAACGAAGGTCCGGTAAGCAGCAAATGTAGGCAGTTGAATGTCAGCAGGGTTGCACCGGGGTGCTGGCGAGACCTGGAGCTTTGGGGCCACGCCCCCTCCTTCCGACGGCGCAGTGGTCTATTGAGGACCAGCGGAGCATCAGACTACAAGAAACTGCTGGGCAGCTTGGAGAGACTGGTCTTGAGTGTGTGTGTGCAGCAGACCCCCTAATGGGGGGCAGCCTGGCCCAGGAGACCCTGGAATGTGGACACTGACCCTTTTGACTGAGTTGTAGGGCGCTTTACCCTGTGCATACCTAAGGCCGAGTAGCCCTGGAGGGAACTTTAGTCGATGAACATTCTTGTCCAGCGGGGCCTGTTGCACCCCTGAGGGACACTACTGACATGAGCAGTGATCCCTTCTTGCACCCTAGGAGAGAGAGCCCTTGAGCACCCAGGCCTCTATTGTTCATTGTGGAAATCCCTGTCTGCGCTGAACTATAACAGATGTGTAAAGCAAGAAGGATAGCTCTATAAAAACTATGCTTCAGCAGGCCGCAATATGACACCCCCTGAAAGAAGCGACCTGTTGCCCCAAACCCCTCTGCGGCACGGACGCCCACAACCCCTACTCAGCGGAGCAGTGTGTGACAAGAGACTTCCTCATAGCGGCCTTTTGGGATCTTAAGGAGGAGATCCTCTCTATCAAATCTGACCTATGTGGCAACCTTTAGGAGGTACACACAAAGGTGACAGAGTCGAGAAGGGCCTCCATGAGCAAGTAGATGACTGCAACGAACTCCAAACAATGGAAGTTTGCCCTGGAACAGGAATATGATCAACTATAGGACAGGTGTGGAGATCTCGACAATAGATTAAGACGAAAAATGTCAGACTCAGTGAGGTCCTCCTAGAGGTCCTCCCTCAGGACCTCACCGCCTATGTTCAGGACCTCTTCGTTATGAGATTGGGGCACCCAAATCGCCCTCAGATCCACCAGATAGAACCCACAGCGTCTCAATGGGCAAACCAATGAAGGACACTCCCCCACATGGCCTCATGAGAGTACACTCCTTCGGAGGTGGCGATTCTTAGTAGGAACTCTATGAAATTTTGCGGGCATCATATTCTAGCTAATATACAGGGCAGATGGCTATTGATGATGGGTGAGTGGCTAAGAACGCCATTGTCAGTAGGCGCTGTCTACTCTCTGAATACCGGTCAGGAGGCATTTTTGTTTCCGGTCATCCAGAAAGGGGTAGGTGCCTCGGAGACTGCCATACTGATCACTGGGGGCCCAAACTGTGTCATGCACACCATGCTAGATAGATCTCAGCAGAGGGTGGGAGGCACTGCAACACTGTTGGCGGCAAGCCAAGCGCAACTCAAACACTTAGGCCTGGCGTTACCCACACCTGTTGCAGTCAGATTATTCCCACTTCCCCACAGAGCACAGTACATATGCTATACTCTACTACCTTGTGGATCAGCAGCTGCGTTCTCAGATAGAAGACGTCTCCCAGGAGCTGATGACAATATCGATCATTGCCCTGTACAAATTACTCTGTTGTGGCCTGCCTCACCCCTGTATCACAGGAAGGGGTTTGGAGAGTTAGTGACTTTATTCAATGGGACCCAGTGGTGCAACACGAGTTGACAACGGCTATACAGGAATATTTGCACTTTAATCGCACAGGTGAATTGCCACCTCCAGTAATATAGGACGCGCTGAAAGCAGTTAACCAGGGAGTACCCATCAAGGAAACAAATCACCTCAAGATGGTGAGGGAGCTGAAACTTCTCTGTTTGCAGGATTATCTCCTCCACCCTGAAAAGGACCACAAAAACCATCCCTTCAGGAAACATTGGTGGTGCTTGATTGTCCTCCGTGGACAACTACGGGCCCTGGAATATGATAAAGCTAAGTATATCCTGCCGTTTGGGACCTTGTATTTATGATGGGGGATAACAAGGCCGGCTCCCTCCTGGCCAGAAGGCTTCGTGCTCAATGCACCAAGGGTTATATCTGGGAGGTCAAGAATGCGGCCTGGCAACTTTTCACCACAGAGGCTCAGAAAGCTGAGAACTTATGAATGCTACAGCACTCTCTATTTAGCGGACACCCCAGAGATGGGTTCCCAGCAGCGGGCATTTCTGCAGGGACTCCCTATCCCACGCCTTTTCTGGGACAATAGTACTGCCCTGGATGAACCTATCACACAAGAAGAGGGCTGGCATTCTTTAAAGCATCTCAAAATGGGCAAGGCCCTGGGGCCCTATGGGTTCACCACAGTTTTCTTTAAATATACTGCACACCCTACTAGCCCCACTGCTGATTGAGGATTACAACAAACTATTGCATTCTTATGTCCTTTCCCCCGCAATGGCAGAAGCAACTATCTTGCTCATAGCGTAGCCAGACAAAGACCCTATGCAGTGTCAGTCGAAATCACCTACTTTCAGTTTTGAACCTGGGTACCAAAATGATGGACAAAATTCTAACAACGCGCCTGGAGACTCTTTTGCCCAACTTGGTACATGCCGACCAAACAGGCTTTGTCTCGGCCCACATTTGATAGCACCAGACGGACCCTCCATGTCATAGATTTGGCATGAAAATGCAACCGGGAAGGGGTTTTGGTTTATTTATTTTTTATTTTTTGGTTTTTATGTGGCGCCATGGACTACGTTAATGGTAGTATTATTGAGTTGGACCAATTTATGCCCAGACCAGAGTATCCCTCAAATTTGATGTATTCTCTAAGTAGCATTGCTAGGTTATGTGTGGGGTTTCAGACATATAGGACCATGTAGTCCGGGTATAGAGAGATGCCAATCAGTCTCTGGTGGAATCTCAGTGCTCCATTTTTATGCCGTTGGTGGATTTTACAGGCTAGGTGTTCCAGGGCATGGGAAAATAAAATAGGGGACAGTGGGCATCCCTGTCTCGTACCACGGTGTATGTGTAGTTGGTTAGACGTATGTGCATTGATCCGTACCCATGCGATCGGGGCTGTATACAGTAGACGCACCCATCGCAGAAAAGCCTCCTGAATACCCATGTGCTTTAGAGTGGTAAATATGTATAGCCATTCTATAGAATTGAAGGCTTTGGCCCTATCTAAAAGTACAGCTGCTGTCTCGAGGTCGGGGTTCAATTAGTGCAGTAGCGCAAAGATGGTCTGTCGGTTAAATGCCATTGATCTTTCTGGTATAAACCCAGATTGATCTGGCAAGACCACCCTGGGTACCAGTGGTCGCAGCCTATTAGCGAGTATGCATGCCAATATTTTGGTGTCTGTGTTAATAAGCGAAAGAGGGCGATATGACTCGCATTTATCGGGCAGTGTGTCAGGCTTCAATAGTGCTATGAGAAGGGCCTCGCGTGGTGTTGGAGGTAGGGTCTGTTTCGTATATGCCTCCGTGTATAACCCCAGTAGGTGCAGTGTCAACAGATCTGTGAATTCCTTATCAAATTCGCCACTCCGGTCATCCTGCCCTGGCACCCTTCCGTTAGTTAGTGAGCGAATATCTGAGTTAGGCAATGAGCAAATGGCCTCAGTCATCTCTTTCACTTCTACAGGCTGCATCAGATATTCGCGTTGCCCGTCATACAACCTCGCTAAGGCTATGTCTTCAAGATAGGCATTAGTGTCTGTTTCCAAGGGGGACACTTTAGAGTAGTACAGGTTCTCATAGAATTTTGAAAATGACCTGAGGTTCCTAGGCGTGTCATATTGGTCATTTCCGTCCTTACTTGGGCTTATGTCACAAGGCCAGGCGTATTTTAGCAGCTAGTGCACGGCCTGGCCGTCCACCCTCCCCATAGGTTCTAGCCACTTGTCATCCAGTTATATAGCGCACTTCCCTATGTGCCATGTCATTATGTTGTATGATGTGGTCTCTAATCTCCGCCAGTGGTTTTGCTTTCCATTCTGTCTCTAGATCCCTCTCAAGCTTCTGTAGCTTTTGCTCTATCTTTTTGAGTTGCTCTTTCAAATACCTGCATGTGTACCAATACAGATTCCCATTATTGTGGCTTTAATCGCCTCCCACAGCATACCCGCCTCATCTACCGATCCCACATTAATGTCAAAATATTCCACAATGGCTTGCTTTATAGTCTCTCGGTGTATTGGATCAAGTAGTGCTGTGGCATCCGATGCTAATCAGTAGTTGAGCCGGGACCATGAGATGTGCACTGTGGATGTGATGGTGCCCTCCCGTGCATCTGGATTTCTTAGTCTCCACAATTCTGCCCTGCCAAATTCCCACTATGCCCTCCCTGAGCACCCTTGCCTCACATCTGTCTTGTAGCACTGCTCGTGGCGAACTATCGGCCAGGCGGTCTAGAGTGGTGTTTAGGTCGCCCCACATATCATAGTTGACGAAGGGAGGAACCTCAGCACATTCCAGATTTGGTTAAAAAACCCAGGGTCATCCACATTTGGTCTGTATGTATTGACCATTGATACCAGGGTACCCGAGAGCACACCCTGCAAAACAACATATCTGCCTTGTTTGTCTGTGTTAGTCAGTCTGACCATGAATAGCACCCCTCTCTTTAACAGGGTGAGTACTCCCCTGGAGTAGGATGAGTACAGTGAGCCCAGTCGGACCCCGGCCCATCTGGCCCCCACTGCCCATTCCGATCATTTTGTGATGTCTGTCTCCTGGAGCATTGCGATTTGTATGTTATGTCTGTCCAGGTAGACCAGTACTTGTCACGTTCTGCGGGGATTGTTAAGCCCGCAGACATTCCATGTTATAAAGGATGTCATATTTGGTCCCCTGGGTCTTCCCTCACCTGCCCTGTGGGTGTGTTCTGAGCCCATGTACCTGTAGTGTAGTGGTGATTTTGCCGAGGCAGCGGCATTCAAAAACGTTTCCCTATCACCCCTCCCACTTCAGCATCCCAGTTATGCTAAAGAAAACCCTATAAGTGACAAACCATGCAAACGTAGACATCTGCTTTCGCCATCTGGCTATTGCTGCCAGTGTCGTATTAACTGCAGAACATGCGTGGGGTGCAGTCATGGGGGGGGCTGCCAGTGTCCCGGTTACCCTCCAGGTCTAGGCAGTGGCCATAAGAACCTTTGATTACTGGTGCTCTTCAGTTAGTTCAGTCAGTGTATGCGGGCAGTAGCACCAGTAGAGAGTATGAACCCCCGGATCGCGGATTGTGCGCCCATTGCACTTCGCATGGTCGCTCTATCCGGGCATCGCACCCAACCACTCAGCCTTCAGGGTTATACAAATGGGGCATATCACTCATTTCCTCCGTAAGCTGTGGGAACAGGTG
Source organism: Lissotriton vulgaris (assembly GCF_964263255.1). Taxonomy (NCBI): domain Eukaryota; kingdom Metazoa; phylum Chordata; class Amphibia; order Caudata; family Salamandridae; genus Lissotriton; species Lissotriton vulgaris. Next base: position 479,408,672 of record NC_141691.1, read on the forward strand.
CAGGGCCCAGCGGATCGCCCGACTGTCCTGCAGCAAGGGCATTGCAGGGGTTCTGATTAATGTTCCAGTGGGCTGTGTGTTGTGTTGGGTTCAGTATACATCCACATTGTCATCCTGGGCCTGGTGGTTTTTCTACTTGGCTGAGAGATTATGAACATATTCCAATGCTGATTGTGGCATTGTGAAGACTTTTACTTTACCGTAATGGTTGATGCGCAGCCTGGCCGGGTAAAGCATTGCGTATGGGATTTCCGCAGCCTGCAATAATCTTTTTTACTGGCATGTATTTCTTTCTGGCCGATTGAACATTGGCTCTGAAGTCCAGGAAAAAAAGCACTGCGTTACCGTGATAGGTGATGTTTTGTGTTCTCGCACCAGCCGGAGAACTGTGTCTCTATCTCTGTAGTTCAATAGTTTGGCAATTATCGGCCTCAGGGTGGCGCCCGGGACTGGTCGTGTCATCAGAGATCGGTGGACGCGTTCCACCACCAGCAGGTGCAAGAGGTTGTTGGAGCCAAACACTTCATTCACCATGCGCTCTACATATTCCTCCTTTTTGCCCATGTTTGTTATTTCCGGAATCCATGTAATGCGTAGGTTGCTCCTTCTAGAGCGCGCTTCCAAGTCCTCATTTTTTTGCTTTGATCACCGCAAGCACTTTTTCCATATTTAGGGTTTTAACAGAGTTCATAGTGTCTTCAGTGGTCAATATTTCCTGTTCTGCTTTTGTCAAGCGCACTGCGTGGTTGTCTGATTTGGTGGCAAGGTGATCCAGTCTGAGACTGCTATGGTCTATTTTACCATCTATGGAATGCAAGCTTTGTTGCATCGCCAGTAAAGTACATTCCAGTGTCGATGCGCCCGGATTGGGTTCGACACCTGTACAGCCTTCTGTCATTTCTGGTGCTCCCCTCTTGCTTTTCCTACTTTCAAATGTAAGTTTGGGCTGTGATTTGTCTGTTTTGCCCATGGGCACCACTGGGTAGTTAAGCAGCGGGTACCGTGGCTACAACTACTCGCCGTATGTGTTTGCTGGATTGCATTGGCTATTGCTTGTTCCACAATATAGGCCTTTGCCATTCTCCCACCAGTATTCGTGCCTCTTTATATATATATACTTTTTTAGCTTTGCTGAGGCTTGCTAGGTAAGTTTATTGACTGTGACAGATGGTGATAGGTGGGGGTGGAGGGCCTTCCGTGTGGCAGTGTCTCAGGGCACCACTTAGACCTGCAGCACGGCAAGGGTTGTGTTTGCTGTGGAAGTTGTGGACTGGTGTATCCTCCAGCTTCGGGCAGGATATGTTGTGCTCTCTGTTCCTGCATGTTATATCACCATGGCTATGTGTTTTCTAGCTTCTCCCTGCTCTCAATAGCCTTGTGTTTTCAAGCTCTTTCCCAGGGCCGATCAAGCTTCTCCCATTGATGCTGGGATAATCCTTCCTTCCCATACCCTTATTGCTGATTAGCTAATGGCTTACGATCACCTGGGTTGTTTCTCCCCCTCCGCTATTGCTTGGCGTTTATAGTTTGTGTCACAGGCGGCGTGCCCTTGAGCGGAGCCCCCTGCTAGGCAACCCCGCCACACAGCTTCGGGGCCGGCGAAGCCCCGCCGTCCCAAGCCACGCCGGCCGCTCTAATAAGTGCAGCTTCCACGCTAGGGGGAAAGCAGCCACACTCAGCCCCATCGCGCACAGCAGGTCGCGGGCCTAACACTCTGGAGGTCTCCGCCAGAGGTTCACATCTCTCCCAGTCTCTTCCTGGGTCGGCCCGCCTCACAGTCTGACAGGTTCCTTGAGCCGAGCAGTCACACTCCTCTGCGGGGGTTGGCATATAGCTCCCCTACATCCCCTGCAGGAGCAGGCTGGCGATCTCCTGCTGATCCGCTGTGTCTGGGGCGATGTCCTCAGCACATATCGTGACTACTGCTTAATGGCTGCCTTTTTGTCAACCGTGGTCTGATGGTGCAGTTTAACGATACAGCAGGTACCTTGTTCCTGCAGGGTTCCAGATCACTCGACTCAGCCCTAGTTTACGCTCTGACCATTTGTATCATGTTGCCTGAGCACTATGGTTCGCAGTGCCCACCAAATGGTCGGATATTGCAAGGATTGTTTCCTTCGGCCTGTGGAGCTGAACTAAAGTGCGGCCATCTCACTATGGGCTCTCTAGACCCCCCACCACCCCTTGGTTTTGCTATCTTTGATGCTGAGAATCCATTTGACCAGGTCGACGAGTTCATGTTACTGGGAACCAGTCACAAGAGATCTTAATACAAAGGGGAATCAGAATGGGCTTTCCTCTCCCCACTATATTTTTACCCTCCATTTGGAGCCTATTCTACAGAGAATCCGAGACCATGGTGGGAATCCAAGGAGTCTCATTCCACCAAGACACGTTTAATGTGTCAGCCTTTGCAGACAATGTTCTGCTTACTTCGACTGACCCAATGCACTCTATAGGATAGCTTCTGCCCTTGCTGGAGGAAGATGGAGCTCCTGCAGGCGTTAAATTCAACTCGAAAAATCAGTGGGATAGGTGGTCTCGGGGAACGAGACATTCCTCCGGAAACTACAGCTTTTCAGTGGTGCTTGGACTCCCTGATATATTTGGGGGAGACCCTGACCCCAGACTTGCACACATATGCAAGGGTGAATTTTCAACATCTTACCCGCACCCTTAAAGCTCCTGCTGCTTCCTGGCAACATCATGCACTTTCCTGGGTTGGGAGCGTCTCCTCTTTCAAAATGACCGCCCTTCTAGCTGAATCACGACCAGCTATCTGCCATTTGTAAAACCTTCATTTGGACAGACTGACACCCATTACTCCGGTACCATGCGAATACATTCCATCCAAAGCAATGAGGGCTAGGAATCCCCAATCTCCAATTCTGCTACCAGGCAGCGCAGGTGAGGTATGTGGTGTAGTGGCTCAAGGAGGAAACAGACAGGCTGTGGTGTTTTATTCGCCAGAATATGACTTACCGCCCATAGCATAGGTTCGTTGGCTACCCCATCACAATGCTGTCGTAATCTCTGTTTCCCTGGTCAATCAGGCTACTCTTGATAGCTGGGACTACCTTGTTAGACATAAAGGGATCACTATCTATTCATCCATGCTTACCCCAGTACATGGGAACAGAAACTTCACCACGGGCATAGAGTGACCTCAATGTCAAGCGTGGATAGATAAAGGCTGTTACCGCCTTTGTGATATGTTCCTAAAGGTAGCATCTGCTCCTTCGAAGATATCAAACTCACATTTCACATCCCAGAAGAGAGATTCAACTATTAACAAATTAAACACTGGTTTCTGCAACCCCTGCTAAACACGGTAGCTACAAGGCCTCTCACATACTCTGAGAAGTTTTTACAGACCCTTTCCACACAGCTCACCTAGTCATGCAAGTATACTATACACTACTCCCCAACATGCATCAGCTATGCCCCGCATACAAGACTAGGTGGAAGGAAGACCTAGGGACCTCACTAGACAATAAACAGTGGGAGGCCTTACACACAGACATGACCAACTTCACCAGACATACCCAGGGTAGGGAATTGCTCTACAAGATTACGTACAGATGGCATTACACTCCAGCAGACTTGCATTGATGGGATAACACCAGATCTGGGGACTCCTGGAGGGGATGCGAGGGCACAGCAAACCCCATACCATATCACGCGGAGTTGCCCCCATCTTGGACCGGTTCTTGGAGAGAACTGGAAATAGTTGCAACCGTTGAACTGAAACCCCTGGCCAGGGACCCGGCTCCATCCTTTTGGGGTTACCCCAAAAGCACTCCTACCCACTCCATTCGACTAAAGGTAAGATGATATCCCATCTCCTCTGGACAGCAAAACAGACCAACCTGAGCCTCTTTTGGAGGGTTTCCATCCCGAACACCTCCACGTGGCTCCAGAGACTATGGTTTCTCTTGGCCAATGAAAAAATAGTGTATGGTATGCAAGGTGCCTCTGATAAATTCACCACTATGTGGGACCCTGTCTTAGAGTACCTTAGTCAATGCAACAGAGATCTTACCTGCCCTGTTTGCCTCAGGGCCCTAGGCCTACTATCTTACTACAGCTGGCAAACACGCAATACTGCTTAATTGACCAGGGTAATCAAATACCAAGGCTCCTCCAATTTTACTCCTGCACTAACACAGTAGTGGCACCAGGGGTGGTGGGTTTGTTGGAGCTTCATTCCATTCTGCTCATTGCGGATTGTTCGATTTGACAAGTGGGTATTCCCACTCTATTATTGTATATGAAAACTCTAATAAAAATAGAATTAAACTAAAGTCAAAAGGTTTTGGTTAATGCCAGGCCTAATAATAATGCTGGTATCCCTAACCCCTGGGGTGTGTCTTAAGAAAGTCCTACTTATTTAGGCCTTGTCTGAGTATTTTAGGAGTTGGCACTGGAGAAGTGAAAGTTTGGCCATCTGTCTCTCTCCCAGCATCTTGTTCGTACCTCTCCACATTGCTGGTGTGGAGTACATTTTTGTTGGATTTACCTATATCAACCTTCCTGGATGGGATCTGGTGATTTGGGTTCTTCCTCTGGTTTCATCAATATTTTGAGCTTGGGGATTATGATCTATGGACCATCGTCACTCCAACTTTGTTCAGTTGCCCTGCCCTCCTCATGGCAGTTATGTCCAGGGCACATTTTCCATACCAACCCTGCAATGTGCTCTTAGTTTCCTGACCAGATCAAGGTCAGTTCCTGCTTCTTCCTAAAGCTGCTGTCATCCCACTGAAAGCTTCTTGCACTATCTTCGCCTCTCCCAGTGCTTGTATGTGGAGAGTGAGTACCAACAAAATTGTGTGGTGGTGGATTTGTAATGACAGTGGCTGGGTGCCAGATCCCTGTCTAACCCAAAATCTTGCAGCCACAATCATTTAAATTCTGAACTGTTCATCGGATTTTGCAGTGTTTTTATTAAGTCTTCTTGAGTCACTTGTCTACGATCTATTCATAATTCCCTTTCATTGTGTGGTTGAAAGGGTCAAGATAGTGTAATAAGGAATGGATTAAAAGGAGTCAGAGGATGTTCATTTTATATAACAAATGAGTTGTATGTAAGTTAGCAAGATATTTTTATTCTTATTATAGAACTACAGCATGAGGTAATGCGTATGGGTCATGATTATTTTGCGTAGGGGAGGGAAGATTACATTAGATCCAGTGTTATTGCCTCTTTTGGTGGCCTTCTGTTGATTTTGATGTTCAAGAATATGTTCTGTCTGACCCAATTATGCTCAAAATAAATAATCACACTCAAAACCTTTGGACATTTGCAGCCTTTACCAGTGGCTCCGGGACCACTGCATGTCTTTTCTACTGACTTCATAACTGATCTTCCGCCTTCTGATTAATAATGTTTACAGTAGACATTTTGTCAAAGATGGCACATTTTCCAATTTGTTTAAGTTACCACAGCAAAATAAATGGTTTAGTGTTTCTTAACAGACATATTTAATTGCCATGGTATACCTCATTTCATTATTTCTGACATAGGTATTCCATATGGGGCAGATTTTTTTAAGGCATTGGGGATTGAACAAGCTCTTTCTTCTGGTTACCACCCTTGTTACCAACCTCAGTCTAACGCAGAGACAGAATAAACGAAAATCTGGAACAGCATCTTCGATGATAATGTAATGCTACTCAAGACAACTAGGCCTTTTTTCTCTACCAGTTGCAGAATTTTAACAATTTGACTCATTATTCTACTAAACTTTCACAATTTGTTTCCTTGCAAGTATTCCATCCCAAAGTTTTCCTTCGTACTGATCCTTTGTTTCCAGATGCTACAGACTTTGAGTCATTTACAGAAACAAAGGCAACTACTTTCATAAAGATTAGGCCATTCCAAAATTAAAATTAAAGAACATGCTGACAAATCAAAATTAAACACTTCTCCTTTTGCTTCTGAAGTTAAGAAATGGTTATCGTTTTGTAGCCATATATCACTGTTGTCAGACGTGTACCCTGATAATGAATTGCTATTCCTAGATATTGATATACATGTTTTCATCTTTAATTGCTCCACAGCGAAGAACATTATCTGCGTGCGAGGAGATCACCTTGAAAACATACCTGAGAAGCATAAACAAGTGTCACAAGTAAGTATAAGACAATGATATATGATGACTGAACAGTAAAATAAAGTTGTACTTATCTCTTTGAGCAGCAGCAATAAAAGAAGGAAGAGAACATGGAGTAAAGGAGTTTTGTTGAAATTGGAATGTTCTTAGGAGTTCTATATTCTTTGTTCTAAGAACATGTTGTGTTTCCTCTTGCTGCTGAGTGGTGGCAATAAAGGATTTATTGCATAATGTTGGCCTCCGTGTCGTGCCATAAAATTCCAAGGCAAAACTCGACCTTCTGTGACTTAAAATCAGGATAAGAAGGTGAGTACATATCTAACCAGACAGCTCAGACACAAATTAAAACACAACTATACTGGGGTGATAATGCTTTCATCAGGACGGCTAGCAGAAACCGAGAAAAATACACTAGAAGCTTTCTGTTAATTTTACGCTCGGCATTGTACATAGGGTTCCCTTTTAGATGGAGAACAAGTAAAATACTTAAACTTTGCCGATCCTACTCGATTCTGCCTTGAACAAAGGTACACCCTAAAGGCCCCCTATTTCGGAAGAGGAGGTGCTAGTGGCCCTCAAATCAATCCAACTCACCAGGCCCTGATGAGCACATTGCAGATTTCTTCAACGCATTCTCTAGCAACCGGCACCTGATTCAACCACTTTTTTTAATTGGGACCGTAACCTGTCAATATCTGAAGCCCTTTTCTCTATAATTTTAGAACATGGGAAAGGAGTAACACATAAAGACTCCTACATGTCATTGCACTACTACATTTAGATTCGTAACTCAAAACTAAAATATCAGCACTAAGGTTAGAATATTTACTCCTGGTAGATATACTCTAGGATCAGTTATTTTTCACAAGGTAGCTTTGAGGGAATAAGCCACAATGTCGAAAAGGCTAAAAAAGAAGCCTTTGGTCAGGAACTGGAACATCTTACTGAAAACTTTACAATATTAAATCGTTATACCAACTTTCATTAAGATGGTGATCGCTAAATATCAATTTCTAGTCTCAAGAATAAATGTGTACGGGAAATACTCTAGGCCATTTATTTATTATTTTATTATTATTATTATTATTATTTTTGAGACTTATATGGCGCAACAAATCATCCTCAGGGGGATCTCTCGGCGCCTTGGTGGGACACTACAGGTTATCAGTGACTATTAGAACATCCATGTTTTAAGCTGTTTCTTAAACTGAACAAGGTTTGCACAGGCTCGACTCTCGTCTGGTAGTCTTTTCCAGTGGAAGGGGGCTAAATGGGAGAGCGCACGACCACCCATTTTAATTTTACTGATTTTCCGAGGACAGAGCAATTTCCGATTACTCAATCTCAATTAGAGCAGCACAGGGACGTAGGGTATTAGCTTCTCCCTTAGGTATGCAGGGCCAAGCCCTTGAAGTACTTTAAACACTGTACACAAGAGCTTAAAGACTGCTCTCTTACTAATGGGAAGTCAGTGTAATTGTCGCAAGAGAGGTGATGACGAGGAAGGTACCGGTTTGTTGAGTGCCAGACGCGCTGCTGTATTGAACTGCTTGCAGCCTTGATGATAGATCTTCCCTAATTCCTACTAATAGTGAATTACCATAATCTGGTCTACTGACTAGAAGTACCTGTATTAGGGTCTTTCTGGCAGCAAGAGGAATCCATGGAAAGATCTTTCTCAACATTCGCATTAGACCGAAGCATGTGCCTGAGACCGACTTCACATGATCCTCCATACAGAGTTTGTCATCGATCACAATGCCCAGGTTCCTTGCCTGCTTTTTTGGGCTAGGTGCTTCCCCAAGTTCTATAGGCCACCAGTCCACAGCCCACAATTCTTCAGCTTTCCCAAATAGAAGGATCTCCGTTTTTTTGTTGGAATTAAGCTGAAGGAAGTTCTTACTCATCCATGTGGCTATTTTCAACATACAGGTCTTAAACTTTGCTCTGGTTACCGCGGGATCAGTCTCAATGAGGACTATCACCTGGGTGTCTTCCGTATAATAGATCGTCTCAAAACTGCAAGATCTAATAATGGTAGTCAGAGGGGCCACATAGATGTTAAACAAGGTAGGACTTAAAATGGACCCCTGGGGGACTCCCTTGTCCCATAACATGGTCTGCAACACAAATGTATCCAATTGGACACATTTTGTTCTGTTGGTTAGAAAGTTTGTAGCCAGGTTAAGGCCATTTCTCTGACACCAATCTCTTGTAGCCTATCCAAAAGGATACTATGAGTGATGGTGTCGAAGGCCGCTGACGGGTCAAGAAGTACTAATATTGTAGGGATCCCCTTATCCAATGACATCCTTATTGTGTCTGTTACTTCCGACAAGGCAGCTTCGGTACTATGACATGCCCGGAAGACCGACTGGGAGGGATCCCGTAGATTATTCTGCTCCAAATATCCAGAGAGTTGTTTATTAATCAATGTCTCCATGATTTTAGAGCAGCAAGGAAGGAGAGAAATCGGTCTATAATTTTGCAGTTCCACCGGATCTGATAGTACCTTCTTCAGCAGAGGTTTTATGTGCGCCTTCTTCCAATTAATGGGGAACATGGCCGTGGCCAATGATATATTGCAAACTTCAGAGAGCAAGGTAGGGAAGACCGCAGCTAGTTTTGACGTAATAAAAGGCGAGGCCGGGTTTAACGGCGATCCTGATTTTGTACAAGCTGGTTCTAACTCTACTTGCTCTGTGGTAATGGCTACCAAAGAATCGAGCCTGGGTAGTGAGGTATCAACCTGGGTTGAGACTGCCCCCTTGGTAACTCTACTGCACCCAAGCAGCTGTAAATGTTGTCGATCTTCTGTCTAAAATGGTTGGCTAGGTCGTCACAAAGCCTTTAGGTAGGCGGGAGGGAGGGACTATTCGCTCTGGGGTTAGTGAACTCCTTAAGAATCTTAAAGAGCTCCTTAGAGGAGCTCTTTGACTCCGATATTCGAGTGCCTAAATAGTCTCTTCTTGCTGTGATACAGCTTTTTAAATAGGCTCTACGTGCTAATTTATATGCCAGTTTATCACCCTGCAGCTTAGTTTTCCTCCATTTCCTCTCGCATAGCTTTTTCCTTCTTAAGGCTTTCCGAGTACGAGGGTGCTGGAGCTGCCCTTTTCTTCTGCGTTCTCACTACTATGAGCGGGGCAATGATGTCATTGGTATCGCTTATGGAAGCCACCCATCTTTCTAAGGCTGTGTCACTCTCAACACAGTTTTCAAATGAGGGGGTTATGTACGCCTGACTAAATGCTGTAGGTTTAACTTGACTCCATACTTTGCGAAGATTTTCTCTGCATTGGGGCTGGCTTCCTACTTCTGGCCTACTAAAAGAGAATCTTAGTGCCAGATGATCAGTCCAAGATATCCCCAGAGGGAGCTCTACTGTTATATCATAAATATTCGTAAAGATGGTGTACAGGGTATGTCCTGCTACATGTGTGGGAGCATGTATTCTGGTAGAGAGACCTAACGACTCCATGTCCGACAGTACAGTAAACACACATTGGAAATATCCTCTAAATGATGATTAAAATACCCGACAAGTAGAAAATTATCTGCTTGCAGAGTATAATGGGCAAGAATTTCCAGTAGTGATGTACAGAACAGTTTTTTGCTTACTCCCGGGAATGACAGACTACTGCACCCATCCACCTGGTACACTAAAAAGGCTCCAGCCGAAACACCATTAGTTCAATACTAGGGGTAGAAACCGTGTCCACCATTTTAATGTACTGAGGAGAGCGCATGGCTATAGCCAGACCCCAACCTTTTACCTATCCTAGCTAATCTTGTAATTGTGTACTCTGCCGCAAAGGCAATTGCCAGGGTAGGTGTGGAATGGTTTTGCAGCCAGGTCTCGCTAAGGAGACAGATATCAGCTTTAAGGTCATCTAGCATGTCCCAGATTTCTGCAGAATTCTTAGGGATGGATCTAGCATTAATATGCAAACCCTGAAAAGGAACTGCCTGTTCTGCTTTCGTCTGGTTACTCTCCCTAGTCCTTTGCTCTTTTAATACTCCATGATTTGTGGGATAAAAGTGAAGGAGGTCTAAAGTTTGCTGAATGTACGTCGTAAACCACCCTCATTGAGAACATTTACAAAATCGGGCCCCCCATTCTACTGAAATATTCCCATCACACCCCATGCCCAGAGTCTTGACCCTAAAATCCGGCAGCAGGTCCTTAGAATATGTTAGTAGAGACATTTTGTGCCTGTATGAAAACGGGCAGAGATTCTGGGCAGCCGGCAGCGCCCAAGCGCAGAAGGGCTTGCCTTTGATGCACCCGCTGCGCGTCCGCGCACACCGTGAATTTATGCCCCAAGTATCAACCACTAGAGCGCTACCCGCTCAAAATGGCGCCCAAAAACAGCTTGCCTAGCCCTTGAAAGGCTACCTCTCTCCACTAAAACAGCCTTTGAAGCGCGACCGCGGTGGAACGGAGAGTTGCCGTTCTAAGTTAAAAATCCCTCAGAGATGATGTCAACTGTGCCTACAAAAGATATAAATGACAGATAAAAACGCTAAATAAAACAGGAGCATATACTGACTGTCCGAGTTACAAAGTGTGTGCTACACCGCTGCGCGTCCGCGGACGTGGTAAATTTATGCCCCAAGAGTCAACCACTAGAGCGCTACTCGCTCAAGATGGCGCCCAAAAACAGCTCGCCTAGTCTTTGAAAGGCTACCTCTCTCCACTCAAACGGCCGTTCAAGCGCGACCGCAGTGGACCCAAGAGTTGCCATTCTAAGTTAAAAATCTCCCAGTGATGATGTCCATTGTGCCCACAAAAGATATAAATGACAGATAAAAACGATAATTAAAACACGAAACAGGTGCATTTACTGACTGTCAGTGTTATAAAGTGTGTGCTACACATTTAGGGCGAGGTGCATAGAATGGTTGCCCCCTTTCAGAAAACACTAGAATACATTCCCCATGACCTGTATCTCTTCCTTATAGGCTAACTGGAGCTCTATGACATGTCCATCATAGGAATTATTAGGTCATGAACACAATCATTTGTATATTTTTTGTACATTCTTTAAAAAAAAAAAATTGTCTAGTTCATATTGATACAAAAAAGAATAAATAATCTGGTCAAACGAGATTAAAAGCATGTTTGTGAAACCACAGGTTATTCATAAATGCAAATATGCCGTTATTCTTCATTGTAATACATCATATATTTTTGCCTATCATGCTAAGACAGATTTAGAAACTATACAAATGCAGTAGGACAATGAACAGTTATAATATTTGATGTGCCCCCTATATATTTAACCACACACAGCCATTCTAACCTCATACGCAGAGCATGCTCACATACTCACACTTAAACTGCCTAACCACACAGACATACACTGCTGAAAGTAACGGAGAGAAAGCTTCAAACAATATCTGCAATGGGGTTGTTGTTGGGGGTTCAAAGCAACCAGGTCAACGCACGTTTCGGTAGGAATGACAATTAGAATTCACCTTCGACCAAGCTTTGGGGATTACTATTAGAGATGGGTGCCCCGGCCTACCTGTGCCATCTATTTAAACGTATGCACCAAGGTACATATGCAAGGGTGAGGTATAGGAGGAATGGGGAGTTGTCAGCTCCGTTCCCGGTGGAAAACAGAGTGAGGCAGGAGAAGTGCGTGCTGGCCCCCACGCTCTTCTCCCTCTTTCTCAACGGGCTGATTGAACATTTACTGGGAGCGAGAGACCTAGACTCTCCAAGCTTAGCAGGTCGCAAGATACCTGCCCTAATGTTCGCTGATGACACCCTTTTACTATCAAAATCGTCTATGGGCATACAGCGAACATTAGAGGCATTCTGTTCCTTCTTTAGACTGAGGAACTTGGAGATTAACCTCTCCAAAACCAAGTTCATGGTCTATAATACCAAACTATCCAATTGTCCTCACCCGCATTTGGATGGAACAGTGTTGGACCGAGTGTCTACCTTCGACTATTTGGGGGTTACACTAAACGATAGAATGGATTGGGGGTCTCACATGGCTAAGGCTAACCTGAAGTTGGCCCAATCATCTGGCGGCATCCTAAAGGTCTTTAACGAGACCTCTCTTAAACGGTTGGGTCCGCCCGTGGAAATCTATAAAGGTCAGGCGAGAGGGGGTGTGCTTTATGGTGCAGACATATGGGGTCATGTCGGCGCCGCCCCTTTATCCCTTACTGAGAATAGTTTTATTAGGCGTCTCCTGAGACTTCCCCCAAGCACCCCCCTGACCCCCTTACGGTTGAATCTAGGTTTGGTACCTATACAGGAGATTGTTTCAAATCGCCCCCTGCTGTACTGGAGACGACTTTGGTCCACCCTGGAGCTCATAAGCTATAGGGAGGACCTAAGGGATCTTCTGTCCAGAAGGGGTGTGGGGAAAATCCCCTGGCTAAACCATATTAAGCACCTTTGCCAGGTTCTTGGAATGGGTGACATGTGGTCTTTCCCCGAGGAGACCTGCGTCTTGATTACCAAGAAATTGTTGAGCTTGGTACTCAAGCGTTACCGAATGGATTTCACATTAACAAACTCCTCTCTGGGTAGATTGACCAATACCTTTCTAGATATCAAGTTCCATCCCTACTTTGAGAAATTCTTGGATGATATCAAGCCCCCTCTGGCTAAGAAACTATACCTTCAGTTCAGACATGGTTCATTGCCTCTTAGGGCTGTAACACACAAGTTTTCAAAAGTCCCACGAACAGCGAGTTCTTGCCCAGGGTGTGAGGGTAGCAGTGAGACAGATCTGTACATTCTGCTCTTCTGTCCCTCCTATTCTAAGGCAAGAGCCAAAAGGATCATCCAAATTTGCAAGTCCAGGGGTCTTAGGGACTACAGGGAGGTATTCCGAATTCTCAAATATGACACCACCCCCCTGACAGTGTTTGCAACTGCTAGATTCCTCCTGTCCATGTGGTACTCAAGGTGCGCACAGTTAAAAATCGGAAGCTCTCAAACTATTGAACCTGTAGTAACATATACATTGTAATATATGAGGTTTACTACAAATTTGCAGCCTGATTCATCAAGCTGATATGCGCTCGCAAAGGGCCAGATTCTGAGAATCTGGCCCTTTGCGAGTGCGATTTTTGCATTTGGGATTCATCATCCCAAATGCAAAAATCGCTATTTAGAAACTCGCAAATTTGCGAGGAATAGCATTTAAGGAATCTCTATTAGAGATTCCTTAAATGATATTCTTGAAACATTTTAAAATTGCGAAATCGCAAATTTCGGCCGCTTTTTACCGCGAGGTCAAACCTCGTGGTAAATAGCGAAAACTTAGGAAAAATGCTTTTACAAGCATTTTTCTAAGTTGCGTGTTACACATGTCCTTAGGATATGTGTATGCGCAACACCTGTTGAAATGTGCATTTAAGGGGTGCTGCAGGGTGTCCTTTGGACACCCCTGGCACCCTTCAAATCGCTATCTTATTTGCGATTAGCAAATTGCTAATCGCAAATAAGGAATACTCCCCATTCATTCCTATGGGCCTTTTGGCCTATAGGAATGAATGGGGAGTTATTCCTTATTTGCGATTAGAAATTTGCTAATCGCAAATAAGGAATCTGTAGGAATCGCATTTAATTTTGCGATTCCTACATGAATCCCGTTTTGCGAGTCTGTAATAGCGATTCCTTATGAATCGCTATTTCAGACTCGCAAAACAGGTCTTTCATGAATCTGCCCGAAAATGCCTAGTGATTGTTCAGTGTGAGCTCTATCCTAAATTATGTAGATCTTTCTTATGTCTGTATTCTGTCAACCTTTTGAACCATTGTTATGAATATAGTATGTTTTAGGACTGCATTGTATTATTGCCCAAATTTTTTCATTTTCATCTGTAAATGTCTATATATGTCTTTTTATGGTTTTTAACCGATAATAAAAGCTTTTGACTGACTGACTGACTGACTGACATAAATGCAAATATGCCGTTATTCTTCATTGTAATACACCAGATATTTTTTCTTATCATGCTAAGACAGATTTAGAAACTTTACAAATGCAGTGGGACAATGAACAGTTATAATATTTGATGTGCCCCCTATATATTTAACCACACACAGATATTCTAACCTCATACGCAGAGCATGCTCACATACTCACACTTAAACTGCCTAACCACGCAGACATGCACCGCTGAAAGTAACGGAGAGAAAGCTTCAAACAATATCTGCAATGAGGTTGTTGCTGGGGGTTCAAAGCAACCAGGTCAACGCACGTTTCGGTGGGAATGACAATTAGAATCCACCTTCATCAGGACCACCCATTTGTCTAGTTTTAGGTGAGTGGTAGGGGGTATCGTCAAAAGCCCCTTGCTTATCACTTTCGGTCGCTGCCAGAGGGTTCTGGCCTGAATGCCCAGTAGAGGGCTGAATCCGAAATGTATAGCCAGTAAGGGTTCGGTTTGTGGATTTCTTATTTCAGTTAATCCAAAAAAATTGCAGGAATGTCCAGAAGTATGAAACTGATGAGGAGCAGTGATTTGCTCACAGCTATCATATCCAAGGTGTCATGTGCTATGGGGGCCCCTCTGCAAATCTGACAACGTCTTTGATTTCAGTGCTAAATCTGCATTGGAAACCTAAAATGGGAAACCTTCAAGCGTGCCATGGGCCCTTCGTACTCTCATATGAAAGCTGCCGCATTCTGTAAAGCCCTTCAGGAATGGAAGTAGAAGTTTGTGGTGCGCACCAGCCATCAACTTCATTCACATTCCCTCTGCCTGATACTAAAGTATGTCCATACTCTCACTCATTGGTCCATGATTAAATACGTATGTGATTATGATGTCACTTGACGGAATCAAGAGCACTGGCATGGCAATTGAGATAAAATTATTAAAAGAGTTTTTTCTTATTCCAATAGGCAGCTCTGATAATGCACCCTAACCCTTCCATACAGCTTCCTATACTTTCCCTGTATCAGGGTAAATGCACAACTGACAATGGGGTACCTCAAACCTGCCCTGCAGCTTCCTATCCTGTTCCAGTGGAGCGACCCACGTACAGCTCTGTCACCCGTACACCAGAACCATTCTATGGGTGAACAAAGTTGGTTTCGGCATTCCTAAAGCTGTTGGTGGTGCACAGTTTGTGCTGATGCTGCAAGCCTGTCCCAGGATCTGATTTAGATACAGGCTTAGAAGAACTTCTAACATAAACCAAACTGCTGCATGTCACACAGGATGCTTTCCAGATAGGGTACCAAAGCTGCAGCTTGATTTGTGAAACTATGGCCCTAAATTCAAGTTTATACATCTGAATTAAGACCTGTAAATGAGATGTATTTGCAGTGATTTAATGCTACTATTTATTGTAAACCACAGTGGTAAACTCTCACAAATTAGCACGGACCACTGGCAACATGCTTTACCATTGCCAATTCCCCTGGAATTGGAGAAGAGAGGTCTAGTTATACAAAACAGACGTGAGCCTCTCACGTATTCGAATACCAGGAAGAAAGCCATTGGGTTGGGTAATAATAACACTATGAATTTCTACATTGACTATTTTCAAGGGAGTATTGGTTACAGGGCCTTGCTCAGAGCTAACTCTGATAATTAACACTTACAATACCGATGCAGAATTCCAAAAACCTTGCCTGTCAATCAAGCCATTAGCACCAATCTCTAATGCTTCCCAGTAGTGCACTTTATTGAAATGAAGAAGATTTCATGGGGAATTGGAATGTTATCAATAAGCAACAAAGACAAGAGCCAGTAATGAATATATAGTGAAACCCTATATAGTGGCCTCAAGGCAATAATAGCCCTGACTCATTAAGTCTTTTAAATTGTGTCTTAGCCCATTTTTTTGTTTCTTTGGGCTGGTGTCATTTTAAAGGACTGAAAATACTTCAACCTCTGTTCTACTGGTAGTGGGACTGCATGGTACTGTGTTGGCTGCAAGGCCTGCCTGATGTCCTTGTTCACCCAGTACCTTCACTTTGCATGAGGACTGAGTATTGGGCAGAGAAAAAAGGTCATGTTTCTTGCACATTGTACTAGCATATGTGACATCCGGGCTTTTCGAAGAAAACGGAAAATATTTTGCTGAAAGATTAAGTATTTGGATAGTTTGGATATCAGAAATGAACAATGAACAGAGTAAAGTAGGGGGAAGAACACTGGCAGCTGTTCTTTTAAAATGGACTGTTGCCAATAAGCAGAGTTTTACCTTGAAGATGAAGTGCCAGGAAAGCCTTTTAAGGCTTTTCACCCTAATGCTGTGCATTGTGTGTCGAATTAGTGGTGAAAACACATATGGCATTTAAATCTCCTCTAGTACTACAGACGGAGGGGAAGAGATGTAAGGTGGGTGGAGTGAGGATGCATATTGACCCGAAACTACCTAGTGAGTCAAAAAGCATCAAGACTGAGTAACTGGCAGTGAATGCCCGTTGCAGCAGCTGTCTGAGGTGGCCTTGCTTCATACATAGTAGTTCCTCGCAATTTCAAAACATCAGGCTTCTGGGAAATAGGGTGGCATGCAGAGTCTACACCAAGCTGCCTTTATGGTCAGTGTATTTGTGCCATGGCCGTAGCTACTGATGCATAGTACACTACTAATGTCTGTTTTATTGCTGCACGTTAAAATTATTAGACTCTATATAAGTGCATAACAGAGTAGTGGCTTTGTTTAGTGTACTAAGACTCATCTGCTTCACGTGGAATAAGTAAAGGGGTCTTAAAACTGTCTCCTTTTTAATTATGAATGGATTTCCTACTTCTAAAATGACTTTACTGAGTGACAGCAAGTGTTAGTTCTTCTCTGGAACTAGTTATCCAGGTTTAAACAATGCTATACTATAGAGACTGCTACCCTTCAGTCAACAAGAACCTCCTGGTCACTAGCAAGAATGACGCATGACTCCTGATCGCACTTGATCTTTCCACAGCCTTCAACATGCTTAGGCTTTCCTGTTTTCAGTTTCTATTTCTGGTAAATTCTGGTGGGGTTTTTTCAGTGTTTTCAAATGATTTCAATACCTTAAAAACAGTGGTTTTGCGCTATTTAAAACAACAAAGTTTTTTCATTAGTGTTTATGGAACTTTTAAATTTTATTATTGCTTGCTTTCTGCACTGATATTGCATGGTATATAGACAGTGTATGTACAGTGTAAATGAGGTCCAAATAAATTTTTGCAAATCAAACTTGTTGTAGTAAACCATACAATACTTCTTCAGTGAGTCTTTGGTCATATGCGCTCGCCCTTTCCTTCCCAGGCAAACTTTTTTCCTGTGAAAAGGCCCTCTCAACATTGTCACTTGAGATGAGCAACGCCAAAATAGTCAGTACACAATGTGCTAACTGTAGCCACCGACATAGCTTTCCATACCAATACTGGTGCACTTGAAGATTGTAATTCTCTGGGCAAGTTCTGCAACATTTGCGTTGAACTGGGTGTTTATGCCCTCAGAGTTATTGAAGTGGTCATAAATGAAGCCGCCCTTTTGAAGCTACAGAGAAAATGACCCTTTATGGAAGAGATCTAGAACGTGTACAGAGTACCACAGTGAGGTTCCATTGACTTCAAATGCGATGGTTGGGGAAGGGACAGTACTATGCATCATTGCAAGCCATTTCTCATACATAGTAGAATAAAAGTTCCTGAATTGCTCTCCAACATTACTTTGCTTACGAAGTGGCAGGCACTTTAACATGGAACATGAAACCAGCCATTTTAGCTATCAGTGAAAGAATCGAACACAGCCAACATACCAAATATGATTTTGATATTTCCTGATTCTCTACAGTTTATAAAATAATTAAACAAGACCTAAAACATGCTTCTAAACCCTGCATTTTTAGACCAAAGACAACAAATCTGTAAAAATCAAAAGGAAGAACAAACAATATTTTAGTGGCATCCCTAAACAACAAAATTCAAGCAGAATAATGTTAGCCCAGTCTTTCTTGCTGCTAGCTTGTATAACAAAGTTACATTGCATTGGCCCCTTCAGGAAGAAAAAAGAACTCTTTAACTCTCCTTTTCCTTTCTTTGAATTGGCATTTAGTATGTGGTTGTGCAGGTGTTTTTTCAGTGTTTATATGTTTACACTGGTGAGGGCTATTTCCTTTTCAGTGGGGTTTTAGCTGTTATTATAGGTTTAAACCTAAAACCGGACAGCCTAAACATGCTGAACCACCAAGCAGTGGTACACAAACACTTACCTATTTCCAATCACAACCAATTCATTCCCATATAAATTCCCCATCTTAGCGGGCATACCATATAACTCCATTCAGTCCCTCATCATATTCAGCCTTCACATGGAACAATTTGGAACTGTAAATGAAAAAGTCAAGCCAGGGTGTCTGCAGTGAACCTGGACAGTTTCATCCCTCAACTAACTCCCAGCACTAAATTAGTTGCATTCTTCCTTAACACCAGCTCAAGAAAAAAGACTGCATTGAACCAGTGCTAACTCTTTAAGAAACATATCATCCACCTTGAATCCAGCTTCAAAACAGCTGGTCAAGTCTTAGTTCTCACACACGTTACATTAGCAGAGCTGTGCTTTATGATTTTCAGGCCTGTGAAACTCCTCTTACATTCTGAAAGGCCTGAAGAAATTCACCCATAGCACTCCCAACTCTGAAATACCTACTGTGGTGCCCCGTCCAAGCATGCATCATCTTCAAAAACAGCTAAGTCATATACAAGGCCACCAGTGGTGCAGACCCCTATATACATGGCTGAGACAAATTCCAGATATTGCTACACTGTAGAACAAAATATCATTATAAAGTGAAAGTGAGAAGATAGTCTACCTTCTCTATCTGCTGGAACAACACATCTCTCAAAATCTGACTGCCTTCAATCCAGCTACAACTTAGAAAAGTAAATTAGGTGCACGTCTTCAATTAAGCTCAAATCTCTATGTAATAGGGCTTCCCTCACAACTATTTTGTCTTGTTGTAATTAATCCTGTTAGGATGGAAAGTCTTTTGCTTGGCTCTGAAGAGTGTTCTTCTTTGCCCTATGTGGGGCTCCTGTCAAGTCATTTGAAAGTACTGTAAGCTTTTATGATCTCTGCCTCAGTGAACATGACAGTCATGCATATCCGCTGGGGGTCTTCCTGTTTGCCTGGATTGAGACCCTAAAACGTGCCTCTGAGGTCAAAGCGGCATGTAAAGTGCACCCCTCTTTTACAGAGAGTGGCTACTGCCCTCTCTTCCCAGGCTTTGCTAGAATGACAGTGGTGGCAGCTTTAAACTGTACTCCGGAGTACCTGTACCCCTGTACTTTTTAGGATAGGCTGCCTACCACCCCCTCCTGGTAAAGTCTGTGCAGTCTCTTTCACCTTTGTTTTTGTTTACCTGTATGATATGTGAGAATTGTATTTTGAAAGCCAATGGGTGGGGATGGTGAGCCATTGTGTTTAATGTGAGCAGATCTGGTATCTGTTCTGCTGGACAGTCCAGCTCCCCTGTGCCCCTACCTATTCTTAGTAGAAACCTGGTGGGTTGGGGTAGGAACTAGCTCTTATCTGTGTTTAGCTAAGACTCCCTCTGCTGGGACAGCTCCCATCTCCTTGTGCTGGGTGGTGATCAGGGCCCCCTGGTCTGGAGGTAATTAAAATTCCTCTCTGGGGTATAGGACAAACAGGTACAGAGAGACTGGTAGCACCCTCCTCGCACAGACTGATCCCACAGTGTACATGCACAAAATATGCCCCAGGATTGGAGGGGCACCCAGGATTAAAAATTAGTGGACCCTCTTATTAGATTAGCCTGTTGCTCAGGCAATGATAAAAGTCTGGTCTCATCCACCATTTAGTTGTTCACGGCTGTTCGTTTTTCTAACAAGCCTTCCACAAGGGGTCGTCGAGGAAGCCGAGATCCATGAGTGGAATTCAAAGGTTGGATTGCCATTCTCCTTTGAGGCCCGGGACAGGGTTTGAACTTGAAAAGAAGTCTCCATCGTGGATTACCAGTTAAAGGAATTTGCCAGTCTGATGAAAGGAGCTAGGCTGTAAAGTGTCAGGCGGCGCCTGAATAGACAATAAACTTACTGAGGCTTGTGGAGGCTAGTCTGTCCTTCAGACTAAAGGAGACTTCATACAGCTGCTTCAGATAAGGAAAGTTGCTGCACGTCAACATTGAGGGAGACTGGGGAAGCTCCATATTGTCAATGAGGGTGAGACTGCTTCGCCCCTGGCCCCTCCTGTGTGCTGTGGGAGCCTGTGGGTGTTCCAGTTGCCACCCGTAGCTTTGGGAAGAGTGCCCTGTTGAAGAATGTACCATTTTCCCAGGACTTGCATAGTTTCCAGCTTTGTCCTTGCTTGTCCTGCACTAGTAGCAAGTGGCGCTGTCCCCATGAGTGCCTTGCCATTTAGTAAATCTAGACTGTGACCAGTGGGCTCTGTGGTACAGGCCCCCACCTTTTTTGTGTCATCTCAGGGCATCACGATGGACTGGCAACACTGGTCAGCCACTACCCTCCTACAACTAGCCCAGTGGCTACTGAACCAGAGGGACTCCAGTAACTGTGCCAAGATACCAAGTACCCCTATCCAGACCCCTGACACCACCAGAGCTGTGTCCTCGCCAAGGAAGGGTGGGCACTTCTGTTGCTTTGTGTGGTAAGATAGTGGTCGGACCAGGAACATTTGACTTTATCAACTGCTGAAACCTTATCACTGCAATTTAATTTTTGGTACCATTGGTCTAGCTCTGAAGAGTGTATTGTTTTACGGTGCTCAGTGCCCAGGCACTGTAATGCTGTCTGGGGTCAGAACGCTGGCCCAGAGGGTTGTAGAAACTTCTAGTTTTCACTGTGTCTCGTAGTTTTATGTTTACTATATTTTATGGTATATTTTAAGTACTTTTACTTTATAAAGTAAATCACGGGCTGAATATTGATCTTATTAGCTAGTCGGTTTAAACTGTATTCTGAATGTCTAACCCATCTCACCTCCTTGAGTAAGCCTTGAACTACTCTGTCTCTGAGGGTCAAGTGCTGAAGAGGAGTACTTAGTTATCCAGTTTGAGGTCCAGTAGTACTGAGGCCCCAAGACACCAGCAGTGAACAATTCCAATGGATGGACGTGGAGCCCAGTAACCCCTAATGCCCCTGGAACCCGGTCGTCACAAATTCTGAATCACATCTCTAGACCTCCACCTGTGGTTAATACTATGTTATGTTGCCTTCTAGTAAGGCTTGTTCTATCTAAATATACATATATAGTGTAGAGGCTACCACGAAAGACGCCACGCGATGGAGCTGGCTACAATCCACTCCTAAAATTTGAACTATTACTGGGCCACCTTACCCGAGTGATTCGAGACTGAAAATACAGTGCTCTTCATTTCATGCGAATAAAAACCTGTGAAGCAGAAAGGGAATTCACCTTGAAGATAATTAATATCCATTGGATTGGAGAGAAGGCTACATTCCTACATGTAATCACTATAAGAAGAGCTTTCTTTATTTGCCCTGAAGAAGTCCGTGGAGGACGAAACGCGTTGGCTACAGTGCGTTATGAAGACTAAATAAAGATTGAACTTCAAAAATACCATCATTGATTCTGCTTTTGAATGTTTCATTACTGTGATTTATAAGCTATGGTCACTATTGTATATTTGAAAAAGAAACTTGTGTGCTGGATCAAAATATGTTTGAACTGAAAGTTGGGACACTCGATTGTCCTGGGAGATTTAGGGGATATAGAATCTTCGATCCGTGGCACCAACAAGACTAAATAAGGCAGCACTTAGGATAGGTGAATTTGTGCTTAGACCCCTTTCCCCAGTTCCTTTGTTTCTAATATATTGTGTAGAGTGACAAACTATCTGCATTTAGAATGGTCACTTCCTGTAATTTGTCAGTATCATTCTATCGATCTTTCTACTTCAAAGCATATCTGTTGGTTGCTCTCATTGCATTCATGTATTATTCCTTTTTCCTGTTCTAGCTCAGTTTGGTGCGTAAATTAACCCTTAACACTACAGCACACTCTGTTTCATCTTGACACACTTCCCATAACATTCACCATCACAACATAAGATCGTGCACAACTCACAGCAACATACCATCCCACGTGCACGTCACACACCATGACACCATATTCATTTTTTTTTTTTTTTTTATTTTTTTATTTTTTATAGTGTATCTTATATAGCGCATGGCTACCCCAACTGGGTGTCCCGGCGCTTGCATTGGGAACCCGTCCTGGCTTTTCCCTGTGAGATAACCCGTACTGGGCATCCCCAAGGTGAAAGCCAGGCATCCCGCCGCGGGGGGCCGTAGTGGAGATTAAGCAAGCTATTGCCCAGAGTTGCAGAGTGTGAACCCGTGATTCGAGTAGGCACCGAAGTGAGAATTATCGAGTCCATGGACACTTGGGCTCAGACCCTGCCGCGTCGGGAATTGAACCCTGGTCCCGGGTCTGACCTCAGCTTCCGGGTATGCCTCCTCTAACCATTGAGCCACACTTCTCCATATATTCATTGTGATATACATGCATATGTCCACATACATGGACGTCTTAACTGCTATAGCACATGCTGTAGTTATTATATGTGCAAAGTGTGCACTGCTACTCTACACTTGTACCGGTCATGTGTACGTGAGAAGGTTTGTAATACTGTAACATCGGTGGTAACAATTCTCTATAGGCGAGTGAAGCTTGTACTCCTGCTGGACATTTTAACTGTCAGGCGGATCATAACCAGATGTTCTGCACAGCATTGCTAGGATGTTAAACCCTCCACATGCAAATCTGTTTTTTTGTTACAGATTTACTGCCTGGGGTTGGTATGGCCCATTGATACCACATTCAGTACTATTAGATCAACCAACTCATTATTTTCCCAAGCTGATGTTTTTTAAGCCAAGCATTCATTGACAATAGTAGACTAAGGGCCTAATTTAGAGTTTGGCAAACAGGGTATTCCATCACAAACATGGCGGATGTCCTGCCTGCTTTATTACAAGGGCATTATGGTCAATGGCTCCACTGTATGACAATCAGTACCTCCACCACGTTTGTGATGGAGTCCCTGCCTGACAAACTGTAACCAAGGCCCTCCATCTGTGGTAAATGCTATGTAAATGTTTCATTCACTTACATATTGTTCTTTTAAAAAGCAATGCCATCACACACAACTGGCTAAGTGAATACAATTAGATATTATTTCCTTCCTGTTAACCATCTCTAGTCATTAAACTGTTTCTAGTCCGGAGGGGAGGATGTAAGTAGCCAGTCTGTTGGGTTGCTAGCTGTTACGCAACACACGGAGATACGCCCACTGAGGTATCTATGCATCCAAAAGAGAAGCCTAGGTGAATATGTGATACAACCTGTGAAATAGGAGTTTGCTCCCTATCCTACCAAGCTTGGCTTTGGATGTCCTTGATTGTGTAGGCTGGCAATGCAGTCCAGTGTTTCTTTTTCACTTTTGAGTAGCATTGCTTCTGCGCTACTAAGGGAAAATGTTTTATGGGACAGGGAGGGGGCTTTGGTTACTGAATGCATATGATTGCTGTTTACTATTATTAATTTCAGTGCTTTCTCCCTAAATACTACACCAGGAGTCATTCATATACACGTGGTTCACTCTTTCAGGCAAATTATGACAGGTTGTCGCTATTTGTTTACCTAGCAGTATTTGTTATAATTACACACCTAGTATTGCTTGGTTAAAAGCGGATTTATCATTTTGCTACCAAAATGGGCTGTTATTTTGAGACTTTTGAAAATGTTGTACAGTGTAAAGTGAGGAAGAAGCAATTGGAAGGTGGAAACATGTTTGCATCCTGTTGAGAGTGTGCTGACTTTGTATCAATCATATACACTCTGGAGTATACTGTCTTCTTTTTATTTGTTGCTGTTATAAAATCCAATTAGTTGCTAAAGGCCTGCCAAGTGCCACGTATCAATGGTTAGTTTAACGCATTTTAGTCCTGCTACCCGCATCATCACACTAAAAGGCAATGCCACGCTCCTCTGTGCATTGCTTGATGTGCTTTGCTATCAGTTCGAAAATACATCCAGTGCTACGAGTGATATGATATAATGTGTGTCCCAGGCCGTCAGAATGTTAGTCTGGCCTAGGGTTCGTGAGAGATGACTGCAGTTGCCATGGATACCGCAGTCAACAGCTCGGTCCCAGCTTCGGTACATTAATATAACTAAGTTCACAACCCCCTCTTGGTCTCGGAACCCATGTGCTGTGCTGTGATTGGGCCTTGCAGTGCGCCGCAGTTAGAAGTCATGGGCATTCTGTTCGCTTTCGTGACTGGGGGTGAGTGTCTAAAACCTTTCTGCGCTCCGTCCATCCTCTCCTTGTGTTTGGTCCCTTTTCTGCCCACACCAGCCGCATCCATGGTGCTGGAATTGTATTTAAGTTCTCACAGAGCAGATCCCTCTGAACAGTAGTGCAGCGCTCGGGCGATCAGAGACACAGGCGTCTCCTTGGGACAAATGAAGTTCATCAGGACACAACTGCGATAGATGCCAGCCGGACTCGACGAAAAGCAAGGGCATTCAACTTTATTTTAAAAGATCCTCCACCTGGCAGCAGGTAGATAGATGTCTAGCCCGGGAGCAGCCACCTTGCGTCTGGATGGATGGCATTTATATTGGCTTTGTCGGCCAGGGTAGATGACATGATGTGGAGTAACAAACTACATGATGCACTGTATTTATATCCCACTGTGGCTTTTCAGTCTGATGTGGCTCCACACCTACCCAGTTCTCTTTATTGGGGAAACCCGCATGGGTAGCTGTCGCGCTCTATAAGCTCAATAAATAAATAACATTGATTGTGGATGCTTCCTCTGTGTTTAAATATTATCAGGCTACATGAAAACGTAAACAAGCTGTTTCTTGAAAAATAAGAATGATATTGTACTTAGCAAATTGGTATGCAGACACTAAATGAGTATTTCACTAGAACATGTGAATTTCCTAGTCCTGACCTCATCTGCCAGTCCTGGCTCACAATACCGCTTGTACCACGTTTAGTTTCATATTTGCTATTACTCACAGGTTTTATTAGAAATATATATATATACTTATCACCTTGGTTATACTGGGGATAGGATTTACCTTGGGAGCATAAGTTATTAGGCTTTCAATCAATCAATCAAGAATTTGTAGATCGCACTACATACCCGTGAGGGTCTCAAGGCACTGGGGGAAAGGGGGGGGGGGGCGCTACTGGTCGAACAGCCAGGTCTTGAGTAGCCTCCTGAAGGTCAGCAGGTCTTGGGTCTGTCATAGGCTCAGTGGGAGGGTGATCCAGGTGGCGGCAAGGTGGGAGAAGGATCTGCCACCGGTGGTTGTTCTTCGGATGCGAGGGCGAGGTCGGCGGAGCGGAGCTGGCGGTTGGGTATGTAGAAGAAAAGTCGCCTGTTGAGGTAGGCTGGGCCGGTCTTGTTGAGTGCCTTGTGTGCGTGGATGAGGAACTTGAAGGATATCATCTTGTTGATGGGGAGCCAGTGCAGGTTTCTCAGGTAGGGGGTGATGTGGCTGTGGCGTGGTACGTCGAGGATCAGGCGTGCAGAGGCGTTTTGAATGCGTTGCAGTAGTTTGATGAGCTTGGCCGGGGCTCCCGCTTAGAGGGCATTTCCATAGTCGAGTCTGCTACTCATGAAGGCCTGGGTGACTGTTCTTCTTATATCTGTCGGGATCCACCTGTAGATCTTGCGGAGCATGCAGAGGGTGTTGAAGCAGGAGGAGGAGACTGCGTTGACTTGCTTGGTCATGGAGAGTGTTGAGTCAAGGATGTCTCCCAGGTTGCGTGCGTGGTCGGTGGGTGTTAGGGCTGCCCCCTGTGCCGGAGGCCACCAGGAGTCGTCCCAGGCTGAAGGGTTGGAGCAGAGAATGAGGACCTCTGTCTTGTCCGTGTTCAGCTTCAGTCGGCTGATCTTCATCCAGTCGGTGACAGCCTTTATTCCTTTGTGGAGGTTGGATTTGGCAGTGAGGGGGTCTTTGGGGAGGGAGAGGATCAGTTGAGTGTCATTGGCGAAGGAGATTATGTTGAGGTCGTGCTGTCGGGCGACTTGTGCGAGCGAGGCAATGTAGATGTTGAACAGTGTCAGGCTGAGGGATGATCCCTGGGGTACGCCGCAGATGATTTTGGAGGCTTCGGATCGGCTTTTAGGGGGAGTGCGAGGGATATCATGGGAGAAGAGAGACAGAAGGATGTGCAGAGAAGTGAAGACAGATAAAAAACAGATGAGAGGAGAAAGGGAGGGAGGGAGGGAAAGTAGGAAGGAAAGAAAAGAAAGGGAGGAAAGTTAGAGAAGCAGTGAGATGGATGGATGGAGATAGGAGGTAGAATGGGGAGATCTAAGAGGGGAGTAATGAAGAGGGGAAAGGTAGAATAAGTAGAAAAGGAGAGTTAAAGATTGATAAAGGGTGAGGGAAATAAAAGGGAGATGGGTGGCCTCAGAACCCATTTCAAAAAGGTCCTGGGGCACGCAGGGGCTGCTGTACTCAACTGTGCGGGTTAAGGCCTTTCACTCATAAAGTCCCCGGGCCCGTCCTACTATGAATCCTGAGCATCAGGGCCAAGAACCCCTTCTTCACTTAACTCTCATTGGAAGTTGTTGTCGAGCAGTTAAGGCTCACTCAGGGGGAATGTACATGCCGGTTAGTGAACACAACTTATAACTCCTCAAAGGGCACACAGTACAAGCAATACATCAATTTCCAGTCAAATGTTTGGTTTTTCATAAACAAAAAGAAGTATTTTATTTTGAACTCTACACATGCAAAGGTATACAACATTCAGAAGCAACAACAAAATCCTCCTTCAAGTCGGGGATCTCTTAGTTATCAGGCCGATCCCAGTCCTACCCTCTTTCATGTAACTTGTTTGCAGTGATTCCCCATTCACTGTTGGCTGCATCCAGGCGATGTGTACTATTAGGTCTTGCTCAAGAGGTCACCTTTGACTCTTTAGGATTTGAGTCAAATCTGTGGAGCCAACACTGTTAGCAGCAAGTCACCCAGGGCCAGACGGGCCCAGTTCTCGTCTTTCCCACTCTCGCAGCACAGAGGACTTCGGCAGAGCAGCAGGTGCCTGCGGACCAGCACCCGCTTGTCCTGCTCAGTTCAGAGAAGGTGCGCTGCTTGCAGCCCACATGACAGAGCCCCGTAGCCCAGGCTCTTTCTCCTGAGCAGCACTGCCGGAGTCCTCTGTTGTCGGAGCAGCTCCCATATCGCGAAGAGGCTGCATGTTGCCTTTCCCGGGGGGTAAGGACATCCTTTATTTGCTTCTGACTGGAGCCTGGTGAGGATTCGACTGCATCTTCGACAGCCCACTAGTCAGTCAGGTGCAGTTCCCTCATAGACTGTATCCAACCCACGGAACGTACCCTCAGTCTCGCCTTCAGGTAATCACCCTAATCCTTTGCCACATTGGTACCTATAGCCCCTCCTGACACATGACCTTGCCACTGTGCTTAGAAAAACACGGGTGGCTACTTCCGTAGCACAACTGCCCATGCTGAGATGGTCACGAGTCCCAGCGAAGCAGTGCTAACTTTACCTGTGGCCTCCTCTGGCATATGAGGTCACCACAGCGTGGCTTTACCGGTTCACCCAGGCCTGGAGACGGCGGGTCACCTTTTCTGCTCAGTTTCCAGGGGCCCTCTCCTGGCATATGGGTGGTCACTGAGCAAACTCGGCAGTTACCCAATTGGTTCATGGCCTCACACCTTGTTCAGGGAATCCTATTGCAAGGCGCGCCAAAGGCAAGCCCGTCTGCGCCCGTCCGCGACCTGCCGGGGCTAGGGGCCCCTCACCATGCCCGTTTTCTCTTTTACTCCGCTGCACAACTATGCACACTCCAGGACCATTGGCCCCTCCAAGCGGCCACCTGTGCACGGATTATTGAACTTGGCCTGGCCCGGCCATCATCTTCCCCCACCTTTCCTGCCTCCTTGCCTCCCCTTCCCCCTTTCCTTCCTGTCCCCCCGGCCCCTGTCTATCCCTCACCCGTCCTCCATGCCTTCGCATCTGTCAGCTTTTTTACTTAATACTAGGTCGGCTGTCAAACATCAGCTGGATCTGTTTGACTTCCTGGACTCTGTCAAGCTGGACCTTTTATTTCTGACAGAGACATGGTTCCGCACTGATTCGCTTCCTAGCGTGTTGGCAGCCCTCCCCCCCCCCTACTCTGTCCTCAGGGCCGACCAGCCGGAGGGCCGGACAGGAGGTGGGGTTGCCCTGATCGCCCACGCGGGCCTTCATTTTCAAGTGCTCCCTTCCCCTCCCATATCTACGGCAGACTGCCTGGTCATACGTTCTACCTCCTTTCAGGTCCCCCTAATGTGCGTTCTTGTCTATCGCCCTCCCCAGTCCTGTCCACGCTTTCTCCCCGCCATTTTGGACCTTTTAGGAACCCTTGCAATCAACAACTCTTTGGTTATGCTACTTGGGGACTTTACCTTCTGGCCTAACGATCCAGCCGAAGATGTTACATCTCGCGATTTCACCCAGCTCCTTCTTAGCTTGAACTTCGTCTCCCAGGTCCACACTCCCACTCACATTTGCGGCCACATCCTAGATCAAATCTGGACCCTTAACATCTCAGTTTCCGTCCCTATTGTCAAGCCTTGTAGATGGTCGGACCATTCTTTGATTTCCTTCTCCCTGGATCTCAGTATTGACAATAACCCTCCCTTCCCCAAACACACTTGGGCGAGAAATTGGAACAGAGTGAACATCCCGGCCCTCTGCTCCTCCCTATCAGCTTCTGACCCTGACCTGGCTGGCCTTTCGCCCCCTAGTCAATCGGATGCCCTGAACAGCTGGCTCCTGAGGGCCTGTGACCAAGTAGCCCCTTTGAAGCGCGTCACAGTTAGACGCGCCCATGATGCAAATAAATGGTTCTCTCCCGCTCTCAAGGAGAAAAATTGGCAGTGCGTCAAGCAGAGCGAGCTTGGAGGTGCGCCTACTGCCCCTCTTCCAAACTACGCTACACTTCCATCCTCAACGAATATAAAAGGGATATTCTCCTCACCAAGACATCTTACTTCTAAGGGAGAATTCTCGCTGCAGAGAACCAGCCAAAAGAAAGATTCGTACACAGTTCGCGAGTTGGCTTCTTCTGACAGGGCCTCCCCCAAAATTCCCCCCTCCCAACCCCTGTGCAACTCTCTTAATGACTTTTTTATTGAGAAAGTTGCACTTATCAAGGCCAAGATTCCTCTGCCCTCCCCTACCTTTTGTGATCCCCAGCCTCCCCCCACCACGTCCAGTCTGACCCCTTACCCCCTTTGACAAAAGAAACTTTTCTCCCCTTGCTGACCCGCGTCAAGTCAGGATCCCCTGCGGACATCGCCCCGGCGCATGTCCTCCGTAAGATCTTCACTGATTGTTATCTCCGCCCCCCCCTTTACTCTTCTGAACGACTCCCTTGAACAGGGCATCGTACCTGTCCCCCACAAAGCGGCCACCATCATCCCTATTTTAAAAAAACCCGGGGCTGATCCCGCCTCTCCTTCAAATTACCGTCCCATTTCCCTTCTCCCCTTCCTGGCCAAAGTCCTTGAGGCCCATGTCACCCAGGTTCTCTGTGCTTTCGTGGAAGAGAGTGGGGGCCTCGCTCCCCGTCAGGCAGGCTTCCGACCCCGGCACTCTACTGAGAAGGTTGTCATCTCCGTGATGGACGAACTTAGAGAGGGGTTAGACACCAACACCCCCCAGGCTCTCGTCCTTTTAGATCTTTCCGCCGCCTTTGACACGGTTGATCATTCCATCCTTCTCACCCGTGTCAAGGCGGCGGGCATCGGGGGCCCAGCCATGACCTGGATCAACTCGTTTTTAAAAGATCGTAGCCAGGCTGTTCACCTTGCCGAATTCTTTGCCCCCCCTCGCCCGGTCCAGTGCGGTGTTCCTCAGGGTTCCTCGCTTTCTCCCTTATTATTTAATCTTTACATTTTTCCACTCATCCTTGCACTACAGCAGATGGAGGTCATTGTGTACAACTATGCCGATGACCTCCAACTTATTTTCCATCTTTCTCACTCCCCTGCCAGTATTCACAACTTTCAATCTGTCATGCTGTTCATTAGAGATTGGATGAACTGCAACCATCTTAAATTAAATCCGGACAAGACTGAACTTGTCGTCACTGGTAGCACTCCCATTCCCTGGTCCCCCAAATTCTGGCCTCTCTCCCTGGGCACTCCCCCCACACCCTCATCCTCAGTTAAAACACTTGGTATTTCACTTAATCAACACCTCACTCCCCATTCCCAGATCAGCTCAGTAGTCTCCTCCTGTTTTATTGCCCTCCGCACTATAAGGAAAATCTCCCGGTTCTTCTCTCTTCCTGCTTTAAAACTGATCCTAATGGCAATGGTCCTATCTCGACTGGACTACGGGAACATAGTGTACAACGGCGCCCCCGCATATGCCCTTCGCCGCCTTCAGCTCGTCCAAAATCAGGCTGCCCGCCTGATTTATGGGCTGCCCAGATTCCATCACACCACTCCCCTACTTAAATCTTTACACTGGTTGCCAATCAAAGAACGGGCCCTCTTTAAGTTGGGATGCACTACCTTCCAGGCCATTCCGGGGACTGCTCCAGCGTTCATTTCATCTGCAATCAATGTTTACCGTCCCAATAGAGAACTCCGCTCCTCTGCAAAATTCTTCCTTTCTGTACCCCGGTTTAAAAAAAGCAGATCAGGGGGTTTGAAATTTGCTGTTCTCGCCCGACCTTTTGGAACTCTCTCCCCCTGCACATTAGATCTGTTCCCTCCTACCCCGAATTCCGCAGGGCTCTTAAGACTTTTCTTTTTTCACATGCCTTCCCACCCCAGTAATTTCTCTTTTCCATGCCTCTGGGCTAAGCATCCTCTAGCGCCATGAAACCGCTGGGTATACGTGCGCTATATAAATTCCTGTAAATTCAAATTCAAATTCCCTCTGCATCTCACTCCCTCCAACACTCTCCTCTTTATTACAGGGCACACTGATCTTGGCAAGCAGACAGTTGTTAATGCTTCAGGCTCCAGAGCAGGTGTTTTTAGTTTGTCCCCTCACCCAGCAGGGAGACTAGCAAGCTTTTCCCCCTAATCCTGGTCCAAGACAGAAGTCTTACAGAGTTCCCCTGCTCACACAGCCTGTTTGGCTGCTTGGCAGATAACAAAGTATGGGGTCTCAACCTCCCCTTTTTTTAGTCAGTAGCGGCTGATGAAATAAGAAAGTGGTAGGGCAAAAAACCCTTTGTCAATTTTATATGACAAGGTGTAGTTAATATTACTAATCCACTGTTGCCTTCAGATGCCTCTGATATACATTGTACGGACCAGTTATTACATAGAGTAAATTGCTCTCTGGCAGCAGGTTACCTGAAAGATTTCATCCTTTTGTTTCAGGGACTCCTGGTAGGTCTGCAAGAGTGAACTAAATCTGTTTTTTATCATACAGAAACAGGACTGAACTGAGTTGGAGCACGGGGGAGACCAGTGCGAACATTTGTGTAACATAAACAAGCCCTCCCCTCTCTAACTCTGACCTGAAGGAAGGATGGTCAAGTGGTGCAGTGGTCAGGCCAACCAAACAGACTTGCAGTGCATTGCACCAGCATTGGTGAGACACAGCCTACATCCCTGCTGCCATATCGCCTCATCCCCCTAGCTGAATCCTTTGCCACAAGGTTTGTCAGAGGCTCCTTGAACTGTAGCTCACACTGCATACTGCTGCTGTTATTCACTTTGGGGAGGATAGCATGCATCATTAGGCCAGGAGGCCAGGACTTGGACACTGGCTGCGTGAACTAATAAGTCTCCAAATGCACTGCACATGCGACACACTCCCTGAAGCAGGAAGTACTTCTCATCTGCACTTCTGCTGAGGTTTCACTCACTGTTGGTTGGATGTTAAAAGGGAGTGGAGAGGAGTTTGCGAGTCCATCTGCATGATGGAGTCCTCCCCAGCTCCCGCAAATCCCAACCAACAGTGAGCAGCATGTAAAAAAGTAGCCGGAGCACAGGAATCCAGACTGCACCCCCCACTCAAATTTGTGACTGTGCTAGCTGGTCATGCCCTAATCTTTAAAAGCTATGGTGCATATTTGGCCGTGCCCAGGGCCACAGAAAAATCGCCCTAAGGCCGACCGTACTCTACGCACTCATAATAGGACGTGCCCCTTTCATGACTCAAAAGGGGGTGGTGATGGACGGAGCATCTGAATCAATCAAACACTCACACCCAGTCAAAAGATCTGGGTTTAATCCATCACCGTTCTTTAGCCCACTCTGCCACCCCAGTTCAGACAAGGCTATATGCAAATCAGCCTGACCCTGTGCCTCATGGGAACAGTCCAGCCCGAACTGCCAAGCCATGTCTTCCTTGGACCGGAAACAAGCTTCCCAGGACCGGTTTCTGGCATTCCAGCTGTCTTCAGCCCGGCTTGCTTGAATCCTGTGGCAAAGTGAGCAAGGGACTCACGTCTGAGCATACCCTGCCACACTCATGGCGGCCAAAAGCGGTACAAAAGGGAGTGGTGATGGACGGAGCATCTGAATCAATCAAACACTCACACCCAGTCAAAAGATCTGGGTTTAATCCATCACTGTTCTTTAGCCCACTCTGCCACCACAGTTCAGATATGGCTATATGCAAATCAGTCTGACCCTGTGCCTCATGGGAACAGTCCAGCCCGAACTGCCAAGCCATGTCTTCCCTGGACCGGAAACAAGCTTCCGAGGACCGGTTTCTGGCATTCCAGCCGTCTTCAGCCCGGCTTGCTTGAGTCCAGTGGCAAAGTGAGCAAGGGACTCACGTCTGAGCATACCCTGCCACACTCATGGCGGCCAAAAGTGGTACAAAAGGGGCTGGTGATGGACGGAGCATCTGAATCAATCAAACACTCACACCCAGTCAAAAGATCTGGGTTTAATCCATCACCGTTCTTTAGCCCACTCTGCCACCCCAGTTCAGACATGGCTATATGCAAATCAGTCTGACCCTGTGCCTCATGGAAACAGTCAAGCCCGAACTGCCAAGCCATGTCTTCCCTGGACCGGAAACAAGCTTCAGAGGACCGGTTTCTGGCATTCCAGCCGTCTTCAGCCCGGCTTGCTTGAATCCAGTGGCAAAGTGAGCAAGGGACTCACGTCTGAGCATACCATGCCACACTCATTCTGTCCATCACCTGTTGTTTTTTGCATTTGTCACCCTGAGTGAGGCGGGTATGATCAGGCGTGAGTCCCGTGCTCTTCATGCCACTGGAATCCAGCTATCCAGGCTGATGAGGGCTGAAAGCCCGAAACCGGTCCTTGGATGCTTGTTTTCAGTCCAGGGAGGACTTGGCTTGGCAGTTTGGGCTGGACTGTTCCCATGGGGCACAGGGTCAAGACTGATTTGCATATGGCTGAGTTCAAACTGGAATGGCATGGTGAGCAAAAAAACGATGGATTTAGGCCCACATCTCTATACTGGGGTGAATGTATGACATTGTTCTGCATTCTGTCCATCACCTGTTGTTTTTTGCATTTGTCACCCTGAGTGAGACGGGTGTGCTCGGACGTGAGTCCCGTGCTCTCCATGCCACTGGAATCAAGCTATCCAGGCTGATGAGGGCTGAAAGCCCGAAACCGGTCCTTGGATGCTTGTTTCCAGTCCAGGGAGGACTTGGCTTGGCAGTTCGGGCTGGACTGTTCCCATGGGGCACAGGGGCAAGACTGATTTGCATATGGCTGGGTTCAAACTGGAATGGCATGGTGAGCAAAACAACGATGTATTTAGGCCCGGATCTCTGTACTGGGGTGAATGTATGACATTGTTCTGCATTCTGTCCATCACCTGTTGTTTTTTGCATTTGTCACCTTGAGTGAGACGGATATGCTCAGACGTGAGTCTCGTGCTCTCCATGCCACTGGAATCAAGCTATCCAGGCTGATGAGGGCTGAAAGCCCGAAACCGGTCCTTGGATGCTTGTTTCCAGTCCAGGGAGGACTTGGCTTGGCAGTTCGGGCTGGACTGTTCCCATGGGGCACAGGGTCAAGACTGATTTGCATATGGCTGGGTTCAAACTGGAATGGCATGGTGAGCACAAAAACTATGGATTTAGGCCCAGATCTCTGTACTGGGGTGAATGTATGACATTGTTCTGCATTCTGTCCATCACCTGTTGTTTTTTGCATTTGTCACCTTGAGTTAGACGGGTATGCTCAGACGTGAGTCCCGTGCTCTCCATGCCACTGGAATCAAGCTGTCCAGGCTGATGAGGGCTGAAAGCCCGAAACTGGTCCTTGGATGCTTGTTTCCAGTCCAGGGAGGACTTGG
Organism: Lissotriton vulgaris; assembly: GCF_964263255.1. Taxonomy (NCBI): domain Eukaryota; kingdom Metazoa; phylum Chordata; class Amphibia; order Caudata; family Salamandridae; genus Lissotriton; species Lissotriton vulgaris. Next base: position 479,443,070 of record NC_141691.1, read on the forward strand.
CTTGGCAGTTCGGGCTGGACTGTTCCTATGGGGCATAGGGTCAAGACTGATTTGCATATGGCTGGGTTCAAACTGGAATGGCATGGTGAGCAAAAAAACGATGGATTTAGGCCCAGATCTCTGTACTGGGGTGAATGTATGACATTGTTCTGTATTCTGTCCATCACCTGTTGTTTTTTGTATTTGTCACCCTGAGTGAGACGGGCATGCTCACACGTGAGTCCCGTGCTCTCCATGCCACTAGAATCAAGCTATCCAGGCTGATGAGGGCTGAAAGCCCGAAACCGGTCCTTGGATGCCTGTTTCCAGTCCAGGGAGGACTTGGCTTGGCAGTTCGGGCTGGACTGTTCCCATGGGGCACAGGGTCAAGACTGATTTGCATATGGCTGGGTTCAAACTGGAATGGCATGGTGAGCAAAAAACAATGGATTTAGGCCCAGATCTCTGTACTGGGGTGAATGTATGACACTGTTCTGCATTCTGTCCATCACCTGTTGTTTTTTGCATTTGTCACCCTGAGTGAGACGGGTATGCTCAGACGTGAGTCCCGTGCTCTCCATGCCACTGGAATCAAGCTATCCAGGCTGATGAGGGCTGAAAGCCCGAAACCGGTCTTTGGATGCTTGTTTCCAGTCCAGGAAGGACTTGGCTTGGCAGTTCGGGCTGGACTGTTCCCATGGGGCACAGGATAAAGACTGATTTGCATATGGCTGGGTTCAAACTGGAATGGCATGGTGAGCAAAAAAACGATGGATTTAGGCCCAGATCTCTGTACTGGGGTGAATGTATGACATTGTTCTGCATTCTGTCCGTCACCTGTTGTTTTGTGCATTTGTCACCCTGAGTGAGCGGATATGCTCAGACGTGAGTCTCGTGCTCTCCATGCCACTGGAATCAAGCTATCCAGGCTGATGAGGGCTGAAAGCCAGAAACCGGTCCTTGGATGCTTGTTTCCAGTCCAGGGAGGACTTGGCTTGGCAGTTCGAGCTGGACTGTTCCCATGGGGCACAGGGTCAAGACTGATTTGCATATGGCTGGGTTCAAACTGGAATGGCATGGTCAGCAAAAAAACTATGGATTTAGGCCCAGATCTCTGTACTGGGGTGAATGTATGACATTGTTCTGCATTCTGTCCATCACCTGTTGTTTTTTGCATTTGTCACCTTGAGTTAGACGGGTATGCTCAGACTTGAGTCCCGTGCTCTCCATGCCACTGGAATCAAGCTGTCCAGGCTGATGAGGGCTAAAAGCCCGAAACCGGTCCTTTGATGCTTGTTTCCAGTCCAGGGAGGACTTGGCTTGGCAGTTCGGGCTGTACTGTTCCTATGGGGCATAGGGTCAAGACTGATTTGCATATGGCTGGGTTCAAACTGGAATGGCATGGTGAGCAAAAAAACGATGGATTTAGGCCCAGATCTCTGTACTGGGGTGAATGTATGACATTGTTCTGTATTCTGTCCATCACCTGTTGTTTTTTGTATTTGTCACCCTGAGTGAGACGGGCATGCTCACACGTAAGTCCCGTGCTCTCCATGCCACTGGAATCAAGCTATCCAGGCTGATGAGGGTTGAAAGCCCGAAACCGGTCCTTGGATGCCTGTTTCCAGTCCAGGGAGCACTTGGCTTGGCAGTTCGGGCTGGACTGTTCCCATGGGGCACAGGGTCAAGACTGATTTGCATATGGCTGGGTTCAAACTGGAATGGCATGGTGAGCAAAAAACAATGGATTTAGGCCCAGATCTCTGTACTGGGGTGAATGTATGACATTGTTCTGCATTCTGTCCATCACCTGTTGTTTTGTGCATTTGTCACCCTGAGTGAGACGGGTATGCTCAGACGTGAGTCCCGTGCTCTCCATGCCACTGCAATCAAGCTATCCAGGCTGATGAGGGCTGAAAGCCCGAAACCGGTCCTTGGATGCTTGTTTCCAGTCCAGGGAGGACTTGGCTTGGCAGTTCGGGCTGGACTGTTCCCATGGGGCACAGGGTCAAGACTGATTTGCATATGGCTGGGTTCAAACTGGAATGGCATGGTCAGCAAAAAAACTATGGATTTAGGCCCAGATCTCTGTACTGGGGTGAATGTATGACATTGTTCTGCATTCTGTCCATCACCTGTTGTTTTTTGCATTTGTCACCTTGAGTTAGACGGGTATGCTCAGACGTGAGTCCCGTGCTCTCCATGCCACTGGAATCAAGCTGTCCAGGCTGATGAGGGCTGAAAGCCCGAAACCGGTCCTTGGATGCTTGTTTCCAGTCCAGGGAGGACTTGGCTTGGCAGTTCGGGCTGGACTGTTCCTATGGGGCATAGGGTCAAGACTGATTTGCATATGGCTGGGTTCAAACTGGAATGGCATGGTGAGCAAAAAAACGATGGATTTAGGCCCAGCTCTCTGTACTGGGGTGAATGTATGACATTGTTCTGTATTCTGTCCATCACCTGTTGTTTTTTGTATTTGTCACCCTGAGTGAGACGGGCATGCTCACACGTGAGCCCCGTGCTCTCCATGCCACTGGAATCAAGCTATCCAGGCTGATGAGGGCTGAAAGCCCGAAACCGGTCCTTGGATGCCTGTTTCCAGTCCAAGGAGCACTTGGCTTGGCAGTTCGGGCTGGACTGTTCCCATGGGGCACAGGGTCAAGACTGATTTGCATATGGCTGGGTTCAAACTGGAATGGCATGGTGAGCAAAAAACAATGGATTTAGGGCCAGATCTCTGTACTGGGGTGAATGTATGACATTGTTCTGCATTCTGTCCATCACCTGTTGTTTTGTGCATTTGTCACCCTGAGTGAGACGGGTATGCTCAGACGTGAGTCCCGTGCTCTCCATGCCACTGCAATCAAGCTATCCAGGCTGATGAGGGCTGAAAGCCCGACTCTGGTCCTTGGATGCTTGTTTCCAGTCCAGGGAGGACTTGGCTTGGCAGTTCGGGCTGGACTGTTCCCATGGGGCACAGGGTCAAGACTGATTTGCATATGGCTGGGCTCTAACTGGAATGGCATGGTGAGCAAAAAAACGATGGATTTAGGCCCAGATCTCTGTACTGGCGTGAATGTATGACATTGTTCTGCATTCTGTCCATCACCTGTTGTTTTTTCCTTTCATAACTCAAGCACTTTTACTTGTGCCTAAGGAATGAGTGTGAACCTCTTTCTGCACAAGCACAGTTGCAAGTCCTGCAAAAAAAGAAAAACATTATCTCAGTCCTGATGAAGCAGCCCATATTGATGCTGCGCTGCTTGTGTACTCTCATTGGAAGCTCTTCCGAGTGGCGGAACTCTTCTCCTTTCACCTACAAGCCCCAGCAGCAGGGGCTTATAGTCCATTTCCAGACACATAAATGTAATCTGTGTGGTGTGAGTCTTTGAAGTTTTATGCTGGGCTTCTCCTTCTTTTGAAGTGGACTCTTCTTTGCTCATGAAAGCCTGTCTGTCCCAGCAGGCACGACTCTGAAGCGGATTGTCCCACAACACAATTCATGGAAGTGACCAGAGTTTACAGCCACAGTGATATGTGCATCAAAAGGTTAATCCCAGCCCTGCTCTTTATGATTCCTTTATCAGCCCCCTCTCCCTTCCTGAGATGTGTCCAGGCCCGTCCTTGATGAAAGAGCATTCTTTTAAAGTGTAAATGGAGTCTCTTCCTTTTTCCCTCCTGTGTGTGCCCCATCTATCGCACAGGAATGCAGCAATGAACATATCTGTCTGGGTTGATTCCTAGCCTTCTCATGTCTTTAGCAGGCTGGCCTGGGCTTTCCAAAATGGAACCCAAGATCCTCCATTTAGCATACCATTGCAGGCACATTTACTAAATTTGCATTCGCAGCACACTAGCTATTCAGCTCTAATACCTCTATGCATTGTATCCTTACATGTACACATCCATTCAGCACATACACTCAGTCTGCACGCACTGTTCAGCTCTGAAGCTTTTCTATATCCAACCATGGTGTGCTATTTACAAATACACACCCTGCCAACACACACACTTACCATGTGCATGCTGCACAACACTTCACTCTTCATGTATGGTACTTCATGTGACCCCACATACCCCCAGCACATGCTCTTATTGCGCACGGGCGGCACGGCACTACATCTCTTATGTAATGTATTAATGTTGGGCAAACATGCACCCAGTAGGTGCATGCACTAACTGCACAGAACTACTAAATCCCTGTACTGTACCCTTCCCAGGCACACATACATCCAGCACAGAGTCACTACTCCTGCGCTGTGCAGCACTCCACATCTACTTTATATATGCCAAGGGAGAGTTAAGCACACAGCAGCAGAACTTTTAAAAAGGTGAGTGAGCCTGTAGGTCTTACTCCAGTGACACTTGGTAAAAAGGTCCTGTTCACCCTACTGATTACTACATGGTATGCTGCCACCTCTGCAGTCACGCTGCTTAACTCCTGGTGAAGGCAGTAGCCTTCCACCACTATGAGAGTAGCACTTTGGGCACCACTCCCGGCCCAACAGACTGCAATACGTGAGACAGGCCTATGTCATGGAACACACACATTAGCCATGTTCGCCTATGACAAAAAATCAGCAAACATGGGAAGCAAAATAGAGAGGAGGGAGGCAACAAATAGAGAGAAAAGAATAAGTGGCAAACCAAAGGTGTGTGGCAGCAAACAGATGTGGCTATTCTGTGCAAGGTATTCTCTCTACTGGTGCTGTTAGACCTCACAGCGGCCTTCGATACCCTGTCCCCTTCAATCCTGATTTCCAGGCTTGAGGAGATCGGGGAAGAGGGTACGGCTCTCAGCTTACTCTACTCCTTTTTACATCACAGAGAGCAGAGAGTCAAGATGGGCAATTTTCTTTCTTCTCCTCAGGCAGTGCAATGCGGGGTACCGCAGGGCTCTTCTCTGAGCCTTCTATTATTTAACATCTATGTTACCCCACTTGCCAAGGTGGTGAGGTCCTTCGGCTTTGATGTGCTGTCATATGCCGACGAAACCCAGATCCTGGTTTCCATCACTCAGTCTGCAGGTGTTTCAGCCCTTAATTTTAGGGCATGTATAGAAGCAGTCTCCACATGGATGGTGTGAAACTTCCTTAAATTGAATGGGGAAAAGACTGAGGTCATGATTTGTGGAGGAAACCAGGACCTGTGGTCAAAGGAGTGGTGGCCACCCTCTTTGGGGGGAATGCCCTCATCCTACCCCATCTGCTAGGAACCTCGGAGTGCTAATCGACTCAGCTCTTTCATTTGACTCCCAGGTAAACAGAACGGTGTCCACCTGTTGTGCCATTATAAGAACACTCAGGAAGATCGCCCCGTATCTGTCTCTGGCAGCCCGAAGACAAGCAACAGTTGCCTTGGTCTTATCGAGGCTCGATTACTGTAATGCCATCTATAGCGGCATTAATAAGAGCTCCATCAATCGCCTTCAGGTGGTGCAGAACGCCGCGCCCAGGATGGTCTTGAACATTCCTCGGCTTGCCTCTTTAACTCAGGCCAGAAGGGAGCTCCACTGGCTCCCGATTCTTTCCAGGATCTCGTTCAAACTCCTCTGTATGGCCCATAGAGCTGTATATGGCTCAGGCTCAGAGGGTATTAGGTCCCCTTTGTGTGTCTACACTCCTAAAAGAGCCCTCCGCTCAGCCTCTAAGAATCTGCTCTCGGTCCCTAGATTCGTGAAGGCAATGTGGGGTGGGAGAGCCTTTTCCACCTTGGCCCCCAAACTCTGGAACTCCCTCCCTCTGGCACTTGCCTGTCAGTCCTCCATGCCGGTCTTTCGGAAACTTCTGAAGACTTGGCTTTTCTCCCAGGCGTACTAGTGGTCTTGCTTCAGGTAGTTTCAGATCTTGTGTCTGTCTGTGTCTCGCGCCTTGATGCCCCCTAGGGCTATGTCTGCGCGTTATAAAATTCTTTTAATTCATTCATTCATTCATCTCTGTTTCCTTGTGGTTCAATGTGGTTTACAGGTGGGTAATATTAGACTCTCATGAGACTTCTGGGGTAAGCTCGAACAGAAAATCCATTAGTGGTATTTCCTTCACTGTAGGAAAAGTATGGTGAAAGTAATGCCACTGACAGATTTTCATTAGGTTTTAGCACTGCGTGCAGAAATAGGAGTTTTTTTTATTACATTCCATGGAAGGACTCATTTCATATGATTATTTAATGACTTTACTGCTTGGTCCTACTTTCTATAACATGTCACTCAAAGTGTCACACATAAGGTACTGAAATGTCGTGCATAAGTGTACTAAAAATATGAAAATCTCACACATATGTAACCTGAAAACTTGCCATCTATGCTGTTGTTAAACGCATTTGAAACACCAGAAAATGCAGTATACGAATGCTGAATTGTAAAGTCCAAGGCAACGTCTCCTTTTTGTTGGTAATCTTAGAAAGTGTAAAGAAGCTCGGTAGATATAAGGCATAAGCAGCTGTAGCCGTTCAAATAAATGAAACGGCTTGTAGGTACCCGGTGAGGTATAGAAACACCTACTTGGCAATAGTTTTGTTTCAAACAGGCCGCTCTATGCGCTAGCCTTCAGATCCGTGACCATCGACTAGTGTTCTGGCTCTTGGGTGCTTGCACAGTGAGTCAATGAGGCTGGTGTTTAAAGCAGAAAAACTTTGAGGTAACTGCAGCTGTTGAGTGAAATTTACATGGCACATGATTCACATATTTGTATTTGATGTGTGAGGCGTTAGGAGTATTGTCAAGGGAGAGCTCTGTAATTCAGCCATGGCATTGATCACGTGATACCTGTGTAAAACGGAATAAACGCTGCTGAAGGCGAAGACCGGAAAAACAGGGCAAAGATGCAGGCGTTTGCATGACTTATATCACGGTCAGAGATAGCAAACAGCTCATCATGATTGCTACAGATGCCATGCAGTAGTTGTACACTCACAATCAGCGTGCACACTGCCCTGACTGAGTCGCCATGTTTGCAGAGATGCTATTGATCCATGTAAGATACAGCTTTGGACCTACTAAAGATCTGTATGGTAGACAAGGTATCCCTGGGGTCTTGCTTTTCACCCTTGCTTTCTTTCTGGTGTTTCATACAAGCCGGATTTGTCCAGCTTGGAAAGTTCTGTTGAAACATATTAAAGGTACAGTACCTTGAGGGTCCTGCATACTGCAGGGTTGTATGCGCCACAGTGTACTATGTATGTCTGATGAAAAATAAGTCCTGAAGAATTCATATCTGATGAATCCCAATTCACAGGAAACCACATACTTGTAGAAATACTATTTGCAACAACTACTGCTTTGAAACGAGAAAAAAATGAAAACAAAATGCACAGAACCAGTATTTTAAACTGGGGTTAGATGTCAAAACGAAGTTAATTTGTAGGAAACTTAGAAGTATACAGTTTCTAAAATTGTAAGGATAAAAATAAAAATATATTTAAAATTGTAAATAAAAATATGAGAAACCAGAAAAATAGGAACATTGAGAGTCCAAGTTTATCTCATTCTAGTTGTACTGCAACAAGTGGGTCAGCAGAAGAGGCAGTGGTCCCAGAGCAGAGAAAGGCAGAAACGACTTTGAACGAGAAGTCTCCCATAAGGGCTTCAGCAGCTTAAACCACGAAAGTCAAAAAGAGCAGAGGATGAAAGAGTTCCAGGGAACAATCAAAGTAGATAAACAATTTTCCCCATGAAAGGTTTTTGGCAGGTGGGATTTTTCTGTTTTACACAAAAAAGGTTTTGTCAGATAGGACTGTTCAAGACAGGATTTGTCAGGTCTTCTTTTCATCAGGACCACACAGATCTGTTCAATAATCATCAAATTAATAAGAAAAATAACCAAATGTGAGTTCTTGATGAAATGAAGAAAGTGATAACATTGGTAGTGCTTAAAGCCATTCTCCTCCTAAATAATAGTGAAGGGGACAGTCAAATCTCACTATCAACTCCATTATGTGATGATGAAAAGCAATTTACTTTATAAATGTTTAGCATTACTTCAATAGGTTTCATTGCTTTAGCACTCCCAAATCCGCCTCTGACATCAGTGTGCGTCTTCTGAATAACTTGACTTAACCTTTCTATCCTTGACGTGCTTGCTCCTGGAGCTCCATTGGACCAACAAGCTCCAGAAGGTCTTTTCAGGAGGGAGAGAGGGAGTGTGTGAGAGAGAAAGAAAACTACAGCCTTTTATCAGAACCAACAGGGGCGCACTTTGCTATTTAGCCATGTTTGTTTTGAAGTATTCTTTCAGCAACTCAGCTGCAACAATAGATTTGTATCCCCCACTGATCTGTGTTCAAAATGAGAGAGCTGGACATTCAAAGGTGTAATAATGAGGGATCAGATGAAGGCTCCTGATATTTTATTAAACTTCTATGGCATATGCACTTTATTGTTTTTTGCCTTGCAGTTAATGCAAAGATCATATACTGTGTGTATTTATTGTAAAATCCTTTCTAGGAAGATAAGAGCAGCTGACTTTGCCAACTCAAGATCTCTGGTAGGAAACGTACATTTTTCCTCAAGGTATTATCTGGTTGTATATAGCCTAAAGGATTCCGTCAACAATGTGTGTGTAATGTATTGTATTTATTTTACATGTGCTTTTATGACCCCAGCGGCCGAAATAAAGATTTTTGACTGACTAGCTATGGCATAGCAGTCTATTCCATGAGCTTGTGGAGCATCTATGCAGTCAACAACAAAAGAACAATACTCAAGATTCTGTTAACAAGTACTTTGTCTCCTTTGTTAATATGAGCGTGACATAAGGATAGAGAGTTGTTCAGACTTCAGAATGTAGGTGGTATTTTGAATAGAACTACAGAAAAACAATTGTAGGCAGAACATGGCCTTACGCTCTAACAGCAGAGAATGTGGCTTGAAGTCTACCATTGTTTAATGCCTGTGCTTATCTATTATTTTCCTCACAGTTATACGAGGAGTATATCAAGCTCTCGCCTCTGGATCCTTGCTTACTGTTTCATCAGGGTGGGCACTGGCGTGAACTCACCGTGCGCACAAACCGCACTGGAGACACCATGGCTATAGTTACCTTCCATCCCCAGGATCTGAGCCAGGTAAGAACATTGCCATGTCAACAGATCAGATGCATATTTAGTGGCAGCAGCAGGAGCTTCCCCATCCATAGCTAACTGGCAGCCATGTCTGCATTGCCTCACCCGCCCTTCATCCCCACCACAGACACCAATGTAGGGCCCCTGTAGATCGGATATCCCCTCTCCTCTAAAAATATTTTGCTATTCCACTACCACCCCTTCAGTTCTTTGCCTTCCTTTCTCACGTACCTCCTTTACATCTGAACCATCTATTACTATCTCGTTTACACAAGGCCATCTACTTTGCCCAGTTTACATACATTCTCTTATTTATATCTCATTGGAATGCGGTCCATCCAAATGGCTTCTTTTTTGCAAAGCATATCTGCTGCGTTGAAGCTACAGAATGCTTATGTTTTTTCTTGGGGATCATGCTTTCTTTCTGATGTTTTCCCACATGCATGCGGATTATGCTTACAATGAACAGCCTAATCACTGGACATCAATATGGTACTGGGCCCAGACACCACGTTCCGGCAGTAATGTTTACATTTCAAGACCTGTGTTGATCACTCATACATTGTTGTGTCCTCTCGTTGACAGGAGGAGCTTTGTTCTCAAAAGGAATCTTTGAAGGAGTTTTTCACCCGTGGGCCAGGCGCAGTTTGCAATTTAACCTCCCTCTATTTCCAGGCGAGGTGAGTACACCTCTTATAGTATAGGGTGTGTAAATCAGACGGTGTGTGCTTTGTATCAGTGGTTATGCAGGAGAATTAAACTGAACAGCAGGTTTTAGCTCACAAATTCTTAACTTGAGGATCTGAAAGTTCCATTTCATGGTGAGGTTTTCACACAATCGATTGATATGCAAAGGTGCAAAGCAGAGACAGATGTGGGGAGGGGAACGACGTACCCATGCGTTATTACTTTGATCATAACAGTTCCCATACTTCTTATTTAAAAAAGCATTCCAGAATGGCTTAGTTCCCGTGGGTTGAGGGGAGAGAAGAAGTGTCTCCTCTACTGTGAAGTGAGAGAAGGCAGAGGCAGCTGACGAAATAAGAAGCCTTCTCTTCAGGGTGCCCACTACCTGGAAGAAATGTAAATGTGTGCAATTGCTTAATTGATGGAATCAGGAATGTGTCCTTTTAATGGAAACCTATCAAGAAAAGCCTCTTACTAAAAACACAAACATTTAAACAATCTTTCTGCGCATTTTGCAACAGCGTGTTGATACTGTGTGCAACCTTATATTGGGTGTAATATATGTTTTAAACTAAGGACACGTATTCACAGTGCTTTTCTTACCGACTGATTCAAATCAGTGTCCATCCCGTTACACCCACAAACACCTGAAGTGAGTGCATTAATCAACTGAGCTTTCCTACCAAAAAATGCATTTCCCACTGATACATTCAAGTTGCACTTATTTTTCATTGATGGTGTGTGCATTATATTTAATAAGCAGCTGTAAGTGAAAGGTCAACAAAATAGAGAATATGTTGTTCTTTTTACCCATGTCTCAGATCGCGCCTCATACACTTGCTGTCCTCGCCCCAGTGTACTCAGAATCACAGTTCCCATACTTTCCTTTATTCACTACAATCTCTGGTTCAAGGTTATGCTTTTTTGTATAGAAGGCTAAAATAATGTGTTTTTTTTTTGCAACAGTATGTGTTTTCATTCCTGATTTCTGATCCTTGCCTTCTGCTGGCAGATGTGGATGTAGGCATCAAAACAGCTCCTAAAAATAGGTACTTGCTCGTTCCTAATCCACTTTTTTATAACTCATATCAAAAACAAATTGGGTAATCTCAGAAGCATATTTATGACAGCGAAATACCTTTTGGTCGCTTCTTATGAGTACAGTACATTAAAGTCCATAGAAGCAGTTACTCAGTTATTAAGCATAGCTGCACAATAGGTGATTCAGATGCTGGAAAAAGTGACATTATTTATGATAACGTTTACATGATATGAAAGTTGCTTAGTGCCAGATGTATGACCATTGGCAATTGCGACTCGCAAATTGCCAGTCACAATTGCCAATGTACAACAGTGTCTGAGACACTGTTTGCGAATCCCAGTGGGGTCTCAAACTGCATGTCTCATGCATATTAATGAGGCTGTCGCAATTTGGTGGTCAGCCGACCTCCATGTCTAGGACTGCTTTTAAATAAAGCAGTTTTTTTAAAATTAAATGCAGTGCATTTTTTAAAAAAAGAATGAAACGTTTTTGATAAATTTTTTAAGGGCAGGTAGTGGTCCCTGGGACCACTGCCTGCTCTAAAAAAATGTTTGCACACCCATTCACAAAGGTTTGTGAATGGTTTGCCACCCTCCTGAAGAAGGTGGTAAACTGCGAGTGTTTGTGATCGCAATTGCGGTTGCAAAACATTCAGATAGCGGGTTCAGACTCGCTATTAGGAAGGGATGCCCTCGGAACTCCCCTTCCTAATAGTGAGTCGCTAACCACTATTTTGCGAGTCGCTATTTGATTAGCGACTCGCAAAATAGGGTTAGTACATGGGCCACAGGTTTTTTGCATGCGCAAACGGGTCTATCACTCATTTGCACATACAAAAATCCATCGTACATCTGACCCTAAGTCCATAGAAAGATAAAACAATATGGGCAAACATACCACAGAGTCTCAATATTTGCAGATGATTAATGAGAAACATCTGAGTTTCAAATTACCCACTTGAATATAATAATGTATATATTAATGAAGATAAATTGTAGGACATAGTAGAGAAGACTCGCCTGGAACATAGACTGCTTGCAGCTCCACTGAAGACACACGCAATCTCCCAGATATACAAGACGCGTATAGCACACACTGAACTCCCCCTGAAGGAGAGATGGGAAAGGGATCTTAGAAGAGGGGAGCAGGGATGTTGATACCCCAGGGTGGTCGCTATTAGGGCTGGGTTCTTCCTGGTCCAGTTCGAGATTCTCCTCAGGGCTTATTTTACCAAACTATTTTGCTGCACATGAGCAAGATAAACAGTAACAGATGTCCGAGGGGCTGCGGTCAAGTGGGTACTCTGCTTCACACAATTTGGGATTGTCCGAAGATATGATCATACTGGGCGCAAGTGGAGGAAGTGTTCACATGGGTGGTGGAAGAAAACATTGCCCTGACCCAAGCGATGGTCTCTCTGGGACTGTACTGGTGAGACGACCCTGTCAAGCTATACACTGCAATTCTGCAATGTCGCCCTGATTGTGGCCAAAAGAGACATAGTATGGCTGTGGGTCAGTCGAGGACTGCCCAGCGCATAAGACTGGATACAAGACATGGGCTGTTGCATGAGGACGGAATAAACAGTCACCACATGCCTAGGGTGGAGGTGTCTGGAAGGTTTTTGAAAGTAGATACAATTATTGAGGTATGCTGGGTGTAGTGCTTGAAAGTGTGAGTGAGGAGTTTCAATTGTGCTAGTTTCTGAATAGGGAGCCAGTGGAGCTCCTTCAGTTGGTGTTATGAGAGTGTGGTGTGTGAGTGTTAGACCTGGCATTTTTTGGTGTGTTCTGACCTCCCGGTTTTGACTCTGTTTTTGCTGGTTTAGTGTCTCTGCTTTCTCACTGCTGTTCATTGTTAAAGTGCAAGTGCTCCTATTGTAAATTAGATTATGGATTGGTGGTTCCATGATTTACATTATTGATTTACTGGTAAGTCCCTATTAAAATGCACTGAGAGTGCCAGGGCCTGTAAATCAAATGCTGATAGTGGGCCTGCAGCACTGATTGTGCCACCCACACGAGCAGCCTTTAAAAGGGTCCTCAGACTTGCCACAGCAGTGTCTGCGCGCAGCTTTTATTGACATGTCGACTTGGCAAGTGCAACCACTTGCCAAGCCCCAACCTTCTCTATTTGTACATGTGCGCCACCTCTAATGTAGGCCCAAGGTACCCCCGTTGGCTGGGTGCAGTGTATTTGAAAGGTAGGACATACACTGGTGTGTGTGAAATGTCCTGATAGTGAAATGCAGTATATTTCGTTTTTTCGTATTTGGACAAAGGTGCAAACCATTGCCAACTAGAGACCCCCTTTTTTAACAGGGAGGTTGATATTGATTCTGGCTGCTGAGTTCTGAATTGTCAGTAGCCTTCTGGTGAATGTTTTTGTTGATCCGGCATAGTGGTTTTTGCTGTAGCCCAGCTTGCTTGTGACCAGGGTGTGCGTGACAGGTTTCAGGGTACTGATCAAGAACCATTTGAAAATCTTCTTCAGCATCTTCAAGGTATGGAAACATGAGGCGGTGATGGCATTGACTTGTGAGGTCATCGGTAGTTTTCGTTCAATGATGATCCAGAGGGTTTGTGTTGGTCCTAGCTCTGTTGGCTATTAGGTGGAGTCCAACGTGATGTGCCCTTGCTGAAGATCATGATTTCGATCTTGTCAGTGTTCATTTTTAGACAGTTGGTCTTTATCCAGTGGGTGATTTCAATTATGCAGGCGTTGAACTTGATCTGGATCCTGGCGTCTTGTCCACAAGGGAGGGATTGAGTTGTGTGTCGTCGACGTAGGAGAGGATTTTGATATTGTGAGAGTGACCAATGATGTCTACCGGGATCATGTAAGGAAAGGCCTCCTTTTGTGTGGTCATCTCCAAGTTTTTGAAAGGGTGGAGCTGGTTTTTTGACTGTGAGAGTGCACTGAGGCCTGCTAACCAGATCTCAATGCCAGTGCCCCAACCCTAAAGTGTATGTCGGATTGGCTGTACCAAATTGGCAATGGCTAACTTACCTGTAAGTACCTAGTATATGGTAGCCACGACATATAAGTTAGAGGGGTACCTCAGGTATTGCACCACTGGTTGTGCCACCCTGGAGGTCCCCCAAATAAAACGAGTTTCCAAGTCCACCACTTCGAACTGGTACAGCAGTCATGTAGTGCTAGCCCAACTTTGCCATTGAAAAAGCCTCCCCTTCCCCTCTTCATCTGTATAAGTCATCCCTCTGGCAGGCCTACCGAGCCCTCAGAGTACGAGCTATCAACTCAGGAAGGATTGGTCTGTGACCACTACAACGGGTGACTGGTAGCCCAGTGGCTACTGGACTTCTGCCAGCCTGCAGAGGACTTAGTGGGATGTCGACTCTGTGACCAGGACCGCCTCACCCAGCTCAGGGACCAAGGAGTAGTGACATCAAGACCCCCTTCGACCCCATTGCACCCACAGCATCATCGGAGCATCTTCAACATTCTTCATCCCTTGCATCAGGACCACTCCATATGAATCCATTGCAGCGTGGATAAAGTGCCTGGAACTGCTTGAAGATTGCTTCTTCTGTGGTGGCAATTGTTTCTGTGGGCCTTGCTAGTCCCCCTGACTAGCTCTCTGCCAGAGTTGGTCGTCCACCGCATTGACACTTGCCCACATTTTCCTTGAAAACGCTCAAAAAGTGTCAAATTCTTTAAATTTGCCAGTGCTTGTTCATAGTTGAACGAAATGCTTTGATTTATTATTTATTGTAGATTCCATCTCTCACGAAGCCTCCGGTGGACCTTTTTCGTTTTTCTGTCTAAATTTGTATAAAAATACAGTCAATTTTTATAAATTGGTGTCGGATTACTCATGTTGATTTTCTTCAATTGTTTTGGTGATGTTTAAGTGCTTTACACCTGTTTCTTTGTTTAAGCCTTGCTGCTCAGAGCCACAGCTATCCAGGGTTGGGCTGAAGGTTAAAGAAATGAAAACTGGGGGTGGTAAAGGGGTTGGAAAGTGTATTACATCGTTATTTCACACAATCACAACATATAATACACCCCTTTTTTTCACAGATTATGTATGCGTTGAAGAGGGCTGGGCTCAGAAAGGATCCTTGCAGAACTCTGCAGGTCACAAGAGTACAAGGTGCATGGTGGCAGGCTGACTCACTGGGTCATCCCAGTCAGAAAAGAGCAGATCCACCGGAGTGCATGTCGTGGGATTCCGATGTTATGAAGTCGTTGGATGAGGATGGGGTGGGAGACTATGTCAAATGCTGCAGAGAGGTCTTGAAGAATGGGGGCTGATGTGTCTCCTCTGCACAGGGTCATATGGATGCCATCCGTGGCAGCAATGAGGTCATGTTCCATGCTGTGGTTGGGTCTGAAACCAGACTGAGTGGTGTTGAGGAGTTGTTGGTCGTTGAAGTATTCGGTTAGGTGTCTATTGATAATTTTCTCTAGGAGCTTAGTTGCGAATGGTAGCAGTGAGATCGGTCTGTAGTTGGCAAGCACTGAAGGGTCCACAGAGGGTTTCTAGAGGAATGCAATAATAGTTGTGTGTTTCGAAAAATCTGGGAAGGTTGCAGAAGAGGTGGAGGCATACAGAATGGCTGTGAACATGGCACGATTGGCTTGCAGTAATCTTGAGGAGGCATGTTGGGGTCGGGGCGTCCATTACTATCCTGAGTGGATGGACTTCATGATGGTAGCAGTTTCTTCCATGGTGATGACAGGCAATGTGGTTCTTTGGATACGAATCGAGGCGTGTTGCCAAAATTGGTGAAAATAGGGTCCAGGAGGTGTCTGGCGACATGGGTAGGTCCCTTTACTCGTTGAGTGAGGCCCAGGCTTCCAGGGTCTTCAGTGAGTGCTCTTGAGTTTGGTTCGGCATGGAGTTTCAGGTGAAAGGTCAGGTCTCCGATTAGAAAGTAATTGCTAGAATCGAGGGCGTGTGGTGTGATGATGTCCATGATGGTATTGGTGAAAGTGGTGCACGGTGCCATATGTCTGTTGATGAGAGTGCTGCTTATGGTGAAGTTGGCTGTGATGTGGAGCTTGAACAACAGGTGCTCCATGTTGGAGGATGGCATGTCTGTTATGCACCTGATGGTATTTTTGTGGATGATGGCAGTTTCGTCGCTGAGCCTGTGAAGTCTGTCTTGCCTGGCAAGCTTGTAGCCAGGGGAAGGGCAGTGGCGATATAAGGTGCCGATTTAGGGTTCAGCCAGTTTTCCGTGAGAAAAAAATAGTAAAGGGTATTGTTGTGCTGAAGGTCCCAGATCTGTAGGGATTGAGAAACAGATAATCCATCACTGACCCACACACTATATACTTGTGGTCCTTGGGTTCTGACCACGATTCCCGTTCCTGCGTCTCTTGTCTGATATGCACCTTAAGGCCATCAACAGGCGCAAAGCCAAGCTGTTTATGGCACTGGTCCACAATGGCATGCAGAGTCTTTGTTATTCCAAACCACAGTCAATAACTCCATTCTCACATTCACCTGACTTCAAATCAAAGAAGGACCGGAACCATAAGACACATGGCAGAGAGAAATCCCCTTGATGGCCCTGGTCTCCCACAAGATCTTAAACCTTGGAGCCAGTGATAGTCATATTGGAGCCATCCAACCCCATTCCAGCCGGCTCCAAGCCTGTTCCACAGCCGGACCTGACTTGCGAGTCAACTCCATCGGTACCGCCTCTATCAAGCCTGGACCTCCAGGCGCTGCATCCCTCCTTCTCAGAGTTCCTGGCGCTGCATCCCTCCTTCCATGAGTTCCCAACACCAGGTACTGACCCAGCAGGGTTCCTCAATGCCATGTTCAGTATTTTGTCGAGGGCTTCAGCCCCATCTGGTATGCCCTTGAGTTATGGACCACCATTTGTTCTACCCATATTCCTGACCATAGCGCCATGTGGGTTCTGGACCACCATTCGCCCTACCCATATTCATGCCCATAGCGCCATTTGGCGCCGGACCCAATTTGTCAATATACTCAAGCTTTATGGGACAGATGATTGCACTGCATGTCCCAGAAAAAATGAGTGCACTTTCACAGGAAGTGTTGCAGGACCTTGATACAGGGGACTTGGTGGGAAGAGCAATGTGTGCTTCAGTCTTTATTAGATGCCATACCTGGCTTAGGACCTCAGGCTACTCGAGCGATGTACATGCCAATCTCATAGACCTACCCTTCAATGGTTCCTGTCTTATTGGAGAAAAAGAGGAGACAGCCCTAGAAAGGTTAAAGGACTGTAAAGCAACTGACCCACTCCCTGGGTCTTCAAAAGATGCAGCTCTAAAGAGACTACAAGCAGTTTCATAATTTTCAGGAGTTTTCCACAGGCTTCTCCTTTTAGCAAAGACAACCCTACCAGCAGCAAGCTGAATAACCGCAGAACCATTTGGTCCATCAATAAAAGCGTTGAGGCAGGGGTAAGGGGCACAAATCCCTCCAGCCAATCACCTTCTCCTTCCCCCCCTGCCCCTCCCAGTTAAACAGTCTTAGTTCTCTTCCCCTAACACACTTGGAGCCTGTAGCCTGTGGGAGGGCGAGTTTCCTCCTTTCTGCTGAACTGGAAGACCATTAACTTGGATCAGTGGCTCCTCCAAATAATTGAAAGAGGCTACAACCTTCTCTTCCTTTGGGTCCCATCCCACCCAAACCCGATCCTCTCTCCCACTCTGGACCACCTTATCATCCTGCAACAGGATATGGTAGCTGGCCTTCAGAAAGGAGCTGTGGAGTTAGTACCTGAGCAGGAAAGGGGTCAAGGATGATTCTTCTGCTATTTCCTTGTGCTTAACCCCTTCGATGCTGATGACGAGCTCAGCTCGTCATCACCCACGGGGGTCGTGTGCTGATGACGAGCTGAGCTCGTCATGGTGCCACTAAAATGGCATTTTCCAGCACAGGGGGGGAAAACGCCTAGCAGCCAAGTGGTTAAGAAGGATGGCGGTTTACATCCCACCCTGGACCTCAAAAAAGAAAAGTACAACATGCTGGCTCAAGTTTTGCTGGCACTTGTAGCTTTAGACTGATGGTGTCTCTCGACCTGCAGGGTGCATACTTCCACATTTCCTTCATGCAGGCGCATCAAGGGTTGTTGTAAGTATGTAGTTTGTTCTCTGTGCAACCAATTTGCTGTGCTCCCATTTGGTTTGAAATCAGCACTTTGAGTCTTTATGAAGATGATGGCAGTGGTCACAGTCCATCTCAGAAGTTCGGGTACCTGGACAAAGCCAGGTCACCAGAGGTGGTTGCGCACTATTTGCAGTTGACAGTCTCGCTTCTGTTTGACCCAAGTTTTACAATCTTCCTAGGTCTGCCAGCTTCCTGCATCCTCCTAGTCACACACACGTTAGACCATGAATGCCATACAGCGGTGCTTTCACAGGCAGTGGTTGCAGTGTGAGAGACACCTGGCAAACCTGGCACTCACTCAGCGATGCGGCTAGGTGGTTTGGTAGGGTAACAAGGCCTGTCTGACCTGTGGGGAATGACCTTTGCTCTCCCCCTGACATGACTATAATAGTGACAGATGCCTCCACTCTAGTATAGGGAGCTCACCTGGAGGATCTAGAGATCAGAGGCCTCTGGTCTCCGGATGGACAAGTTCTTAGTATCAGCCTGTTGGCGCTGCGGGCAATTTGGCTGGCGCTCAAGGCCTTTCTTCCCTCCATCCAAGGTTGGTCCATCTAGATCTTGATGAACAACACAACAGCAAGTGGAAGTAGGATACCACCTCCTTCACCTGGAAGTGCTGATACTGTGGTCTTGGGCCCACCACTAAGGGATCTGGCTCACTACTAATCACATTGTGAGGTCTCTGAATATCAGAGCCAACAGCCTGAGTCAGCTTTATCATGCCGATCTTGAGTGGGGTCTTCTGCCAGAGAGTAGTCTTCACCCGCTAGGGCACTCCTCGGATGAACTTGTTTGCCTCTTCAGAAAATGCTCAATGCCAGCAGTTCTATGCCCTTCAGTATCCATTGAGGGGAGCCTTGGTGAATGCTTTTCAGTTGAGCTGGAACATTCAGCTGCAATACGCGTTTCCCCCCTGTCCTTGATTTGTTCGTTTCTGAGGAAGATTTGCCAAAAGTAAGAGTTGCCAAAACCATGCCCAAGTCATTTTTCATTTCCACAGATTGGTCAAGAAGGTTGTGGTATGTGGACCTTCTGCACTTCTTCATAAGCCCTCTGTTCAAGCTGCCTTTCAGACCAGACCTCCTCTTCCGGGCTTAGGGGATGGTGCCGCACCCCAGTGTCTGAGGCCCCCATCTACATGCCTGGAGATTGAGTTGCAATATCTGAGTTGGTTGGTGCTATGCTATCAGTGTGTCGCCCTTCCACAAAGTTATCTTGCTCTGGCAGATGGAGCAACTTTGAGGTGTGGTGCGCGGGCAACAACAAAGACCCATCACAAGCCAAGTTGTCTTAGGTCCTGTCATTCGCACTTTCTTGTGGCCACAGGAGGTGTGTGATTGGTACTGTTAAGAAGTACCTAGCTGCACTGTCTGTGTTTCTCTGTCTGCCAGAACTGCCATCCCTGTTTGAATCCTCAATTGTGATGTGTTTTCTGGAGGGGTTGACAAGTATGTATTCTTCACCCCTCTTTATTGTTTCACAATTGGACTTTAATTTGTTTTTAATTTTTCTGATAGGGACTATCTTTGAGCCCTTATATAGTTGTCCCTTAAGGATATTGACCTAAAAACTGTTTTATTCGTGACAATGACTTCAGACAGACAGGAGAGCCCGTTAATGGCTCTTAGTTCCCATCCTCCATTCACATCTTTTTTCCTGGACAAGTTGATGTTGGAAACCAGGCCGCTCTACTGCCTAAGGTGACTCCCTTCCATCTAATTAAGTCCATCACTCTTCCAACTTTCCATCCTCCGCCCCATCCCATGAAGGCGCGGCTGCATAGGTTGGATCTTAAGCAGGTAGTCAACTACTGCCTAGACCACACCAAGGATACACAACCAGGTGACCAACTCTTCGTTTGATGGATTGTTGTAGGGAAAGTTAATAAGATTTCAAAATATTTTTGGCATTGCACTACTCTATGGATGTCAGTCCATCCGGCTCGAAGGCTTGGAAAAATGAATGGGAATTGATGTTGTTGCATCAGGGTGGGCCCTATATGTCTTCAGTGAAGTCTTATGACACAACTTCCGATGTGACCACAGGACCCACTACTGGTGACGTGAGAGATTTGAAGTTTGTGGATCCAGTCTTAGAACCTGGGATTATTCTACACTTGACCAATCAACAGGTAGATAAGAGTAACCACCAAAACGATTCTTACCGCAGGAAAGTAACTTTTTTTTTTGTAGATCTTTTGTGACCTGAACTAGAAGAGGTAAACACAGGTTGATTTCCTGATTCCTACCACTGTCTAACAATCGTTGTCTATTACAGTATCACCATGCAGTTAGAGGCCCAGTAATTCCGTACATCTATTGCTTGAGTGCATAGTTATCTTTGCTTTTAAGCCAGGATAATCTTGCTGAAGTCTGAGCTTTAGGCCGACTGCTGTGATGCCGATTTTAGATGGTCAAAATGGGACTATGATGAATATAAACCCTAATTTCTGTTATGGGTAATAATCTTAGACTAATTTGGTGTATGTTTTCAAATCTACTGCTATGTAAGCAGCCGTAAACTGTCAAGACTTCCCACTAGACCTCAGCTCTTAATAATAGTCATACTTGTAATTTTAATTGTAAATCATAAAACCATTTGATCAGATAGTGATACCCTCAGCTAGGATTTGTCTTATCTATACTAGTAACAATTATCAGGATAGCCCCTGTTATGTGTGTTGTTACTCAGTAGGCTTTAATTACAGCCTCCGAGCAATATTTTCTCAAATAGCAATGTCCTGCCTGCAGCTCGCTTCTAACGCTTCAAAAAAAATCTTTTGCACGGGAGCCGCATGCATTTGCAATGCAATAGGTCTTGCATTTATGAGAGTTTGAGCTATTGGCATTGTAAATGGCAAGTCAACACCTAAATAAAAGGCATTGTCATTTACAAAGCCAATAGCTCAAACTCTCGTAAATGTGAGACCTATTGCATTGCAAATGCTTGTTTTATATTTGTTGGCTCCACATAAAATATTTCATAAATTGTGTACCTGCTTGATGAGTATGTGTTGTATGTCAGAACTAAGCCATACACCATCCAACGTACTCTACGGTCATCCTCAGAGAATTTTCAACAGTACCCAACTTTAAACTTAAAACGAGGGGTGGAAAGACACTGGCAGTCCTAGGGACCAAAGCCTGGAACTCCCTGCCAACACAACTTAGACACACACAAACGGAACTCAACTTTAGGAAGTCCTTAAAAACCTGGATCTTTGGTATCCCAGACAACACTGCTTTGTCTCTTACCTGAAGTTCTGTCATCTGAGTTTGTGCCAGCTCTTCTCAGGTGCCCTTTCTCTCCGTCTACAGCGCCAAGATATTCCTTGGAGTGAACGTTGCGCTTTATAAAAGCTCTTTCATTCATTCATTCATTCATTCATGTTGTTTTGCAGTCAAATGATCGAAATTGCTTAAGCCAGAGTCCCTGGCTTCCATTAATTATTCGGTGGGAGTCCCTGGATTCCAGTAACGATTCAGTGGTTGCCCCCAGATTCCAATAATGACCAAGTGGGGGTCTACAAAGTTCAGAAGGTTAAGAACCACTGGTTTAAATGGTAGGAACTCTTACCAGAGCCACTACTCATTTACCAACAGTTTTGAGCAAGGTGGTTGTTCTTTTAGTGGTGCATTACTTGTTCAGCGTATATTTTTCATAGAGCAATTCAGGCACTTCTCAGCATGTCTGTAAAACCTGTAATCACAGTACCAGCATTTCTAAATTTGAGTGCCTTACTTTTACCGAAAAGTGTAGCACTTTTCAAGATGACTGCTATACATTTACTGGAATGATTTACGATTATAAAACAGTGGCAGCTTATTTCTAAGGACTTGATATGTAATGGGATATTACATGCATTTCTTGCAAGTGATGACACACTTTGACTAGGAGTGCAGTGACATATCTCAGCATAACTGATTTGCTCCACCACAAATGAGCACGCTCCAACTCTTCCATGAGACCTAATTTGATATTGCACCATCACCTCCTAGAAGGGGATGTCGCGATTTTAATAGGAGAGTGTGTCCACGTCTACCTCTGGCTTGCCTGCTTGTAAAGAAGCAGCACTAACACCTCTCAGCATGGTGCCATAATTATAATAAATATATACTTCAGACTTAGATATGTCCCTGCAGTGCCCAACTCGTACACAAATAGCACTTCCTTAGGATAAATGGATATTCTGTGCATGTATGTAGTATGTGAACTACTGTAGTGTGAACTTAGCTGCAAATGGCACGGTTTCTGGAGTGTGTGGGCATCTGGATTCCACTCTGGCGATGCTCCTTCAGCACATGTTGCTAAGCCCTTTGGACAGCTTGATACTGGGTGATAATATTCACTGCCTCATAGACAACTCTGTAGAAGGAAAAATGTGGTGTTGTTATTATTATTGTTCTAGTTGTTTCTATCGTGTTTACCATTCTCATTGGCATTATTATTAATACTAATAGTAGATCAGTGGCAATTGTGGAAGTAGAAATACATATTTAATTATTGTTATTATAAGTATTTTGTATAATTTTCATACCTTTTTAATCATTCATACTTTAGTCTCCAGCCATCCTGAGTATCAAGTAAATAAAAATGTCATTCATCCCAAAGATACTTTAAACCAGTTCTTAAGAAAAACATAAACTCTCCATGTTTTGAATTATGCACATGCGTGGTGTGTGTAAAACGTTTTACTTGTTTCCAAAATGCGAGAGCCTGTAATAGAAATGTACACCTTTCTTAATTTTCCTGACATACTTGGTGAACTACTCCCTTTGCCTCTAGTCACTGTAAAAGAGTAAGTGTGCCTTGCAGTTGCCTACTATCCCTCCACAGCTTAAAAATGATCTGTTTGGGTGTACGTTTAGCTGTGTAGGAAAGATATTCATTTGCATGGATCACTCATCTGACACTTCCCTGGTAACACCTACTGGGCGTCACACATGAGGAAATATCAGCATTCGTGATAGGCACATGACATCACTGCACTGACTTCACATAGAAATACACAGATCCAGTTTAATGAATCAGCTCAGGTTTTGTGTATGATGTCCCCTATTTCTGTCTGTAGTGTGTGCAGGAACTGTTTAGTAAATTAGCCCAATTATATTTACATATACTCGGAAGAAGGAGTAGCATTTAAGGTCATTCACTATTGGTAACATATTCTGGTGCACACCTTTGTGTATGAATAAGCCTGCCACATATGTACAAGGGTGCCTCCTTCAGGTATAGAAGAACACTTTCTCAACTCGGTGTTTGGCTGCTGGAGAAACCTTGGCAAAAGGAAGGAGAAGGTCCTTACACAAGTATATTTTAAGGTGGTTTTGTATGAATGATTGGGATTGAATAACTATATCTATGTATAAGATTTTGCAAATATGTGGTAAAAGAAATATACTCTTATGTAAGTATTTGTGAACATTACATATAGAGAAGTCATTTACTGTTTACAATAAGAAAGTATGTGATGTTTCAACTGAGCAAAAATAGGAGTCAAATTCACAAAGGTCTGCTTTTACATACCAGAAAAGTACTACTGAAGGTTTCCTCTTATGCTTCAAATACATTTTCGTTTTTTTGGGGAGTCACAAATCGGAAATCTACAGCAGCCATATGGGTAACTTTAGCTATTTGCTTTTTTCACATGAAAGATAACTTTTCCTGTAGAGAAAGCCCTTCTCCTAAATTAACTTGAAAATTGGGTGTGTCCCTTTTCCAGTCCCAGCCAAGAAGCAAAGTTATGTCAACCTTTTTAGAAGTAACTTTACAGATGGCAATGGCCATGCAAGAACTTTCTGAATACCAAAAGCCCAGGAGCCTGTGCTTGTTTCATGGTTTTAGCATGGCCACTCTGTTGACTTTCCCCATTCCAACCAAGAATTTGCAACAGTGGATTAGCCACCATCTTAGTGCACCTTTCGGTTAGAAACGTTGCTACCGTTGCCCAGTAAATCTCACAAAACTGTGGAAGCAAAATGGGAAGCGGAACCGAATTCCACAGGAATAGAGTTTGACTGGGAATTGATTCATAAGTCAGCACTTGCCCACAAAGTATCACCCATCCTATTCCAGACGAAGTATATGCTCTTGAATAGGTCGTTCTGGACTCCGGAAAAGCTATTTAAATGTAAATTACGTGACTCTCCGGAATGCTGGAATTGCCAATCAGGGACTGGTGATCTTCCTCACATGCTATTCAACTGTCCCTTACTGAGAGAATACTGGGAGAAAATATTTGTATGCATTCATCACGTCTTTAAGATAAAACCTATGAAGGAATTTGTATATGTCATTCTAGGGGGGCTGGAACCACGACTGGCAAATGAGCAAGATCGTCAGCTTTTGGACCTAATGTTAACATTGGCTTGTAAGGTTGTTTTATGCAAGTGGAAATGTGCTAAGGAAGTGAATTTCAAGATCTGGCAGGAATGGCTGTCTTTCCTAAGAGGTGCTACTAATCAAGCATTACAGTCTTCTACGTGGTGTCCATCCAATAGGAAGTTATGGAAATCATTAGACAAATCTTCCCTTCATTTTGAGCCGCCTTGAAGCAATACGACCTTGTTAGAGTACCTTCAATATATGAGTGTGCACCTTCGTCCATATGTTGGAGCTATACCCACTACATCCACAAATCGAGTGTTTGACAAGTTACTCTATAACTATGTGATAAGCAAGAGTGATTTTCTCTTTCTCTTTATTTTTATCATTTGTAGTTTCTGTACTGGTCTGACAATATCTGTATCAACTCACTTATGATGGAAGATTTACTGTAATGTCTTTTACTTTTGTTTTCTTACTTCAATAAAAACGATTTGAAATAAAAAAAAAAAGAAGGAAAGAATCATAAATGACTGAACTCATTTTTAAATACACTAACTAAAAGAGGTAGACAAAATTGTGACTGTATTCAACTATTGTGGTATCTTCAGCCACCTTTCAAGCAATGAGCATATAAGATTCACCCTGCTTTGTGTTTTCATTCCAGTACGATGACCCGCTGCACCCATGAGCAATCACCTTATCAACTCCTTCATGGAGAGCCACACATCTTCGAGGAAGTACTAGGACTGAAGTTCCGTATATCTCCTGATGCGTTTTTTCAAGTCAATACAGCAGGAGCTGAAGTTCTGTACAAGACCATTGCAGAACTGAGCCATGTCAGCAGAGATACATCTTTCCTTGATGTCTGCTGTGGAACTGGTGAGGAAAGAATTCCACATATCCATTATGCTACTAGAAAGTGTACTACTATTTTATCTCTGTCACCAGTTTCTCTCCTATACGCCAAAGGCTCCCTCATAATAGCAAGTTTGCTAAGCCATAGGCACTCCTTGAAAGCCATCAGACAAGTTCTCGCATTATCCTGGATGCACACATGCCACTCTCTGCTCCTCTTCTTACACTTGCTTAGTACACAGGATCCATTCAAGGTTCCTTCAACTGTTTAGCTTGGGCAAAGTATTTCGTGCTGCATTTCCTTTACAAATTTGATCTACTATTTTCATTGATCATCACAAATTTAGAAAAACAGGTTTGCAGATGTGTAATTTTTTTTTCATCATAGCAATAAAATCAATCTAAAGTACATCTTCTTGGTGCAGCTATGATATAATTGATATGATATCATTCTTCTGTTTTATCTATAAAATTGGAGCAATGTATTGTGTATTGTATTTTCAGGTGCTATTGGCCTATCAATGGCTAGCAAGGTGTCAGAGGTGCTGGGAATTGAACTGATAGAACATGCAGTTGAGGATGCCAAGTGGAATGCATCTTTCAATGGTAAGTAATACATCAGGACCTGCCTGTCCTTGAGTATATTTACTTTGAACATGTTTGAAACGTATCTGGAAGTCCCTATTTAATATGCCAGCAATGTCAAGCTTTCCATTCTTACATTACTGGTAAAATGAGTACCATTTATTTGTGATATGGGCTATAGACATTTTCCTGAAGTATGCTTGGGTGTTATTTTAGAATCATTCACACCACTTAGAATATGTATGAGGGTGGCCACCATCCTTCTGTGGTTGGCGCAGGGTTCTACTTGACTCAAATATTGAGTCTCAAAACCACATCCAGTTGGTTAAGACCGATGACCACACCCCAAAGAGCTTGACTGTAAGGTAACTATCTGCTTCACTTAGCACTTTCACTGCACAGGCATTTCCATAGCCCTACCTCCTCTGGGCCTCCCTAGTCTATATTTTCACATGGTGGTGACTTCTCTGTCAGTTCTCAGTATGGCACAATTTCTCCACAACTGCAAGAATTACCTTCAATGGCCAGTGTTTGTATTTCTGTGTTACCCTGCATTTCACATAGTTTCTCCACCACTACACTGCTGCCTTCCACCACTGTGCATATCGGGGGATCAACATCCTGAAAGAGAGAGAAAGAATCTGGAAAGGGTCTGCACAATCAGCACAGAACTTTATAGACACCATCAATGTGAATGATTTCAATCTCCAGTTTACAGCTCACATCAGTGATCAAAAAGTCCAGTTTTTAGATGTGGAACTGTATATATGCAATGATACCATACAATCTAAGTTACACAGAAATATCACGGCAGGTAACTCCACTTTACATGCTTACAGCAGCCACCCTCGTCATCTCATAGGGAGCATTCCTTCCGGAGAATTCCTTAGGATTAGGAGAATCTGTAGTCTTGACTCGGATCGTGACACCTGCCAAACTGAAGCCTTTAGGAGATTTTTACAAAGAGGATACAAGGCTAAGGGCCTCACAGCAGCACTTACTAAGGCCAACAATGCTGAATCCATTGGGAGGGACACAGACTCTGTGCCATCTAACTCAGAGACTATAGAGCCCAACACAGTCAGGCTAATCACCACCTATACTAACCAACAACATCAAGTCAGAAAGATCATTCTCAACAACTGGCACATTATCAAAACTGACTTAACTCTCTCTCAAATATTGCCAGTTAGTCCCGCAATTACATTCAGAAGGGCCCCGTCCATGCTTGACACTCTGGTTAAAACCTGTCCAGAGGTGATTGAGGCCCCTACCACTTGGTTATCCACCAAAAATGTTTTTATAAATGTAATGTTTGTAGTGCGTGCAAATTCGGCACAAACAAAACAGAATATATTGATGCTTTCCAACCTCAGCCTGTTCTCATCAAGGGTCGATACACGTGTCGCACAGAATGTGCAATTTATGTACTAGAGTGCACATGCCACTTGAGGTATGTGGGTAGTACTAAACTGCAGGTATATAACCACATCCTACAACATTTAAGGGCCATTGTAAACACTGATCACAGTTACCCAGTCGCAAGACACTTTAACCTAGTACATCACAACAACTTAAATGATTTATCGTACTACGTTATCGATGCAGTGCCAAAATCAAAAAGAGGTGGCAATAGAGAGAGATCATTGCGTCAGCTTGAGTCTCACTACTTCCTGACTCTTGACATTAAGATGCCTAATGGAATGAATACAGGTGAAGATTTGCACAACTATTTGTAATACATTTTATGCTCATTTTGTTGGTTTATTCATGATTGGATTTTACATGGATTTTAACATGTTTTATGTAAGGCAGTCTTTTTGAAGTGGTGGTTTTAGCAATCCTTGTATTCCAGTATTTTAAGTCATGATCCTTATCCTATTGTTATAGTCTTTTAGCCTTTCTGGTTTTTAGCTGTTTATGTGGGAGATGGATGAGTTGACTTTTTATCTGGTTTTATAGAAGAATCGCGCTTCTTCCCCACTTTTAAAGATTTGAGAGGTATTTATTCGTGTATATATACACACTTTTATACCTGTTTTTAGCCTTACAAGACTAATGGGTCCATACCTTCACATTTCTTCAAATCAGTGTCCACATAGAAGTAACCATCTATTTGAGGATAACCTCATTACTGTTACTGAGGACATGTCTGTGTTACATGAAGACTCTGAGACTCTGTATAGTTACCCGATTTTGCACATTTTTGCCCATTATGCACATGTTGCACTTTTTGCATATTTTGTACATCTTAATGTGGCACATTTGAGCTATGCATTTATGCTGGCCCATAACTCTACAAATCCTGTGTTCCCTCTGCCTTTCGTCCTCAACCAGGATCACGTAACTAGGTGACTGGCATCAATATATCACTCATGTAGCAACCACATGATACTGTACAACATCAGTATGTATTTTACTGACTTTAACTTAATTAGATTCATCTATCGAGTTTTTCCATTCTTGTATTTTGGCACTATGCCATCAAGTACCGCCCAGTCTGCACATCCCTTTCTTTATTTTAACATAGTCTGAGTCACGTTTTTGCACATTATTAGCACTTGCACATTTATAGCCAATTTTCCCTCATTTTTTGACTCCATGATTAACTTGCTTATATATACATTACTAGCAACTTTGAAGATATAAAAAAAATTAATAAAATAATTATCGGGGAGGAGCTACGTCACCAACCAAGATGGCCGCATAGTCTCCCGGCTCCGCCGACCTCCGTCTTTCGGTCTGTTATCCTGTTGACTATCCTGGTTTCCCACACCGGACCCGTATGTGTGATCTGACCTGCTTTCCAGTGGTGCAGTCCCGGAGTTTCTCCGCAGTCGTGGAGCGGAGATACGTCGATGGTTGTGTGAGGCCTAACCCAGCGAGGACGCCGGGGTCTCGAGTGCAGGCTCTGCCGGGTCCAAGTTGAACAACAACGGACTGCTGAATGTGGTAGGGTGCGCTCTCCGGAACATTCAGACTTTTGATTGGTATGCTACTGCCAACTGCCTGGTGTTTAATAGTAGGTGAGGAGAAGAGTGACGCGTGGTGATGTGTCGCGGGGGTCCCTGACCGGGGGTTCGGCAATCGCTTCGTCGATCCCCCCGGGTCGGTAGCTCGCTGCGTATTACTGATTGCTAAACTTCAGTCCCTCATGGCTTACTCCTGCTCCGTCTAATTTTGCCCCGGAGAAGACGCCACTCCGTGGGGACCACCATGTTGGAGGAAGAAATGCAGCTAGCGGAGCAGGCTCAAACTGGCCCGTCATTGCGAACGGTGCTGGAGGCACTTATGGCACTCAGGGGAACCATTGCAGTCCGGACTTGCAGTTTGTTGTCTGAGACTGTTGGCCTCACAGATCTGAGAGCGGACCCTGACTCGACACTCACGCCTCAGCAATCAGCCTGCATTTCCATATCTTTCTCTGAGACTTTTTTTGACCCGGCGCTGGAAGTAGTGTTTGCTCCTACTACACTGGATCTACCTGACTGTACTGTGCCCGATCGCCCTATGGAGCCGTTGAAACCCCCGATTGTGTATCCCCTGGAACATTTGCAAGATATCCCCATTCTGGAATTGACTACTTTTTATCCTTTGCTGTTTTGGACCTTGTCGACTCCCCTCCCCTGTCGGTCTCTCAAGATGGCGGATGGGTTACAACTTGGCTTCGGAGACGGGGAGGGGCACCATTGTCACCAATCATCCATATCGAGAACTACCGCACTTTTTTCAGCTTCGTGGAATTGGCTTTCTTTAACTAATGACTTTAATGCATTTGATAGACGGGGCCAGGGGTGAGATTGTTATTTGGGTCTCTCACTGTCGCATAGGTTTAACGGGATTGTTTTTTTTTTTTTTTACCTAACGGAGTCCGGGGCGGGGTGGGTCATGACGGGGGAAGGAGACCGGGAGTCCGTAGAAACATGCCCTCCTCCGATCTCCCTCACAAGTAGGGTCTTTTGCCTTTTCTTTCTTTCTTTCTTCTATATTTCGGGTTCTATTATTGGGGGACAGGCACGCTGCGAGGAGGGTGGCCGTAGTCATCAGCAGGGGTGCAGGGTGGGGGGGTGTGGGGATGGGTGTTCGTTTTTATTTTTGTTCTATGGCCTCTTCTCTTCCTTCTTCTTTCTTGTCTTCTTTCCCTTCTTTTTCGGGTTAGTGTAGTGGGTTCGGCTTTCTTGCATCCTGGTCTCTATATATGTACCTTGATTATTCGGAGTTTTGGTGCTCTGGGGCGGTCGGTACTGATGGAGTCGACGAACAGAATGCATTAGTATATCCTGATGACTCATGTCTCAACTCTGTTGACTCAGTGGATAGCGAGTTTCTTTAGGACACGTTGTTTCTTTGCTCGCCCCCTTCTGTGATCCGAGACACTGTGCGATACCCGACTCTTCTACTTATTATTTAAAAATGAAAACCTCCTATCCTGCGTTTAAATCGAATTACTCTTGCAACCGGTACGCTTTGTGAATTGAGATCCTACGATTAGCGGCCAGCCCAAGGGGTTGTAGGCCCTTGTCTGTATTTGATTGCAAATGTTCAATAAAGGTTTTCCCAAAAAAAACACACAAAAAATAAAAAATAAAAAATTATTATCCTCTAGCGCATAATATTTGATGCCACTTGGCCTTATCTTTTGCACTTCAGTTTTGGTTCTGTATCTGCTGCTAGTTTTTGTTGCAGAGGAGAATATTCATGATTGTTATGTAAACAATTATATGTATTCAGTTCGAAATGCACATATGTAATCTCATGTATTGACATAAGCAAGATGTTTTCTATGTTTATTGTTTATATAGGAGGAGCCATTGGTTTTTAATGCACTATTTAAGACACGCCTCTATTTAGGCACCTCATGTGATCAAGACCGGGGTGACCCAGTCGAAACGCGTCATGCTAAGGAGGCCGTGGTGAAAATAAACAGCACCTAAATTTCACGAGCCAACTTGTGGTCTGTACCTGTTCTTCCCTTCGATCCCCGAGGGGACATGGATGTTTGTTGAAGGACTTGGTTGCATATATATATTTCAATTGACTCGCGCATTAATGTTAAGCTAGACTCATATAAGCAGATATCACCAGACTCCTCACCCTTCACTATACTGTTTATTATTTTGCAACATTTGAAAACATAAGCATGGAGTTTACCTGTCAGTGAGACCGAGTGGCCAGTCCAGCAACTGCTTCTGTAGTAGATTTAAAACAGAGGTTTATGCTCCCATTACCACATACACATGGAAATGTCATATACGTGTCAGCAAAGAAGAAAACCAAAAAGGCAGGAGGTTTGCGCACCCCTCTGTCGCACTGCTAGATGCAGGAATCCTTTCCTCACCATAGGCAACTCCAAGCTGAATAATCCATATTTGACCATTGAAACAATATTTAAACAATTCCTCATTTCACATTTAATCCATTACTTTTGTACTGCGGAGACAGCGTGATGTCACCATGATTCTTTTATTGAACATTTTCAAATGCCTCCTGCTCGCCCATCCAGGCTTTTAACGGCGACACGTGGGAAGACTCATTGATACGAGTAGGCTCATATGATTTAATTTCACCTAATGCATTTCGAGCCATGTGGCTCTTCGTCAGGGGTTTGCTGAAACAAATTAAAGAGATCGCTTCACCAACTGCTCTAAACAGACTTTCTGTGTCCAATGGAAATCATAATATGACTGCCCTCTACGCCACTACCCTCATCAACCCTCACTCCCTACAATTACCCAACTGCGAAAAAACCCACATTTACACCCTTCACTGCTAAGTGCGAAACTACCCCCCGATTTAGAATTACAAATGTAAAAAAAATGCTATACATAAAATCACTACATGCATTGTACCAAACTAATAAAACTCCCAACCTACTAATCAAACCCTCTAAACCGTCTTATAATATCCCCAAAGTTCCTCACTACATCCTAATGCCGAATCTCCCTGCGTGCTGAAAAATCTATATTTAAACTTTAACCTCCGGAGCCACAACCAGCAGCCTCATCTTAGCATGTGTTTTCACTCGATACTAATGAAAGAATAAGCTTTCTCCATCTCTCAGGTCGTTAATATTAAAGGCTTGCCCGAACAATTAGTGTTTGAAATCTAATGGTTGTCTTTAACCGTGTGACTTGACAATGTTGAATCTCTGTTTCTTAACCCCTTGACCGCGGCGCAAATTCCACCGTGGTGCTGGAGAAATTGAGAGTGGGCGGTGTACAGACGGCCATAGGCCGTCCTCTGCACACGCCCACCGTGACGGCTCAGAGTCGTCACGCGCACACAAGGGGTTAAAGAAATAGTTCATGGAAAACCAGCGCCTCTATCCAATGCCTATGCAAACATAAAAATGAAAATCAAGGAAGCAATGCACTTTTTTACAGCTCTATAGTGAACCCTCCCATACCAGTGATCAAAAAATGTATATGAACAGAATGGATCTGTGTTGAAAATAAATATCATTATACATATTAAATGAGTGAAAAAAAAGTCCATGAAAATTACACAGAAACTTAAGCATGCACGAAAATGAAAATAAACCACAGCAGTAGTGACACTTCAACTATCTCTCAGTATGAATGGTACTGTTCCATCAGTTATCTCAAAACTGCATGAAATCCACTCTGGACACTCCATGTATTTCACTGTCTCCGAAGTGATGAAAGTTCATTGACTTTATTTATTCAAAGTTCAACCAACTAATCTGCGGGGTGCAAGCTCGCACTGGGACAGTACATGGCAATGCAAGACAGAAAATGTGTGGCTGCACTCCTTCCCTTAAGAATTTATTGACTTCTTTAAAATATGCAACCAAATATTTGCATGCGAACAGATGCTGTGAACCGTCCCCAAAATCACAGCTCCATTGAAGAAAACCAAAAAGGCACGAGGCTTGCGCACCCCTCCGTCGCACTGCTAAATGCAGGAAACTTTTCCTCACCATAGGCCACTCCATGCTGAATAATCCATATTTGCCCCGTGAAACCATATTTAAAAAATTCCTAATTTCACATTTAATCCATTACTTTTGCTGAAAATCACTGCGGAGACAGCGTGATGTCACCATGATTCTTTTATTGACCGTTTTCAAATGTCCCCTCCTCGCCCATCCAGGCTTTTAACAGTGACACGTGGGAAGAATCATTGATACGAGTAGACTCAAATGATTAAATTTCACCCAATGCATTTCGAGCCAAGTGGCTCTTCGTCAGGGGTTTGCTGAAACAAATAAAAGAGATAACTTCACCAACTGCTCTAAATGGAATTTCTGTGTCCAATGGAAATCATAATATGACTACCCCCTGCGCCACCACCCTCATGAACCCTCACTCCCTACAATTACCCAACTGCGAAGAAACCCACGTTGCACAACAAAAATGTTACACCCTTCACTTCTAAGTGCAAAGCCCCTCCAGATTCAGAATTACAAATGTAAAAATAAATGCTATACATAAAATCACTACATGCATTGTACCAAACTAATAAAACTCCCAACCTATTAATCAAACCCTCTAAAACCGTTTTATAATATCCCCAAAGTTCCTCACTACATCTTAATGCCGATTTCCCGCGTGCTCAATGATCTATATTAAACCACAACCAGCAGCCTCATCTTAGCGCGTGTTTTCACTCGATACTAACGAAATATGTGTCAGCGTCATCCCTGTGTATGCACACCCTCACCTGTTCGTTTTTTCTACTCAACAGCGCGGCTTAAACCTGCTTCTCTCATGCGGAGTGAATTTACTACATTAGCGCTCGCCCTTACACCGTCTGTCGTTTTGAACTTTTTTAACTTCTTTCCGTCCATCTCCTTCCTTTAGATCAGATAGATAATGCCGCAATGCTGTAGCTTCATTCCATTTGTGCTGTGCCTGCAAACGTTTGCAGCAGTTGACCCACCTAATCTCTGCGTGTCTCTTGTGTGTAGTTCACATTGTTCAAATGTGTATAGGTGCTCTTTTTGCTACATTTGATATCCAGTCCCTAAAAACCATCTTGCTTCCTAGCTGAGCATCGGTGCACCACTTTGTACAGAGTAAAGCACAGTATTCTGGCCACTGGATGTAGTGCAAAGTACCCAGCGAGCTAGTGAGGTACTTCTTGCCTATAGGCCATGCCTGTGCAGGAGGCCTCAAGGAAGGAGCCTTTACAAGCTAGCAGTAGCTGTTAGAAAGACTGTAGGAAGCTGGCTTTTTATGTGGTAGTGCCAATGTAAAGGAACACCATGCAAAAAGTACAGACGACCCTTATTGATTTATAGGGCTTAAATTACTAATCCCAAATGGTCAATTTGTGGTAGTGTGGTAAAGCAGCTTAGCTTATTAGAGGGTAGTGTTAAGCATTTGTTGTACACACAGAGTCAATAAATGAGACGCACACTCAAGAAGAAACTCAAGACCAATTTACAAAAATAATGCAGATTTTTATATAATTTTAGACACCAAGATTATCGGAATCGGGTAAGTACTTCAAATGTTATAGACTTTTTCATGTAAACAGCAGAAAATCACAGCTGTCAGATTTGAGACATGAGCCTCGAACGCTGTAATGTTATCCTATGGGAGTAAAAGGCATGCACTAGTATACTTGCAAACAGTTGTAGAAGGTATCATTGAGGGTTAAAGGTGCTTAGGCCCAGGATCCAAGAAACCTCTAGCAGTTCGGGCCGCACTGCCCTAAGGGTGTCTGGGTGCAGAGGTGCTAGTTGCATTGGTATAATTGAGCGCTACGCAGTAAAGTTTAAAGGGACCTGTCAAAACAAAAGTCTGTAAGGGGGTACTTGGGGACAAGTCCGTCAGAACCCACAGGAGGGCTTAGCTCTTGAGGGTCTCTTGAGCACAGGGATACAATCTATTTCCACAAAGACAGGCTGGGGGCTCAGGTGTAGAGGTTTTTTGGCCTGCAGTTCGCTGCCGTTAGAGGCTTTCACTAGGCTTTGGTGACCTGGAGAGGGAGAGAAAACAGAACAGCAAAGGCAGTTGAAGTGTTGGCCTCCGTGATCCTGAAGTCCCTCATCGGTAGGTTGGTTTCAGCATCAGAGGTGTCCAGACTGGACGCAGAACAAGCCTTTGTGGCAGCAAATGCTCCGATACCCAGACAATTGGCGCTGGGCAACTCCGTAGGGGCCTGCTGTTTAGACTCGGCAGGGAGACATATGGACCTGACCTCCTGGAGCAGCAGAGACTTCTTCCAGGCGAGATGCTCCGTCGGTGGACCCGATGGACAGCAATGCGAGGTACAAGGCAAGTGCGGTCCTGCAGCTGCAGGGGGAGGGCTCCTCCACCCCAAGGGAAATGTTGCTTGGTTGTTGAAGCACTAGACAGTCCTCAACAGGCTTTGGTGGCAGCACAGCTTTTGGACCAGCTTGGTTTGTGCAATTGTCGAGATACCAGCAGCAAGGCAGGGTTTGGTGACATGTTCAGATTAAATCCTCAGTTCTCGTGGTGACTGCTCTCTTCTGTCCTTCTTCCGTTCCCTGGTAGATGAATCAGAGTTCCTGGTGTCAGAGGGCCACCTAAATACTGTATTTAGGGGCATTAAGTAGAGTGTGGTAGTAGCCAATGGGCTACTTACTCCTGGCGTGATTACACCCTCTGTATGACCCCTTCCTGTGGAGAGTGGGCGTAAGCCATTTCTAGTTTCACCAAAAACAAGATGGTGAAACCCTTCTTCGAATATCCACTTCAGGTGGTCCACCTTAAAGGTGTGCCTTGCCTGATAGTGCGACATGCCTACTGACTAGCTAATTTTGCCGCTTGCTCTGGTGTCAATTGGGACCCAGGGCAGGGTGTGGTATTCCCCAAGTCTCGAGAAAGCCGGGTCGCATATCAACAGCATCCGAGGTTTTGAAGCCTCTGGCCTTTGTGCTAATTCACTAGCCTTCCTGCTGGAGGAGGTATGATCACCTTCCTTGAGCAAGAACTGTTCCTGACCTCTAAGACTGTTGACTCTCACAAGCAGGGGATCAGAAACTCCTCTGCGGTGGCAGGCTGGAAGGATCCAGTCAGCCAGCACACTAGAAGCCTGGTAGGTTTCGGGGGTACCTCTAAGGAGCCCTCTGGGCGCATGCCATAATAAATGCAGCACTGGCATCACAGTGGATTTATTAAGAAGAGGTGTTTAATACCAATCACCATTATTTTCAGTGAGGCCATTATGTCGCTGAGTAACTCATAATGACCAGTGCCCAGTGTATGTGCTTAAAATGGCTTCCTGATCACTTGCAATGTTGTGGCAATGGTACCAGACATCTTGTAATCAAAGGAAAGAGGAACTAGGATAGCTAGTTAGTTTCCCCTAGGTATTATGGATAAACAAAGATAACTAGCTAAAGGGATAGTGTTTTTATACTAAGTGTCTGCATGAAAAACCCATTGGCATGCTTCATCATCGGCGAGTGCGCCTCAGGTGTGCTGCAACGCCAGACTACTGCGGAGCAGGTTTTGAAGCGTGAGTGTGCTGTGCTGGTGTGTTGAGTGAGGTTTAAAACACTGTCCTTGGAGTCCCGAAAGGTTACTTTATTGATGGGCCCCAGGCAGAGATTAAAAACAAAGGCTTTGGACGTGTGGGGGTAGACTTATGGTCTTCCACGTCCCGTGTGGTCGACTAGTTTCAGCCAGGCCTTTTTATTAACTGTCTTTCATCAGGACCTATTATGTGTGGGGGTGTTTACAAGGGCATGTATGTTTGTCAGTACCCTGTATGTGTCGCACGCGCTAAGGTGCGTATCTGTGAGAGGTGTTTCCTCTCAGTTTGTACCTGTAGGGAGGAAAGCAGAGAAGACAGGGAGTGGAAGGCACTGCACTGCTCTGGTTCCACTCCTACCTTCGGGACAGAAGACAGGCTGTCTCTCTTCCCCCATTCCAATCCACCTTTGCACCAGTACCCCAGGGAGTCCCTCAGGGCTCCTCCATCAGCCCCATCCTTTTCAATGTGTACCTCATCCCGCTAATCAAGCTAATCCAATCCTTCGGGATCAAAACAATAAACTACGCGGATGACACGCAGCTCATTCTCTCCTGGGAAGGTGAAGATGCCACTCCTTTCTCCACCTTTCACGACTGTTTAAGAGAGACGGCAGGATGGCTACACAGAAACTCCCTCCAGTTTAACTCCGCAAAAACGGAGGTCCTGTTTTGTTCAGGCACCAAGATACCCCGCCAGTTTCCGACCGAATTCTGGCCCCCAGAGTTTAGAGACAAACCTCTGCCAGTTCCCTCGGTTCGCAACCTGGGAGCCATGCTTGACAATAAGTTAAGTATGGAAACCCAGGTGACGAAAACTGTGGGGATCTGCACAGCGCTGCTTCGCTCACTGCGGAAAATCATGCCTCTCCTCCCGGCACAAGCCAGGGCGTCGATAGTCAGGTGTACGATACTTAGTCACCTCGACTATTGTAACGCCCTGCTCCTGGAGTCTCCAGTCACGCTGATGGATCGACTACAGCGAATTCAATCGGCCGCCGCCAAGCTGGCTCTTGGCTGGACGAGGAGGGCTTCGGCCACAGCAGCTCTGGCTGAGCTACACTGGCTACCCCTAAAACAACGAGTGGCCTTCAAGTCCCTCTGCATTGTCTTTAAGGCTCTGCATGGACTTGGACCTAAACCTTTGCAAGCCCTGTTTAGGTGGTACACTCCGGCCAGAAACCTACGTTCATCCTCGGCCTGTCTGGTAAAGGTACCAAGATTTAACAAAACCAGAACAGGAGGAAGATCCTTCATGGTTGCAGCGGCCAAGCTGTGGAACAGCTTGCCCACGGACATACGTCAGACTCCACAGCTTCTTCCATTCAGGAGACGTATTAAGACCTGGCTTTTCCCCCAACAATAATAATAATTGCCCGTCTGACTGTTCCCCCGGTTAACCGCTTAACAGAGTACTCTCCAGCGCCAGGAAGCCTGCAAGGTATCAGTGCGCTCTACAAATTCTCAAAATAAATAATAATAACAGGACAAACAAGAGAAATGTATTGTTTAAAAACACACAATTTGATATCCATATTCAACGTGGGTCAGCGCCTGGTGCCTAAATATGTGAGAACGGGTCAAGCGAGTTTGATTTAGGCGCTTGTGACGGAGCGTGGCAATTGCCGGTTAATAATATGCGATATTGGACGGGTTGACGGGCCCACCTGCAATCTGTTGGGGCATGATCTGGGGGTAGACCGTTATTATGTCCGCTGATGACTAGTTTATGATTATCATCTACTGTGTAAACATCACTGCACCGCCACTGCTACCTGATGTGTCTTTTGATGGAGCTGTTTTGTTTCAATAAAAAGATTTTCCCAAAAAAATAATATGCAATATTGGTGCTGGTACCTATAAAGCAGCAGCAAATTAGCTGGTACAAGTGGTGAAAGAATATAATTAAATATTCGGTTCTGGTTCTTACTCCTATTTACAAAGGACAAACTCCACTGGTCTCGGCCGGGGGTCGGGACTGTTGTGCACTCTAAAGTATGCGGAGAAAAAGGCAGGAGTTGGTGAAGTTAGACCTCTAGCTACTAGCGGTAAAGGAATGCACACACAGTTGTGGCCAAAGGCAGCGCAACTGGTGGCTGTACCATGAGCGGGAGTCAAACTTCACACTTATTGGCTGGATCTCCAGACCTACTGGAACACCTATGGACCAGTCGCGAGCTCCGTGGAACTGAGTGCTCGCACCCGGCATGCTTAAATACCATATCATTACCGCAGGAGTTGCTCGTTTCAAGTGGGCGCGGTTCTAGTGAGTAGCGTCCCCGTCTTGCGTCTGGCAGGTCTGTAGCTGTCGCCTGTTCGGTGGTGGGCGTATCTCTGTGCGAGCAGCGTCTGCGAAATAGACAGAGAAGAAACACACATGCGCTTGTGTCCTAAGGACTTTGAGTGTTTGCAGTAAAGAAATAATTTTATTCCTGACTAGTGGGCAAGGTGTATTGTTACAAGAATAATAACAGTGAACACACTCAGTTAGCAGAGGCAAGGTGGCTAGTGCGATCGCATTTTTGGCGGAATGACACGGTTCTTGTAATCCCCCTGGAGGTTTAGAGCACAAGTGTGGCCTCCTTGTGGGTGCGCGCAAGGTATTAAGGGTAAGGGCGCATTATTGCAGGAATAATACAAAATGAGCACTCTCGTTAGCAGAGTCAAGTGGGCTTAAAAAGACTTAAAAAGACACCATGTATGCGAGATGACATGGTTCTAGTATCCCACGTCTGGCTTCCGTGTGGGTGCGGTTTTATGGATGGTGAATTAGCCTATGGGGGAGACCGCGAGTAGAAGGTATTCTTTGCTCGCTGTGACCCCATGTGTTGCTTAGCAATGGTTAGTAACTATGATTTGGTCTCACTAGAGACCACAGATTTGCACATTTTCGCTGGGGAGGGGAGGGGGCTGTAGTACTATGTTGGTACC
Source organism: Lissotriton vulgaris (assembly GCF_964263255.1). Taxonomy (NCBI): domain Eukaryota; kingdom Metazoa; phylum Chordata; class Amphibia; order Caudata; family Salamandridae; genus Lissotriton; species Lissotriton vulgaris. The sequence continues at coordinate 479,482,122 of NC_141691.1, forward strand.
CAGGCAGGAGGGTTTGGTTGTGCACATCAGAACCCAGCAGGACAGGATTATGTGATCATTTATTGAGGCTGTTCCATGGAATATTATCATCGAGGCCCTGTGTGTGTGTGTGTGTGTGTGTGTAGACAGTCTGTAAATCCAACGTTGTTCTTTTGTTAATAGTGTTCTCTCATTCTCAGTGGGTTGGACAGGGATTTTTTCACTTACTGTCCACCGCATGTTGTTAGGGGTGTGTCCTGTTTGGAGAAAGTGATCCATGAGTTTGCTATTAGTCTTTTTGCACCTGATCGTGCTCCTTTGTTCTGTGATCCGCGTGCATACCTTCCTTGTGGTCATGCCCACATATCTGAGTTTGCATGGGCACTCTATTAGGTATATTACGTTTGTGGAGTTGCAGTTTGTGTGTTTTTGTTGGTACCATGTTTTGCCTGATTCCAGGCCTAGGGTCTTGCTGTGCTGTGTTAGATGGCAGATACTGCAATCACCACAGGGGTAGTGTCCTGTGACTCTAGGCAGACCCCACACAGTGTGTAGTGTAGTTGTTGCTGTAGGTTCAGTCGTCTTGGCTCGTGTGGACACCAGTTGGTCTTTGAGACTGCTTGATTTTTTGTAAGTGAATAAGGGCTCCGCCCAGTCACGGTTGCCAGTATTCAGGATCCTCCAGTTCTGTCTTATTATTTTGGTCACCTGATTGGAGATACTGTTGTAAGTTGTGACACAAGTGAGGGGCTGGGTGTCCTCAGTTCTTTTGTCCTCTAGGAGGGCTTCTCTGTTTTGATTCCTTGCGCTTTTCTTGGTGTTATCAATTATTTTTTTTCAGGATAACCACGTTGTTGTAGTTTCAGGGCTAATTCAGCTGCCTGTTGGTTGTAATCCGCGCTGGTGTTGCAATTGCGTCTCAGGCGTCAGAATTGCCTGAAGGGCAGGTTCTCCCTGAGGGGGCAAGGATGAAAACTGCCGAATTGGAGTAACGAGTTTCTCACGGTTGGTTTGAAATATGTGGTTGTGGCGAGTTTGCCACCTCTGGCAGTGATGATGAGGTCAAGAAAGGGCAATTGTTTATTGTTGCTTGTGCTAGTGAAGTGCAAGAATGGGTCTCGTGTGTTGAGCCGAGATAAACACTGGTGTACCGCCTCCTCCGTGCCAGTCCATATCATGAGGATATCATCGATGTAGCGACGCCAAAAAACCATTGAGTCTTTGTATGGGTTATTAACTGACAGAATGTGAGTGAGTTCAAAATGGTAGACGTAGAGCCTTGCCACACTAGGGGCAAAAACGCTGCCCATTGAGGTACCATTCGTTTGTAAGTAGTATGTTCCTTCGAATTCAAAATAGTTTTCTTTGAGTGCCAATCTGGCACATTCCAGGATAAACTCTCTGGGGGTAGACTGTTCCCACCGGGATCTCGTCAACATTTCATCCAGTACTTCAAGGGTGGCATCCTGGGGGAGGCTTGTATACAAGCTTTCGATGTCTAAGCCCACCATCAGGTGTCTTGTCGGGTCAAACTCCATGCCTGAGATAAGAGATAGGAGATGCTTGGTATCCTTTATGTAGGTGGACACTGCCTGTACAAGTGGATTAAGGAAAAAAATCGCAAAACCTGAAGAGGGGCTCTTTTAGTGAGTCGATGGCAGACACGATCGGGCGGCCCGGGGGTGGTGTTACTTCCTTGTGAATCTTGGGTACCGTATAGAAATACGGAAATTTCTGGTTTGTCTTACAGAGAAAAGCTGCCTCTTGTTTAGAGATATTTGTCTGTAGCTGTTGTCACCAAGTTGGTTATGGCGACCTTGAGGTTGTCTGGAAGGTCCCCATTCAGGCGTTTGTAGTTGCGTGTGTCATCAAGTAGTCTTTGGCACTCGGCTGTGTAGGCTTGCTTGTCCTGGATCACTATCCCTCCACCTTTGTCGGCCGGTTTGATGGTAATGTCGCGGTTTTCCCATAATTTTTGCAGTGCATCCCTTTCTTCCTTGGAAAGGTTGTTGAAGGTCTCGGGTTGAGTGATTTTCTCTACTTCATTGTAGATGGTGTGTTCGAACGTCGTGATTTCGACTGGGATGCCCAACGGTGGGGGTGTGAACGTAGATTTTAGTTGTAAGCCAGTTTCATTGGTGTCTCCTGTTTCGTTGGTGTTCTGTTGTTTCTCGAAGAAAGCTTTGAGTTTCAGTTTCCTGAGGAATTCAGCTAGCTTCATGTGGGGGTGGAATTTGTCCACGCGTTTGGTGGGTACAAAGGAGAGACGCTGACCGGTCCGTCCTGTTCCGCCCTGTGTACTTGCTTGACCCGTTCTCACATATTTAGGCACCAAGCGCTGACCCACGTTGAATATGGATATAAAATTGTGTGTTTTTAAACAATACGTGTCTCTTGTTTGTCCTGTCTTGTCTGCTTTCCTCCCTACAGGTACAAACTGAGAGGAAACACCTCTCACAGATACGCACCTTAGCGCGTGCGACACATACAGGGTACTGACAAACAAACATGCCCTTGTAAACACCCCCACACATAATAGGTCCTGATGAAAGTCAGTTAATAACAAGAATTGGAAATGCAATAGGTCTCGCAGCATTAGAGTTAGTGCTTTTAGAATTGTTTATGGGTTTTTTTGTAAATCTTTAGCATTTTTGTTTCCTGTAGCCAATGCTAAAGAATTAAAAAAAAAAAAGCCATAAACATTTCTAAAAGCTCTAACTCAAATGCTCCGAGACCTATTGCACTGTGTGAGGGTGAGGGGTTGAGGGTGAGTGAGGCTGAGTGAGGGTGAGGGTGGGTGAGGGGTTGAGGGTGAGTGAGGGTGAGGGGTTGAGGGTGAGTGAGAGTGAGGGTGAGTGAGGGTGAGGGTGAGTGAGGGTGAGGGTGAGTGAGGGTGAGGGTGAGGGTGAGTGAGGGTGAGGTATTGAGGGTGAGTGAGGGTAGAGGGTGAGTGAGGGTGAGGGTGAGGGTGAGTGAGGGTGAGGGTGGGTGAGGGTGAGTGAGGGATTGAGGGTGAGTGAGGGTAGAGGGTGAGAGAGGGTGAGGGTGAGTGAGGTATTGAGGGTGAGTGAGGGTAGAGGGTGAGAGAGGGTGAGGGTGAGTGAGTGTGAGGTGATCTTCTAGGTATGTATGTGCAAAGACTCAAAGACTTACGCATCATTTGTGCCTGCCATGCCAGTAATCTTGTAGTCCACACCTTGCCTTGCCTTCTGCCGCCACATTGCTTGTTGGAGTTCATGTTTTAATGAGGAATTGTTTCCAGTACAGTGTGGGTGAGTGGGGTGAACAACAAGCTAATTTTACAGCTACAGTTTCTGCACTAACATAGCTTTTCTGCTTTTGTAGTGCAACTCTCCAAAATAGCGAGTGCATCGCAAACTCAATTTTGCTGCAAAACTACAGTGCTGTAACAATTAACGTCTGTTCTTTGTTGTGAAAACACACTTCTGTGCTCCAGTCAGTATTTTTGTGTGTCAAATGACTCAATATCTTTCAGAAGTGAAAGGTGGGGGGGCTTCCGAACGTCATTTTAAAACTCAGTTTGGGCCGGGTCTACACTATACTAGTCTGCCAACTTGAACTCACATTAAGCAGGACGCTTCCAAACTCACTACATGTGGCGTCATACAAAGTAAATAACTGACTCACTTCAGTGTTCAAACTAGTCTTCCCTCTTCCTGTTGAAGAAGAGTGTTGCTATGTTGCTCATTCTGAGAGAGCCGACAGTGCCGATCATAAATTCTCCACGTCGTTCGTTCGTATTTGCTTGGTCTGCTTCGGTTCAGTGTTGCTGGGGGCGGGCCAGGGCTGCATTTGGTCCTGTGGGGGGTAGGGGCAGTCTACAACAGCCTGCATAACCTTTTTTTTCCAAATTAAATTCCACGTGACCACGCCCCGGCACACGCACCGCAAGAGTCATTGCCGCCAGAGTTCAGCACGACGTGGAGGCGGGCACTGTTCTTGGAGCAGCAGCAGTATTTAGCAGGCCTCTTATAAAGGCAGTGCCACTAGCAAAGTAAACCTGTGAGTAAAAATGAAAAACCAAACCATTCTACGCAATTGTATATTAGCGTTATTTTCTCCTCAAGCGAAAGGATCGGAGACACGACAGTCTAAGAGCATTTGTCGTGTGCTAGTGCACTGCAGTCCTGCTGGCCATTTAATTCCATGGAGCCAGGCGGCTGCATCGCTGTCGTGGGGCTCTGTGGACCAGCTCGCCCTTTTCGACCAGCTCGGCTGAGCTGACGGTGGTGCGGTTCTGTATGGGATGTCGGACATTGGAGCATTTTGTGCAGACTCGTCCCAGTCTGGAGCAGCCGCCTTCTCTTTTGTCAGTGTGCTCTGGCCTTTGCTGGTTGACTTATCACGGGTAGATTTGATAGCCTGGTGATGGCACATGCGTGTTGTTCGGGTTTACGTTCAGAGTTGCGTGTTGGCGGCTGCTGTTTGTACGAGGTAATTGCCATTGTGGTGCTCCGTTGGGGGTCACAGCATTCCTTTTGGTGGTGCGTGCTGGGGGGCGGGTGTTTGCTCTGCCATTTCGAGTGAAGTGATGCATTGATTGTCAGCATTGGGGCGCTTGAGCTCGGCGAGGCTCACGTGTACTGTGCCGCAATTGTATATTAGCGTTATTTTCTCCTCAAGCGAAAGGATCGGAGACACGGCGGGTAAAATAAACAAAAAACAAGACGGAGGGAAGAGAGGGGAGGGGGGAGGAGAAATGCGACACGGCGGGAAGGGGAGGGGGCGGAGCGGGTAAAATAAACAAACAAGCCGGAGGGAAGAGAGGGGAGGGGGGAGGAGAAATGCGACACGGCGGGAAGGGGAGGGGGCGGAGCGGGTAAAACAAGACGGACGTGCACGCGCTTTTAAGCTCAATGCGCATGCGCATTGAGCTTAAAAGTCACGGGCACTGCAAGGAATCGCCACGATTCCTTGCAGTGTGGATAAAGAGTGGATAAGCCCCCATAGTCTCGCTTGCTCGATGCGCATGCGCATCGACAGGCGAGACCTAAAAAGGCCTGGCTGAAACTAGTCGACCACACAGGACGTGGGAGACTATAAGTCTACCCCCACACGTCCAAAGCCTTTGTTTTTAATCTCTGCCTGGGACCCATCAATAAAGTAACCTTTCGGGACCCCAAGGTCAGTGTTTTAAACCTCACTCAACACACCAGCACAGCACACTCACGCTTCAAAACACGCTCCGCAGTAGTCTGGTGTCGCAGCACATCTGATACACACTCGGTGCCTCGGGTGGGGCCCGATGATGAAGCATGCCACCAACTAGGTTGGTGGGTGAGGGCCTTCATACAAAACCAATGGGTTTTCCATGCAGACACTTAGTATAAAACACTATCCATTTAGCTAGTTCTCTTTGTTTATCCATAATGGTACCAGACATCACAGGGTCATTTCTGCTCATGCCGATGTATCCTCACATATAATATAATTCACCCTGCCGTAGGGCTCTCTAAGACCTGCTGTTAGGGGTGACTTACATATGGTATAGGCAGTGTGCATGGGCATGGCGCACACAGAGTGTAACATGTCTGTTCTCAAAATTGTTTGCACACTTTTGTGCATCCTGCAATGGCTGGCTTCATGCTGCTTTTATGTGGGGCCCTTTGGGTGGCACAATACATGCTGTAGCCCATAGACACCCTCTTTAGTACCCATGCCCTGCGTTCCATGGGTACCAATTACTAGGGAATTACAGGGGTACTAAAGTCCTTGCCAGTTGGGTTACAATTAAACATTTACCTTATTTTAGGTAAAGAGCACTGGCACTGAGGGCATGGCTAGCAGGGACCCAATGCACTTTTAATCGAAAAAGCATCAGTACTATGGCAAAACATAGTGTGAACATGTCAAAAAGGGGCACTTTCCTACAAAGACCATCTGTCCTTCAATCCCTGAGGTTTATTTCCAGGTGGACCATGTTATCATGGTTCAGAGAAAGGGTGTGAAGTGCAAGTGGGCAAAGGATCCTTTGGCATCTACATCAGTATCTGTACCAAAAACTGAATTAAGCCTTTGAGCAAAGCTCAGCTCCACATCTTGGCTCAGAAGCGCAAAGCATCCATTGCATCAGTGGATCAAGTTTGCTTTTCTTTCTAGGTGTGGTGCTGAAGAACAAGTTACTCACCTTCGGTAATGCCTTATCTGGTAGACACTCTATCTAGTCACAGATTCCTTACCTTAGAGTTTTCCCAGGCGTCAGACTGAATCTGGAATTGTTTTGTGACCAGTATCCCTACGTGCCGGTAATTGGCGTCATTCCGCTCCACGTGGTGTAATCTGTGCCAAAAGTAACATGTATGGTCCCTATATAGGAGCCACTCCAGCATGCTGACATCAGTTTCTTTTCGTCACTTTCCACACCAGGAGCGCAGAGCCGCTAAGAACACTTGACCATTGATGTTCAAAAACTAGGGCCCTGAAAAGGAAACAGCCTTGACCCTGGAAATCTGTTTGCAGGGAGGATGTATGGGTCGGTAAGGAATCTGCAACAAGATACAGTCTGTACTAGATAAGGCTTCACCAAAGGTAAGTAACTTTTTCATCTGATAGAGACATCTAGCAGCAGATTTTTTACCTTAGAATAGATACCCAAGCAATACCTTCCCGGAGGTATGTCTGCAAACATGATTTGAACCAGAAAGTCCAGGACCAAATGGGCGAAGTGCCCATCCCACAAAACCTGACTATCTAGGCAGTAGTATTTGGTGAATGTGTGCAGCGAGGCCCACGTTGCTGCCTGCCAGATGTCTAGGACTGGAACCCCGTGTGCTAACGCCAAGGTTGCAGCATTTGCTCTGGTGGAATAAGCACGCAAACCCACTGGGTCTGGCTTCTTGGCCAATGCGCAGCAGATCTTGATGCAGAGCAAAATCCATCTGGAGAGGGTCTTCTTCTGCTTCCCTTTCTTGGCCCGACATACCCCACGAAGAGTTGATCATCTACCCGGAATGGTTTTGTGGGGTCACGGTAGAACAACAATGCTCTTTTTGGGTGCAGTCGGTGGAGGATCTCCTCTTTTTTAGAGGTATGTGGCGGGCACGAAAGGTAGGCAAAGTGATGGGCTGGCCTACATGAAACAGGATGACAACCGTCAGCAAAAAGGATGCTCAAGTCCTAAGGACCAGCTTGTCTGTGAAGAAAGACACGTATGGGGGCTGCGATGACAGCACCTGCAGTACACTGACCCTTCAGGCAGATGAAACTGCCACTAGGAATGCCCTCTTTATAGTGAGAAGACTGAGAGGGCAGGTATGAAGCGTCTCAAACGGAGTGCACCTCAGAAAAGTAAGAAGCCAATGAAGGTCCCATTGAGGCATTACAAATGTAGTCGATGTAAATGTGTCGGAGACCTTTAAGGAACTATTTACATTAGGGGACTTAAAGAGGGAAGGTCGATCTGATGGCCGAAAGAAAGCAGAGATGGCAGATAAGTAACCCTTTAAGGTGCCCAGTGTAGAGCCCTGCTGGGCAAGGGTACGAATAAACAAGACCTGACAAAGGTGGGTCGTAGAGGCATCAATCTGATGCTAAACACACCATGCCACAAATTTATTCCACCGGCCGGCATATACCTTCTTCGGGCGGAAGGCCGAAAGCTGTCAACTGTATCCGCTCAATCATCACGCATGAAGGCAGATCATTGACAGGTTCAGGTGAAGAACCCTGCCCTGCTGTTGTGACAGCAGATCCTCTCGAAGGAACAGACTGATCGAAGGACCGATGGCCATCCTCAACAACTCGGGGTAACAAACTCTCTGAGCCCATTCTGGTACCACAAGGATGACTTAGGCCCGGTCGTTCATGATCTTCTTGAGAACTCTGGGTAGGAGTGGTATGGGCGAAAAGGCATACAGGAGGTATCAGGTCAACTCGAGCTGAAAAACTTCACCAAGTGAGAACTGCCTTGGAAACTTCAGCCCTCAATACCAGTAACATTGCGCGTTCTCTGTGGTGGCGAACAGATCTAACCAAGGCTTTCCCCACTGTTCAAAGAGACTCTGCAACACCTCCGGATAGAGACCCATTCTTGATCCGCTAGGCATCTGAGTTTGTCCGCATTTAGAGTTCAGAGATCCTGCCAGGTGCCCTGATGTTATAGCCATGCCTAGAAACACAGGGCCTCTTGACAAAGGGTCCACGAGCCCAACTGATGTGTTTTTTGCAGTAACACATGACGGTGGTGTTGTGCATGAACACTTGTACCAGCCTTCCCTTGATGCAGGGCTAAAGGGCTTTGAATGACAGCCAGACCACTTGGAGCTCCAACAGGTTGATGTGGAGTCCAGCTTCTGCTGGAGACTAAAGGCCTTTAATTTCCTCCTCTACCACATGGTGGCACCCATCCCATGAATGACATATCTGTCACTAATGTCAGATGTGGTTTGGGAAAGGAGAGGGGTCTTCCGCTGACCAAATCATGGTTCAATAACCACCACTGCAAACCTCTGAGATCTGGAGCATATTGGAGAGATTCCCCTGATGCTGAGCCCATCGGAGCTTCAAGCCCCACTGCGGAGCCCACATATGCCAATGGGCATGAATCACAAGCAGGAAACAGGAGGCCATGAGGCCCAGTAGCCTCAATGTCTGTCTCACCGAAACCCAGGATAGAGGCTGAAACATCAGTATTATAGCCTGAATATCGCGGCTCACCATTCGAGACGATAAGCCTGAAACTGCACTATGTGCAGAACATCTCCGATGAAGGTGAGCATCTGAGAAGGGATCGGGTGTGACTTCTGCACATTGATAGTGAACCCAATGAAGTGCAGGCGGTCCGCCGTAGTCTGGAGGTGGGAGACGACTACTTCAGATGACCCCACCTTAAACAGCCAGCCGTCGAGATAGGGGAAGACTGGCACCCTTGATCTCGGCAGATGAGTTGCAACTAATGTTATCACCTTGGTGAACACTCAAGAGCCACTGGTAAGGCCAAAGGGCTACTCTGCAAAATTGAAAGTGCTCATATCCCACCATGAACTACAGGTAACATCTGCGGGCAGGCAGGATAGGAATGAGCAAATGAGCAACCTGCATATCCAACTCTACCATCCATTCTCCTGGGTCCAGGGCAGTCAAGACCTGTGTGAGTGTAAGCATTTTGAATTTCTCCTTTTTCAGGAAGGAATTGAGAGGGTGCAAGTCTAGGATAGCACAAAGGCTTCTTGCCTTTTTGGGAACCAGAAAATATCGGGAATTTGATGCTGGCATCCTCTTTATGGCTCCCTTAGCCAAGAGAGCTACTACTTCCTGGCGGATCAAGGATAGATGGTCCTCCGTTAGACTGTCGTAAGTGGATGGCATGGGTGGATGGGTAGCTACAAGGATAGGGAGTAGTACCATTGGACATTCTGGAGAACCCTCTGATCTGTTTTTATTGACATCCAGTGGTGCAGGTGATTCCATATCCTGTCGCCCACTGGATGCACGTTATGATCTGAAGGCAAACTAAATGGGCTTAGAGGCTGCGGCTGCCGGGGGCGGCATAGTACTGGGCCGACTTGGACTGCCTTACCCACAGGGTCTATGGATACCACATTTTCATCCACGCAGGGGCTGAAAAGCTTACAGGCCATGGTGGCTGGGTGAAGAAGCAGCTGGGAGCCCCTTCTGTGGCCACGAAAGGCGGACTGAGGTTGGCAGGGGCCATGGAAGGCCTATGTACCTGACCGTACCGTAGCCCTGCTGTCCTTGAAGTACTTCAGCAATGAGTCTGGATGGTCCTCAAAGAGAGGGGAGGCATCAAAAGGCATCCACATAAGTAGACCTTGGACATGCCCTGAAAAGCCAGCTGTTCTCAATCAGGCATGGCACTGTAAGGCCACCAACAACTAAACCGCTCTGACCCGGGAGTCAGTTGTGTCTAGCCCACATCTGATTGTAAACGCAGGTGTGTATCTCCCATCAGCCATAGCCTGAGAAAGTATGGCCCGGGACTCCTCCGAGATCAGGGGCAGCACCTTTGCAACCGAATTCCTATAAGAATAGAGTAAAAGGCCTGCAGTGTTCACACTCTGCAATACCAGGCTTGTGAAAGAAAACATTTTCTTTCCTAAGGTGTCCAGCCTCTTGGATTCCGTATCCAGTGGTACGGTAGGAAGTGCACCAGGATTTACATGGAAGGTGAAGGCTTGGACCATCAAGCTCTCCAGGGTAGGTTGTTGTGTGTGGAAAGAGGGGCCCCAAAAGGCTGGGCGATGGTGGTATGCAGTTGTCCTGTCCGCAGGATTCCCGGTGCCTGGCTTGGACCAAGCCCCGAGCAGGATGTCCGTGAGGGCTTCATTAAATAGGAGAAGTGGTTTTGAAGTGGTGACTTCCAATTGAAGCACCTAGTCAGGATGTTAGCCTTGACAGCCACAGACGGCAATTGAAGGTCAAGGACCTTGGCCTCCCTCCGCACCACCATAGCAGATGTAGCACCCACCTCTGTAACCACAGTAGGAGGAGAGTCAAAGCCAGTATCTGGAGAGTTGTTCAGTTCACTGGCATACACCAGTTCCTCACAGCAGTCCATGTTGGGGTCTAGGGGCTGATATTCTTCAGGGTCAGTGGTCCCTCCCAATCTTCCAAAAGAACTAGGACATAAGAATAGGGCTGAAGCTCCAGCCTGGAGGGAATGGCTCCATTTGGAGCCGGAGTGAGCATCGGACCACGCTCCTCCGGTTCCATGTCAAAGTAGTGGATAAGAATGGGGACGGCACCGGGAGCATCAACAAGGGGTCCGTTGTTGTGGAAGGTCGAGGTGGTACAACCGGAGCCAGTTTAGATCTACCTGTGGATTCAAGGGCCCGACTGCGGAGTGATCCTGCCAGCCAACGATGAAGCAGTAGGGGCCCTTCCGAATCCACAGCCGACTCCACGTGGAGCCGAATGCCACGGATCCAGTCCGACACCTGGTGAAGGAATATGTGGCTAGAAGTCTCTGTCAGATAATCTGCTTCACCAGAGCTAAGGTGCAATTAATGGCATTCTCTAGGCATATACAAGCCATGCATATATGCCACCCGGCTATGTGGGACATTCCAAACAAATTTTGCAAACTCTACACTACACTCTGAAGACTTCCAGGAGAAACGCAAAACTTGGCTTTGAAGGTCTGAAAATTCTATTTGCCTAGGCCTAAGCTGTTCATTGCTGTCTTTATCCTCCTTTTCTGATTTGCATTTGCTGTGGAATCTTCCTACAGTCTGGTAATGGAAAAAAGTGAGGGCTGAAGTGTATGGTGATCCTGTTATTCTAAGTCCGTAGATTCTTACCCTCTTGATGACCCCTCAGCCATCGCTTAGAAGTCCCCTTTTTAATCTGAAGGGAACTGTGAGGTTGTGCATATGTGGAAAGACAGAGACGTGTCATTTATGATGTATACATACATGGTACCGGCGTTCATAGCTCTGTATTAAAAAGTAATCAGACTAGTTAGACGGCACAAATACCCATAGGTTGCTGTTAAAAAAAGAGCCTACAGACTAAGAGTTATAAAGTTTTACAAACTGAACCGTGTTCCAGAAGTTTCTGTGGATCATGGGCAGTACCGTAAAATGTACAGTGAGCTCTAACCGCGAGCATTGAAGTTTGCAGATGTTATAATATGGTACTTATTTTCAGTTTTCACCAGAAAGTGGCCAGCCAAATTCTGAATCCTCTGTGACCTAATTGTTGCACATTTGTGGAAACCCATGAAAGCTGTACCATAAACAGTCATTTAGAAGCAGATAGGCTTACCATTGTGAGCAGATTGGCAAATGAAGTCTTGGGGTCCCTGGGCAAGTGGTTTTATGAGAGAAACAGCATAGCATTGACAACAATGCTGAGATGTTGGTACACAGAATGTAATGAATACATTTATACATTCTTATAGTTCTTACGGGCATGCTAAGATGTTGCAGAATGTTCCTATCCAGTTTAACAATTGATAAAAAAGCAGAAAAAGGATTTACTACAAATTTTGCAGAATGTCTAATTAATGAGAATGGACAGTGGAACTCAAATCCGAACTGAAACTCAGTAATACATAATGGGTAATTCCTTTTTTGTGAGTCATTTGAAGGTTTCTTCTGTATGTTGGTGTGCAAAAATGGAACAGAATTAGAATTGCATAAAAGAAGGAGTTAATAAGATGTCTGGTTCCTTGTTGTGCCGTACCATCATCCAGTGGTTGGTATGTACGGTGTGGTATTCTAAAGCACTTGCCTAGAAAAAGTCAGTGGAGCTCTGTACATGGTCTTGGGCAGTATATATTTGAGTCCTTGGAAAGCTACTGCTCTTGTTGCCATCCCTTCCCCTCCTCTGTAATAATAATGTCGGAGTCTAACCTTGAGCAAAATATTTGTCTGACTGATGTGTCCTTGATGTACAGGGATCTCTAACTGCAAGTTCCACTCTGGGAAAGCAGAGGTGGTACTTCCAGAATTACTTTTGGCGCTGCAAGACAACCATCCATTTACTGCTGTGGTGAACCCATCGAGGGCTGGACTGCGTGAGTATTGTGCTACTTACTTTTATGGCCATTCATTTCCAATCAATTAACAATGTTGCTCTGCGTGGGTGTGGATTGGGTGTTATTGAGCTTGGAGAATGCTTATTTTCTCCTGCGGTACACCCTATCCAAAAATATTTCTGTTGTGTTTGGGCAAGGTGCATCAGTGCTCAGTGAAAATTTGAATCTTTGGTATGAATTACATATAGCTCTGGCTATAGATTTGGAAACCCAAAGAGTCAAACATAAATCGGCAGAAAAAGAGGTTTGAAAACACAAAGAAGGGCAGTAAAGTAGAAGAGAGCGAGGAAGAGGAAAATAGGCTCTGAGCGTATGGTGAGCGCATAGGAAGGAGCAGGGAAGGGTGAACCGTGTAAAGCATGGGTATATGGGGTCACTTTGCATTCATTAAAGAAAACGCACAGAAAAAGTATTACCACACACGGAATCACAGAACTAGCCTAGACTTTTTCCACAAGATTACTGTTGGAAATTAACTGTCAATTATACACTTCTTTTTTAGATTATCGCGTAACTAGAGCAATTCGAAACTGCAGGAGGATTAGGACCCTGGTTTACGTGTCATGTAAGCCCCAAGGAGAATCCCTGCGAAATTTTTTGGAGTAAGACCTTTTTTTTCAATGTTATCTTTCTCTTTGTGTTACCTGGTCTCTTTTTTCCATGCCTGCTTCATTCCCTCCATATCTCCATAAATTATCTATCCATCGTCAATGAGTTGCATAACAAATCATTTTTAATTCTAAGCTGTCTCTCGTATCTTCTCCTACTCTGTCTACACTAATAGTTTGATGGAGTGCCCTTGGACTCCTTCGCCTCTTGCCATTATTGGAATCTCAAAGCATGGACTGTAGTTTGCTGGTTGCATCTTTTTAAAGTAGACTGCTCCTGTTTGGGATGTAGAGTGGCTTCTGATCTAACGTGGCCATTGTGAGTACAGACCATGATTTTGTTAAGGTTTTTGGCCAGTTGGTATTCTGTAGGACTTGCAACCTTCCACAAATTGTCTGTAACTGTCATCATGGTTATCTTATGGTTGTGAGTTTCCCTGTTGGAGGACTTCCTTTGATGGGGTTGTCTGGATCTTCTGACCACCCACCTAATTTGTTCATGCTGTTTAGTATTGTCATCTGTAGTTAGTCCTCCATGCGGAGGAGGACTTGCAACTTTCCACTAAGCCTCTATGAGGGTAAGTCTGTGTTTTCAGTGTGTAATGTTCATATCTTCATGATTCAGTGTCTGCATGTAAGTGTTTCCTATGTCTACCTTTCCTTGTGTCTTGTAAGCAAGCTTCCATTCCGTATCACTTTTTATTTGTTAAATTGTTCCGCAGACATTATAAGTCACTTGACTTCACTATGAGTATGTTGAGCTACATAACAGTTGTAAATATTTACAAAAGGAAGTTAAATATAGAAAAACTAACATATCTGGATAACCTTTAATTCCAGGCTGTGTTGTCCCCCAAATGATCTCAAAAAGCTCCTTGGAGAACCTTTTACTCTAAAGACGGCTGTTCCAGTTGATATGTTTCCACATACAAACCACTGTGAACTGGTGCTGCTTTTCGAGAGGTGACCTCTGCATATGTTGGTGTAGAGATGGCCAAGGATGCTCGCCACATACAATGCAAGCAAAGCTGAAAATGGTGTGGATGAGCCTTAGGTGTTGCAAGGGTGAGCACAATTAAGTGGACATTGCTTAGCTATCTGCAAGTAGACTGTATGAATGGAGGAATACCAAGCTTAGAAAAGCATGTGGAGGAATACTTCATAGTGGAGTTACCTTGTCAGGTTCATCTCATCTGGTGTCATTTTACAAGTGTGAAAAGGAACAAAATAAATAACTATCGAAAGAATGCAAGATTACACAGAGGTAACCCATAGGCTTCAAAAGACAGATTATATACGGTTTATTTTATTTCTGAATTGTGGTACGTTTTATTAATGTGATTAGAAAAAAAAGAAGTACAATAAAACAGTTCATTCTCCGACATTTAGCATGTCAGTGACGAGAAAAATATCACATGTCCCAAAACAGAGCTTGTTGCTTCAACTAAAGGGCATTATGTTTGGAGGAGACGGGAGTAGGAAACAAATCCACAACAGCCTTGGGGGAAAATCACTTTTTTGAACAGCAATGGATATTTCTAAAGCTCAAGGGCAATGGAAGAGAGGAATTTAAACGTAAGAGGGTAAAAAACCTAAGGAGTAGTGATCGGTTACAATAAGGAGTCAGAAGATGTGACATATTAGTGTCCATAGTGTATATGGAGGAATATGGATAAGGGGCAGATGTGCACGTTTCAAAAGATTATGCAGACTAAAAAATTGAAATTTTTTAATATGACCTGAGAGGGGATAGGGCATTTAGAACAGATTATTAAGAATGTATTTGAGGGTGATGATCTGACATTTCTGGATATTGAGAGAGCTGAGAATATTCACTAAGGGGGAGGCATGGTGATAACATTTGGTAGAAAAACAGAAAGATTCAGTTCTTTAGTTACTTTCTAGGTGCACAGAAGACAGAAAGAAAAGAAAGTTAAAAAATACTAATAGGCAAAACATAGAGCCAACATACTTATTGAGTGTGTTTACAGTATATACGTATAAAGTATGTATGTTGTGTGGCTCATGGTTATTCTGATCTACTTTTCCTGGCTGTTCGGATCTTCTTTTCCTGGCACAAAGTGAATGAGAAAAGTATAATAAAAAGGTGCACCTATCATTATGTTCCCAACCTTCAGGAATTCAATATGTTTGTTAACAAAAACTGGAAAGATATTATGTGGTATTGCAATATCACTCGACACTGAAATTTACAATTAAACTTGTCAACAGAACAGGAGGTTCTGCATTTGAAAAGTGATTTATTATGTTGTTTATCATGTTGCATCCTTCTTGATGTCGTTATTGACACAGCACAATCACACCACTGTGTTTTCCTTAAACTCCATATTTATAGTATGCTATGTTATGTTAAAAGTATTTATAAAGCAAACTGCTGTTGAAGATAAGGTGCCTGGCTCTATAGGCAGTTCATCTGCATGCTTTGCATGAAAACATCAATTACAAATGCAGAAAGAGAAAGGCAGTAGAAAGCATGGCAGACCGCCCTACTATGTGTTCTCCTTGCCACGATGAGCAAGCACGCCTCTGTCGAAGAAAGATTACATGTAGGACGATAAGGAGCAATCGTCCTTGTCAGATATGTGGAACTCTTCCCATGTCAGGTCCTATGTACTAAACATAAGGAAAAAGAAACATACTTGAAGATAATTCTCTTCTGGATGGGAAGCTAGTGAAGCGATTTTAATGAGAAAGCTATGTATGCTATTCTTGATAGCGTAAGGTTCAACCTCGTGGCTGCATTGTACACCATGTGAAGCTAGGACACCAAGCTGTCTTAGCACCTCAAGAACTGTAAGATTCTACAATCTAGGCTGGATATAATCTAGACTTCATTGACTGTTTTGTGGGCCTCAATAGAAAAAACCTTACAAATTTTATTACAGCATTTTTAGGCTTGAAAAGCGTGTCCCAGCTACTTTGTTTACCTGGGTGGCCGCGATTAAATTACAGTCCACCATGAACCCCAAATCTTTAGCAGAAGCAACTAGAATGGAAAAAGCCCCTTACTTCTGCTGGCCTCCACTCATTATTCTAAGTAATCCTCTGTTTTATCTGAATTTAAATGAAGGCAATTCGAATGCATCCAGGTGCCTCTGCGCTTATAGATCCTGTAAAGTTAGCCTGAATGGCAGTCATTTTGTGGGGGGATGGTGACAGTGATCTGTGCATCACCCGCATATCACAGTATCTTGAAGCAAAAGGAGTAAACCAAGTCAGATAAAGAACACATATTAAAAAGCGTTAGACCCAGAGATGAGACTTAAGGTACAACCTGATCCCCAGGTACAGTAGCCAAGTTGAAAGAGGTAAGAGTTACTACCTGTGTTCTATCAGTCAGAAAGAAAACTGGCCTAAAGCTGCAGACAGATCTAAAATGACCAGCACCGCATCTGCTCCTGGGTGCAAAGTTGTATGCAAGAAGTCCATTACTGCCACCAAGCCTTTTCAGTGCTGTCGTTGATATGAACGCCAGAATGTGATATGTCAAGTAGCCCATTCATGTATCCGTAGTTCTGGAGCTGAGTGCTAATCGCTTTTTCCAGTATTTTCTAATGTACACACAATAACGAAATGGGAAAATATTTACCACTTTCTTCAAAAGTGGAAAAACTCTTGCTTGCTTTAGATCTTATTGACAGTTGCTCTACTAATGGATAATTTACATAAGGTGGTTACAGGGGAAAGACAACACATCCATAGCTAGAGCAAAGAAACGTGAAGGGCAGAGGTCTAGAGGAGGCACAGGTTTAGTCATCAAAAGAAAAGTTTTTACTTTTGCATTTGACAGCGAGCAAAGGCAAACAGCTTCGCTCCATTAGGGAATGAAGATTAAGCCACTCAGCAATTTAGAGAGCTTTCAAAATTGCAGTGGATATGTATAATTGTTTCCAAAGGAAAATGAAAATGTTGTCACATACCTCTTGTGTCTGCACAATGCCCTCCAAGGAGAGTGCTGACCAACTATTCCACATTTCATTTTGATGTTACCTTTTAGTCTCCATACACAGTACCCGAAAGCCTACTACTTATATTCTGAACACTCCATTCATGAAAAATAAAGGTTCAATTAAATTACTTTCTTAATCCAAATTATACTCAGTACTGCCACATCCATCTTTCCACAGAAGAATTAACTATAGACGATACTCCCCTTCAAATCATGTTGCATCATGTAGCACATTTTAATGATTTAGAAGCCGGTCTGGCTGGACAGACTTGAAGATGGTGAGCTGTGCCCCAGGGTTTTGCACTCCGTGCTTCTAATAACCGATAGCAGTGTGGTGCAACTGCCCCAATAATGTGAGGTGGAAAGCTTACAGAGCCGAGAGACACCTCGAATTTCCCCCACTCCACTGGAGCCAACTAGTAACATCAACTTTTGGCAGTATGTTAACTGCACCCATGCAGCTCCTTGGAAAAAGTCCAGTCTACTACAGCTAAGGGTCTGGTAAGCCTGTGGCCTGCCATCAGAAACAGATTGGAAGGAGCTTTGACGTTGCTGCAGTTTCACCTCAACAAGAGTTCTTCGCTTAGGCCTCTAAGATGGAGACTGCAGAGGCAGACAGGTAAAAAGTGGAATAATGGAATCTGAGAGGATAACATTCACTTGGATGTCAGTATAAGATACAAGGAACGAAAATTGAACACTATTCTATTTATAACACGTACATATTGTAATAATTTTCTTATGTGCGTCTTGGTTTCATGAAGAAATCCTTATTAATCATCTTCTCTATTTACAACTTGAAAGGGAAAAACTTATTGCTTCGGATGAAACAACAGCAGTTATGAAACAAGAGAAAATGGATGCTTTAAGACATTGGGGAATACAAAACAGTGTTGAAATAAGCAATCAATAAGTACAGATGGTTCTGAATGAATCATCGTTGGTTCCCAAAGTATATCTTAATGTTCAATACAAAGCTACAGTATAACGAGTAGAGTTAAAAATAAATGGTAAATAGTATTGAATGATGAAAAAGATTTTTCAACAGAGACCTATTTTTGCTTTCACGCATAATCAGAATATTTAGGAGATTGTATACTACAGAAAAACGAGACAATCAAAATAATAAACAAAAAGTATAGCTAACCCTAAACAAGATTTGGCATAGGCAATAGGTCTCGCCTTTGACCCCTTACAAGTGTTTAGCCATGCAGCACATTATCCTGGGTGCAGTGCTGCCAGGCGTTGTTCAAACTTTTTAGCATCTACTCCCATACCTATGTTTTCCAGCAAGATTGAGTTTTGCAAGAAAATACTTCCCAAAAAAGACACCGGATGTAAAAAATATTTTAAATTAAGTGTGAAAATTTTAATTAGATGCACATCACCACAAAATTCACTGCAAGTACAGGCGTGTACTAGCTGATTGTAATTTAGTTCCGTGGCTTCCTTTGATACTTTAAGCAAAGGGCCTACAAATCCTTGGATGAATGAGTTGGCGGAGGTGGAATTGTAGTGCTGCTTCTGAGTGCAACTGATGAATCTTGCATGCCAATGGTTCTACTATCAATGTAAATAGAATGGGGAGAGCGGGCATCCCTGTCTAGTTCCACGACTTACACTTATGGTGCTGACGTGTGCCAGTTTATTCTGACTCTGGCGCTTGGGTCTGTGTATAATATCTCTATCCATTTCAGCAATGGCTCTGGAAAGCCCATTCTTCGTAGCACTGTTAGCATGTACACCCATTCAACGGAGTCGAAGGCTTTGGCCGCATCCAGTAGTGCCGTCGCTGCTGGGGTGTTGGGGTCTAAGTGATGATATAATGCGAAGATGCTGCGGAGGTTATGAGTAGTGGATCTATTGGGCACAAATCCTGCCTGATCTGGCAATATCAGTTTCTCCTGCAGGAGCTCTATTCTGGTTGCAATTACTTTGGCTAAAATCTTGGCATCTATATTCATTAAAGATAACGGTTGGTACGAATCACATTTTGATGAGTCTTTGTCTGGTTTGGAGAGTGCTACCAAGTGGGCCTCTCTCAAGGAAGCAGGTAATTTACCGTCTTCGTATACCTCATCAAACATTTCGGCCAAGTGCGGTATCAACAGATAGCTATATGCTTTGTAAAATTCACCAGGTAGCCCATCCAGGCCAGGTGCTTTGTTGTTTGGGAGAGAGTTTATTGCTTCAAACATTTTGTCTTTTGTGTTATGGTGACTGAGAAATTTGCGGTGGGTGTCCGACAGCTATGCTATAGCTATAGCCTGCAAATATTTATCTTTTTCTGGCGAGCCAGCATTTATTTTGGTGCTGTAAAGGTGGCTAAAATAGTCTTTGAAGCAATCCAAAGTAGACGGGGTATCATAGTATATGTGTTCTTCCTCATCTATCAGTCGTGTTATGTATAATTGTGTGAGTGCCGGTTTTATTTTGCTTGACAAGGCTTGTCCCAGTCTACCTCCTTCCCCATACCTACGCGATTTGTATTTTATTTCATCTGCTGCATATTGTTGATAGTCATCCATCCTTTCCCTTATTTGTTTCAGCAGTGCCGGGTTCTGTGTCTGTGTATGTTCTTTCTCAAGGTGTGCAATGTCCCTTTCAATCATACTCAATTGCTGCTGTATATCCTTTAGGATACCAGCATGTTTGTGTTGGGTCCTTTCTTTGTATTTGCTTGGAACCTTCCTACATCCATGTTCCCTGCGTGGAACATGGAATGTGGGGGCTCTGGCAGTTGCTGCCTGGGAGTTGACGGGACTGGTCTATAATAAAGAGGCTACAACTTACCTGGAGTTACCTCTTCTTTTCATTGGCGACGATTGGGCCAGTCCTGCTCTCCCGTTTCACGCTATTTCTTCCTGCTCTCCTGTTTTCTGGCTTCGCTCCTCTTAGTGTCAAATTTAAATTTGACTCCTTTCCGGCTCCTGTTTTGACATTCGTGCTGTTTCTGAAGCTGCGCTGTGTCACGCATCGAGAGGTCCAGCTGACAGTGGCCCAGCAGTACCGGTGAGTCACGATTTTGGAGGAGACTCAGTTGATTTTGTCCACGATGCAAGCTGCTGATGACGTGCAGGAGTGAGCTCGAGCTCCTGTTGAATCACGTCATGTGTGCTCTATCGCCTCTAGAAACCTTCCTTGAACCGTGTTAAAGACGCCGAGTGAACAAGGCCGATTTTCCCCCCCAAAAAAACGTCAAAACGACGTGGCATCCATTGTGTCCTTGGATCCCTTAGCAACGGAGCACAACACATCGAAACAAGCTTGTTGGAGATAGTGGAAACAAACATGTGTTTTCAGCGCTAATTCCTTGTACCAGGATTGCGATTTGTTTTGTCATGTGCTACAATTCAAGAGTCTGGTCCATAAACAAGTAAGCTGAGACAGTTTCCTTTATTTTCTGTTTTTGAACAACAGCTTTCACACGTAATACCGTTTTGAGTGACAGTTTTAAATTGTTTGTTCTTGCAACAGTGCCATCTTGTGGTCTTATCAAATATTTCTTTTTCTTTTTTGTTTTTGGATTGAACTAATTTGCACAGTGTGCTTGTGAACAGAGCACACATTTTTTTTAAATATTACTTTGGCAAATTATTACTACGGTGCATTTCAGCTCTATTGTGTGGGCAGCAACTCACCCACGCGTGATCTGTGATCATGGATCATATTGCGGCACCTCCTCCATTTCTTCAATCTCCTGGTACACCTCCTATGTTATGGCAACAGTGGAAAGACACTTTCGAAAGTTATTTAGAGGCCATTGATGGTGACACCTTCACCAACAAAAAGAAAAAGGCACTTCTAATGTACAATTTGGGTGCCGAGGGTAGAAGTATTGTGAAAACCTTAACTCCTGAAGTTGTTAGCTCTCGTAGTGATGATGGGGATTCTCTAGTTGTGGATGACTATGCATCTTTGATTAAAACCTTGGAAAAAAGGTTCGATCCTAGAAAGAATGTTGTCCTTGAACGCCATAGATTTTTACAACGTGCTCAAATCTCTGGAGAGTCTATCGATGATTTTGTCTCTGCTCTTAGAACTTTGTCTCTCACGTGCAATTACAGAGAGTTCAGGGATGAAATCATATGTGATCAATTAATTGAAAGGACTTGCAACAAGAAAATTCAGGAAAAGCTTTTAGCTTCAGATGATCCGGACCTTGAAACCGCGATTACTCTTGCCAAAAGTATTGAACATTCACAATTTTGCATGAAGGAGATGAGCAATACTTCTCAATCTTCCGAGGTGAAACTCTTATCAACAAAACACAGTGTCAAGTCCACAAAGATTCCTTCAGATAACTCTTGGCGAAATTCTGCTGTACCGTCCAAGTCCAAGACGGATAGAGCACAGGTTTTTTGTTTTCGTTGTGGCAGCAGGAATCATCTTGGTAATGCAAAGTACTGTTATGCTCTGAATCAAACATGTTTCAAGTGTGGTAAAAAAGGGCATCTTTCTCGCTTTTGCAAGGCTACAGTGTTCAATCCAGCATTCAACAAAAGTGCTACCCAAGTCAAGTCAATCGAAGAAGAGTTTGTTGATTCCAGTGAGGAAAATGACAATATGTTACTAATGTTGTCTTCATCCATTACATATTCGGATGGTGTTGTAGAGATTGCATCCATGAGTTGCTTACGTAAGAGAAAACCACCCATTTGTATGATTCTGGTGAATGGCGTGAGTGTGAATTTCTTGGCTGATTCGGGGTCTCCTTTCACTCTGGTTAATATCAAAGATCTTGGTACATCTGGTGACTTCCAATTCCAGAAATCCGATATCAGAATTTTTGCTTATCAAGGCAAGAGAGTGGAAGTGTTGGGCAAACTTGATGCAAGTTTAGAATTCAGTGGAGACACAGCCTCAGGTCCTGTGTTTGTGGTTAATGATGGTGCAAATTTGCTAGGTTGGCAAGAACAAGGGGAACTGGGGATCATCCTTGATCCTAACCACCCTGACATGGTTATATCCAGGCGTGAAGCTTCCAAGTTTTACTCGTGTCCTTCATCTTCTAACGTTCCAGATAATGTAGTTGTGAAACACTTGTCTGGTGATCAGTGGATCGAGATGTATCCCGATGTTTTTTGCGATAAACTTGGGAAATTAAAAGGTTTTCAACATCGCATTGTCTTAAAAGATGGTGCTAAAGCTGTTGCGCACAAAGTGCGTAAGGTACCTTTGAGTTTGCGTGCCGAACTGAAAGAAGAGCTGGAACGATTGTGTCGCATGGATGTCATTGAGGGCATTGAGGGATCAGAATGGTTGGCTCCCATTGTTCTTGCACGTAAACCGGATAAGTCCCTTAGGATGTGTGTGGATTTGCGCGACTTGAATGCCAACATTTGGATTGACCGCCAACCATTGCCTAATATTAATGAAATGTTGGCTACGCTTGATGGGGCCAAGTATTTTTCCTCTTTCGACATTTCTTCGGCCTATCATCAGATTGAGCTTTCCAAGGAGTCCAGACATCTTACCTCCTTTGTCACCCCGGAGGGTGCGTTTCGTTATAAACGCATGCCTTTCGGCCTGGCATCGGCTTCCGCTGTGTTTCAGCGTTTAATGGGCAATCTGTTTAGAAACACAGCGGGAGTCGTGTTCTTCCAGGATGACATTTTGGTACATGCACCTACTGTAACTGAACATGACAGCAGGGTAAAACTAGTTCTTGATACAGTAAAGACCCATGGCCTTACGTTCAAGAAGGAAAAGTGTACGTTTTTTCGTGAGGGGGTTGACTATTTAGGGCACCACATCTCTGCTAAGGGGATTGAACCGAAAGTAAAAATTTTAGATGCTATTCAAAATGCTCCTCCACCTTCCAATAAAGACCAATTGCGCTCCTTTCTTGGACTCGTGGAGTATTATGCAAAATTTGTAGGAAATTTTGCTGACAAAACTTCAAGCTTAAGAGAACTTCTCAAGAAGAACGTCAAGTTTGTATGGTGTGACAAGTGTGCTCATCAATTTTGCATCTTAAAAAAGGAAATTGTTCAAGCTCGCCCTTTAAAACTATTTAATATTAATGACAAATGTATTGTTTCTACTGATGCTAGCAACATTGGCTTGGGGGCAGTTTTGATGCAAAAGAGACATGATGGTCGTGAAGAAGTGATTGCATTTGCGTCCAGGACTCTCCGTGGTGCTGAAGGCTCCTATTCCACCATCGAGAAAGAGGCTTTGGCCTTATGGTGGGGCGTTCAGTATTTTCGGAATTTCCTGTGGGGTAATGTGTTCACTCTCAGGACTGATCATAAACCTTTGGTGGACCTGTTCACCACTAAGGGTGGTGGTCGGGCCACTCCTAGAATCGCCAAATGGCAATATAGGTTGCAAGAGTTTAATTATTGTTTACAGTATGTACCTGGTGCCAAAAACATCTTCGCTGACTGTCTTTCTCGTCTTCCTTTGGCTAATGATCTCTCGCTTCATTCTGTTGATGATCTTGATGTAGTATGTGCTGTGGGAGCTGTAGTCAGTGTTGTGAATGGTGCGCTTTCTGAACAAGAGTGGTTGCGTGCTTTGTCTGAGGATGAGGAAATTAAGTTGGTTGTGAATTTTCTAGTTCAGGGTTGGCCTGTTAACAATGATTTATCTCCTAAGTTAATTCCTTACAAGAGAATTTGTGATGAATTGTCCGTGGTGGACGGCATTTTACGTAGGGGTGGCCTTTTAGTTGTTCCTGAGTGCATGCAAACAAAAATTTTAAATCTTGCTCATGAGGGTCATCAGGGTATTCGTGCGATGAAACGCAGAATTCGTGAAGACTTTTGGTGGCCTGGTGTGGATAGGTCCATTGAACGTTTTGTTAGGGACTGTTGTGCTTGTGTTCTCAGCGATAAATCCCAAGTTACCCATCCGTCTCCTATTGATCCTGTGCCAGTCAAAAATGTCCCTTGGTCTAAACTCGCTTTTGATGTCGCTGGTCCTTTTGGTATTTCTGGTGAGTCACCCTTGTATGCCTTGGTTTTAGTAGACTATATGTCTAAATGGCCCGAAGTCAAATTTGTTGACTGTGTTAATTCATCTTCTGTCATTGGTTTTCTTAAGGATGTATTTCTTCGTGAAGGGCTTCCGGATGAACTGGTAACGGATAATGGGACTCAACTAGTTTCGCGGGAGATGCATGATTTTCTAAAAGAACTTGGAATTAGGCATGTTTTGACATCTCTTTATCATCCCCGCAGCAATGGTTTAGTTGAACGCTTTAATCGCGTCATTAAGGACCACCTACAGTTAGCTCTTGTGAATGGTTTGTCATGGCGTACTGCAGTTGCAGATATGTTATGGGCTTTTCGAACTACTCCACATATTAGTACTGGAATATCTCCTTTTACGTTACTCAGAGGTAGGGTTGCCGGTTCTAAATTGAATAAGGATTGGATGTCCAGGAAGGTTGTTGATCCATCT
This sequence comes from Lissotriton vulgaris, assembly GCF_964263255.1. Lineage (NCBI taxonomy): Eukaryota > Metazoa > Chordata > Amphibia > Caudata > Salamandridae > Lissotriton > Lissotriton vulgaris. The sequence continues at coordinate 479,506,609 of NC_141691.1, forward strand.
AAACTTAATGGCGTTGTTGATGTTAGAACGACTGTTCAGTCAAAGTATGCCACTGTTTCTATGAATGTTTCTCCTGTGCGTGTGGGTGATTGGGTGAGAATCAAGAAACCCGGTTTTGTTCGCAAGGGTGATTCTCGTTTTTCTGCTCCTGCGAGGGTCAAAGAAGTAAAAGAACGTGTGGTGGTGTTGGAGAATGGGAAGGTGTGGAATAAGTGTGCCATTTCTATTGTTCCTCAATCCAAAATTGTGTATGTTGGAGGGAAGATGGGTGTTTGTGTTGATCCTTCTGTCGATTCTTTTTCACGTGCTACTCTTGATTCACCTTCTGGCTCCAGTGGTTCTTCTTCTAGGGTCACTCCTTCAAATGGTTGTGGTCAGTCATCCTCTTCTGCTCAGAGAAGGTGTTCTTCGAGGATGAGATCTGTACCGACCAAGTTTTGTGATTATGCCATGTATTAATATGCATATATTGTTATTTGCATTTCTTGTCCAATGTTCATTCTATTTCCTTTGTATTTTACAGTAAGGGTTATATTGGTTCTTCATTGTTTGTTATTATATTTTCTCATTTAATTTCCCCTTTATTTCTTTCATTGTTTTCTTTTCTTTTCTTGTTATACGAAGGGAGGTGTGTTGGGTCCTTTCTTTGTATTTGCTTGGAACCTTCCTACATCCATGTTCCCTGCGTGGAACATGGAATGTGGGGGCTCTGGCAGTTGCTGCCTGGGAGTTGACGGGACTGGTCTATAATAAAGAGGCTACAACTTACCTGGAGTTACCTCTTCTTTTCAGTTTGCTGATGCAATGTCCTGTAATTTTAAACGCTTCCCATAACAATCCTGCGCTTTCCACCGACCCTGTGTTGAAATCAAAATAGTCCGTTATGGCTTGATGTAATTCACTACGAAACACTGGGTCTAAAAGAGTTTCGCCCCGCAGCCTCTATGTAAATTGTCTAGGCACATACGTAGGGACTTCTAGCATGAGACGGACTGGGGAGTGATCAGATAATGTTTTAGGTAAATGTTCTATCGTCTTGGTCCACGTGCATGCGTCCTGGGTAATAAGCCAGTAGTCGATTCTTGACCAAGTGTTATGCGTCGTGGACGTGCAAGTTCCCTCTCTACGTCTGTCGTGTCGCATACGCCAGATATCAGTCATGTCACATGCATCCATGCCCTCCCGCAGAACTTTAGCTGATTGTTTGCCATAGCGTTCATTACCCATCGATCTATGCAGGGTTGGGTCAAGGCACGTGTTGAAGTCCCCTCCCCATACGATCGTCGAACTGGGTAATTCTCTGAGTTTGGACCATATGGCTGCGTAGAAGCCGGGGTCGTCATTATTTGGGCCATAGGACGTCACTACTGTCAGTATTGTACCCCCGAAATCCCCATGCACTATCACATACCGGCCCTGATCGTCTTTTAATTTAGTTAGTGGTTGAAAGGGAGTGCCCCGCCTGACCAGTATCATCATGCCCCTAGCATACTTAAAGAATGAGGACGCCATACAAAATGTCACCCATCTTGCGCCCACTCTGGCTTCCATGTGTGAGGTGAGGTGTGTTTCTTGCATGCAGGCGACGTCTACACCGTACTGGTCTAAGCATGCCAATACTCTCCGTATTTTATGCAGATTTTGTAGTCCGCGAATATTCCACGACAGAAACGTCAATTTGCGGGTAGATGTGCCCGTGTTAGCCAATTCTATCACCTTTCCAGTGTGGATCCTCCACCCCCTTGAATACCATGTGTGGTTGAAAAGCAATACATGTGTGTTTACTCAATGCTGACCAGACAGTTTTTTTAAAAGTTCCACACCCCACCCTCTCCGCATGTTCCTGTATAGCCGAGCCAATCCCAGAACACCAATCCGTTGTACCCTCCAACTCCCCCCCCCCAGCAACAACAACAAAAAATGAATGAGAAAACAAAACAAAAAAACATGAGGGGTTAGAGCTGCCACCCTGTTTCTTGTGGAGTTAATCCACATGGGTAACGCCCAGTAACTCGCATATCATATGCTAAACATATCACTATACATTTTACCAATATAGTACAGTGAGTCAACGGCTCAGAATGAGCTAAATATCCATAAACCAAAGAGACCCAAAATGTGGCCGCATATATATATATATATATACATACATACACATCAAAAAAGTGGAGTTTCAATGTAGGATGTCAATCAGAAGGAAGAAAAAGGGAAAACTTGTCTCTCGACTTATCTGATCCTGGGCGACTATTTCTCCGTGCGTTCCGGTGCAAGTTGTCAGGTCTCGCCTACCACATGTTCAGCAGAAGTGTTCTCGCTGCAGTGCACAGGGTGAACGCCACAGCGCCCCCATCCGATTACCTGTGGCTTAGGAGTCCAATGACACTGAGCAGTCGCCAGTTCTGTGAGATCTATCTTTGAGTGCAATGACTATTTTTACGCGTGATGAAATATTGGCTGCATTCACGATGCCCAATCATTCTTCGTCCGATGTGGTGGATTGTTCTCCCTGTTCTCCCATTGGTGATCTCCTCCTAGTTCCTGGCAGTCCCTTCTGTTGGATAAATTTCAGCACATCCTGAGGTTCCTTATAGATCTGTGACTTTCCGTCCTCCGTGACTCTGAGTGTGGCTGGATACAGCACAGCATATTGTATGTTCACTTCTCTTAGCTTTTGTTTCGCTGTGCCAAAACTTTTTCTTGCTTCCTGTACAGATGCCGTGAAGTCTGGATAAACGGAAATATCCATCCCTTCATGGTTCAATTTTCCCAGTTCTCTAGCTTTTCTGAGCGCCGCATCCCTATCTCTGTAATTTAATAGCCTAGCTATAATTGGACGCGGTCTTGATCCGGTTGGTGGTTTCGGCGCTAGAGATCTGTGGGCCCTCTCCACTATGAAGATGTCAGAAAATGTTTCTCGCCCCAACAGGGATATGAGCAGTGTCTCCACAAATTGTTCCATCGGGCCAGTGTGCGTCGTTTCCGATACTCCCGTTAAGCGAATGTTATTTCTACGGGACCTCGCTTCTAAATCCTCCGCTTTCGCAGTCATTGCCACTAGTTGCTTCTCCATCTTAGTCTGTTTTGTGTCCATCTGCATCTTAGTGAGAAAATGATAAATCATGTATAAATAAATGTAGTGGGCGCATAGTTGTGGTCACATGGTTGTATTTGTTCCAATCTTGTTTATATGTTCATGTATTTATACATCATTTTCATTTTCTCCCTACGCAGTAGCAATATATGTCTTTGTGGTCCTGAAGAAGGCCGAGGATTACTTATAATCCAGTTGGCTGAAACATGTAGACCCAGTTATTACATCATTGCAGTTATTTTGTTAAAACTGCTTTTGCACTGTTTTTAGTGTGGACATGAAGAGATATCTGTTAAATCCCTTTCTCTTGTTATCCATTTTTAATCTCACCCTCACTCTTATGCAGTGCGCCCATCATTCATATTCATATTTTTTTTCACATCTGTGAGATCATATTGAGCTCTCCTTTCTTTATTACACTGAATTTAAAACATCTGTGAGCTTCCCTCTCTGAGTGAGAGGGTTGCAGACCTTGATTACACTAGAGTGTGACTAGGCGGAGTTCCCAGATGATGAAGCATGTCACTTCGGTGAGTGATGGGAATCCTTTTTTAAGGATTTTCTTTTCTAAGGATTTTCTTCTTTAAGGACTGTCTGGTTTAATAGTTTTTTCCTCTGATAATAGAATTACCGACACTTAGGTCTCTAGTCGCAGAAAGAGTCTTGTTTGACTCACCAGACCCGTGGAAATTTTTGTTTTGAGAGCTCATTTACATGCCCAAAATGTGCCCTCCTAGGTTTAATGCCCTGTGCCAAAACTGTTTGCCTCCATCTGTAGTAACTTGAAAGTCGGAGCTTGTGAAATAAGGCCCAGGCTGAAGACAATGTTATCAGACACTGGGCTGGGAGACCTACGGCAATACCAGGATGGGGAACCAGTCTCCCTCTGCTGACTTCGGGATGCATGGTATAAGTGCTCCCAGAAAAAGATTCCACTAGTTAATTGTTGTACTGGTTGGCCACATGTGGCATTTCTGACAAGGTGGTACCTGCGGTCTGAGACTCCTCAGAGGGATTAGCCAATATTGTACCCTTCTTTGCGGACTTTTATCGAGCCGTATATAGCTGATGTCCTTTGCTGGAGATAGGGGATCCTATGCTAGGTGATATCCCACTACCGTCCATCCCTGACTCCTAATCCCCTGAACTAGATCAGGCCCTCACTGTAAATGAAATAGATTCTGTTATAACGGCGCTGCAGACCAGGAAAACGATGGGTCCAGATGGCTACCACATTGAGTATTATAAGCTAATCTGAGACATTTTGACTTCTTACTTTTCAAAATTTGTAAACAACTGCAATACAATGGGGTTCCTTCCCACCAGTATTGGACTGCACCATATTGCTGTCCTTCCCAGGGATCAATGTTCATCTTACTGTCCCATCTCCTTTATTAATGCTGACATTAGGATCTATGTGAAAGCCCTGGCGACCGGCCTGACCCTAGCTCTTCTCTGTCTTATTCATCCAGATCAATGCAGATACATGCCAGTTCGGATAACTCACCACTGCATTTGTAGTGCACAGACGCCTCTTTCTCGGATGGAAGACTTAGACTGTACGCTGGCACTCCTGCTTTTAGATTTCTCTAAGGCCTTCGACACAGTCTCTTGGGACTTCATGGATATGGTCCTTTTGCGGGCAGGTCTGGGAGTTGTGTTCCGCCGAATGGTCTGTGATTACTGTAATCCGATTGCCCAGTTCTGGGTGAACGGTCTTTTGTCCGCCCCCTTTCCTATCCAGCAGGGTACGCACCAGGCTGCCCGCTTCCTCCCTGTTGTTCGCCTTGGCGATAGAGCCCCTGGCGTGTCTTATACGATGCGACAGCCGGGTGTGTGGATTGTGGTGGGGAAATGGATTAGGGTACCGCATAGCGCTATATGCGGATAATATCCTCCTGTTCCTTGGGGACCCTCTGATCTCTGGACTCCAGTGCCTGGAGATCCTTCATCTGTATGGTGATGTGTTAGACCTTCAAATCAATGCAGGCACATCTTGACGGGAGGAGGAGATGTGGGGTACGGATATCCCCACCCAGCGCACTTCTTTTAAGTACCTCAGATTTCAGGTGTCCTATTTCCCCAACCTGGCCTGGGCTCTTAACTTTCAAGGGCTAGCTCGGGCTCTTGATTGGGACTTGCAACACTGGGCCACCCTCCCCCTTAATCCCTTGGGGGGCACTGTACTGTTTAAGATGGTGTGTCTCCCCCACTTCTTATGGGACGGGGCGAGTCAGGAGCTCTCTGTGGTTCTTGGATGCCCTCTGGATTCGTCACCACGTAATGTGTTGCTGGGGCTGGTGGTGAAACCAGGGTCCCACAGGCTCAGAAAACGTTCCCTGTTTGATAGCTGTTAGAAATGGGATTACACGCCGGTCTGGTTAGACCTAGAGAAATCACTCATCAACAGCGCGCCTTTACCTGCCCTGCTCACTATGGATCGCTCCCATCTGCCTCATTCTAGATACATTCTCCTCAATACTAGACGTGCCCTACTGAGAATAGAGCAGACACACAAATCGAAATGAAGACTCAATAAGTCTAACATAATCTCTTTGTGGCGGAACCCCTCGCTAAAGCTGGAAGGAAAAATGCTCCACTGGGAACCCTGGTCTAGGAACGGCATAAACTTAGTAAAAGACCACTATGAAGGACCCCATCCATTGCCTTTCTCAACGCTTCAAACCCTACACAATTTAACGCCTATGGATTTTTACGATTTCCTGAAGTTGAAAGCTCTCCTCTCAGTGCGGACCATTAAACCCTACGACCCGTGGCTCACTCTTCAGATACCACAAATCTTGGAAGCAGGCCATACTGTCTCAAAAATATATAAACTCCTGCTACCCCTCCCTAGAAAATCGCACAAACAAAATGAGCACAAATGGGAATCAGAACCTAATTCTACCAACCTCATGTTCGACGGGACAGAATATATAACACAGCCTTCTCAAATAAAATTTCTCCTAACCTGTCTCAAACCAAATATATGTTACTCAATAGATCATACTGGACTCCGGAAAAACTTTTTAAACTTTGCTTAAGAGAGAATCCGACATGCTGGAACTGTACCTCAGCTATCGGAGATCTTGCTCACATGCTTTTGACTTGCTCCTCATTACAGCTATATTGGGGAAAAATGTATAAATGTATAGAACACCTTTTTAATTTCAAACCCTCTAGAGAATTCTCATACATCATCTTATGCGTACTTGACCCAATACTAGCTAACGATAATGACCGTCAGCTGTTGGACCTCTTGCTCACCCTAGCTTGAAAAAGTCATATTGTGTAAGGGGAAGAATGCTAAAGATGTGTCCTTTACTATTTGGCAAGAGTGGCTATCTTTCCTAAGAGGAGCTGACAATCCTGCACTGTATACTTCTCCACGGCGTATATCTCATAAGAAACTTTGGAAATCCCTAGACGCTTCTTCATTCTCATTTGATCTCCCGTGATCTCCTCTTACTGTATTGTATGTAACTCCATGGTAACTCCACTGTCCCGACTTTAACCACGCTACTTGTGAGCATGCCGCTTGTAATAATTTGTAGTAATTTGTAATAACCAGCTCCGTACACTGCTGTATCAACACTTGCTACTTTCATGTTGACACTGGGTGTTCCAACAGGTACTTGAGTATGCAAACTTGTATGTATCATCCAATTGTATGTATTATTTTGAGTCTGACCCATTTATAGTATATTGTTTTGCTTTATTTTCTTTCTTTTCATTTCATTCTCTTTTCATGTATCCGTTATTTCTTGATTGTATTTTCTTGCATATATTTTTCAATAAAAATGACTTGATTAAAAAAAAATGGGATTTCCGGTTGTCTAAGAATTGCGCCTAAGCCAGACAGAAACCACCACTCTAGTCAGGGCAAGGGAGTTAAACGCTGAAGATAACCCCTGCTCACCCCCTTGGTATCTTTGCACGAGCAGTCAGGCTTATCCCAGAGGCAATGTGTAAAGCGTTTGCGCAACACCCACACACTAGGCACACCACAAAAAAACTCCACACAAGGTTACATCAAAAATAGCCTTTGTATTATCATAAACACATTAGAAACATTACACATTTACACTGTACCTATTGGCACAAGGCAATATTCACAAAGGATTATATACAGGACCATGCCAATCGGGCCATTGTCAGAACCATCACAATGCAGGTAGTAAATGTAGAACACAACCAGTAATTACTGACCAAATACTGTACTGCATTATATCCTGCCACATAAATCACAATATGCAATCAGCATCACATTAGGCGTAAAACACATTATGTGCCAATCTCCGGAGTAAGATATCATATTAGGCAGTAAACATCACCAACATAAACACAGTATGCCCTAATCATGGGGCCTAAGACACTGAAACTGACCCCAGGCCAACTGGCCTTTTCTACGGGCTCAAATGCCCTCTGTCCCAAATGTCAGGGCTTACTCCAGGGCTATCCAATTAGCCCTCTGGCTGCCAATGAAGCAAGCAAAGTATGCAATTGCGCTGGGGCGTGGGGTGCAGCTCACCCCTATCTTATCATATAGAAGTGACCCCCAAACATGGCAGCTGCCCATGCTGGTGCAGTGCATGTGTCAAAATGTAGGCCAGAACTGGACACTGGCACCACTGTGCCGGGGAGGAACCACTGGGACTCTCTAAAACCAATGTGCCCAACGTTGCAGCTGCCCTCTGTCCGGGGGGACAGCTGTGAACGAAAACAAAGAGGCACTGGCACTTCTGTGCCTCTAGAGCGACTATGGGGGAAGGCACCGACAATGTGCCTCAGCATACCACCCCACCAGGTTCACAACTTGGCCCCACTCACCGGGCTCTGTGGGGGACTTTTTTCCAGCCTCCCTCGATCTCCAGTGGTGCAGCCGGACCAGATGCCTCCTGGTGCAGTGCGGTCCTTCAGTCGCATCTGCCTCTCTCTCTGGATCTAAGGCGCCCCCAAGGCGCCGGCTCTCCATCTGCCTGGCCCCACCTGCCACCAGACTTCCTCCTGACTTCTCTTCCGATTTCTCAACAACACGCAAGGCTTGCCTTTCCTCCCGGAAGCTCCCCCATAGACAGGCACAGCCTTGCCTGCCTTCCTGGCCGTAGGGAACGAAGTCTCCCGTAGCTCCACACTCCTCCTCTGGTCCCACAGGACACAGCAACTCAGGGTGGGTTCCCGCTAGCTGCTGGGCAAGGGTACGGAGGGCAGTCTCCGAGGTCTCCACTATCTTTGCTGGGCACCACGCGGGGTTCCCACCAGCAACACAGGAATCCCGCCCACTTCCAGGCACAAAGTTGCCTGACTTCTGGTTTCGCTGGCCGATTGCCGCAGGATTAGAGCTAGTGAGCGCACATCCAAAGAGCCATCAAGGGCTCTAAATACTCCTTCACTTGCTCCTCAACAGTAGGGGAGCTGGGCACAGTGCCTCCCAGGCCAGTAATGAGCCAGCAGCACTTTGTCTCAGGAAGAACACAGGCAGGCCAGCACACCGGGTCTACTGTGCAAAACAGCAGTTCCTCCAGCAGGGCAGCAGATCAGCCCTGCGCAAGCCCTCTCCTTGTGGCCCGGGTTTCAGTAGCGAAAAAGTCAAATCGCCAAAGTCCTCAGCGCAGAGCTGGGCCCAGGCAGGCCAGCTCACAGGGCCCTCCAGCAGGGAGGTAGTCCCTCGTGGCGGTTCCTCCTGGAGACCAGCAGCAGCAAGGCTCCCAGCAAGCACAGGAACAGCAAACCTTTCATGGGGTCACAGACCCTATATTTACATTACATCTTGGCTTTGTCTGCCCATGCACAGGGCTTGGGGGAACCAGCCAAAACTGGTTCGGAGGGAATTGGAGCACTCTGTTTATAAGGCTCCTCTTCCCCTTTGTCAAGTGGGGGCTCGTCATCAGAAACACCACAGGAGGGCGGAGCCAGCATTCTACAGGCTAGGCACCGACCTATTCAGGGACCAGTGACTTCTCCTCCCACTACTCCAAATGCAGATGTCCCATTCAGCCTAGTGCTGACTCACTCTGCCCCTCCTGGAGCCACACACACCTCACCAGCCCTTGTCACAAAAAAAGCCAGACATGCAATTCACATCAGGCAGGCTGACACGTAGCACACCGAAATGCCAACTTCTAAAAGTGTTTCAGAAAATTGGGTGGTGATGAACAGAGTGTCTGAATTAAGCAGACCACTCTTACCCAGTCCAAAGATCAGGGCTTGATCCATCACCGTTTTTTAGCTCACTGCACCATCCCAGCTCAGAACTTGGCTATATGCAAATTAGTCTGACCCTGGCCCAGTGCACCATCAGGATTCAAGCAAACCGGGCCGAAGACGGCTGTAATGCCAGAAACCGGTCCCCGGGAGCTTGTTTCCTTCCCAGTGTAAGAATTGGCTTTTGTAGTTTGGTTTGCCCTGTTCCCATCATGCACTGGGACAGGAAAAGACTAATTTGCATACAGCCAGGTTCTGAAACTGGGATGGTGCAGTGAGCTAAAAAACGGTGTTGGATCTAGCCCTGATCTCTTGACTGGATGAGAGTTTTCTGCTTAATTCAGAGACTCTGTCCCTCACCACCCCTTGTTGTAAACTTCTAAAAGTGGCATTTCTAAAATAGTTATAATAAATCTGCGCACACCATTGTGCAGTATTTATTATTATCATTCCAAATATACTAAACTTGACCATGCTGCTCCTCTCATATCAGGAATTACCACTGAAATACTTATCAGGGAATCCCCAATGCATTCTTATGGGAGGGCAGCCTCACAGTAGTGAGAAACCAAAATGGTTGTTTATCACTACCAGGACATGTCACACACTTAAAGTAACTTGTCCTACCTTTTACCTACAATGCACCCTGCCCATAGGGCTAGCTATGGCCTACCTTAGGGGTGACTGACATGCAGTAAAAGGGGGGTCGCAGACATGGCACACACTTTAGGTGCCACGTCACAACTGCAGTAACACTGCCCGCACAGGCCCTGCAATGGGAGAGGCCTGAGATAGGTTTGAAAGGCTACTTTGGTAGGTGGCGCAATCAGCGCTGCAAGCCCACCAGTAGGATTTAATTTACCAGCCCTAGGTATATGAGATTCCACTTTACAGTGGAGTGACAGGTAAACTGAATAAGCCAAACAGGCGTGGACCAATCTTACCATATGTAACAAGGAGAGCACACGCACTTTAAACTGGACAGCAGTGCTAAAGTGCCCAGGGTCCTAGAACCACCAACACCAGATCAGAAAAAAGGCTAGGAGAAAGGCAAAAAGTTTAGGGAGAGATCTCGCCTGGGGGTAGACTGATGTTTGCAACAGTTAAAGCCTATTTATGTTGCATGTGGGTATCCCCATAAGCATCAACGGGTGTGGGGGAAATGGTGCTTTTTCCATTGACTGTCAATATAATGCAGTTGCTGGTTTCCGCTGCGATGTTACCATGTTTTGATGTAGCATTCTATGCACAGTTCTGTCTGTATGTGCTAATTAATGTCTGTGCTGCAAAACTTGTAATAAAGTTGGTTAATAAAAGAAATTATCCATTGGTGATTTTTTATATTTATTTAGAGCCCAAGCCACTTGTCAACTAAACACGCTGAACTTTCATGAGAGGTAATCATGTGGCATCTATCAGTTGTAAAGTGCTTGTCTGTCCTGGCCTGGGTTTGCACCATGTAAAACTACCAAAAATAAAATGCAGATTCTGTCTGTCACTCCAGCTCTAATCTCATCCGATGTGAAGTAAGGAAAAAGCATTAATATTTGATGTCAGGAAAATATATCCATCTAATAATTTTGGCTGCATTGCACAGTGTAAAACTATAGAACCTGGGATCAATCCCAGCTCGCCTGCTTGCCAAAATCATATGATCGTTTGCAAATGGTTTATTTCACCAAGCTACCTTTTTATTCATTATGACATAGGTGAGGACCTTCGAATACAATAGTTCAAGATGTGTGCTGCACAAAAACCTCTCTTGTCTTTTATTTAATAGCCTTTAAAGTTGCTCAATCTGTAATAAGAATGTTGGCCAAATTGAGTGTCATCAGTGCATGGGCTGGAATCGTTCTCACTTCATGGTTAAAAACACTCACTTTTAATAAGTACTTTTCAAATAATCTGATGTACTAAGGAAAAAAAACAAAAAAAAACAAAAAATAGAACTTTTTTGAACACATCGTATCCCTTTTTAACAATGTTTGCTGCATGATTAAAATTCCAAATATTTTCAAAGCTTGGCTCGTGTAGGGACATTTAGAGCGAGATCTAACACTTGGCTTGGGTCTGAGATGGTTCTCCCTGTTAATCTGTTGACTTGCCCACCTCTAGCTTGTGAGGTCTCAGTACATGAGCACCCACCAGGTCCAAACATCTCTAAACCTTCCGCATCCAAGTGAAGCATCAGTACAGTATCAGTTGTGTGAAGAAAATCTTCACATGTGATACTGTCAGAGACTGATCAAGGTCTAACTCAGGACTCACCTAACTATCTTTTCCTGAAATCCCCAAGTCAGTAGATATTTTTTCAGTGGAGGTCGAAAAACTAGGTACGTCTGTGTCTGATAGTTTCAGATGACATGGGGGACCACTTGCCAATGATGAACAGAGCTCTCAAGAATCTGATGTTCTTCCAGTTTAGGTTTTACCTTTGCACTATGGATTTAGTAGTCCTGTCGACTTCTATCATGAAAACTACACCACAAATAACAGATGGTAAAGTAAAAGGACAGTATGATATCCTGATACCTGGACCTGGGAAACATGAGAGCTCTGGAAAAAAAAGATCGAACAGCTCTCCTCATCCTTCGAAAAGATGCTAGTGCATTTAATGAAAAGGCTTAGTTAAGCAGTTAGGATGAGCACTGGAGGAATACCTTGTTACAACATTGTAAAAGTTGTGCACTATGATACATGCTTGAACTTTGATGGTGCTGCAGTTTGTGGTACATGTTGCCATTTCAGACTTCTCTCAGTAGCTCCTGGAGGAAAACATTACTCCCTCTTTGGATTTCCCAGGAAAAGAAGGCGAGGGACAGTGAAGGTGCGGTGCATGCCCCAATCTGAGAGTCAGGTACCTGACTGAGTTTCAGTCTCTCCCCAGCAATGCCTGCTTTATTAGTCTTCAACAAAAAGGCCAACTACATCTAGTCATTTGACCTTGGAAACAGGCTGCAGGCACCAAATGGGTAGGACAAAGAAATGACAACATTCTAAAAGTAAAAAGGACAATTGATGGAGAGAATGCTGCACAATGTCAAACATTCACCCCAATACAGAGATCTTGGCCTAAATCCATCGTTTTTTTGCTCCCCATGCCTTTCCAGTTCAGAACCAGACATATACAAATCAGCCTTGACCCTGTTCCCCATGGTAACAGTCCAGCCCGAACTGTACTGGGATGAATGTTTAAGATTGTGCAGCATTCCGTCTATCAATTGTTCTTTTTGCATTTGTCATCCCGAGTGCGAGGGGTGTGCCCAGATATGGTTCCAGTGCTCTCCATACCACCAGAGGTAAATAAATCAATCAATCATAGCATTTGTAAAGCGCACTACTTACCCGTGAGGGTCTCAAGGCACTGGGGGGTGGGGAATGCTGCTACTGCTCGAAAAGCCAGGTCTTGAGGAGATTTCTGAAGGTTAGCAGGTCTTGGGTCTGCCGTAGGTGGATGGGGAGGGTGTTCCAGGTCTGGGAGGTGAGAAGGGAAAACGATCTACCACCGGAGGTCACTCTACGGATGCGGGGGACTGTGGCGAGGTCGGCAGATCAGAGCTGGCAGGTGGAGTTGTATAAGCTGAGTCGGCTGTTGAGGTACGCTGGTCTGGTGTTATGGAGTGCCTTGTGAGCGTGGGTGAGGAGCTTGAAGGTTATCCTCTTGTTGATGGGAAGCCAGAGAAGGGGTCTCAGGTGGGGTGTGATGTGGCTGCGGGGAGGGATGTCCAGGACCAGGCATGCAGAGGCATTCTGGATGCGTTGAAGCAGTTTCAGGAGTTTGGCTGAGGCTCCTGCGTAGTGGGCGTTTCCGTAGTCCAACCTGCCGCTGACGAGGGCCTGGGTGACCGTTCTTCTCGTTTCTGTGGGGATCCACTTGTAGAACTTGCAGAGCATGCGGAGGGTGTTGATGCAGGAGGAGGAGACAGCGTTGACCTCCTTAGTCATGGAGAGGGTGGAGTCGAGGATGGCCCCTAAGTTTCGTGCGTGGTTGGTGGGTGTTGGAGCTGTTCCCAGTGTGGTCGGCCACCAGGAGTCATTCCAGGCAGAGGGGGTGGATTCAGGGATGAGGACCTCCGTCTTGTCAGAGTTCAGCTTCAGTCGGCTGTTCCTCATCCATTTGGCGACAGCCTTCATTCCTTTATGGAGGTTGGTTTTGACTGTGTGGGGGTCCTTGGTGAGGGAGTGGATCAGCTGGGTGTCATCGGTGTAGGAGATGATGTTGAGGTCGTGCAGTCGGGCGACGTGGGCAAGCAGTGCCATGTAGATGTTGAACAGCGTTGGGCCGAGGGATGAGCCCTGGGGTATGCCACATTGATCTTAGTGGCTTTCAAGTAGAAGAAGGGAGGCGGACGCTCTGTGTTCTGCCAGAGAGGAAGGAGGTGGTCCATTCCAGGGCCTTCCCTTGGATCCTGGCGTTGTGGAGGCGTGTTCATAGTGTGCGGTGGCAGACTGTGTCGAAGGCAGCTGACAGGTCCAGGAGGATGAGGGCCGCGGTTTCTCCGTTGTCTAGCAGGGTCCTGATGTCATCAGTGGCGGCGATAAGGGCAGTCTCGGTACTGTGGTTGCTGCGGAATCCAGACTTGGACGGGTCCAGGATGCTGTTCTCCTGGAGGTAGCGGGTCAGTTATTTGTTAACGGTCTTTTCCATGACCTTCGCCAGGAACGGGAGCAGGGAGATGGGCCGGAAGTTCTTGATGTCCTTGGGGTCCGCCTTGGGTTTCTTGAGTAGGGCGTTGATCGCGGTGTGCTTCCAGCTCTCCGGGAAGGCTGCTGTCTCGAAGGAGATATTAATGGTTTTCCAGAGGTGGGTGCGATGGCGGTGCTGGCTTTGTTGAAGATGTGGTGTGGGCATGGGTCTGACAGAGATCCGGAGTGAATGGTGTTCATGATCTTGATGGTGTCATCGTCGTTGATGTTGGTCCAGGAGAGCAGGTGGTTGGTGCGGATTGTGGTCATGGGGCGGCGGTCTCAGTGGTTGTCGGGGCGGTTGTGGCGTTGAAGCTGTTGTGGATGTCTGCGATCTTGCGATGGAAGAAGGTGGCGACCGAGTCGCACAGGTCTTGCGAAGGTGGGATGTCGGTGTTGGAGCTGGGGTTGGAGAGTTCCTTCATGATGTTGAAGAGCTCTTTGCTGTTGTGTGCATTGTTGTCTAGGTGCTGTTTGAAGGAGGCCCTTTTGGCTGATCTGATGAGGTGATAGTGTCTGCAGGTGGCGTTTTTGTGGGCTGCGTAGCTGTCCGGTGTCTATTCACGGAGCCACTTCTTCTGTTTTCGGCAGGTTTGCTTGGAGGCCAGGAGGTCTTCAGTGAACCAGCTGGCTTTCTTGCTGGTGTGATTGTTGGAGGATTTCTTGTGCGGGCGGTGCTGTTGGCGCAGTCGTCGATCCACTGTCTGAGGTTGCGGGCGGAGGTGTAGGTGTTGGTGGGGTCAGCGGGTGGGCTTTGGGCGAGGGTGGTGGTTAGCTGCTCTTCGATGACTTTGCTCCAGCAGCTGTGAGGCATCTGTTGGGTGCGGTGGTGCATAGTGGATTTCTGGAAGGTGAAGTGGATGTTGCGATGGTCGGTCCAGTGGAGTTCGGTGGTGTGGTTGAATGAGACGTGGGGGCTTGCGGAGAAGATGGGGTCGAGCGTGTTGCCGGCGGAGTAAGTGGGTGTTGTGACGAGTTGTCTGACTTCGAAATTGGCTAGGTTGTCGATCAGGGTGGTGGAGTTGGTGTCGTTGTTGTTTTCGAGGTTGAAGATCAAGTCCCCGAGGAGGATGTAGTCCGTGGAGGCGAGGGTGTGTGAGCTGATGAATGCGGCGATGGAGTCGCTGAACTGGCGTCGGGGTCCAGGGGTTCTGTAGATGGGGGTTCCTCTGAGGGTGGTGTTGGGGTCGGTGTAGATCTGGAAGTGCAGGTGTTCGGCGGTGCTGAGGGTGTTGTTGGTGCTGGTCGAGACTCTGAGGGTGTTCCTATGGACAATGGTAATTCCTCCTCCTACTCTGTTGGTGCGGTCCCTGTGGGAGATCTTGTAGCCTTCCAGGTGGCTATGGCGATGTTGGGTGCCGAGGAGTGGTTCAGCCAGGTCTCTGTCAGGAAAGCGACGTCTGGGAAGGTTCAGTCGAGAAGGTCCCAGAGTTCAATGGCGTGTTTGCGGGCGGAGCGGGTGTTGAAAAGGATGCAGCGAGGTAGTTGGCTTCTTTCCTAGTCGGTGGGTTGGCAGGTCGTGTGCTGGTGAAGCTGCAGTTCCGGCAGGGGAAGGGTCCTTGGATGTGCTTCGGGGTGGCCAGGCTGCATGCGTGTTCTTGTCCGGTGTTGAGTGCGTGGATGGTGTTTGCGTCGTAGCAGTGTTGGGAATGGCGGGGTTCAGGGGTTCTGGCGCTGGGTGCAGTCCAGGCGCAGACGGGTTTGCCCATATGAAGGGGAGGTGGGAGGGAGCAGCAGCTGGGAGGCGTGAGGGAGCAGACGAATGAGAGTGGGGGCGGGCCGCAGGGGGAGCAGTGGCGGGAAAGTGAGATCGGCGGAGGGTACGGAAGGAAAAAAAGAGGGGCACAGCACAGACAGGAGAAACAAGGGGCGAGAAAAACAGGTACAGAAAACAATAAAAACAATTACAGTACAATACAGGCACAATACAATACGGATAAATTACAATACAATACGGGCAACAACCAAGCAAGCAAGCAAACCGAAGGGCCTACCACTGGCCACCAGGGATGAGGCGCAGGTGGTAGCCTGCGGGTGGAGTAGGGCCTCAATCTCACGGCAGAGCGGCAGCAGGGCTGATGGGCCCAACACACTGGTAGTACTATGCTGCGTGGGGAGCGACCTGCCTAAACAGGGTCAAGGGTCGCTCCCTTCACCGCGCAGCGGCTGCCATAAGAAGGGGAGGTGGGAGGGAGGAGCACCTGGGAGGCGGGAGCGAGCGGACGAATGGGAGCGGGGCAGGGCCGCAGGGGACGCAGCAGTGGGAAAGCGGGATTGGCGGAGGGTACGGAAGGAAAAAAAGAGGGGCACAGCATAGACGGGGGAATAAGGGGTGAGAAAAATGGGTACAGAAAACAAACAATTACAGTACAATACAGGCACAATACAATATAGGTACAATTACAATACAATACGGGCAACAAGCAAGCAAACCTAGGGCCTACCACTGGCCACCATGGATGAGGTGCAGGTGGTAGCCTGCGGGTGGAGGAGGGCCTCGATCTCACGTCAGAGCAGCAGCAGGGCTCAAGAGTGCAACACATTGGTGGTGCTGTGCAGCGTGGGGAGCGACCTGCCTAAACTGTTTCAAGGGTCGCTCCCTTCACCGCGCAGTGGCCCCCATAAGAAGGGGAGGGAGGGTGCGGACGAATGGGAGCAGGGGGGGGGGGCGCAGGGACGCAGCGGCTGGAAAGCGGGATCGGCAGAGGGTACAGAAGGAAAAAAGGGGCACAGCAGAGGCAGGGGAAATTAAGGGGCGAGAAAAACGGGTACAGAAAACAATAAAAACAATTACAGTACAATACAGGCACAATACAATATGGGTGCAATTACAATACAAAACGGGCCTCAACCAAGCAAACCTAGGGCCTACCACTGGCCCTCAGGGATGAGGGGCAGGTGGTAGCCTGCAGGTGGAGGAGGGCCTCGATCTCACAGCAAAGTGGCAGCAGGGTTTTAAGGGTGCAACACACTTGTGGTGCTGTGCGTCGCGGGGAGAGACCTGCCTAAACAGGGTCACGGGTCGCTCCCTTCACTGCGCAGTGGCCGCCATAAGAAGGGGAGGTGGGAGGGAGGAGCAGCTGGAAGGCAGGAGGGTGCGGACGAATGGGAGTGGGGGGCGGGGCCGTAGGGACGCAGCAGCAGGAAAGCAGGATCGGCGGAGGGTACGGAAGGAAAAAAGGGGTACAGCAGAGACAGGGGAAATAAGGGGCGAGAAAAACGGGTACAGAAAACAATAACAATTATTACAGTACAATTCAACCACAATACAATACAGGTATAATTACAATACAATACGGGCAACAACCAAGCAAGTAAGAAAACCTAGGGCCTACCACTGGCCACCAGGGATGAGGTGCAGGTGGTAGCCTCTATGTGGAGGAGGGCCTCGATCTAACGGCAGCAGGGCTCAAGGGCGCAACACACTGGTGGTGCTGTGTGGCATGGGGAGTTACCTGCCTAAACAGGGTCAAGGGTTGCTCCCTTCACAACGCAGCGGCCACCATAAGATGGAGAGTTGGGAGGGAGGAGCAGCTGGGAGGCGGGAGGGAGCAGACGAAGGGAAGCGGGGGACGGGGCCGCAGGGGATGCAGCAGCGGGAAAGCGAGATCGGCAGAGGGTACAGAAGGGAAAAAGAGGGGCACAGCAGAGACAGGGAAATAATGGGTGAGAAAAACGGGTACAGAAAACAATAAAAACAATTACAGTACAATACAATACGGGCAACAACCAAGCAAGCAAGCAAACCTAGGGCCTACCACTGGCAACCAGGGATGAGGCGCAGGTGGTAGCCTGTGGTTGGAGGAGGGCCTTGATCTCACTGCAGAGCAGCAGCAGAGCTCAAGGGCGCAACACACTGGTGGTGCTGTGCGGCGTGAGAATCGACCTGCCTAAACAGGGTCAAGGGTCAAGCTAGCCTAGCTGATGACGTTGATGCCCCGAAACTGGTCCCAAGATGCTTGTTGATTGTGAATACAGAATCTCTAGGCAACATAATGGTCAAAGAAGTTTTGGTAAACCAAAGATTACCAATAATGATATTAAACCCAATGTATCAATATTCATTACATAATGGTTGATTTTATTTGTACAACATGTTAAAAAGAAGGCTCAAATTATGTCAATCCTTAAATTGAAAAAAATATATATAATGACAAGACAAAATGTTAACAAAAGATGATAGTGAAAAACAATATCACAATGAAATTGATATGACTGAAGACTTTTGATATAATTTTCACACAATGATACGTAAATGATCACAAAAATAGATATAACATCCAACTATATACAAGCAATACAAATGACTATATATAACGAGACACATTGAAATAAAAAGAACAAGAAAAAGCAGGAAATTGATAAAATAATACAATGTTGCTTCTTCAGAAAATCGACGTTTCAGCAAACATGGCATGAAGGGAGAAACCTAAAATTTTAAAGTACATTGGGTAACGACGTCTTTCAGGTGTAGTATTAAGTTTGGCGTACTCATTTCACCATCTGTGAATACAAAAGCATGTGAAAGTGAAATAGAATAATGCTCAAAATGAGAAAAAGAGGAAAGAAAAAAATATGATGCGATCTAAAAAATGACAAGCCATTATCAAAATGAGGCTCCAATTGTTTTACACAAAATAGAATAGAAAGAAATAAGACAAAACAGATTTTGTCTAATAGAAAAGAAAATCAAAAAGTTTTATGAGCTCACCAGAACCAATCTAAAGCAGATGTCTGTACAAATATATGTATTTCGATGGAAGGCCACCGGGGGGCAGTGAAAAGTTCTAAACAAGTGGATACTTAAAATAAATAAGTGGATCTTTAGATTGGTGTTTGTAACTGCAAGTCCCAATTGAATGGGACTCAAATGAAATAAATACATAGTAAAAGGGAAGAAAATGTAGCTTATAAAATATAGATAAACCAATGAATGTGTTAGGAATAGATCCCATCAGACATTGCGGATGTCAATGCTAGTTTGGACAATATCTATACACAAAGGGAATAATGAATGTCAAGACGGAAAAGGCATCTAGAAATAGCATGGTAGACTTGGTCTTGATGACTTACAAATGCGAGATAAATCCCTATAACTTTAATTAGTGATGTAGACTACTCATAAAAGTGAAGCTTGAAGGGAACAGATCCTATGATGTAAACCCAAACTGAATTCTTGATCACATGAGACACATAGGGGCCCATTAGGATGTAGGGTGGATCGCTACCGCCCGCATGGCGGTGGCGATCCGCCCTACATCCTAACCTGCCCGCCATCCATTCTCTCCCGCCATATTAGAATGGCGGGGGTACCACGGCGGATGGGAAGACCGTCTGCTGCTTTTCCGCCCGGTCGACAAGTCGACTGGGCAGAAAAGGGTTTAATATGGTGGCGGTGTCTGCTAGACACAGCCATCCATATCAGGATGCAGGCGGGGGGCAGGCTTTCCCTGGCTGCAACGGATTTAGAGGTTGGGGACCCATTGCGGGCCCCCAGGATGTTGGGAAGGTGGGGGGCACATGGGAGGTACCTATGGTACCCCCCTGCATGTGCATGCACAACATGGCAGGCACAACGAGGTGCCTGCCACGTTGTGCATCCATATGCACATCATGCAATTATGGCATTGCGGCGTGTGCTGCTGAGAACACCGCCCACCGCAATGTTAAAAATGCAGGATGCATCCTAATCTCCTACAAAGTCCGCCCGCCATCAAAATGATGCCTAATGATGCCCAAAGTCTTCAAAATTGCATCACTATTAGGGAAGCGATCCAGCTTCTGGGCCTCATTTAAACAGGGCACACATTAAAATATAGAGAATAAATGTATATGGATATTGCCACATATTTGGGACGAAAAAAGAAAAGCTTGACGGTTACGTAGATAGTTGACAAACAATAAATGTTATTCTATTGCCACACAAAATGCGAAAAAGGAAAGTGCCTAAGCGGCAGCTTAACTGTTCAGGAACTGACAACCTAAGACGCGGTCACTAACCAGTACTTGCATTAAACTTACCTCATATCTGCGTCCACGAAGGATAATTTGCAAAACTTTGCAACGGAGCTGGGAGTATTTATGAGAGTGCGTTGACCATGTAGGTAACATTGAATCACTGACAATATCGACGATCAAAATATCGACCTGCGGGGAGCGTGGCCAAGATAGCAGGCAGAGTAGGACGTGCTTTTACAGTCATCCGGCGCCACGAGAATCATCGATTTGTCTAGCACCCTTTTCGGTGCCCATCCAGGCACGAATTTGGGATGCCCAGTGCCCCGTTGCTGCTCTGCCGTGATCCGGAACTCCATTTCGCCACGATGGACCGTGGCAGCGTGGTAGTCGGATGTGCGGCCTGCACCCACGCGAGGCCTAGGCGGTGATCTGGGCCCAGCTGCAGGAGAGAGCGGGACTGCGGCCGCGGTGTGGTGCGATACCCGACAGCTGGAGCGGGAGCGCTCTAGGGCCTGGACGACCTAGTGTGAGGTCTCCCCCAACTTGCTGGTGAGGCCTTGTGACTCCGCCGAGGGTGTGCTTAGAGACTCTGGAGCGCACTGAGGCCTGAACGAAGAGGAGGTGCGGAGCGGCGCCGCTTACCGGGGACAGCAGAGCCCGGCCCCCCCCATAATCATCGGTGTTGGGAGGCCTGCCGGCACACGCGCCTCGTGGCCACGGAACCTGGAGGAGCCTAGGCGGCGTGGCGAACGCCGGCGAGGAGGCAAGCAGCGGGAACTGAGACGGGGCTATGTGAGCGGGGCCCGACCTTTCCAAACAGGGGGAGTGCAGTGCGGTTAGAAGAGCAGGAGCCGCGGACCTGAAGCGGGCTCCGCGGCAGCGTAGCTGGCGCCCAAGCGAGAGTGGCACTAACCAGGAGGAGAGCTACACCGGGCACGCATCGGTGCACAAGAGGAGGTGAGGAGTAGAGTGGGGGCGTGTGACTCGCGGTCCGCATTCTCGGCGGACGGAGCATGCCCGGCTTTGGAGGGTGGAGTGAGGCGAGTGACCTGTGTCTGTGGCTGTCCCCCCACCCGGCTGGAGTTCCAGTGGCCGCACACAGTTCGGGAGACCTAGGGGAGACAGAGGCGCACCCCCCCGCAGCGAGCTAGACTCTTGTGGCAGAAGCGCCCTGGATATGTGAATACCCCACCATCTTGCCCCGTGAAGTGGGACTATCCTGGTCGAGCATTGTCTGGACGGTAGCCTGGGTAGGGCAGCAGTGGTGAGACACAGCAGAGCTGCTGGGGGAGGCTTGAAAGACCCCATATCCTGGTTGGTAGCGGTTGCTGTTGACCATCGTCGAGGTGGCGACCTCAAGGCGGCGCTGGTCTGGTGTTGCTAATAGCTCCTTACGTGTGCTTACAACCTGGAACGCGTGTGCAGGAGGAAGGGCTGCGTGGAGTTCAGAAGTTGGAGAGCAAATGGTCTGCTAGGTGTGGCCTGGAAACTGGGCTTGAGGCCTCGCCGGTTTTAGGGTTCAGAGACCTTCGTTGCTGTGTGGAGATCAGGCGGCACTGGACGGGCGTGGTGACCCCCCCTATCTATCTTGAGATCTGGCTCCGGGACTAGACGAAAGTCATTATGGCGACGACTAGACCAAAGAAAGATAAACCTGGGAAAGACGGGATATTAAAAGGGGCGACGCAGCCTGCATCGCCGGTCACCCACAAGTTCCCACGACGGGGTGAGAACGAGGAACCCTCAACCAAGGCCTTCATGATTTAACTTTTTGCGGCCATTAATGAAGATATATCGAAGCTGCGCTCCCAACTAGCATCTAATCTCCGCGAGGTGCGGAGGGACGTAGATGGAGTGAGGGAGCGTGTCGCGACGCTGGAGGAGCACGACTTTGGGACGGCAGAGGACATCCATCGACTTCAGCAAGACGTGATTCGTCTGACTGAGCAGATCTACAAGCTCATACCGAAGACTTGGAGAATAGGTCCCGCCGCGATAACATTAGGATACGTGCAGTGCCTTGGAAAGGAGAGGGGTCGGACTTTCGGGAGTATGTAGAAGCACCGCCTGAATGAGGAAGTCCTGCAAGCCATACGGATGGACCGAGTAGGATTACCACAGGGTCCCAAAGCCCCTCCCACTGATATCTTGGTGTGCGTCCATGACTTTCAGCTGAAGAAGCGGATCCTACGAAAGGCGCACGACTTCAATCCCCTTCAGTTCCGGGATCATCGCACCTTGTTATTTCAGGATCTGGCAGCTTCTACACTGCTGAAACGGCGGGAATTTAAGCCTGTCACCACTCACCTACGACAGCAAAATGTACACTACTCCTGGGGGCATCCATTCCGGCTCGTCTTCAGGTGGCAGAATAAGCTGGTCCAGGTCCGATCCTTGGAAGTGGCCATGGACCTTTTGGGTTTGGAGCGGCCTGACTCCTCGCCTGATGGTAGCAGCTCATCTAATAGGCGACGGTGATGCTCTGTGGATTGGCAAAAAGTGGGCAGGCCTGTGCCTGCAAGGAGGCCCGACCTGTCAGCAAGCATGCAGGAGAGGGGTGCTGCGGTTGCTTCTGTTGCCCTGGTGACTGAAGCAGCAACGGGCGACCGTGAGGCGGCCTCGTGAGGCCTGGAGAGGGTTGATTGCAGGCACCGGAGGGGGCTGCCCCTACGAGGTAACACTTGTGCTTTATGTCCTTGCTTGTGAGGGAGTCCTATATCACGAACTGGAGGAATATTGACTGGTGCCATGTCCCCCTGCCTTTGGGGTCTGTTTTACTCTGTTTTTTGTATTGTGTTTCTCTTCTTGGGTTTTTGGTGGGGGTGGGGTGGTGGGATAGGGGGGGCAGTGGTGGTAGCGGGGGATTGATCACTTATGGCAAGGGGCTGGTTGAGTGGTCCTCACACACATGGTGGGCCAGTGGAGGGGGGTCTGGAAGGGGGGTAGACCACACAGAGGGTGCTAGATCTGGCTTGTTTGGGCGGCTCCATGACACAAATGGTAGTTGGGGTGGGATAAAGGATGGGGGAGTCAATTACTCGATAGCTCGGTGTAGATGGTTGGGGTGGATGGCCCCTGAGGAGCATTATCGTTGGTCCTATCGATGATGCCGATTACTCAAGGGATGTGGAATGTTAAGGGGCTGAATTCTCCCCAGAAACGCCAAAAGATTTGGAAATATATCATTGACCACCAGTTAGATGTAGTTGGCCTTCAAGAGACCCATGTGACTAAATCAGAAGACTCACACCTTAAGCACAAACAGTTCCCACTTATTTATAGGTCCTCCGAGCAGAGGGGAGTGGCCCTTATGTTCCGCTCGGCCTTGCACTTTCAGCCTATGGGAGTACAGAGTGATAAGGAGTGGCGCTGGGTCATGGTGAAGGGCCTCCTGCGGGGCAGACTATGCACCTTTATCGTACTGTATGCACCTAACACTGGCCAGAATGGATTCCTCCAAATCCTCTTGGGGAAAGTCACAGATTTTGCAGAGGGGCCATTGATTATCATGGGGGACTTCAATTTGGTGTGGCAGAAGGACCTAGAAAGCACTCATTCACAGAGATCCGACATGGGTTTGTTTTCCTCTGAAGACTTTAGACATGGGCCTTTTTGATGCATGGCGTTCCCTGTACCCCCAATCTAGAGACTACACTTTTTTTCCCACGTTCATTGCTCTTATGCCCGACTTGACCACTTCTTCATGAGTCAGTCCCTCCTAGGCGACCTCCGCGAGGCCAAGATTTTCCCACTGTCCGTTTCCGATCATAGCTTGCTTGCAGTGTGCTTTCATTGGGGCGTGAAGGGTAAGACCAGCCTAGATGGTATTTCCCGGCATCCCTGGTTCGGGACAAAACCACCTGTAACACTCTGAGGGGAGTTATAAATGAGTTTTTTGCACTTAATGATCCGGTGGACACTTCAGTTTTCACCACATGGGACGCCTTTAAAGCGTGTGTTCGTGGGCATTGCCTGGCCCTGAATAGACAGCGTGGTCGAGAAAGGGAGCAATTAGAGGAGGAGCTCTCCACTCTAGAGAAAGCACACAAGGTGAACCCCTCCAGACAAGCATTGCGGCAGCTAATGGCAGTTAGAGGTAAACTCCGGGCACATTACAACAACAGGGCAGAATATACTCTGCTAAAATTAAGACGTCTTTCCTACTCCCAGGCTAACAAGGTAGGGAAGCATCTCGCCAGGCAGCTCCGGGACAAAAGGGAGCGGGAATACATTGGGGGGATCCAAGACACTCAGGGGTACTGACACACCAAGATGACACTAAGGCTGAGCTCTAAGGTATCTTCTACAATAATCTTTACTCGGGAGACCCTCTTGATGACGCAGCGCAAAAAGAGTATCTGCAGACATTATCGCTGCCCCAGGTATCGGCGGAGTGGAATGAAACGCTCTCTGATCCCTTCACCAGAGAAGAGGTGCTGACTGCCAATAAGGCCTTGAAACCCCATAAGGCCCTGGGGGCGGATGGGTACACGGCCATTTTCTATAAGACCTTTGCCTCTGAACTCAGCCCGTACTTAGTCCGCTTGTTCAACAGCATGGCGGACGAGTGCGAGACCTCGGGCACGATAGCTCAAGCCTTGATATCTATAATACCCAAACCCGGGAAAGACCCCAGTAAGTGTGCCTCCTATAGGCCGATTGCCCTCCTGAATCTGGATGCGAAACTTTACTACTCTATCATTGCTCAATGGCTCAACGACCTGATGCCGGCACTCATACATCCGGACCAATCAGGGTTCATTAAAGGGCGACAGTTCTGGTGGGGCGTGATGCCGAGAAGGCGTTTGATATGGTGGACTGAGGTTTTTTATTCCAGACGTTGACCGCCTTTGGCTTCTCCTTTAAATTTTTGACAATGCTTCGGGCAGACTACTTCTCCCCCAGGTCCAGAGTAGCGGTAAATGGTCACCTGTCTTCCTTCTTTGAACACTCACGGGGCACTAGGCAGGGGTGTCACTATCGCCTCTGCTTTTTGCCCTAAGCATAGACCCTTTAGCACTGGCGGTGAGAGCCAACTCTGACATCCACGGCCTACCCTTCACTGGGGAGACACATAAGATTACTCTCTTCGCGGACGATGTCCTTCTCTCCCTCTCTGATCCGGCCCACTCTCTTTCCCACGTGCAAGCGGACCTGGAGTGCTTTGAAGCGATAGCGGGGTTCAAAATCAACTATGATAAATCCTACGTCCTTAACCTCACACTCCCCCACTCTGACATCCTCCATCTCAAGGCGCTAACCCCCCTCCCGTGGGCCAGCTCGTCTATTCAGTATCTGGGGATCCACTTGACCCCCACGCTGGGGAAACTCTACTCTGCCAACTTTCCCCCGCTCTTAGCCAAGATTCAGGCCGAACTGGCCCGATGGAAGCCAATGTTTATATAATGGCTGGGGAGGATTCATGCAGTTCAAATGTCCCTTCTTCCTAAATTATTGTACTTGTTCCAGGCCCTTCCCATTGAAATAGACAGGGAATTTTTCCGGCAAATGAAATCTATGATGTTACGCTTTATTTGGCAAGGGGGGTCGAGCACGCTTCTCCATCCTGCGCAGACCGAAAAAGGAGGGAGGCGTGGGGCTACCTGACATTCATTTGTTTTATAAAGCGGCACAACTCCGAGTACTATGAGAATGGTCACAACAAGAGCAGAAAAACACTGGTTATACATGGATCGGAGCGTTGCAGGGACGACGATATGGGATTTAATATGGAAGCCCAAGAGCGATAGGCCCAAAAATGCTTATATTAGTACCCCCAGTAGCACCACTTTGATGGTTTGGGACTCAGTCTCCAAGGATGATAGGTGGACTACATTCTCCTCCCCCTTTAAGCCCATCCACTTTAATCCCGCCTTCCCCCCAGCGTTGACCGTGGGCCCCTTTGAGGCTTGGAAGGAGGGAGGCTGTCTGGCACTGACACACCTATTCCATAACTTTGACCCGCTCACCTTTGACAGCTGTAAGAGGGATTACAGGGTTCAGGAGAATGAACGATACCACCACGCTCAATTACTTCACTGGGCGCTGTCCCCTCAAGTGAGAGATGCAGCTACACGGCCCCTCACGAAGTTCGAAGCCTTTCTGACCAAGACTTCCTCCATGAAGGGTGCCATCACTTTTATATATGGGTTCCTACTTTCCACTGTAATTTCCCCTAGACCTCGCTACATGTCCATGTGGGAGGGGGTCCTTCAACAGGACATATCTGACGCGGAGTGGACACACTTATGGTCAGATATAGCCAAGTTTAACCGGTCCGTGGAACTTTGGGAGGCACACATGAAAACCATGATGGATTGGTACTTACACCCAGCCAATCTGTGACAGATATTCCCTGCACTTCCGATAGGTGTTGGAGGAGATGTGGGCTACTAGGGGACTTTCAACATATTTGGTGCGACTGCCCTATTATCCGTCCGTTCTGGGAGGAAATTCTTGCCCAAATTAAGGAAATGTTGGGATACCCCATTCCTACTTCGATGGCCACTACCTTACTAGGTCTACGTGATCCCAGTCTCGAACATCAGCCTAAGGCAGACAAGAAGATTATGTGGCTCAGCATTGAGACGGCCAAGCTCACCCTCGCTGCGGCGTGGAAAATGAAGGAGGCACCAGCCACCTCCCTTTGGCATTCGCGCCTATGGAAGCTTTTGAGTTTGGAGAGGATGGCTGACATCTTCCTGGACGATTTTAAGAACTTTGAATTCCACTGGGGCCCACTGGTCACTTTTCTCTCCAAGGGTCTTCCGTCCGCAGTGTGTCCTGCTAGCGTTAGAGCCCTCCATCTATTTCAACTGTGATCTCCTGACGCTACGCGTCGTGACCTTTGTCCTCTGTAAGTTGCTACCACCACTGGGGGGGGGAGGGATGTGGGGAGGGAGGTTTTTTTTGTATTTTGTTATTAGTGTGATTTCCTTCATATCGTTTCCTCTATGACAATGCCTGCCAGGGAACTTGCATGTAGAAGCTCTCCATTTGACTCAGGGTAAGGTGGCGGCTGTTAGTTATTGCTTGGGGAACGTAGGTTATAAGCCAAATCAACCTCAATGGATCGCACACCGCTAGCCCCTCCTCCTGATCGCCCCTAAGGATTCTGGTACATATAGTTCGTAAGTGGTTCACCTAAGTATGTGCAAGTAAGTACTTGTTGTTCTCAAGATCTCTAGACCCGAGACATGGCCCGGGGATTGGGATATCTTCCCTCATCAGTAGAGAACGTAGTTGGGGTGGAAAAGAAGGCTGCCAAGTAACCGTCACAGGCCTCAATGCCTAACCGTCACGCAGGTGCGTCATCCAGAAGCTCGTCAGCTTAAAGGCCAAAGGGTAGCCCATTTGTAAATCAACTACAATGGATCGCACACCGGTAGCCCCTCCTCCGCACACGCTTCAAAGAACTGCATTTACCATAATGCTAAGGGGTATACCCGCTGGTGGGTGGAGCAGTGTGCGACCTATGGACTTTCATTTAGGTTATCAGCCGAGCCGCTGTGAGGGCATCCGCCCTGAACTTTCACTGAGCTCCCACTTAAATTGCAAGCCATTTGGTATTCCCCATATACGTCAGAAACTGTACCTTCCAGAGAACTACTCTATATGTTAAGGGTCTGGCTAAAGGGAGCTTTGTCCGGCTTAACATAATGCATTCTGGCTGTGATTTCAATGTTACCCCCTGCGTGGGACGATGTGCGGGATTGTCGCATGTTTTTTTGTTTTTAAAATGTCAATAAACATACCTTTGACAAAACAATATCGACCTGCTAGAATATCGCTGACAAAATATACAACACCAGAATATCGAATTCCTATCTACAAACAGGTAAGTACAAAAATATTCTATCCAAAATATCGTTGTAAATAATATCGTTTGTTAAAATATCGAATTTTTTAAATGTCTTAAAAGTATTGTAAAATATTGAAATAATGAATATAAGTAAAACATACTTAAAAATAATGAAATAACCTTAAAATTAATAAATAATTAATGTAAATAAAAAATATAAACATGCATTTTAATTTTTTAATACATATATATGTTAACTTAATAATATTTAAAAAATAATCAATATTTTAGTGTTGGATAGCGGGAGGATAAAATTTACTATTCCCATTCGAGTGAGTGTTATAGTAGGGAAAGTGTTGGCTAGCGGGATGGTAAAAATTACTATTCCCACTCCAGTGAGTGCAACAGTAGAGAAAGTGTTGGATAGCATGGGGGCGCCGTGAGAGGTACCAGACCCGATAAAACCTGGCAGCCTGCACAGCAAACCCCGAAGAACTGCCTAAACTCTGCTGATGAAGGATAACAATCCTGAAACACCGGTGTCCAGAGTTGGCCTGCAACTTTGCATTTACACTTGAGATTCTATGAAAAGCGCACACGCTTCAAAGAACTGCATTTACCATGATGCTCATGGGTATACCCGCTGGTGGGTGGAGCAGTGTGCGACCTATGGACTTTCATTTAGGTTATCAGCCGAGCCGCTGTGAGGGCATCCGCCCTGAACTTTCACTGAGCCCCCCCTTAAATTGCAAGCCATTTGGTATTCCCCATATACGTCAGAAACTGTACCTTCCAGAGAACTACTCTATATGTTAAGGGTCTGGCTAAAGGGAGCTTTGGCCGGCTTAACATAATGCATTCTGGCTGTGATTTCAATGTTACCCCCTGCGTGGGACGATGTGCGGGATTGTCGCATGTTTTTGTGTTTTTAAAATGTCAATAAACATACCTTTGACAAAACAATATCGACCTGCTAGAATATCGCTGACAAAATATACAACACCAGAATATCGAATTCCTATCTACAAACAGGTAAGTACAAAAATATTGAATCCAAAATATCGTTGTAAATAATATCGTTTGTTAAAATATCGAATTTTTTAAATGTCTTAAAAGTATTGTAAAATATTGAAATAATGAATATAAGTAAAACATACTTTAAAATAATTAAATAACCTTAAAATTAATAAATAATTAATGTAAATAAAAAATATAAACATGCATTTTAATTTTTTAATACATATATATGTTAACTTAATAATATTTAAAAAATATTCAATATTTTTAGTGTTGGATAGCGGGAGGGTAAAATGTACTATTCCCATTCGAATGAGTGTTATAGTAGGGAAAGTGTTGGCTAGCGGGATGGTAAAAATTACTATTCCCACTCCAGTGAGTGCAACAGTAGGGAAAGTGTTGGATAGCATGGGGGTAAAAATTACTATTCCCACTACAGTGAGTGCAGCAGTAGGGAAAGCGTTGGCTAGCGGGATGGTAAAAATGACTATTCCCACTCCAATGAGTGCAACAGTAGGGAAAGGGTTGGATCGCGTAGGGGTAAAAATGACCATTCTCACTTCCAGTGAGTGCACCAGTAGGGAAAGCGTTGGATAGCGGGAGGGTAAAAATTACTATTCCCACTCCAGTGAGTGCAACAGTAGGGAAAGCGTTGGATAGTGGGAGGGTAAGAATTACTATTCCCACTCCAGTGAGTGCAACAGTAGGGAAAGTGTTGGATAGCGTAGGGGTATAAATTAATATTCCCACTCCAGAGAGTGCAACAGTAGGGAAAGTGTTGGATAGCGTAGGGGTAAAAATTACTATTCCCACTGCAGTGATTGCAACAGCAGGGAAAGTGTTGGATAACGTAGGGGTAAAAATTACTATTCCCACTCCAGTGAGTGCAACAGTAGGAAAAATAATGATTTACTATTTCAATAAAAATAAATTATCAATACCAATAAAAAATGAATTAAAATTAATTACCAATTACATAATATTTAATTATTTATTATTTATAAATACCAATAAATATTGAATTCAAATGTATTAGCTATTAATAATAAATTAACAACACATTACTTTTCAATACCAAAAATTAATAAGTATTAAAAAAATACCAATTAATAATTAACAGTAACCTAATAATCAATGCACAAAAATAATTTCAATAATTACAATTAAATTACTTCCCACCCTATTCTCCTATGAACCCACAACCTGCTCCGAATAATAAAATAATACAATGAATATAATTGTCAATTAATCAATTAATAAAAACTAATCACTAATCATACAATTTAATTACCAATTAATAATTAGCAATAAATTATCAATACCAATAAATAAAAATAAATTATTACTTAATTACAATTACATAATTTTCCACCCTATTCCCCTATAAACCCACAACCCACTACAGAACTAAAACGCAAAATTAAATTAAAAATAATTAATAATTCCGAATTTTTAAAATTTTATTTACTGTAATTAAATTACTATCCAACCTATTCCCCTATAAACCCACAACCCGCTACGAAATTAAATTACGCAAAAATTAAATAACATAATATTCGTTACTTTAAAAAAATTCAAACATACATTACAAAAATAATACATACTTTTAACACATATATTAACACTTTTATTTAAGAGTTTTATAAAGCGCTGGCCAGACCCGAAGGTATCGGAGCGCTTTACAACATTTGTCAAGTGACTGTTGAGAATACACAGAATTGTAACAGTAAACACAGCATAAGTCACGTGGCATTTGAATGTAGAGTAGTAGTAGTCATAGTCGAATGGGGGGTAAGGGTGTGGTTCAAGGAGAGTGGGCTTGACAGAGTTTGTTCTTATCCAAGTGATTGGATCTTCAGTAAGGTGCGTTTCGGTTGTGGGGGTCGTTGTCATGTCATGAGCGCTCTATTGAGGAAGAGCACTTTGAGTTGGCTTTTGAATTTTTTAAAGGAAGGGTTAGTCCTGATGTGTACTGAGATGGCATTCCAGATTTTCGGTGCATTTCCAGAGAAAGAGAGAGATAAGGTTTTTTGTTTGTGGGTTTTCGGGGGGATAAGGAGAAGAGTGTTGGTGTTCCTGAGATTTCTTGTCTGCCCTGCTTTCTTGAGTTTGGAAGCTAGATAGGTGGGTTTGCCAGTATGCAGAGCTTTGTGAGTGAGACAAGCAGTTCTGAAGTTAGCGCGCATTTCTATGGGGAGCCAATTTAGCTCTTTGACAGAAGGGGAAATGTGTTCAAATTTCTTTACACCGGTCACCATTCTAGCTGCTGCATTTAGGGTTGATCTGAGAGGAACAAGGTGTGATTTTGCCGTACCTGTGAGGGTGGAGTTCCTGTAGTCTAATCTGGATAGCACGAGGGATTGAGTGGCTTGCTTGAGGTCTTTGGAGGGATGAAGGGTTTTATTTTGTGTAGTAGATTTAAGTTGAAGAAAGCACATCTTGCTGTGTTTTTTATGTGTTTGACCATGTCAAGGCTAGGGTCTAGGGTGATTCCCAGCGATTTCACAGAGTCTGCTGGGAAGAGGGTGCAGTTGAGAGTGTCAATAGACTTTATCCATTCCATGATTTGGGGGGACTTCTCTTTGTTGGCTATGGAGAGGATTTCTGTCTTGGTTGAGTTTCAGATGGTTTTGGGACAGCTTTTTGGACTTCTATTAGGGTGCCATTGAGTCTTTGTATGTTTGCTGTAGTTGAGGTTTCAAGGTGGATCTGGGTGTCATCTGCGTAGAGGTGGAAGGGTATGTTTGCTTTTTTGAGAATGGTGGAGAGTGGCTCCATGTAAATGTTGAACAGTGCGGCAGAGAGAACTGATCCTTGTGGAACGCCTCTGTTTATGGGGTATAGGTCAGACATGAAGTTTCAGATGTTTATTCTTTGGGAGCGGTTTTTTAGGAAGGAGGTGAACCATTGTAGGACCACCCCTTCTGCTCCTACCCGTTCTCGGAATACGTTGAGGAGTAGTTTGTAGTCAACCTTGTCGAAGGCTGCCGAAAGATCCAGAAGAATAAGTAGGCAGCTGTGGTCATTGTCAAGTGATTTGTGGACATCATCTATGACATTTAGGATGATTTCTCTGTGCTGCATTCTTTTCTAAAGCCCGATTGGTGAGGGTCGAGGAGGTCGTTGTTGTCCATGTGAAGGGTGAGTTGACGGAGAACATATTTTTCTAGTATTTTGGCTAAGAATGGGAGATTGGAGACAGGCCTGAAGTTGTTGAGATCGTTTGGGTCAGCGCCTGCTTTTTTCAGTAAGGCTGTTACTTGTCCGATTTTGAGGCAGTCCGGCATGATTCCAGTTTTCAGCGAGCTTCCCTTTGACCAGAGTGGGGCTAGGGAGAGTTTGAGTTTTTAGCCAGTTGGGCAGGTAGGGGATCTTCAACGTGTGGAGAGGGTTTGGATCCAGAGGTTAATTCAATAATTTCAGCTTCAGTGATGGGTGCGAAGGTTTTCCAATTGTTTGTGGATTGACACTTAAAACACTATAATAAAATTCGATACTTCTAACCCCTTCGATGCTTGTGACAGAACCATTCCGTCATCAGTCACGGTTGGGCTGTGCTGTTGACGGAATGGTTCCATCACAACCACACCCATTTAAATCAGGGCCAGCACAGGAGGAGAATTCCTTTAGCAGCGATGAGGTAACAACTATATTATGACTGTCGATATTACTAACTTCGATATTATGAAAATCGATATTTCTTACCCGAATTTTGATATTCTGCACCACTATATTTATGCAATTCGATATTCTGTCCATTCTACATAAAAAACTTGATAGTCTGTCCAGTCGATATGTTTTTTCGATATTGTGACCAGTCACCTTAACAGTGTATTAGGACGAATCTAAGTGGAGACATCAGGATGATGGTTAACGTAAAAAGTATGGATACAGAAGAGAGAAGACAGACCAAAGTTCTCACAAAATGGAAGACATACTAGCATTGGTTAAAGTTAAGTCAAGTAGTGGATAATAATGCAATGTGAATGCATCACAGCAGAGTCTGGCAGCATGTCATGACGCAATGTAAAACTGAAGTTGGAAATGTCATATAATTCTGAATAGTATTTATTTTATTTATTATTTACATTTATATATCGGTGTAACAGCTACCCAAAAAGGGTT
Source organism: Lissotriton vulgaris (assembly GCF_964263255.1). Lineage (NCBI taxonomy): Eukaryota > Metazoa > Chordata > Amphibia > Caudata > Salamandridae > Lissotriton > Lissotriton vulgaris. The sequence continues at coordinate 479,539,491 of NC_141691.1, forward strand.
TCCCGGCTCCCGTCAAGAACAGCAGAGCAGAGAGAGAAACCTACTGTTCAAAAAGCCAGGTTTTGAGTGACTTTCGGAAAAGTATGAAGTTGGACTGGGTGCGAAGAGACAAAGGAAAAGCACAGGGCCTAAATAAGGGAATAATCCAAACAAATATTATTACAAAAAAATGAATGCTGCTGGATGCTTGTTTCCAGTCCAGGGAGGACCATGCTTGGCAGTTCAGGCTGGACTGTTCCGAAGAGGTACAGGGTCAAGACTGATTTGCATATTGCTGGGTCTAAACTAGGATGGCGTGGTGAGCAAAAGAAGATGGATTTAACTCATATCGCTCGACTGGGGGTGAATGTTTGATTTGCTCTGCATTCCGTCCATCATGTGTGTTTCTTTGCCTTTCTAAAAGTGGCATTTTCAAAACTGTGACTTAAAATCCGACTTTACCATTAAAGAGGGTTTTAAATTGCACTTTATAAAGAGACCAAACGTGATATTACTACCTATTCCCTATCAAAAGTTATCACATATTACCTGTAATAAGGTAACCCAGTGTTATCCTATCGGAGAGATAGGCCTTGCAGTAGTGAAAAATTGATTTAGGAGTTTTTCACTAACCGGACATGTAAAACTCAAAAGTACCTGTCCAACGTTTTATATACACTGCACCCTGCCATATAGGCTGTTCAGGGTAAATGCTAGCGTTGACGTGTGTAATCCATTAAAAAGGAAGGTTTTGGCCTGACTAAATGTTTATTTTTCCAGGCAGAAATAGCAGTTTTAAACTTCATGCAGACTACAATGGCAGGTCTAAGGCATGTTTAAAAGGCTACATAAGTGGGTGGCACAATCGGTGCTACAGGCTTACTAGTAGCATTTAATATACAGGCCCAAGGGCTTACAAGTAAATTAAATGTGCCAGTTGGGTGAAGCCAATTGTATCAAGTTTAAAGAAGAAAGTACAAGCAGTTTATTACTGGTTAGCAGTGGTAAAGTGCACAGAGTTCTCAAAGCAAACAAAATCAGGTTTAGAAAAACAGGGTGAAGATAAAAAGTTCGGTAGTGACCCTGACAAGAAGGTCAAGCCTAACAGCTGTATTGTCCACTGCTTCAGATCTCTATACCCTACAGCAAGCATGTTCCATGTAGGCCCATCAGATTTTGAGAAAGGCCACATAGAGTGCATTGCAACAAACACAACTGGATCTCTGCTACATAGTGTTTTTCGTGAGCATCTGGCATGAGTAGCATGTTGTACTGTTAGTCACCTGATGGTGGCTCTTTGTGTGCTCCCTGTCTAGCCTTCCACCCTGCAGTCCCAATTGTTTTGTTGTTGTTGTGAGTCAGCAGGCTTGTAGGCAATCGAATTCTGCAGTGATAGTTTATGTCTCATTGACTTACAACATGAAGTCAAATTAGCTGTGTCTTATGTGCAGTGTTTTTTTATTTTATTTTTATTTATTGAAGTCCTCATTTGCCTTGAGAAAACAAAGAAGAAACCTACTCTGGGGCTCACCTTGACATAGCACCAACCAGAGATCTTTGTTTTGGGCCAAGGGCAAAACACTTTACACAGAACTCCTCCTTCCGTGGTCTACTCAGTCCAGCGCAGCCACTGTCAGACAACCACCAGAGTAGTGAAGTAATATGGTATAAAGGCCTAATCATAGGACTATATTCAAATCAAAAGCTTTGCCCATTTTTCATTCGGAACTCAAAACTCATTTCTCTTATTTTCCCAAGGCCTATATAGCCGTATCGTATAAGGGGGCACAGATGTTATCCAATTTTTACAAATCTCTCTACGAGCAAGAAGCATCAAATAGAAGGTCAACTTTCTTACATTGGTTGATAACAAATCATAACTTGTCGGAACCCGGAAGAAAAACAGTACTCTGCTTACCTGGAGCGTCTTACCGAGTATCCCAGACAAACAATTACTCACATCGGACCAAAAACGTCGGAACTCGGGACACTCCTAAAACGTGAATATCATCCACTTATTCTTGATCATATTTTGGGCATCTTGGCATGGCACCTTTCCCCAGTTTAGACAGCCTTAAAGGGGTCCAGTAGGCCCTGTGAAGCCAAAAAAGATTGTTTCTCCTTAAATTTGCAGTGCGAACCATGGAGTACAAAATGTTACAATATACTTGCCATAGGTCTTCTAACTCCATCCCCGGCAAGTCCTTCCCCCACAGGTCCATTGGGAATCTGAAATCACCATCCGCTAGATAATACCAAAAGCCAGTACCAGTTATCCACTTCCTTTCTCCTTTTGATATTGCAGACCATCAAAGTCTCTTGTTCATTTGAAGAACCGATGTCAACCCCAACAGAATGATACCAGCTTTTTATTTGAAGATATTTGAGCCTTGATAGTCTTCTGTTGGTAATCTCCTGCCATTTTTCCTAGGGAATCATACTTCCATTATCAACTAACTTATCCCATCTCAATACCTCTGCCAACTTTAATGAAGCGGACAGGCTATCCTTGGTCCACTCATGGAAACCAGGGGCATCTCAAATACGGCCAACCCACTATAATAACTAAGTTTTGTCTCCTTTCTGATTCTATACCATGTGGCTGCAAATCCTTGTAAAGTCTTTAGACTCACCTTTTTAAAAAATCTCAGATTTCTGAATTTGTACATGAAACCTTGTGACCCCCACTTTCACAGCCGATAACATCACCCTGAACATTTCCCCAAACAATGATCTGTCCGGTTAATTCAGGGGCATCTTTCCATTCCAGTCTGGTAGGCACAGAGCCCCCTTATCCTTCTTTCGTCTTAGCTTTTTCCATACAATCCATACACCTTTAGAGGCCAAAAAAAAAGTACTGATCTTAGCCTGGACCTTTTTGGGCCACTCTTCCTTAAAAACCATAGGGATATTCTGGAATAGAAAGGTACATTTTGGGAGGATCGACATTTTAACAAGATTCACCCTTCTGATGATCGTCAACGGCAGGTGATCCCAACTTAATTGTAACTTAAAGTTAAAATTAACTTCCGGGATGTTTACGATATTTTGTGTAATTCTGATACCTAAATATCTAATTTCCCCTTTAATACGATCTTGCTGTATATTTGCATTCCAGGCCATTATTTCGTTTTGTGTTCGTTCACCTCATAACCTGAAATGCACCCAAATCATGAGGTCATATTAATGGGACTGAAGTGAGCAGATCAGACGTATAAATCACTAGATCGTCCGCATATAGTCCCACCTTTTTCTTCCAGCCCCTATACCTAAAAGGCAGTATTTATTCATTCTTCCTGATTTTTACTGCTTGGGGTTCAATGTATAGGTTGAAAAGGAGGGGGCAATGGACACCCTTGTCTGGCTCCCCTTGAGATTTTAAAAGGTCTGGAAAGATTCCCATTTACCAGTCTGCTAGCCGTTTATTTCTTATATATCAGTTCTTTGGTCATGCAAAAGTTATCGCCAAAATTGGTCAGCCTCAATATTTCCTAAAGCTAGGGCCAGTTCACCATATCAAAGGCCTTGGTGGGGTCCAAGGTGATAGTCGCCAGGGGAACTTTATGGACACAAGCCATATCAATCGCTCCTAATAAATTATACACGTAAGGTCTTGAATCCCCCTTCCCCTAACAAAATCTTTTTGATCTTCATGTAATAGACCCCCTACCACCCAATTTAATCTTTCTGCTACTATTTTTGCAATCGCAATTCAGCAGCAAAATGGGCCTATAGGAGTCACAAACATTTGGCGATTTGTCTAGTTTGGGGAACAGGGTCACCACAGCCTCAATCCATGATGCTGGCAAACCGCTGCCATTCTCAAAAAGAACAGAAAACAGCTTCACCATGACTGGTGTGAGAAACTCGCCCAATTTTGTATATACCTCTGAGGGTAGCCCATCCTTCTTTGCCTGATTCCCCACCCCGTGATTACTTTCCTGATCTCACTCTTTGTGATCATACTATTGATAATTTCTCCCTCAGCTTCACTGACTTTAAGGGGGACATCCTCACCCAACCAGCCTTTCACCTCCTCCTCCTCCGTGGTAACCAAATCGTCCTGATATACCTTCTCGAAGTGTTTAAGAAAGGCCTCTTCAATTCCCTTCCGAGTTGTGAGAGAATTTCCTGACACCTCACACTTAACTTCTTTAATAAAAACTTCTTGCCTGATCCTTCTTCACTTTCCAAGCTAGACGTTTTCCACACCCTTCTCCGTATTCAAAATGGGCGAGTTTGCTTGCCTGCCATCTTTTCCATACTCTCTCCTCTACTTCACCAGCAAGGTCCGACTTAAGGGCTTGAAGAGAGATTTGTAGCCGCACCAGCCCCTGCTGTGCCCCACTCACTGATAACTGCAGCTCCATCTGCTGAATGCTACACTCAATTTCCCCTAGCTCAGCTCTATACTTTTTGCTTTTAAGTGCTTGGATAGAAGTTATTCTCCTTCTCAAAAAGGACGCTATCCCAGTTAACCTCAAACAACTCCTGGAACTCTAAACCTAGTTTCTCAATTACTGCGTCATCCAATAATATGGTTCGATCCATTGTCCATCTCCTCCGGGATGTAATTTCTGACAAAGCTAGTACTAGAATTACAGCAGAGTGGTCCGGCAGATGAGCTCCTACCTGCCTGACTTCCTGTACCTAGGCTTTTATCTCTTTATTAAACAAAAAGAAATCAATTCTTGATTGATGACCATATTTTTTATTATTAAATGTAAAGCTCTTTAAGGCACCCATTTTCTCTCCCTATATGTCACACCATCCTACCTGCTTGATAGTGGTTTTTATTAGAGACCGCATCTTGCTATTTGTGACAGCTCTGCTCTTACATGAGCGGTCTAAATTTCCATCGAACACCATGTTAAAATCCCCTGCTAAGATTATTTTGTCTGGGAAATCTAAGAGCTCTGTCAGCAAACCACTAAATGGACCGGGGTCATCTAAATTTGGGACATAATATCCAACGTCCGTATACATACGATGGTAACCCCTTAATCTGGCACTAGCCCATCTGCTTCGCTTATTCACTCTGCTCTCCTCTATTGTAATATAAGGGGATTTTTTTTTACTAGGATCGCCACACCTTCTATAATTAACTGTTGGCTAGTAAAGATAATTTCTTGCAACCACGTTCTAAACTTAAACATCTCTCTAATTTCCGGACCGGTCAAATGCGTTTCCTACAGAATTGTAAGCTGGGCTGGAGCATTTCTCAAATACTGCAGGATCTTTTCCCTCCTCTTAGCCCGTTCCAATTCCTTGACAAGATCTCGATCCGAGCATTCTGGTCAGGACTCATCCCTTACCCTGTAAACTAAGTACAACGGGGGTGCCAAGAATCATAACTGGTCAAAGAGGACTTCTTTTTTAATTTTTTTCTCCCATTGCTCACCACCCAGTGACCCCAACCCTTCCTGTGACCCTTACCCCCCCCTCCCCGGAGAACGTTCCTTCCACCTCCTCTGTGGCCTGTGGGGATCCCCTCAGAGTTGCGGAAATACAAAACACCTTGCTATATTGTACCGCTAGGGCTGACTGCTACTTTTTAATGAGCTCACAAACTCACCTAGACTAAGATTAGAGGTGAAGAACCCAGGAAGCCTGGAAAAGAAACAGAGAAGAGACAGAAAAATAAGACCTTGGTGCTTTTCTCTGCACCTAAACCCTCTCTAACATCTGATAAGGACTTTATAAATTCCTCTGCATCTTCCACACATCCAAAGTTGTGCATTTTGTTATTATACATCACGTGCAAGGTTGCAGGGAATCTCAGTTGCGCTGTGGCGCCTAGTTTTCTTAACGGGTCAAGCAGTTTGCCTAACTCCCATTGCTTATTTGCCATGATCTGTGACGCATCAGACCTTATCTCAAAACTGATACCACCCACAGTTAACATCTTCATTTTTAAGGCCCTGGTAAGAATTTCTTCCTTCACTTTTTACGCGTTAACCTAAAGAAATCTCTATGAACCCTCTGGATGTCATTTATGAAGTCTTGTTCCGAACAGTCCACCTGGGTCCCTACTTTGATCAATCTTGCCACAAATGATTTTACATCATCCACCTCTGCCTCCTCACACGCTTTTAATAAACAAAGGTTGTTCCTTCTCTGAGGATTCCAGTTTTTCTTGAATCCCCACTCCGTTACCCTTTAGAATAGTAATCTATTTTTTGTTAGCCCCCGTTTGAAGGGTTAGTTCTCTCACTGAAGTTTCCAATGATGACGTTCTGGCTGTGAGATCATCCAACTTCTTTTCCAACTTATCAGAAGCGTATCTAATCTCCATTTGATTCATCTCGGAGGTTTTGAATCTGCTCCTGACTTTAGTCGTTAATAATTGGATTAGGTCGGAAACTGATTGAGGTGGTGATTGAATTGGGGGTAAAGGTGCTAACTCAGATTCTGCCACCTGCCCTGACTGTTTATCCAGAACCCCTTGTACCATTAATCCAGTCTGTGAACTTCCTTGGTCAACTGTCTGCAGGGACGGGGAGTTCTTGTCTACCGCTGACATCATATTTTCCTCCTCCAACCTCAGAATGCTGGAGGTAGCCACCTCAGGAGACTGAGGAGCCTCTGCCAAATCTTGGAACCTATATGGACTTACCGTAGATTAAGGAGGGAGTCCTCTTGGGGCAGCGAGACGTTTGTCAGAGAGGATATACCTGGGTTTTTTAGAGTTAAAGAAAGTTTTTGGCATCACTTTAAAGAAAGTACGTAGAGAAGGGGTGATTTTTAAATTCTGCACTTGAAGAGCGGCTTTTTTCTTCCAATATTTCCCTTTTTTGGGATAAACTAAGTCTTCTGCAGCTACCTGATCTGAGTTTGATTCTGTCGATTTCCTTACCGTGTCCATAATGCTGTCCTGTACTCCTTCAAATTGCGTGTTACCTTGGACCTGTTGTCCCCCCTCCCCCTCCCCCGAAGCTAAACTTCTGAGAGGATATCTGCCCTGAGATATAATACTCTCCTGTACCTCCAACCCACTGTAAAGTTCCTGGGTAAACTTTATTCTCCCTTGAACAGTCCTTCCTCCTACCACACAGAGTCTACTCTGTGTTTTATCCATATTTGTCTGTTTTTTCTGAAAAGCGTTACCTCTTTTTCCGCAGTTGTTCCTTCGATATTCCGGACCCTTTGTGCTGTCTCCCTCCTAGCATTATATAATAGGACAGAGCCACTCAATAATCCCACAAGGACTGGGTATAATCAATAACACAATTACAAGTTGTCCCCGTAGGAATTATTTTCACAATATTCTTCGCTTAATATCAGTCACAATAGTGATCATGTATTTATAAAGCGGCAAGGAAATTACAGTTTAAGAACTGTTATTTTATTTGGTCTTTATCAAAAAGTTTTTTTATGGCAACAAAAAATACTACACAATATATACACTTTTTCTTGTAGTATTAGACACCTTATGTTTTTTTACATGGGGACCACACTACCATGTGAAACAAAGAGTAGTTATAACATAATCCATTCATTGTGACATATATTCAAACAATGAAACAAATAAGATGGTGTCGTGCGTCGACGTTTCGGTCCCTCGTTGGTTAAAGCAAATCCATGGGACCATCATCAGGACTAGTTGCACATATATATCAACAACCTCCAGCCGGAGGTGAAGAAGACTAGGATGAATCGAGTTGTTTAACCAATATTGACAACTCTCAGATATGTCTTCACTCCGCGTTTCAAAATGCAATAATTGAAGAGCGGCTTTTTTCTTCCAATATTTCCCTTTTTTGGGATAAACTAAGTATTCTGCAGCTACCTGATCTGAGTTTGATTCTGTCGATTTCCTTACCGTGTCCATAATGCTGTCCTGTACTCCTTCAAATTGCGTGTTACCTTGGACCTGTTGTCTCCCTCCTAGCATGGCTCCGCATTCTCAGCCCTCCTTTTCAGCTCCTTCAGAGGATTTACCGCCCTTGAGCTGCCTTTGCCACCATTTATCCGGAAGGAAATTTGCGCGACCTCTTTCCACCTTCTGCCAAGCTCGAGTACCACTCAAACCCAGTGGGAGTCCCAGTCAGGCAATCCCGCTGCGCCGTCGCTACTAGGAATGGACCCGCTGACCCAAAAAGGGGAGAGGCTGCACTGCCCTTTAGCCCTTTAGCCCCAGATTACGGTAGGAATTCCTTCTTGTCCTTATTGTCCTTGCATCCCAAAAAGAAATGAACACGCCTTAGCGGGCAGCAATGAGTAGCTCACAATTCCGGGAGCCTCCGCAACCCACTACTCGCCGGACGCCATGTTCTCCCCTCTCTCCACCGGGCCAATCCCGTCTTATGTGCATTGTTGCTCTGTCTTTTTTCCCTGCATGTTGGGTGGTCTTTTTAACCCATTGGTTGCGTCAGACGGACCCTGGCCGTCCGACGTCACAGTGGGCATGTGCGGAAGACGGCCGGGGGCCATCCAAAACACACCCATTCAATAATTCACCCGCACCGCGGTGGAATTCGCACTGCTTTCAACAGGTTAATGGCTCCCTCATCCACCACAAAGGAATATCTTGAAGCCCAGGCATAGTACAGGAAAGATCACCATTGGCAGTGTTTTATCTATATTTGTCTGTTTTTTCTGAAAAGCGTTACCTCCTTTTCCGCAGTTGTTCCTTCGATATTCCGGGCCCCTTGTGCTGCCTCCCTCCTAGCATGGCTCCGCATGCTCAGCCCTCCTTTTCAGCTCCTTCAGAGGACTTACAGCCCTTGAGCTGCCTTTGCCACCATTCATCCGGAAGGAAATGTGCGCGACCTCTTTCCACCTTCTGCCAAGCTAGAGTACCACTCGAACCCAGTGGGAGTCCCATCCCGCTGCGCCGTCGCCACTAGGAATGGACCTGCTGACACAAAAAGGGGAGAGGCTGCACTGCCCTTTAGCCCCAGATTACGGTAGGAATTCCTTCTTGTCCGTATTGCATAGTACAGGAAAGATCACCATAGACAGTCCATTCACTGTTTCATGCTACAGAACCGGGTTGAATCAGTTTTAAGTGTCTTTTTCAGGTTGCCTCCCAGGCACAACCTTTTTTTAAAGTGATGCTTCTTAAAGAAGGAAAAACTGGGTATCACTCCAAACTGGAGTACCCACAACATGGCACAATTTAATTATGAGCTCACTGCATCTGCTTGTCATCAACCTTCCTGAAGCAACAATGAAGAGCATACAAAAGGTAAGGCTTGACTGAGAAACCCTGTATCCTTGAACAACAAATTACAGTCTCAACTGTTCCCATTCTATTCACCAAGGGGCAGTTCTCTGGAAGAACGAATCAGCGGCCCATTTCTAACAAGGCCAGGGCCCTAATTGAATTTATAATGAAAACGCTTCACATCAGTGCTCAGTCTCCACCCTCCAGCTACAGGAATGCAGGCAATTCATGATGATAGTCTGAGGGGAGCTATGTTCACCAATGTCTTGTACCATGCCGAACCAAGGTCATCCAAAATGGATCTCACTTTGCATTTGTAGTAACACGGAAACCCAAAGTATAAAGGTGAGCCAAACGTTCAAACCTTTGTATGTCTTTTGACTGAGCACTGTAGGGCAGGGGTATGAATTGAAAAAGGCCTGAATTTGTGTAGATATATTTGGGTTGTAATCAGAGTCATGTTAATAGACGTGCAAGTGCAGATAAATATTATGTTTGCTCAGTACTGTGCCTGTTACATCAATTGGCATCACACTTCACACCCTTGTAGTGTGTTTTCTTTCACTTTGCTTCCCTAGAATGTCACACACTGGACAGAAGAAACATTCAAAATACTTCACAAAATCTAATCCCAACGATGGTGAGGAGTCTACTATCAAATTTGCTAGAAAGGACCATGGTCTTACAATAATGAAGGGAACAAAAACGATTATGAAGTGTGAGAGAAGGCACTAAATTAGAGTGACACTGCTACAAGCAGCAGTGTTATCACCCCTAAAGAAGGAAAGGCACAAGCTAGCCCCCTTAGAGATGAGCAGCATCATGCTGCAGAGATTGATACAGACAGAGGAAACACTAAGCACTAGCTAATAGTTTGCTACATTATCACTTAAACCACATGCAGCCACAGTTGTTATGAAAGACATACTTCCTAAAAGTTGGAAACATGACCAAAAAATGCATTGTCAACTTAGGCATTCGTGGTTAATTGTTAAAGGTCCTAAACTTCGCTGTTATTTTTGTCGCCAAGACTGTGATCATGGTGCTGAATATGGAATTGTACAAAGAATAGACTGAGTCGACTGTAAAGGCATATGGCACCAATAAAGAGCAACAGCAGAAACCATTGAGAAAAAAGATTGCAGAGCATTTACAAACTAAGGCTTATGTTGCAACTTTAAAGATCTACGAAAACATTAAAAAAGATCCTTTATTGCAAGTAACTGCAAACGCTCAATCTGAATAAATATCAGCAAAAGCCAGAATATTCTGTATAGCTTATAGGGAAGCAAAGCAGAACAGGCCACCGTATGGTTTTGAAGCATAGATACGCTTCCCCCAGTTGAATGGACTGGATATGGGGCACATTTTGCACTTTAGTGTGGCTTGCTTGAACATACAACGCAACATATCTTCAGAAATGAAGAGGAAAGTATTTGCCAAAATAATTGAACTTTCCCCAAAAGTAAGTGTTTAACTAGATGAAGCCAAAGCTTTAAATAGGAAAAGTTATTTCTCTGTGTACATGCAAAAGCAGCTACCTGGTATGGACTCATAAGCTAGTATTTTTGTTGACCTTATTGAGCAGAGTTATTTGTCAGCTGAAGGCATAGTAAAAGTTCACTATTTGCACAAAAGAAAGATCCAGTTAACATAAGTAAGGACTTTCTCTCCAAATGCATATTTTAAGTTTCCTGTGATGGGGCTTCAGTGATGTTTGGCAGCCACAGTGGTGTTGTAAAGAGGTTGCAAGAAAAGAATCTCTCCCAATATTGTTGCCTGACACTGCTCACCACATCGCCTGGAAATTGCCGTTCATGATGTCATGAAAGATATCGGCGTTACAAATCATTTCAAAAGCGTACATGATAAGCTGTAATCTCTATTTGCCACACCTGCTAAAACCCATTTGGAGCTAAAAGAATGTGCAGAAACTCTTGAAATTCAGCTTTTTAGAATAGTTTAAGAGTTAGACACTCGTTAGGTTGCATCAAGCTTCAGAACATGGGGAACTGTTTGGAATGATTATCCTGCTCTCTACTAGCACTTTACTAGTGCAGCTGATGATGGTTTCCGTTATAATTCAATATAAAATATGTACGCAGGCCTAGGTAGGCAATTATCATCTATCCAGTTTGTTTTTAATATTGGCCTCATGTATGGAGCTCTTCAGTAGTTGACAGAGTTATCACTTTAGTTACAGAAATGTGACTCTCATCGAGTTATTTGTCGACTAATAGCAGTGTTTGAAGCATTGGTGGACAGGCAAGATAACTATTTCTCACAGTGTAAAAAGAACATATAAGAAAGTATATTTCAAGGTGTGATGATGCACAATGGAAGGACCATTGACAAAATAATTGAACTGCGACCAATTTTTCGCAGGCTTATAGATAACTAAAGAAATTGTTTGCTGTCTACAGGAGGTATAATTTCTACTGACAATGTTGTGGGATCCAGAACTTGTGTTTAGGTGTAGCAGACAATTAATAAATTAGTAACCCCCAACATTTCACCAAGCCGATGCTGAGAAAAGGTTTCAGTAGTTTTTGCCAAGTTCTGAGTATCCAAGGTACCGTTTTCCAAGAGTCTACCAACTTGCAGTAACAGTTCACAAAGTTTGAAAAACATTTGGTAAAAGTTTTGGCCGAGTCTCCAAAGGATGAAAAACATGGAAATTGACTTTTCCATCTTGCCCACATTCAAAATCAATGATCGGAGAGTGCTGCGCAGGGACAGAAAAATAAACCCGGGGATCACTGCCAATAAATAGGACCTGGAAAAGGTCCTCAAAACGTGGAAGCAAGCCAGAAGAGATGAATCCCACTTGCAGAGGAGATTACCCCTAACAGTAGGGATGAGGATGATGGCAGAAATCCCTTTGATGAAGAAGTCGAGGAGGACAATGAAAGTTGGGACCCTACAGTTAGTTCGAGGCATGCCTTCACATCTGGGAGTGAGCAAGGCTCCACTTCAATTATGGGGCCCAATGACCTAGAGGCCCAGCTTAGCCTCTTAGAGCTACAAGAGAAGAAGTTGGTCCAATAAGAAAGGAAACTGGGCTTGGAGGAGAGAAGGGTCAAGCTATGACTAAAGTCCCAAGGACATGGCGGCAACAACAAAGACAGGTAAATGCAGGGGGTGCCTATGACCCTAGGTTGCCCAAGGTAATTGTGCCAAAATATGTTGAAGTGAATGATATAGGCAAATGGCTAGCATCTTATTAGAAAGCTCTCAGGATTGGAGAGGTGAATTCACACCACTGGGGATCCTTACTGTGGGAACTGATTCCAACAGTGGGGAGGGATAGGCTGCTGACACTAGAATATGATGTAGCAGAGTCATATTCACATATGAAGAAGGCACTAATTGAACTGTTTGGTTTAACACCTGAAGAATAAAGGCAAAAGTTCAGAATTATACACAAGGGTCAACTCAGACTTGGTAGACGTAGTAGATGCGTCTGAGAAGTCGCTGGAAGTCTGTATCAAAGGTACCCAGGTATATACCTGCGAATGTCTCTACAATTTAGTGTTATAAGAAAACATATTTATAAATTTTACCTCAGAGAAGTTACACCAGAATTTGGTAAATTCTACATTACCTGGCCCCAGAGAGCTAAACAAGGTAGCAGATGACTGGGTTAGGACACGAGTACCCATGAAGAAGCAAGGTTGACACCAAGGAGGGGGCAGAGGGTTAGGCTCACAGAAGAGAAAAGGGGGGCTAGTTAACCCACCAAAGAGATTCCCTCAGGACCCCAGACAGAAACATAAGGAGGGGATCAATACCCAGCCTACCTCTAGTAAGCAGAGTAGTGTTGACCCAGGGTAAAAAAAAAATCTTTTGCGGTCAGCAGCCAGGACACCATAGAGTGCATTCCTGATAGAAGGCCATTACCTAGGGGCTCAAGGGAAAATGCTGACCTCTGAGGTTCACTGGGGAGCATCTCTGCTCTGCCCTCTGTCTCTCGGCTTTCTGCCCTTTTCCATTCCTTTAATCTTTTCTGCTTTTTGTCACTTTTGTCACTTTTTGTCTCTTTTCTTTCACTCTTGCCTCATTTCACTTTTTGTGTCATTTTCCCTAATAATATCAGTTGCATCCCTCCAAGGTCTCCCGCATCTGAACTGATTACTCACCAGCTCCCAATGTACCCTGAAGTTCCTGGTCCGACATCAACACCGGAGCAGATTAAGGCCTTCAAGGAGGCAATGCTGCAAATTTTCGAAAACTATACAACTAGCAGTGTGGGCTAAGAACAAGGGCGCATTGGTGTAATATCAAGACAATTCTATTAGCATACTTTCACGCTCAACTTTATGTGGTCCTACTGCCCCCGGGCCACGTTAATGCAAAGTCCAATTTTTGAAGGAATGGAGCGTGTAAAAGTCCATCAATGAATTTTTTTTCCAAATTTCAAAGAATAGTGATATTCATTCCATAACTCTTTTCAGTCCCCGTTAAAAAAAGAATCAATTAGGAATCTTATGTTTCTTAATATGGATCCGAATTTTATTCAATCAATGTTTTTCGTTAGAAGCTGTCAATGCAGCCCAGCCAATGTGTTTCGCCCCTAGGGACATCATCAGGGCTGTAATTCAAAATATACGTATCAATCATTTGAAGTAGGCTTTACAATTTTCATATCCACCACTATACAGCATTATCCGGTTAATAGAATAAACTACCCAGAATCCCCCCACAAGTCTCCCTACCCATATACAATCTATTGTAGACATTCTGTCTAATGACCTCATTGTGACATTTTATAATGTTTAAACCCTTTAATTCAACTATGTACGTAAAATCAAGATTCATTTCAATTCCTTTTGAAAAATGTTTTGTTATATCTTGATGCCCCCCTATCTATACATATTCATCCTCTCTAGATATTATGATGCTTTCGCTGCTTCAGCCACACCCTCCATCCCTCTGTTCCACCTCTCAATGATAGGGAACTCTCCATCTGTGTATTTCACCATTCAGCTCTCCCTCCCCCTTATGGATCAAATATATTTTTTCCAATGTGAGTGAACACAAGAAATCATTACCTCAAGATCCCAATTCAGTCAGAAGACTCTGATAATTCTTGGGGAAACACTTGGCTGATGGTAATGGGAGGGTGTACACTTTGGTCCGGGTCCCGTATGATTGGCTAGGAAACAGACCACCGAGGATAATTGAGACATGGTGACTTATAAATCTTGCTGGAGGAGCTGGCACTGGGTTTTACTTCTGGCCCACGACTGAATGTCTTAAGACTTCCACTTTGGCCGAGCGGTTTGTGATTTTTTCTTTTGACGGTTCCCCTTCTGGTCCACCTCATTAGGGATTGGCTAAGGAATCAGAAGCCCAGCAGTGAAGGCGAAGACAAAAAGTTCGATGAATTGAGGTGATATTCTGCAGCAACGAGAATATTTTAAAATGTAAGATTTAGGGAGCGTGGCTAGCAGCCGATGATGGCGGCAGCAAACTAGAGAGGCTCCCGTAGCGTGGCGGCTTCCCGCATCAATCCGCATGCCTATCCGTTCAACAACCAACCCAGAAGGGGTGCCCCCGGTCCGGTGACCGAACGACGGCTGCAGGAGAAATTTGGGTGCGTTTACGCCCCGGGAACAGGAGGAAGGAACTACTTCGGCTAGTCTCAGAGTGCGGCCTGGTGGCACGAGTGCAGCCGCGGTGGCTGAGTTGAGTTCTATCCGGGCGGAAGTGGACCATCACCGGCGCGGCCAAATGGAAGTGCCCGCAGCGGCCATAGACCGACGCCAGCGGAACTTCAGACAGGCGGGTCCCTCTCGATCGCTCAAATTCTGGCTCTAACTCTCCGGCGTCAAGGCAGCGCAGTGGATAACGGCGGCGATAACTACAACTGATGTTCGAAAGTCACTGCGTAGTCGCCGCCATCTTGCATCTCATCTGCCAGTGCTGATGCAGACTCACTGCCGACGGGTCTAAACGCCATTAGTGACTTGCAAACTATACCTGGCGTGTCTGTCCGCCAAGACGCCTTGGCGCCACTGGACAAAGGCGACCTGACTACCCGTCTACCGAGAGTGCTCCGACGTCGAGCCACAATGGCGGGGAAGGGACCCCGACAAACCGCCACTCAGGCTAAGCTCGACAAATTCGCCTACGACAAACAGACACTTTCCCAGTCGGAGTAGCGCAAATCTTTGGGCAAAGGCACGGAAGGTGACGGGGCTAAGAAGGCTACCCTGGAAGATGTCTTACACGCCCTGGCGCAGGTACAGGCAACGGTGGGCGCGACCGCTACCGAGGTGACCCTGATACGAGCGGACCTCCAGAAGATGAGTGAAAGAGTAAAACAGGTGGAGGTGGTAGCTAAATCGCTGGTGGAGGATGTCTCAGACCTACAGGTAGCAATGGAAAAGTTGCAGGCTGATAATAAACTACTGAAAGACAAACTGGACGATCATGAAGGACGCTCCAGGCGGAACAACGTCCGCATTTTGGGGGTCCTGGAATCTGAAACTAAAGGGGCCATGGACTTGTACGTGGAGGATTTGATCAAAAATCAGCTGGCCCCCAAGGGGCTTTCCAACTTCTTCACAGTTGAACGAGCCCATAGGGTACCCGGAGGAACACCTAAGCCAGTGGCCCTCCCACGTCCGATCCTGGCGAGACTTTTTAACTTCAGGGATCGTGATACGATCCTACAGGCGGCCAGGGTGGCACCACCTATCCAGATCCAAAACTCGCGCATATCCTTTTTTCCGGACTACACAGCGGAGGTCACGAGAAGGAGGAGAACTTTCCTGGAAGTGAAGAAGACGCTACGCGAACAGGAACTGCCGTACTCAATGCTATACCCGGCCCGGCTACGAGTGGTGGCCGACAAGAAGGTCTGGTTTTTTGACTCCCCCGAGGCGGCAAGAGACTGGCTGGAGGGATGGCGCACAGTGGATCGCACGTCTGGCCGACAACGCAGCAGGCACCAGAACGACAGCCGGCCCGGCTCACAGACTTCGGCTAGAAGGAGTGCGAGTGCATCGCCAACACAAGACCTATCCGGGGCTGCCGGGGGCAAATAAGGTCAGCAGGCCGCGAACTGTTTAGACTTTGACTTCTTCCCACTTTGGTTGCTCAACTACGTCGTTAGTGGACGCCGGCCTGGGCATCCCGAGGGCAGCAAGGGAGCTGCCTGCTTTGGGGGAAACTCTCCCCCGACGTGCAAGTACTCTGTTTGCGGGATGGATTAAGCGCTCTGCTAAGTTGGGGTGGCGGGCAGTTGTAGGTCCGTTAAGCAGGGAGGCAGGGTGGGAAGGGGTGGGGGGGGGGCTTGGTTCTTTTTCATGGGAAATTCACTAAGTCGATCAAGAACTGTAAAGTGTGTTGCTACTAGACTTGTGTTATTGCAGGTGCGATTGATTCCTTCCGGACGTTTCATGTGTGGTGTGATTGAAGATGGCGGATGAACAACTCAATGCCGCGGGGCTGGATTGGGCGCGGACTAGTGGCTCCGCCCTTGGAATACTTTCCTGGAACGTACGGGGCCTAGGGGACAAGGTGAAACGTGGCCTAGTTCCAACTGAGCTGAAGCGACATAAACCCCAAATAGCACTCTTGCAAGAAACTCATTTGGTGGGAGGGGCTACCAAGGCCTTAGACAGGAGGGGGTATAGGATGATTGTACATTCGGAATTTTCATCTGGCTCGCGGGGCACGGGTGTCCTGATTAAAAAATCCTCACACTTTATTCCACTGAGTCCGAAAGCCGATAATCAGGGATGCTTTGCGGCGGTGGTGGGGCAGTGGGACGGTCGTCCGTTGACAGTGGTTTCTGTGTATGTTCCGCCGTCCCTCCATTCAGTAATGCTTCCAGCCCTGGGTGATTTCTTGTTATCTCTCCCTGACAGAGATGTAATTTTGGGTGGGGACTTCAATGCAGCGGCGGACCCACAGCTCGACAGGTTTCCGGTAGCTGCTTTGCCGGGGGGACCCTCCCGGTTTCGGCGGTTCCTAGAGGCACTGGGACTGGTAGATATTTGGCGTCATGTTCACCCTCTGGTCAGACAATACACGTTCCACTCCACAGTCCATAACAGTCTCTCCCGCATTGATTATTTTTTGGCGTTGGGGGAGGGGATACAGCGAGTAGACACTGTAGACATACACCCCCGAGGCATTTCAGATCACTCTCCAGTAACTCTCACCATTTCCACCCAGACAAAGTCGCGTCACCGCATATACCCTATTCAGGCCTCTTACCTTAAAGTCCCGAAAATCAGGAGGGCTCTTCAAAGGGCCACGGAGCAATACTTTGTTGAGAACGAGTCGACTGTGGCGTCCGCCGAGGTTCTCTGGGAGGCCTACAAAACAGTGCTAAGGGGGCAGGCTATAAGCTCCATAACGGCTCATAGGAAGGAACAAGCAGCTGAGCAGTCTACACTCGAGCTCCAACTGCGCACAGCCACAACTACACACGAGGCTGACCCTACAGAGGACACAGCACACAATCTTGCACTCCAGCAGCGACTGTACACAGACCATGCACGCCTCACAGTACAGGGACATATCACTGAGACACAGAATCGGGTGTACGATGTAGGCGACAAGGCGGGAAAGATGTTAGCCTGGCTCGATAAGAGAGGGGGTAGCTCCAAAGGGATTCAGTAGGTGAAGGATGTGAATGGTGTGATGCTGACTGACCCCGAACAGGTAGTGGAGGCACTGGCGGCCCACTTCGAAAGGGTGTATACTCCCGAAAGGGAGGTGACCGCGATTATGGCCCAGTGTGCATTGAGCGACATAGATATCCCGATACTGCAACCGGAGGCTATGGCCGACCTAGATGCGGCATTAACCACCGACGAACTGCGGATAGCCATAGGGGCGCTCAAACCTGGAAAGGCCCTCGGTCCGAACGGCATTCCGGTGGAATGGTACCAAGCGCGCTCTGAGGACCTTTGTCCTTATTTACTTAAAATGTATGAAGAATGCCGCGAGAAGGGGCTGCTCCCACTGGACCAGCGAACGGCCACGATCGTGGCTATACCAAAGCCCGGTAAGCCTCAGGAGGAATGCTCATCATACCGCCCCATCTCCCTACTGAATGCAGAAAGTAAAATCTTGGCGAAACTCCTGGCCAACCGACTGCTGGCTCACCTGCCTGATCTTATCCACCCAGATCAATCGGGATTCATGCCTCATAGAAACACTGCGCTTAATCTTCGTAGGGTTCATGGGGTGTTGGCGAGGGCAGACCAAATTAGTGATAGTGCAGTTATATTGGCCCTGGACGCGAAGATGGCTTTCGACCTGGTGGAGTGGGTCTACCTTTTCGAGGTGCTGTCCCACATGGGCTTTGGCCCGAACTTCATATCTGGGATAAAGCTACTCTACGCGGCACCTGTGGCACACGTAGTTGCAAATGGCCACATTTCGCGCACGTTTCCACTTGGGAGGGGCACCCGGCAGGGCTGCCCTCTGTCTCCCCTGCTCTTCGCGCTAACCCTGGAACCGCTGGCTAATCGCATAAGACAAACTCCCTTGCTCAAGGGGATACAATGGAAGGAGGGATGGGAAGACCGCCTGTCCCTCTATGCGGACGACATGCTGGTGTATTTAACAGATCCCGAGCATGGAGTTCCAGCTCTTCTGAACTTGTGCGACGAGCATGGCAACACCATAAATTGGAGCAAATTGGAGATGTACGTGCTGGCAGGTCAGACCCCGACGCTCGGACCAGACTGCCCTTTGAGACTGGCAGGTTCCTCCTTCAAATATTTAGGCATCCATGTTACAGGGGATCCACTTGAATACAAGAGACTGAACTTGGTACCACCGCTGGAGCGTCTCAAGCAGGACGCCAACTTCTGGGCGGGGTTGCCATTGACTATGCTGGGGAAAGCAGCATTGTACAAAATGAAATCGTTGACCCGTTTTCTGTACATCCTAGATAATACTCCATTCCCGGTGGCAGCGGGATATTTCAAGAAGGTCGCAGCGGTGGTTTCGGGGCTATTGTGGGGCAATCGGCCCGCGTGCATAGCTCAAGCTAAACTCTGCAGAGGCTGGTATGATGGGGGCATTGCACTTCCGAATTTGCACTTGTACTACTGGGCAGCACAACTTAGGCCCATTAACCAGTGGCTACACGCCCCACAGTCTGATCCGGCATTTCAAGCAGACAGGGCGCAGTTGGGCGTTAACAACATACTTGCCCCACTTTATGACCGGAGAAAGCTGAGACTTCTCACAGGACCCGCTAAACTCACTGTGGAAACCTGGCACGCGGCGACAGCTGCGCTAGGCTGGAAAGGGAAGATCACCAAACTCACCCCGCTCTGGGACGCACGCGCCTTGGGCAATTTGAGAAATAGCAAGGGATTTTCCCTCTGGCATTCCATCGGCATCTCCACGGTGGGGGACATGTGGGAACAGGGTGACGTTATTTCATTCACCCGCCTGAGAGAAATATATGACCTAGGGCAGCACGAATCATACCGATACGTGCAGATTCGTCATGCACTGCTCTCGGCCATCCCCTCTGGATCGACTCTCCCTGAGTCCTCCCCGCTGGAGGATCGCCTCCTGACTGACTTCATGGTGGAGAGAGCAACTTCACTGACGTATCGTAAGCTCCTAAACAATTCGCCAGATCCTCTGGTTCCCCTGAAGGAAAGGTGGGAACAGGAGGTGGGCGCCCTAGAAGAGTACGAGTGGAATGAGGCTCTGGCGTCACCGACAGAGGTGGGCATCTCGGCTAGGATGAGACTAGTCCAGCTCAAGGTTCTTCATAGGGTATACTACACAAGAACACTGCTACACCGCATCCACAGAACACCACACCCATTTTGTCTGCGTGGCTGCGGGGAAGAGGGCACCTTCTTCCATACGTTTTGGGACTGCCCACGCATACAAAATTATTGGCGACAGATACTGCGTACTGTATCCCAGGTACTAGAGATTACGGTTCTCCCAGAGCCAAGGCGGTGTCTCTTCAACGTGTGGGAACCGACAGATCTGTCCCGGCATGGTCGACTCTGGGTAACGTTAGGGATGATTGTAGCGAAGCGGGATATTGCACAGCGTTGGGGGGCGGCAGACCTTCCAACAACGTCACAATGGTGCATGAATATGGACAGAACAATGGTAACTGAAAGGGCGGTGTACTTGAGTCGTGCATGTCCAGGCAAGTGGAATAAGGTGTGGTCCCCATGGAATGTGTATCGAGGTGACATTTGCGATCCACTGCCAGAAGATGACCCGCTGGAATCGGATGATGAGGGGGGGATGGAGTGAAGGAGGGCAGTTGAGGTAGGGGAAACCTTTTGGGTAGAGGAGTGGGGGGGTGGCAGTTCTCCCACGTTCGACATTAGATCCTAGATACTACACGGCACCTTATCCTGTCCTAGGGATCCTTCCTACAGCTATCCTGCAATGTTATTTATCAATGATCGCAATGTGATTTCCTGTTGTTCTTTTGGTTCTTTTCAAAAAACAAAAAATGAAAACCTCATTTATTTTGTATGGTGACTAGGACTAATGACCTTCATTTATTTTTGTGGCGAGCCTTTTCGCTACAGTAGCTTCTTTACCACATGGACCTCATTTCTGCAAGGCTGTCATTGCTATTTCTTCTCCTTTAGCGGCCGGCCCCTTGGGGTTGTAGGCGACTTGCTGTGTAATTGTAAGAAGGTACAATAAAGGTTTTCACAAAAAAAAAATGTAAGATTTAAGCATAAGAGGGTTACACATCAAATAAAGGGAAGTGTATGCAACCATAACAGTAAGGAAAGAGGGTTTTGCTAGCACCAAAAGAGGACTAACAGCTGATTTTGAAGAGAAGTTAGTAATTTAAGTTTCTGATTGGCCCAGGGGTGGGGGGAGGACTAGATAGGGAACTTGCACGCAGCAAACACATGCTTATCCATGATTGGTTGGACATCAAGTATAAATAAGGGAGGATAGGAGATAATGGCCAAGCATCGACAAGCTGGATACTGGATAAGCAGCAGTCAGGAGGTCGCGATGGACAAGTTCTATGGACTTGCAGCACGGTATGGGAACAGGAGGCTATTGTTTTGGGTAGATACAGAGGAATAGTTGGAATCAATCAGGAGAGGATGTTGGATGGGCATTGTCAGCTTTTGACTGTTTTACTTAAAAATTGGGACAGTTGGATTAGGTGAAAGGTGAAGGATACCATTGTCCTTAGGACGATCTGTAGGATAAATGCGTTAGAAAATTGTTTTGAAGAACCCTGGGGTTTAAAATAGGATAGTCGGATGAATGAATTACTATTTTTTTTATAAGGAATGAATTGATCAGGTGTGTCCATTTATTCATTCGGGTTAAAGGATAGTGGGTTGATGGTATGAGAAACGATCTGGTCTGAATCACGGTGTCTTATATTATAGAGATCAATGAGAACGGAAAACCATACATGAACGTGAATGGTGTTGCACCTTGGCAAACATAGCTGAAGAATTATCAGATTCTTCTGACTGAATTGAGATCTTGAGGTAATAATTACTTGTGTTCAGTCACATTGGAAAAGTAATATTTGCGCTCCCTCCCTGAGGAGGAGGGAGCTAGGATGGTTAAATACACAGATTAGATTGGATTGGATTGTATTGTATGTTGGATTTATATAGCGCTTATCACCCAGGGGTCTCTAAGCGCTTGCCATGGGAACCCGTCCAGGCTTTTTCCCTGTGAGATAGCCCCTACAGGGCATCCCCAAGGTGAAAACCAGGCATCCCGCCGCGGGGGGCCGTTGTGGAGATTAAGCAAGCTTAATGCCCAGAGTTGCAGAGTGTGAACCCATGATTAGGTCATGCACCAAAGCGAGAATTATCGAGTCCATGGACATTTAAGCTCAAGACCCTGCCGCGTCGGGAATTGAACCCTGGTCCCGGGTCTGACCTCTGCTTGAGGGTCTGCCTGCTCTAACCAGTGAGCCACCCTTCTCACAGATGGAGGGTTTCTTTTTACTGAGATGTGGGGCATAGACATGGAGGTGTGGCTGAAAAGGAGAAAGCATCATATTATCTAGAGAGGATGAATATGTATAGATAGGGGAGCTTCAAGATAAAATGAACTTTTTTTCCAAAAGGATTGAAATGAATCTTGATGTTACATACATTGTTGAATTAGCGGGTTTAAACATATGTCACTATAAACTCATTGGACAGAATGTCTACGATAGATTAACATTAACGGGGATAATGCTGTATAGTGGTGGATATGGAATTTGGAAAGCCAACTTCATTTGATTGATACATATGTTTTAATTTACAGCCTTGATGATGTCATTAGGGACGAAACGCGTTGATTTGCCTGCATTGACTGCTTTTGATGAAAAGCATTGACTGAATAAAATTTGGATCCACATTAAGAAACACAAGACTCCTAAGCGATTATTTTTTTAAAGGGGACTGAAAAGAGTTATGGAATGAATATCACAATTTTTTTAATTTTGGAAAGAAAAATCGTGGATGGACTTTTACACGCTCCTTTTCTTAAAAAGTTGGACGCTGCAAATTTTCAGTGTGCATCTGGCTCCCTTAGGTGCACCTTCATGCCCCATGGAGCTTCAGGGTACTCCAGCTAGGTTACCGCTGGTGGGCCCATTCCTGGTTACACATGGGACCCGTTACAGAGCCCTTACCAACACTGGTACAGATATCTACTCCAGTCCCAAAATCTACCTTGGACCCAGCTACCCCTTTGCCAATGTTGGACTCAGTTGGAATTGGCACTTTCTGGTTGACTGAGACAATGCCCGGGCCAGGCAGAACCTACCACTCCCATCAGGGGTAGTTGATTATACTCACTGTATAACCTGCGCTCACCCTTGGGTAGCTTAACACTGAGCAGTCAGGATTATCATGGAGGCAATGTGTAAAGCATTGGCATGGCACTCTCGCGCAAAAAATACACTTAGCATCACAAAAGAGACTTCACATAGGGTGTATGTAAATAAAGACTATTCAACACCCACATTAATCAACAAAACATGAATATCATGTATTCTGGGCATAAATAAGTTTGGAAATATTACTAGCAGTACTACGCCCAACCATTTTAAAATTACATCAGTAGTATGCATACCTGGGAAAAATCCTACTTTACCCCCAGCACCCTTATGCGCTGCGAAATGTTGTCAGAACTAGGCTCACCCAGGCAATTATTACAGTTCAATACCACACAGTTAGAGGATCCCCAAATCACAACGATATCAAAAATGTGTACACACAGATAATTACAAGACATTTAACTGTGGGCCAAGGCTCACAGGTGAAAATCAATGTCAAACGTAGTATTCTTTTGGCAAGGAATCAATGTGTATAGCAACACCGCCGTGAAGTGTAATTAATAACAGGAGGTCCTCATGCAGTAACTCTCACACACACTCTTCACGAGGTGCTAAAGATATATCTGTATGGTGCGCACTCACACCCACGTGCACATCTCAATGTAATGTAGTGCAACGGATATCTGACAGGTCAATTGGTAATTCAAAGGCAAACCCGGTGGCCCAAACTATCCTCCACCTTTCAACTAAACCCACTAGCCTACCCCCACTAGTTGAAGATAAAAACCCTCCCCCTGATTCTAGGCCGATTGTAGCCAGAGTCACACTTAGGGTACCAGTTAAGAAGGTGGGGGTAGGTAGCAGGGTGAATTAGGCGGCAGTCGACAAATGGAGGTTTTGGCCACCACTCTGTAGCTTCACCCATGGTATGGAGAGCATAAGTGGGCTGAGGGTGATATTTGTTCAATCAAAGGGTTCCACAATTGATTTTCCAGCACCAGCCTAGTCCTGCGAAGCACTGGGGGGGGGGGGGGGGGGGGGGGGCAGGTGGGGGCACACAGTCTCTTAACCTGCTTCCAGTTGTTCACAAAAGCGTTCCTCAGCCCAGTCAAGTACTCTCACCACCCATCCCCGAGATCCGGGTAATGCTAACTGGAAAGTCGTCGGGCCAGGTGAGGAGAGGGCAGTTGATCTTATGCACTGAGGGCATACAAGAAACCAATCAATGAATGAGGGGGGGGTGAAGCAGGGGAGCCTCTCAGAAGAAAGAGGCACCCAGTTAGACACATATCGATCAAAGTAGCACCCAGGCAATTCGGGCACAATGGAAAACAAATCCGCTCATCTGTACCTCCCTGGAAATGAGGAATGCTGGTGCATGTTGATACGGTCACACCAGACAGTTCTGGTCACACACACTGAAAAGTAGCCGGACCACTACCTTCCTGTACTGTAAATGAGGCACAACGTTTGGTGTACGTTGTTCCGGATTGCACCAAACACTACAGGTCACACATAATGAAGAGTTGCAAATTCCGTACCTCCTTGGAAATGAGGCACATCTGGTGCGCATTGATACGGGTCGCACTAGACACTATCGGTCACAGACAATGAAGAGTTGCAAATTCTGTACCTCCCTGTAAATGAGGCACAACGTCTGGGTCACATTGATATGGATCGAAGCAGACACTACTGGTCACACACAATGAAGAGTTGCAAATTCTATACCTCCCAGGAAATGAGGCACAGCGTCTGGTTCGCATTGATGTGGGTCACACAAGACACTACCAGTCACACAATGAAGCATTGCAAATTCCGTACCTCCCTGGAAATGAGGCACAACCCTTGGTGCGCATTGATATGGGTTATACCAGACAATTCCAGTCACACACACAGGTGCAAGTTCAGCAGTGCTGCATGAGGAAGAATGAGGCACTAGTAAGGGTATGACCTCCCTCCGAGGGTCGCAACCTGCGACTTGGATACCGCACGCAATGAGCATGCAGTCGACATGTCGCACAAAAAAGATGCAGCACAATCAATGAAGCGGGCCACGGAGGATCCCGCAACCAGTGAATCCGCTCACCAAGATGCTTATGCTTGTTGAGGCCCCCATGATGGAGGGGCAACAATCCCTAAACGCAGGCAATACTTTTGGGGCTCCGCACAAGGCAATTCGGTCTCTAGGCACAATACTTAGTTCCAATCTCACGCTGCGCCATCAGGTGGGATCCAGCAGACGATGTGAGCACTTAAGAGTAACCCTTGGCAGAGTATACAGAGTGGTGCTCAGCGTAGTTCCATGGAGTTTTAAAAAAACTCTGTGGAACTACGCTCCGCTCGGCCCCGAGCCCATGAAAAGGTTTTTTAAAAAAATGAAAAATCCCACTTACTTTCTCTTCTGCCTGCCCTCCTCCTTGCTGTGGTGTCTCCTTCTTCCGTCGTCCACCTACTTTCGTCCCGTACGTATTCCGTCTTGCGTGAACTGCAGAGTTCACGCAAGACATAAAACGTACTGGGACGCGAGGAGGACGACGACGGAAGAAGGAGACACTGCAGCGAGGAGGAGGGCAGGTAGAAGAGAAGGTAAGTGTTTTATGTTTATATTTAATTAAGGGCTGGCCTTGTACTCCGCTCCGCCACAGAGTCTGATTTTTTGTGGAAATTTGTCGTTCCCAGGGGGTGCAGAGTTGGAAAAACTCTGCAAACTCCGCTGGTGGAGCAGAGTATTCAGCTCGGGGTTACGTAAGAGGGTACCACTGTCCAGGTGTCACACGTAGACAATGTGGGTCCCTTGCGGAAGGTCTTTAATGCCCCTGAGACCTCCACAAGACAACAGTGTGAAAACCATCCCTTTAATCTATCCATTCAGCCACTCAAATGGCAAAGTTCTGCTGTTCCAGTTACATGCCCAATGTTTATGGCTGTAGATGGGGAATGCACAGATGTGCTCCCTCATCCCACAGTGCGGACTGGAGTCAAACTAAGAGGCACACAAAGAGTTTTAGAGCAGAAAAATGCCCACTTTCTAGAAGTGGCATTCCCACATTATTAATGACAAATCTACCTTTACCACAGAGGAGGGTTTGTCATTGTGAATCCAATGATAGCAAACATTATGAGGCTGCACCACTGTAAGCCACTATTTCTGCTTGTAGTTTTTCATCCATTCCCCTGTCCCTGAGACCTCCACAAGAAAACAAGGGAGAAGCCAGCAAGCCCTTGGATAGCACCCTTCAGGGTGCCACACAGCAGCAAGCAGTCAGACCAGGACAGCCACTATTCAGGAAAGGTGCATGGTTCCTTCAAATGGCACTAACCTTCCTGTGCACAACAGATTCCTCTGGCAGTTTGCAGCACGCAGTTCCAGAATATCCGGTCCCATGTCCCCACAAGTGTATCTCTACACTGCTGAAGTATGGCACCAGTAGTTATACTGTAGTGTCTCTTTGAAGTTCATATGGTTTTTCCTTTGAACTACAGATGTATCACCTAAATTTCAGGACTGTGTGCCATGAGGCTGTAGAATGCAGATCTTGATCTTTAGTGAGGCAATGATCTGGCTTCCCACAGGCCAAGTGTCAAAACCTTCCCTCCAATCTTTACAGTCAGGCCTACAAAGTGCAGAGGTCTGCTTTTCCAATTGCATACCCAGTATTTATGGCTGTCATTGGGGGAATGCACAGATATGCTCCCCCAGCCTCCAGTCTGGACTGGAGTCAAACTAAAAGGCACACAAAGAGTTTTAGAGCAGAGAAATTCCCACTTCTTTGAAGTGGCATTTCTACATTATTAATGACAAATCCACCTTTACCACAGGAGAGGGGTTGTTTTTGTGAAACACTATTGCACTATGTTAATCTATGGGAAGAGCAAACCCTTATAGACAGTGAAAACACACATAGCTATTCTTCACTACCTGGGCAGCAAACACACGTGTGTACCTATCTTGCCTTTCACCTACCACTTGCGTCACCCCTCAAGACGTATCCTAGAGGTGCTCTAGTGGTAGTGAAAGGTCCCGTCAGGATTGAGGTTTGGAAAGGCCAACCTGAGCCTATGTGCAAATGCACACACACAGACCTGCAATGGCAGGCTTGAGACATCTTTATGTCTCATACAAATTGTTTCCTCCCCTTTTATTTGTCACATTAGGACTACTTGATCTATTGCTGGAGAACAGTTTAACTGTCTGTTGATTTTGGAACAGATAATCATGTATAGAATTGAACGCTCCTTTTCATTTGTTATTTCTTGACCTTGTATTGGAGTGGCCTTTTGGCAATGGGGTCACAAAATTAGAGCGTTCAGGAAACAGAATTTTTAATAATTACACATGTGCGCCATTTGAAGCCCACATTGCCAGTGTGCTGTTTGCTATTATTTATTGTAAGCGGCAGGTGTAGCACGGTGTGAGGAACAACAGGTACAATTGTTTTGGTAATCATACAAAGTCCAATATGGAGGACGTTAGAGAGAAACTAGCAGCAGAACTCATTCGAACAGAGTAAATCTATACCAAAGGGAGGGGCTAGAAATCTCCCCAATAACAGTTTAAGAAGCAGGTTCTTGAAACTAGAAAAACTTTTAATGTAGAGCTTTTGAAATGTTGGGGTGGGATAGCATTGAAAAACTATTTAGATAACAAGCGTATTCCATGGGGACTTAGGATTCTATTTTTTTTTTTACATTTGATGACCTTGATGATGATCTTCTCAAACAGTGGGAGGATAACTTATTTTCCTCATCCTTTTGCAAGATGCAAATTCTGATTAAGAATGCAGAAAGAAAAATAGAAAAGTTAAAACTACAACTAGGAGAGCTAGAGAAGGAAATCAAGGAAATGAAACTACAAGATCTCACAGAAAAGAATAATGCGATCCAGAAAGAAATGATCAATAGACACCAGCTAAAGATCAAGGAAAGGAAACTACATAAAATCAGACGATATGAGAGAGATTACAGTTTGGGGCATGGGGTTTCACTTTTGCAAAAAAGCTATTATGATACTAACACCCCGAACCACATAAAGTAGTGATCAAGCTGCGGAGCTGAGCTCTGTTAGTGACAGCAGCTCTGATTTGTCCTCAATTGAGGACCCGGGACCGAGTAGTTCAATGGGTCTTAAACCTCCTGTATGTTCTTCTTTTTACGAGGAGATACTGCAGATGAAGCTACGTAGGAGAAATCTTGGGGGAGGATAATGAGGGGGAAAAGTAAACACAGAGAATACCAGAATGGGCACCCGAAGTAGGAACAGGAACAAGATCTAGGATTAGACACTAGGGCGGATAAGCTTGATTCAGATAAGTCTACTACATTACAGATCATTAATTTATGTGACAGGAATCTTAGCCAGCTAGAATTGCAAATTCTGAAACAGGGGCTTGCGTTTTGTCCTGACACACCATGTGATTTCACTGATCTCCAAATTCATTTGTTTAAATTTTCAAGAAGATTGAAATTGAAAAGTTTGTTTCCAACTATGGATACATGTGATGTTTCTCACAAAAGTGTAATAAAACGATCAGATTTGACAATTGGTTACGTGCATGATGTACAGATGCTCTTATCCCTATTGAATAATGATAAGCTTGAAGTAGAAGAATTGTCCGAAACGCTGGATATTGAAATGGATAATAATTGTACTAGAAGTTTATTATTGCCTTCTAAATTTGAAATCCAAAGGAACCAATGTGCAGCAAATAATTTGTTTGTTAAAAAGACAGTGGAGGAGTTGATAAGATTGAGGATCAAAACTATGTTCCTAAACCACATCATAACAGGCATGCTAATATTAGCATTTAGAGAGCTTGGAAGTGATCGAACACTAGTAATAAGGGGAGCGAATAAAGGAGGCAATATGGGTGTGATGCATAGTTCAGATTATAGTACTGAGATTAAAAGGCAACTGAGTGACACTAACCCTACTTTGGAAGCGGGGAGGCTAATTGCAGACAAACTCATCTCTTGGAAAGAGATGGGTTTGCTGGATGAAAAGAAATTGAAATACTTACATAATAGGATTCCAAGATTTCCCTTCATCAGACTGCCAATGGTGGAAACAATAGGTTTACCCTGGGACTAATGGATTTTCAGAAGTGTAATATACACTTCTGAAAATCCATTAGTCCCAGGGTAAACCTATTGTTTCCACCATTGGCAGTCTGACTGAACATCTTTCAGAATTTGTAGACATATTCTTAAAACCACTGGTGGTGAACTTGCCTTCTTACAAGCGGGACACCATAGATGTGTTGAACAAACTGAAGGATGTGGAATTGGATGCGAGCATGAGTTTTGTTAACCTTGATGTAGTAGGACTATACACATGCATAGATAATGATCGAGGACAACTAGCATTGCAACATTTTTTAAGGAATAGGAGTGCTAGTCTTTTGGAACACTCCTAAATGATTCTGGAAATGAGTGACTTAATTCTTTAAGAATATTTTTTTCTCTTTGAAGGGGAGTGGTACACCAGATAAGAGGGGCTGCCAGGAGGTCACGGTTTGCTCCCTCTTATGCCAACCTATTCATGGGGCGGTTTGAGAGGGAGCATGCTTGGTCCTTGAATGCAGAAAAATAGATGGATTTCATCCATTTCTGGGGACGCTTTATAGATGACATCTTGGTCATCTGGAAATAAACCAAGGAGTATCTTGGAGAATATATGAATAATGTTTGCTTCACAGTGTGTCATGACATGGAGAAGATAGATCTTTTGGATGTACAGTTATATGTAGCCAATAATGGGATTCAGAGCAGGTTATTTCGGAAGGAAACTGCCACGAATAGCATTTTAAGAGCAGATAGTGCCCACCCCTCAGCAGTGATTAAAGGTATCCCTTATGGGAAAATGGTAGGAATTTGCAGGAATTGCAGCACAGATAAGTATAATACTACCTATTTACGTGATCTGAAAACCAGTCTGAGCAATCGAGGTTATCCTGAACATATTTTGAACCAAGCCGAGAATAGCGTTAGCGGGATAAAAAGACAGGACACGTTGGTGCCAAAACTAAGGAAACAATCTCAAGAGAGACTAGCCTTTGTATCTATTTATAGCACTGAACAAAATAAGGTCCTCAAGGCTTTAAGCAAAAATTGGGATCTTCTTAAAGGTGTTCCTGGATTAACTGACTCCATTTCCAACAAACCTTTGGTGACATATAGGAAATGTCCTGCGATTGGTAGCAAAAGCACCAGGAATTATCTAGAACCAGTAAGAGATTCAGTTTCTAACTGGTTGCCCAAGCAACCGAATGGTTTCTGCACGTGTGGCTCATGTAGTATCTGCTAGCTCTGGCTTAATAGATTAAAGAAGTTTAAGTATAATACGGAAGAAGCATATGGCTTAAATGAATTTATCAACTGTAATAGTTGTTTCGTGATAGATGCCATTTTGTGCAATTTTGGAAAAGTATACATTGGGAGCATGAAAAGAGTGTTGAAAATTAGGATTCAGCAACATCATAGATCCATTGCTAATAAATGACGTAAGATCTCCTAACCTGCAACACATGAGGGTCTGTCATTCAGATAACCTCAGGTTCGAATTCCATGGGATTAAAAAAAATTGACCAGGAGAGGTGGTAACATGGAACTAAGACTAAGACAGGAGGAGACTAGGTGGATAAGTCAACTGAGGACAGTGTGGTTTGGCATCAATACAGAGAATGGGTTGCATTACTTCCTATGCTTTTGGATTTTGGGTCTGGCTGGAGGTTTTACAAGTGGGTGGACCATCCCAGTAAGATGAGGTGAAAGGCTAGGAAAAAAGGTTACCTGGTTAACAGTATATGGCTGGGGAGGTTGTCAGCATTAGTTCGTAGAATGGATATGCATTTGCTTCTGGTCTAAGGACCAACAGTTTGATGGAAGGTTGGTGCTCTACACCAGCAGTTTAAGTGATGTGGAAGTATTCTAAAAGTGTTGGCTGAAGTATATAATCTTTCTGGCAGAGTAGGATTCTGGGCAGAATATTTATTTTGTTGATGAGGGCATCTCGGCATTGATTTGGAGTATTGCTAGTTCTTTGTGTAATACAGGGTGAGGTTGGAAATACTACTAAATTACCATTGCAGCAGAAGGTTATATGAGTTACAATGGTCTGATAACAGTTTACGAACAAGAGATTGGATATTCCATGGAGGGCTCTGCTTTGAAGGGATTTAAAGACACACACAAAAGTAGACACTTAGGATTCAAATTGTTGATGTCGGCATTGGATTGGAGGACAGCTAGTCTTCGTATAAGACAGGGTGTCCTCTCTGCTCCAGCGGACCTGTGATTGGCTGGAAGAAAAGTTAGACTTAAGACACACATAATAAAAGTCACTTGAGGTTCTATTTCTTGATGTGGGCATTGGATTGGAGGATAGCTTGTCTTAGTAGAATACAGGATGTCCTCTCTGATCCAGCAGACCTGTGATTGGCTTTAGGAAAAGGTATGCTTAAAGACGCACAAAAAAAATTATTGGAGATTCAAATTGTAGATACCGGCATCAGATTGGAGGATAGCTAGTCTTAGTAGAATACAAGGTGTCCTCCCTGGTCCGGCGGACATGTGATTGGCTGGACAAAGAGTTAGAGATCATGTGACAGAATGTCCTAGGGAGGGCGCTACTTTTCAGCGATTTAAAGGAAAAAAGACACTTGAGGTTCAAATTGTATATGCCGGCATCAGATTGGAGGCTAGCTTTCCTATTATAATACAGGGTTTCCTCTCTGGTACGACGTGGCAGTGATTGGCCTGAATGAGGGTCTGAGCTTACATATGGGTGGTTGAAACTCATTAATGTATGTATGGATTTTGGCTCAGATGAAACAAGTGATGAGTTTGGTACCAGAGAGGGAACAGGTTTCTCAGAAGGTTATGATTGGTTGAGAACCTTTTGTTATAGATAAGATGGGAGCGCAGTAATCCATCTAGTGGTACGAAATTGTATCTTGGAGGATTTATGAGATAACAACAGGAGCCAACACTGGGTGAAGAAAACGTTGGAATATTGATCAAGTGATTCATACAATTTTCAGACCAGGGATTTTTACCTGGGAAGAAGAAGAAGGACAATTTAGATTGTTTATTCTCAAAAATAATTTTTTTAAATGGCGTGTTCTGGAATTGGGAGAGAGAGGGGTGCAAGTATATCATGATATTACCCAGTCTCCATATACAGGTCAAATGTCTCCTAAAAATGCGACCTTTATGGGATGTAGGGCCACTGTCTCCTGATCTTCATACACAGGCCAAATGTCTCCTAATGATGAGAACGTTGTGGAATATTAGGCTACTGATGGAATTATCTAATGAATTTGTGAATTTAAATATTTTGAGGTTGTTACTTGATCTTCATACAGAGGGCAAATGTCTGTGAATAATGTACCCTGGGGGTTTGGTAGGCCATTGGTATAACTTTGGTGATGAATTCAAAAATGTAACGGTTCTAAGAATGTATTAATTATGATTGTTTATGGACTGTGACTTACACTGGGTTGGTGGAAACAACCAATGAATGCATTATATTAGTATGCATATAAGTAGGGAGTCTTGCTGGGATGTGTTGTACTGTTTTTTGTGGAAAAATGGTTAACGGGTGAATAGGCAATGTAGTACAATGTGTATGTATCAAACATCACTGGTGATATGTATGTTTTAAATTTTGGGCCCTGATGAAGTCCCACTGGGACGAAAGGCATTTGCTGGGTCAAATGGATAGCTTCTATCAAAGTGGCATTTGTTGAATAAAAATGGATTCAAAGCAACTCGCAAGACTCCTCAATAACCTTTATTCGTCACATCATGACTACTCGATCGATTGCTGGAGAACAGTTTAACCATCTGTTGATTTTGGAACAGATAACCTTGTATAGAATTTCATTTGTTATATTTTGCACACCTTATCACCTCAGTTTGGACCCAGCCAAAAGCAAATGAGCTTTGACCCTGCTCCAATTGATGAAAGTCCAGCCTGAACTGCCAAGCAACGTCCTCCCTGAACCAAAACACAAGCAATCCAGTACCATTTTCACCCTACATAGGGCTCATCAACCAGTTATAGCCTGGTTCCAGTTCAGGGATAACCGTGCCTGGTAGTTTGGCCTGGACTGTTCCCATGAGGATCAGGGTGAAGACTGATTTGCATATGGCTGGATCTAAAGTAAGGTGACATGGTGGGTCAAAAGCAATGGATTTGAACACGACCCAAGCGATTGCCTGTGGCTGAGATTAACTCAAGTATTTCATCCATCACCTTGTTGTTTTTGTATTTGAAGCCCTAAACGCACCAGGTATGCCTAGATATAGGTGCCAGGCTCCCTATGCTACTGAAACCAAGCTATACCTGGATCAAGAATCCTAATAAGTCGGAAACTGGTCCTGGTTTGCTTTTGTTCCAGTTCAGGGTGGACTTTGCCTAGCAGTTTGGGCTGAACTGATCTGAAGACTGATTTGCAAATGGTGCAAAGTATGATGGCATGGTCGTGAAAACCGATGGATTGGCATGCTGCCTGAGAGATTGCCAGTGGCTGAGATTATTTCAAGCATTCCATCCATCACTTTTTTTGTGTACCCTTTCTTTAGGGTGAACAAAGAGTGTCCCTAACAAGCACTAAATCTGCAACTTTAACTGTCCATGGTACTTAGGAGACTCACAAATTCAGCTGGTTGGCTGTTTGTGGCCTGGTTGTACACGTGTGTACCTACATGCAGCACCTTTGTTGTCTCAGTACATGCCATGATACCATTCAACTAGGAGACTCTAGATGGGATATTCTGCCACTCAAGTATTTCTCAGTTGGCTGCTGGCCTAGCGAGCTGCTTTCATAGCATGGTTGGCTGCCATTAAACAACCATCAAGAAACAACGAAAGGGTTTGGCTAAAGCGCAGTAAGGCTGCGCCATGTATCAGTTTCAACAGAACAAAATGCCAGTACTGCTCTATAAGTAAATGCGTTTTAAATGCACAATGACTTTAAACAATTGTCGCATGCACACAAACCAAAATGTGTCTGTCTTAATCTTTTTAATTTTTTTGCAAAAAAATTAAAAAGATTAAGACAGGCACATTTTGGTTAATTACTCAACCATGGCTGGATTCAAGATGCTCCCTTCTGCAGTGTTGTGTTGCAACTTTGGCGTAGTTCTACAAGGTGACACTAAGTGAACTTAGTGAATGCACCAGCGCTAAATGTGAAAGACTAGTTATTGTAACCCTGCAAAAATCTATCCAATACATTGTTAAAAAAGAGTTATTGATTTTGAGTTACTAACAATCCCTATAAAGGGATCAGGGACACCGTGGTAAGAGAAACAACCCGATTTCATTGTTCACAATATCACACACATATACTGCAGTAAGAAGAATAGATACTTTTAGAATAAAAGCATTTATTATGACAGGAATAACCTGTTTCTCAGTACGTCTGAAGCAACTAAATACAATATCATTAAAACAGCAAGAAGGCACATTGTAAGCAACAAGAATAAAATTAACATTTCTGACATGTTTAAAATGTCATCTAAGAGATAGCATAGAAACAGAGAAACTTGCAGTCTAGAGTTCCTTAGGGAGAAGAGACACACTGCGTACCTTGTTGACAGCAAGGGCTGTTGTTATCGACTGAGGCATGAAAGGCAGTGTTCCCTGTGAAGGGCAAACAGGCACTGCGGTTCCTGCCTTCCTTTGGGACTTAGCTTTATCAGCGAGAAGTAGCATCTTTGAAGTGTGCCGGTGTAGGAAGCTGGCTTTTTATATATCAAAAAAAGATAGACTATCCAAAGTGTCCCAGGTATTCCCTTATAAGTGGACAGGGGCTTGCTTTAGCAATCCCGGAGTGCTCTTCCAGGGGGTAGTGTGGTACAGAAGCCTTAGGCTTATCAGAGAGTAGTGTTAGACATCTGAAAATATACACAATAATCAATAAATGCACACGACTCAAAGAGATCCACACCAATTTATAAAAAATAACATGTATCTTTGTACATGTTTAGGCACTGGAATCAATACGATCAGGTAAGTACGTTTACATTTTACAAAGTCAACAGTGTATTTTTCAGAAGCTGCAATGTTATCCTATGGGAGGAACAACAAGTATGGCACTCAGGTACAGTTCGGCAACTCATGAGTCCAATCTCCTGGACTTGATGTGAGTATGGGGCATGGTACTAGGCGCCCGGGTACAAAATAGAATTGGTGCCCAATGTTAGTCAATTGAGACTGGTCTGCAGGAAAAGAGGTGCATGTTTGGACTGGAATGCCAGTTGGGCCCAGATCTGGGTGCCAGACTCCTTGTGCTACTGAAATCAAGCTATACCTGGCTCAAGAGCCCTAATAAGGCCGAAACTGGTCTTGGCTTGCTTGTGTTCCCGTTCAGGGAGGAACTTGTCTGGCAGTTTGGGCTGAACTGATCCCATCATGAGCATGGTCAAGATTGATTTGCAAATAGCTGGGTCCAAAGCGTGGTGGCACAGTGGTGAAAAAGAATAGATTGGCATCAACAGGGGGCCTAAAGCCTCACGCTGGTCATGGCGGCGGGGACACCTTTGGTCCTCTTCTCCACGACCAGGACCAACGGGGGCAGCACTGGGAGCGGTCACTGTTGAAGGGGCCTCTGAACAGAGGCTGTAGGTAGGATTGAGAATTCCACAGCGGGAAACCCAAGGTGGTCTTTGAGTCTGGAGGGTCTGGGGACCACATTGACACAGTTGGCCAACTTCAGCTCAGGGTAGGTGGCTCAGGTGCAGTGGTGTTTTCCGGTGTCAGGGTTTTGCAGTCTTGGAGCTCAACAGCTCAGTCTTTGGTACCTGCAGGATGCAGGGGAGCAGTTCTGCAGTTCCACAGGAGTTCTTGGTTCCTGTGTAAAGTGCTGGCTGGTCTCGAAGGTGTAGAGACACCGCAGCTGCAGAACATGTCATCTTTTGGTGCAATTGTCGAAGTCAGCAGGCAGGGTTAGTGCCAAGTTAGTTACTGGGTCTTCTGTTCTTGCTGTTTGCAACTCTTCACATCCGTCTTTTTCATTGATATCGTCAGGATCTGATTTTCTGGTGCCAGAGGCTCCCCTAAAGACTGAAGTTATGGGTGTTTGGGGAGTGTAGGGTAGTAGCCAATGGGCTACCTACCCCTGGAGTCACTACGCCCTCTTTTTGACCATTTACTGTCAGAAGTGGGCATTACCCTGTCCTAGAGTTCCTACGTTTGGCATCACAAAGATGGCTAACTGAAAAGTAGGCTCCACTTCAGGTTGCCCTCCTTAGGGGTGGTACTAGCCTGAGGGTGGACTCTCTTATCTATCTAATTTTCCCACCTGTACATGTGCCAAAGGGCTCTGGACAAAAGGGGGCAGTATCTTCTCTTGTGAGAGAAGCCAGACCCACAGTGGGCTCTTTTAAGCTTTCCCTCCCTTGGAATGCTAATCTGCACATCATCCTATGGGAGAGGGTGCAAACAACCTCTGCTCGAGCAGGCTTTGTTGAGCAAAGACCCCCACCCTTGGGAGCCAGAATAGTGTCTCTGACAGCAGGTTGGCTAGAACCAATTAATCAGCAATCCAGCAGCTGACAGTTTTTCAAGGAGCACCGCTAAGATGCCCTCTATGTGCATGTATTTATAAATCAAACACTGGCATCAGTGTGGGTTTATAAACATGAGATGTTTGATACCAAACATTCCTATTTTCAGTGAAGCCATCATGTAGCTCGGGAACTCATTTTCACCAGTGTGCAGCATATTTACTTAAAATTGCTTCCCTGTTCACTTGTACTGGCAGCAATGGAACTGACCAGCATAGGGGCATATCTGCTCATGCAGTTACGTCCTCACATGTAGTGTAGTGTACACTGCCTTAGGGCTGTAAGGCCTGCAGTAGGGTGACTTAGCTATACGGCATGCAATGTCTGTGGGCATGCACACAGGGTGTGTGCCATGTTGTGTTTTTGCCAGGTTTTACTCGCGTTTCCGCAGGAACGTCATGCAAATGATGAAAGGTCCTTAACCTCTCCTGGCCATCTATTGTACCCAACTGAGTCAAAGTAACACTGGGAAGAAGGGAAAAAAAGACAAGGAGCAAAACAAAAGATCCCACGGTGCACCCCACTCTGGGTCAGAACCAGTCAGCCAAGAGAGATCTCTGTTAAAAGAAAGGACAGAAAAGAGGTAAGTATGCAGGACATTTCTAATCCTAAAATCTAGGCTTTTCTTATGCGTGTTTATAACTACCTGAATAATTCCCTCCTTCTGTGAATTCTGGTGACTGTTGTAAGCGAAGGGGTTATTTTAACTTAAAAGGGAACCAAAGTATGATAAATAAGGTGTTCATAGTTACGAGTAATGAATAGGAAAACGTGTAAGGCAAACTGTAATGAAACCCCCTAAAGACATGTGATGACTGAATAAAGGAGTTCCAACTTAATAGAACATAAGGCTCTTTGTGGCGCTATATGGTACACTGTATAATCTCCACCATAACTTCAGGCAGACCTATCAATCTTCCTTATCTTTCAGGAATCTTCAGGAATGTTTTATGTGATGAACAGAAGCAAGAGCACATCTCCATAGACACGGAGCCCACATCAGATAAGTAACATAAAGATTCTAACCATATTTATTAATGTCAGCGCTAAAGCGCTGCTACCGTAAATGAATTATGCAGCTTTTTTCTCTCTTTGTATCTTTTCTGCAGGTAATATATCTCCGGGAGACTGGAACGTGTAGCTGGCGTAACTGGGATCAGGAGTGTTGCCAAGAACAGTCAGGAAAAGGAACGACGGTCACTGAGGAACCGACTCGACGAGGGAAGATGCTGAGGCTGGACGGACAACCCGGAAGAGACGGTAGGTGAACTGGAAGAGGATTACTCTATCCCGAAGCTGGAATGCGAAGCGTCTCTGTTAGGAAAGTATGCACGCGTGGGTTTGTATCCCATCCTCGTCGCCAGTGTTAAGAAAGTATCCTTTTGCAATAATCATGAAGCAGAGAGACAGGAATTCTTCATGAGGTTTATTCAGAAAGAGTTCCGTGGGGTTCATTCGTAGTTTTCCAGAACCAAGAATTTCAACGGTAAACCCTAGTACCTCCCAGCCTTCAACATATCAAAACCTAACATGTTTATTGAGAGCGAGACAGTCACAAGCTGTGACAAGAATGCCACGCTTGTGACAGCCACGCTCCATGCAAACAACAGTCTCTGCTTAGGATTAGAGAGGATTTGTACTCTCCTGCCAATTCCTGCGCATGCTCGCTAGCGGGGACCGGTCATTTTTGTAGTTCATCAGGCATGCATGACTGGCAATCGTCACAGTTTTCACTTTTGTCTGCACCAAGACACAGAGCCTGCAGGGGCAGTCTGTATGTGTTTGGTGAGGGGTCTTTAGGGTGGTACAATTCGTGCTACAGCCCTTTTTAAGGACCCTCTTTCGCCTCCTTAACCTGAGTATGAGGGGAACCATTTACTAGAGACTTACAGAGAGTGCTAAAGGCACTGCTAATTGGGGAGACAATTGTACAGTTTTGGGATAGAGATCTGGCACTGGGGCAAAAAGTGGGAGATGACCATGTCAAAATGTGCCACTTTCCTACAGCCTGCAGTAGGTGAGATGATCTTCTGGCAGAATCTTGTGCGATATGTGTGCGAAGGAAGAACTCTCCTAAAATATGGCAGTCCTTATATACTAAATCTTATCAGAGATTGGAATTTCTGGCATAAGATGACGTCAATTCAGATCACACTATATTGGCTATATGTCTGTACTTGCTCTTATTTGACCTTGACATGGTGAAAATTAGATACTTGATCCAGACTGATATTGCGGCAGGTGGTATATTTATGCCATTAGTCGAACGACCTGACAATATCACAGTTCTGACAAAGATATGGTCAGACGACATCTGCGTCAAATGGTAGACATGATAATGATATTCATTAAGAAAGATGGTGACATTCCTTGTCTAAAATAGTGACATCTATTGTCTGAAATGGAGATGGTTCCTACTTAAAATGGAGTCAGACGAGTAGAACGTCCGGGGCTGTACATTAATTGGATGGTTTGGATTTCTAGTCCAACCTTGCATATCTTCATTGAACTTTTTGTTCCATTGGCACATTACTTTATGGCACACACTCCAGTGGCTACCAGAAGCATTGCTAAATACTGAAGTTATCTGGCTGTCCGGAGTGGTTGTGTAGTAGTTATTCATTGTTTATCCTATGAACCGTTAAAGGGTAGAAAAATGTGTAGTAATCTTAATTTATCAACACCGTGTACTTAGTATATATTTGACAATGTAAACGGCTACCAGATACATCGCAAACACTTTTGTAGGATGTGTTAAACTGCTGTGTAGGTATGACGGATAGCATTCAAAATGAACCATCTTCCCGACCGTCTGCTAGGCAGGAAATATGAGCTGTACATCGAGGGATAGACAAATCACTAAAACAGTGTTTGCTAGAATCATAGCAGAAATCATGTGTTAAACATGTATTAATGCACCACATGAACAGTTGGAAAACTCTATTTATACATCCACCAACGCTAATGTAGGTGTTTAACTTAGAAGTTGGGAGAAATCATCCTTCGCTATATATACATCAGACCACCAGTCAGATGCATGGGAAAATAATAATTGTATTGGAAAAAATAATTTCTCCGATGAGTAAGGTTGTCTCAGTAGGCCTGGGCTATACCTTAGGCTGGCGTGTGACCGGCTGGCACTAGGACCCAGTGGGTTCCTCGTCCCGGCCCTGCCGAGGCTCTAGCTAGCGCCGTGCAGCTGCCCGCTAGTCTCCGCTTCCTCGCGCTGCTGTGGGGCTCTGGCTCGATGGTGAGGCTCCCCACCGCCTCCTGACGGAGCAGACCTGCACGCCCGCTCACCCCAGCTCCCCCATGGCCTCCCCCAGGACCGTCACCATCGTGGCCCTGTCCGTGGCTCTCGGGCTCTTCTTCGTCTTCATGGGGACCATAAAGCTGACCCCGCGGCTCAGCAAGGATGCGTACGGGGAGATGGTGAGTGCCGCACGCCTGGGAGCTATAGTGCCTTTTGTCTCCTCCTTGGCGCCTCGATGCCGCCAGGGTGCCTGGGCACCGCCTGGGAAGGGGGCAAATGCACCGGGCGAATGCCTTCGTGGCTGGTGCATTTCAGAGTGGCTCAGGTGCTCCTGGTACCCGAGGTTATTTTAAAAGACACATGTAAAGTAG
This sequence comes from Lissotriton vulgaris, assembly GCF_964263255.1. Taxonomy (NCBI): domain Eukaryota; kingdom Metazoa; phylum Chordata; class Amphibia; order Caudata; family Salamandridae; genus Lissotriton; species Lissotriton vulgaris. The sequence goes on from NC_141691.1 coordinate 479,579,618, forward strand.
AAGTAGGCATTTAGACTCGGTGTTAGTAGTACACTATAAGTTTGATGAATGCATGAATATGTGCACGTTAGCAAAAAGTCGTTAATGTATCCGGTTATTCACCGGCCGGTGCAGCAATACCGGTCCTCACTCACCGACATCCAAACGCAGGATCCTTGTATGATGGTGGGTGGGGGAAGGGTGGTTGGGCGGTGCTGGGGTCATATGGCGACCCCCTAAGTGGCTGTCCACTGAGCTCTCTATCCTCCAGACGGATGTCCCAGCGTGACGCCTCTTAGTGGAGGTCTTCCAGCCGGTGTTCCGCGCGGCAGCTTACAGGGCCGTGGAAGCTTCGGGAAATGGCTTCTGGGTATCGACACGGAAGGCAAGCAGCGTGCCATTTGGTAATGCGTTTCTATCCCATAGTTAATTGTGGTCAGCGTTTTGGAATATCAGTGAGGTACCTGAAAGAAAAAATATTGTGACTATTCCAGTTTAAAATTGCTTTTAAGCAATGTCTATTTTTAGTAGGGCATTGGGAAAACATTGAGCAATGCCACCACTGGATTTTTTTCAAAAATGAAGCTCGCACATAAGCAGAGGTGGCATTAATGCCGGTTGAAAGCAGAGAGCCACGACGCGTTCATACATGGAAAACAATAGAGCTAGTTTCGAGCGCTTCTCTGCAGGCTTCCCCTACCCAACCAACATCTCCTTATAGTGCATGTATGCGCGCCCCTCCCCCGCCTACAGCGCCTTTGCATACGTTTTAAAGCCAGTGCTGAACATATTCCATTAATAATGAATGGAGGGGAGGAAGGCGAAAAGTGACAGATATCTACAGAAAGGGAAATTAACATTGGAATGGGAATTACACGCTGAGCACATTAGGCGAAATGGGTCCTCAACCAGTCACTCGGGTTCTTTTTAAATAACAGACAGAGGTAACACTAATTTAATGAGGCAGTGTTGCCACTGTAAAATGATGTGGTTTCAGAAAAGGGTGCCACGAAAACATAAGTACTTTTAACACAGGAGTGCCGTAACGAAACTTGAGGGGTCCCCCCTGCAAGGTACAGAAGGCCTCACCCCTGCTGGATTCAAACAGGGGCGCTATCAGACCAAGGTACTATGTTGAGGCCCCCCCTGGAGATCGGGCCTTCTCCCCCCCCCCACCGCAGGGGCTGCGGGGGCCTTTGTTACACCACTGTCAGACAGAGGCGCATCTAGACCCACACTTGGGGGCGGGGGGGGGGGGTCTAAGACTCCCAGACATGGCCGTCTCGAGCACTGATGACAGCCGTTACTTACGACAGCCTTTTTAGTGCTCTACTTCCCCATAACCTCTTCCATGAATTCTCTCATTACCTCTCACCAACAGTGCACCTCATCGCTCTGTAGCCTCTCCCTGAGATACTTTTCATTTTTTTATAGTGCTACTCATAGTTCACTCACACTCGGTTCTGTGATCTACATGGTACACATTCTTTATGGTAGGCACATTAACCCTCTGTGCTACTTTACGATGAGTTCATTTCATTCAGTTAAAACTGACACTAAACAAAATTCCGAACTCTCACTAGTAGGAACATTAATCACCAGTTATCTCGACATTTTTATTGTTGCCTGAAAACTGCCTGATTCACAAGGAAGCTCATGTGCTTTTAAACCCCAAATTATTTTTAAACACTCCGCCCCTCCCGCCTCACCAAAGTAAACGCCAGTTGCAGCTGCACCGGTCGCACCACCCTAAAGCCAGTCCTGCACCCATCAATGGGGCAGTATAAGCATTTCTATAAATGACATCATAGATCAAACCTCATGGCCATTATATGAGTAAAAATATCTATGTAAGTGGTGGGGAGTGTTACTTTCCCCAAATTCCAGCAAGCAAAACAATTTAACAGATTTGTTGTAGATGATTTAAGGAAGAATAGACTTCTTCCCTGAAAAGTTTTTTAAATATTTGGGATCACATTTTTAAAACGCTGCAGACCCTTATAGGGCATTCATAAAATATTCCAGCACTTTCAACACCCCCCCCCCCTCTCCTGGAAACCTGGCCTTTCCTAGGAGTAGATCTCATGTTTTTTAAAATGTCTGAAGTCAGAAATGAATTCCACTATACCAAGGTCATAATTTTTTCATGGGCGAGTCCCTTATGCCAAGTAGTACATTCAATATGAGAGTGCCAGAAATGTACCATGGATACTTCAGCCGCAGTAATGGGTACCTCTAAAAATTTCCTCCGGTATACAAAGGTCAGCATTTTTCCATTGACACCCCTATAAAATTAGTACAGTAAATATTATGACAAGAGTTACCTCAAATATCAGTTCCGACATTTTGCAATGGTTCCACTCTATATGTTAAGGATTATGTGCATCGTGTTCTGGCCTTCAGCCGGGTGTGGTGGCTTGTGTCCTGTCCCTGCCACTGGGAATGGCTTGGTTAGTGGCTTTCTCAGTTAGACAGTTCGAGTCCCCACACCCAATGATGGTGTGTTCATAAAAGCATGTCAGGGCCTGCAGTTTGCCATAGGTAACACCTCTCATCAATATGCTATTAGTGCCAATGTCCATAAGCTAAGAATAACCTCCAGTATGTCAGATCAGCAGCACACTTAACACACATACACTCACACACATTCTCACTGTATCTCTTGCACTCTTTCGTACCTTTGCACTCTGTCTCACACACACACACACTGCCACTCACACTTCCATTAGTCAATCTGCTTGAATTGTGCTAGAAAAGCTTGCTCCGCTGCTTCTGCTTTACCTGCCTTGCCTTTCAGTGAAGCTTAATAAAAACCTATTCCCTATATGCTATTCATATATAATAATATATTGCCATGTCAATGTGTCTTACAAATATGATGTGAATGAAAAGTGCTCTTCCTTAAAATAGCTGTATGGGGCTTATATTTGGTTTGACATGTGGATCAAGCTGTTGCAGTATTGGAAATTAACTAATCCATGTTCTAACATGCAATATCACAGCATCCAACTGATGCTTGACTTCTTTGACAACCATGGATTTCATCCAGGAACACTATGCATTTTGGGGTTTTTGAGACCCAACTTGCAATGTAAAAAAAAACAAAAAAAAGTGTGTCCCGGAATAAAGCATTGTGGTGAATGGAAGCCCTGGAATGGCTGAAGCTGTCACACAATCTTCCATCCAGCACCATACCCCAAAGCCTTGGCCCTAGTTTCCCTCCTTGTGCCAGCCCACATTCTCAGTTCACTCTCCCCTCTTGCAGCAGTCCCGCTGTTGAAGATGGAATTAGGTAGGCATAAAGATCTATGTAAGTGTACCACGGAAAGAGCAGGTATTCTGTGGGTGGTTTTGTTGAAATATGTGTCTATTCATGAGCGTAATTTCTATATGTGTAGAGTAAGAGGTGTGCTCATGTATGTGTTGGGTGATGGTGAACAGCGTGAGTGAGTTAAGTGTGAGTGGCGCGATTGTAGGGTGAAAAATGTGCCAATGTGAGGATCAGGTGAGCTGCATGAATGCAATGTGAGAGGAGAGCCCGTGTGAGTGTCGGGTGAGAGGAGTGTGTGCAGAGTGAGAGGAGTGAGTGCAGGGTGGTGTGAGGAGTGTAAATACAGGGTACTGTGCGAGTGGTGTGCCTGTGTGTGATGCAGGATGAGTGGCGAGAGTGAAGGGTGATCTTTGAGAGTGGCTGGTGAGTGCATGGTGAGAGGAGTTAGTGCAGAGTGAGTGGTGTGTCCCTATGAGTTGCGGAAGACTATTGTCCCTGTTGGCAGGCAGAATGAACAGAGTGCCGGTTTGAATGCAGGCTGAGAGGTTAGTATGTGTGGGTGCAGGGCGAGTGGAGGAAGTGCAGGGTGAGTGACGTGACTCCAGGGTGAGTGCTGTGCTTGTTTGAATGGTGTGAGTGCTGTGCCCATGTCAGTGAAGATGTGCGTGAAGATGTGAGTGAAGGGTTAGCTGTGTGAGTGACAGGAGTGCCTATGTGAGTACACAGTGAGCAATGTGACAGTGTGAAAGCAGGGCCAGAGAAGTGGCTGCAGGGTGAGTGATGTTACATACAAGTTTTGGTGGGGGTGAGTGCAGAGTGTGAGGAGTGAATGCAAGGTGAGTGGTGTGCTTGTTTGAGTGAGATTGCAAAGTGAGCAGTGAGAGAGACAGATGAGTGAAGTGTCGCATGAGTGCAGGGTGAAAAGCGTGAGTGAGTGGTGTGATTGCAGTGTGATCACTGTGAAAGCAGGGTGAGCGTTATGCTCATGTGACCGCAGGGTAAGTGGAGGGAGAACGGCATAGGATCATGACGAGGAACATGAGTGCAGTGTGGTCGCTGTGAGTGCCAGATAAGCAGTGTGCTCATGTGAGTGCAGAGTAAGAGGAGGATGAACGGTGTGAGTGGAGGGTAACAGCGTGAGTGCCATGTGATCGCTGTGAGTGTAGGGTGAGCAGTGAAAGTGACAAGTGAGTGGAGTGTCATGTGCGTGAAGGGAGAGCAGTATGCTCATGTGAGTGCCGGCTAGGAGGAGGGTGATTCGCTTGAGTGTGACTGTAGTGCGATCACTTTGAGTGTAGGGTGAGCGTGAAAGTGAAGAGTGAGTGATGAGAATGAAGAGTGAGTTGTCTGAATGCAGAAAGTATACCCTGACACCTGGAGTTTACTCAGCATTGTGCTGACGGCTGGCGTAGGGCTTCATATATGTGGTATACTATTACTATTATGGCATCAATAAGGGATGGAGGGTGGAGAAAAAAAAATTATGTGCTATTGCTGCAACAAACTTTCAGTCTCCTGATTAGGGTTGCCAGCTGATCGGATTTCTACCAGCACCACCGGTATTTTGATGTTGCAGTCTGTCCAAAAATAAGCAAATAAGCAAAATCACCTAAAGCTGGTGTTTTTAGCACTCATCTGTGCACACTTCAAAGAGCACATGGGTCCCGTGCTTGTTACGCCACCTAATTCCAGCTCGCCTGGCTGATGAGAGGTGATAACCTGAAACCAGCCCCATGATGCTCGTCTCTGGTCCTGGGAGCTCCTGGCCTAGCAGTTCGGGCTGGACTGTTCCCATGGGGAGCAGGGTCAAGACTGATTTGCATATGGCTGGGTCTAAAGTGGAATGGCGTGGTGTGCAAAAAAACAATAGATTTAACCCAGATCTGTGACTTGGGTGGATGTTTGATTTGTTCAGCATTCCATTCATCAACTGTTCTTTTTGCATTTGTTAGAAAAGGGGGCTTTTGTGTCTGAGGGTTAATGTGCTAGTACATATTGACCAGTATTCTTATGAACCAGCATTTTCACCAATCAGTAAAATAATTAAACACTGCCAAAAGCTAAAATATGAATTTAATAGTCTTTGATTCTCTAGTGTCAAAAATAATTAGATCAGACATAAAATATGATTCTAGACCCTGCACCTTTAATCCAGGCAGTCAAAACTGGAGGAAATATTTTAGTGACATCCCTAAGTAACAAAGCTCAAGCAGAATAATGTTAGACCAGTCTTTCTTGCTGGTGCCTTGTACAACAAAGTTACACCTAATTGGCCACTCCAGGAAGAAATAACATTGACTAATTTGCTCTCACTTTCCTTTCTTTGAAAGACATTTTAGTTTGTGGTTGTGCATGTGGTTATCAGTGTGCGTATGTTTATACTGATGAGGATTGTTTTCCTTTCGATGGGGGTTGTCAGTTATTGTAGGATTAAACCTAAAACAAGATGGCCTTTGCTTAAAATGCAAGGGATATTCTCATTGCAACAGATACTCTTCCCAGATCAGACTGCCCAGCAACTTACTCAACTAAGGACCCATACGTGATAACAGGAGAAGTGTGGCTCACTGGTTAGAGGAGGCAGACCTGGACGCAGAGGTCAGCCCGGGACCAGGGTTCAATTCCCGGCTCGGCGGGGTCTTGAGTCCTAAAAAAAAAAAAATGTCCATGGACTCGACAATTCTCGCTCCGGTGCCTACTCGGTTCACGGGTTCACACTCTGCGACTCTGGGCAATAGCTTGCTTAATCTCCACAACGGCCCCTCGCGGCGGGATGCCTGGCTTTCACCTTGCGGATACCCTGCCGGGGTTATCTCACAGGGACCAGGGCGGGTTCCCTAAGCAAGCGCTTAGAAACCGGTTGGTGATTTGCGCTATATAAATACCTGTACATTTACATTTACATAACAAAATTCCTGTAGCAATCTGTAAGTACAAGACAAGCTTTCACTTGGGTACTTCCTGCACTAACACCTACTGGATCTTAGCACCCAGTGGGTGGATCTTCTTGTTGCCCACCTGATGCCCAAGGTAGACTGCAGAGGACTGCCCCACCACCAATGGGGTGCCTTCATGATCAGTTTTGCTCACTGTGTCCTGGCCAACACCCGTTTGAGGGGTCTCACATGGTCCTTTTACAAATTACTGAAGATAGCATTGTGGACAAGGTAGTCCACATAGACCTCTTCAAGCTCTGCTAGAGCATAAATTACTAAGTGCTGAAAAGTGGTAGGAACATTCATAAGCCTCAAAGGTAACACCATAAACTGGTACAAGCTCTCTGATGTTAATAATGCAGTCTTCCTCTTGCCACTAGGCACCAGTGTGATTTGGCAATAGCCACTGGTCATATCAAAAGTGGTCAAGAAGATCCAATTGGCCCAGTAGCTCATCATCTTGGGGCATCGAAAGTGCATCTGTCTTTGCATCTCATTGAAGGCCTCGTAATCCACACAAAAGCACAGTTCAGTGCCCCCTTGCTTAGGCACCAACAGCACGGGACTAGTCCATGTACTACAGAAATGCTCAAGCACTAGTAGTGTCACCATCTTAGCAGCCTCTGCTTTGAGCATTTCTTGGACTCTATCTGACATCATATATGTCTTGCTATCGTTGACAAATCGTCTCCTGTATATTTGTCTTGCACACAGATGTGTCAGCCAGAAGAGATTGGAAAATCGGCCCAATACCTCTCTTCTTTTTATTTAAGAGTCAGTTCAGGGGGCATGTTGTACCCCTTCTGATGACCCATCCTTCTCAATTAGTCAGAGAGTTGTTCCATGTCCTCCTCAACCTCCTTTGTCATTTCTAGTATTTTCAGAGTAAAATCTCTCCAGAGGTATGGCTTTAGCTTTTTCACTTGACACACCTTCGTTGGTTCCTGGTTAGTTTACTATCCACCAATGTCAGGAGTCTTTCGTACAATGTTTTATGGCCCATACCACCTATCCTCCAAAGTTCTGGTACAAATGGGCTTCATCTTCAACAACTTCTTACCCTATGTGTCCAATCAGTGTGACCTTCTGGTCATTCCGCACCTTCATCCGCTCTTGGCATGCTCAAAGGGTTTTTTCTGCCTGACTCATGTACTGCATAAAGAGGCGATAATGTTTATTCCCCAGTCAGAAATCACAGTCCTGGGAAATCCAATCATTGAAATGGCCCAGAGGAGTGCCCTGGCTGCTACCTTAACAGTTGTCCTCCTGAGAGGTAGTCCTCTGGAAATTGTGGTATGATCCACCACAGTCAAAATAAACTTGTTGCCTGATTCCTTGGGGTTAGGGAGTGGTGTTTAGAATGGACCGAAAATGGCAATGCCCAACCGCTCAAATGGAACACCCAAGACTGGCATTGGCAATAACTGTGCCTTGGTCTTAGCTCATGACTTAACACTCTATTGGCTAGTAGGACAAATTCTACAGAAACATGTCTGTGTCTCAGCACATCCATGTGCAATAAAATGAAGAGTCTGGTTTATCCTGTGTTTTGTTAATGCCTAATATTCCTGCTAAGAGAATTTAATGGGCCAGGCGCATGAGGCACTGCACAAGGAAAATCACTTGCCTCTTGCTAGCTCCTGGGTCTGGAGACAGTGGTTACCTGTACGGTAATCCATCCTCCCAGTCAACATAATGCCTTATAACCACTCCCTTCATGGCCGGGGGCTTTCTTCCGATGTCCCATAAGTGTATGGCTGTTAACTTGTGCCTGGTGGAATCACTCCCTACAGCAGCTAACAGACTTTTCAGGGTTGGGAGTGACCCTCACTTCAATGCCTTGTTCGCTTTGGGTAACTTATCGTCCATTGTGTATAGATCAAAGGCAATGGGCACCTTTGCCTGTGCCTTCTCAGTTTGCCCTGATCCGCTCACTACCCTGCTCTGATTTATATAAATCTGGGATGGTCCCAATTTCTCCATGAGTTGATTTACAGCCTGTGCTCTATTCAGCACAGCTGAAGTCCAAGCAATCTACGTTTCTGGTCCTGATATGAAACCAGGGACAGAGAAGTTGTTGTCCAAGATACATCCAGTGTCTTGCTTCTCTCTTAACACTACATCAATCATGGCTAAATTGTCTTTGACCTCTGCCTCATCTTGGGCAATTGGGTACTCCATGTTCTCCTAAATGGCTACCAAGCCTGTGCCATAGGCACCAGGATGAAACTCTTCATGTTTGAGGTATCTCCTCTCAGCAAAAGTCCTGTAAGCACCTGAATCGCTCACAGCAGGAAACACTCCCTCACATTTGATAATTGCTTTCAACACAGAATTCATGGTATTTGTATGGATGTGATTTAGGGCATCTGAGTCCCTTTCCCAAAAGTCCTTACATATCCACTAGATGGAGCACCCCAGGGCCCTCTTGAGACCCCTTACACATAGTCATTCACTATAATGGGTGCAGCTGGCATAGGGTCTTTCAGCTGACAATCTATTTTATTGTGCCCCTCCTTGTGACACCCCAAACAAGTAATCACTTTAGGGTTGAGCAAACATTCCTTTCTCCCTATATTCTTTTGTTCCTGACTTGGAACCAAGTTCCCTTTTTTGTCAGTCTCCTCCACTAGGCTGTTTGGATTTGCACTTGCACTTATTCTCCACTTGGAACAAGTATGTTAAGAAATCCTCTCTCCCTTTGGCTTGGAACCATGCTGCTCCATCCCGGTCCATCCCTTTGTTAATCAGTTGTCTGACCACATATAAGCCAGCACTGCACGCCTCTTTGAGTCTCTCTGTTACCATCAACTGGTTAAGCACATGAAAATCTTTGGCCTCATCCCTCTTACCCACTCGCTACACACCATGAATACAAGTTTCAAATACATCATCTTCTTTCCTGCTTTCTTTCAGTGTCTGAAGGTATTGAGCTGACTTTCCTACATGCCCTCTAATCCGAGCTTTCTTCATTCATTCTTAGTTTATCTGGTCAGCTACAGCCATCCTCCTAGTGACTGCTTGACCATTTATGGGAAAGCAATTCAATAAAGTTGCTTCCTCTGACAAATGATTCAAAGCATGCACTCTTCAAGTTGTCTCAAAACTCACAAACCATTCCAAAATATCCCAGCTTTTTACATGCAGGTACACAACGTATTTTGAAATCTTTGCAGGTTCTCCTGCAGTTGGAGAAGGAATAACTTTTCCCAGAGTAGCTGTCTCTGTCACCGTTCTGAGGTTCTCATTTTCTATAGCTATCTTTTCTCTTGCCAATTCTTTTTTTTTTTCATAATCAAGCCTTCTCTCTCCTTTCCCCTATGTCGCCTTTTCTTTATTTTTGCTCCATTTATCCTACTCTCACACCTCCTTTCCTCTTGTTACTGGCAAGAAATCTTCAACTTCTCCCCATCAATCTCTCTGGCCTTCTCTTCCTCAGCCTTAGTTTTCTCTAGCACCATCTGCAAGATAAACGTGTTAGCTCTGAAGTCGAACACAGCGGTACCTTCGAAATCATGGTGTTGGTGGGTTGTCTTGGGGAAAGAATGGAAAGCAAATTTGCAATCGCTCTTGGAGTGTGTCTGGGGAAAAGCTGTGTTAACGTGCTGAGAAAGCCAGATGCAACAGCAATCTATACTTGAATTCCTATCTTCGTACCCTCCCCAGAGTCCATCATAGTCTCTTCCTTAACACCCAGTTACTCTAACTGGTCCTTAACAAAACCCACAAAGATCTCCCTATCCTTAGTTCTGGGAGCCTTCTACCCTCTCGCTAAGCATAGGTCCCTTAACGGTTCTGAGGATAGCATTTTAAGGACTATTCTCACCAACTTTGTGTCTTTTATTACAGTATGAAGGTAATGCTTTCTTTAAGCTGAACGTCTTGTTCTGTTCAAGATTTAGTAATTGGAATGCGCAGATATTACATTGCTTGCTACCAATTGCCAGACCCTGTTCAGGAGCCGCAGGACGGACAGGGGCTCAACAACCTCAGCTGCGGTGGTTGAAGACTTTTGCCTGTGGTGGTCTGCTATCTATCCTACTATGGCTCTGCAAACTGGTCAAATATACCCCTTTCACTCTTAACTCTCGGAGCAGAGAGTGCTAGAAGTCCAAGGTTTATCATGGAGCTAGTGTGGGGGCAACGACTCAGAGCTCAACAATCAACCAACAGCGCCAGTTCATTGTCTAGCCCAGTGCATTTCTTTAAAAGAGAAATGCTCAAAAGAAAATACTACACACAATAATGGGATACATACAGGGTTCAGTACTTCTGCCTACAGGTAATCACTAGATTGTGCACCATCTATAGTGTTTCTTCCCCATTAATAGCTGAATCTGCTGTCTCACCCCTCTCTGCTAGCATCCATCAAATGGCAGTGCTCAGGAAAAACAAATCAGTAATCCCTTGCCTAAATGCACTCATAACATTTCTAAGTACATCCCTGTCTCCATCCTTCCTCACTTGAGTGTCTGGATCTCCACTCTCCAAACACAGGAATGCAAGCAATACACTACCACTTTATGTCTTCAACCTCGTGGATAGACAGTAGTCATATGGCATCCTAAGAGGGCACAGTCCAGGTTACTTTGGCTTTACCATGGATAGGCGTAGACTTCCGTGCACATGCTAGCATGGGCCAACAGAAAAGGATGTCTGTTTTACATCCATTTGGGTCATTCATGGCAGAGAAAGACCGGTACACCACTCAGTGAACTTTCCTGTCCTAATATATGTCCATCTAAATTGTTTGTCGTGGAGCTGTTCTGGTATCTTCCTGGTCATTGCTTTTCAGTCTGGGGAGTGGCAGTCCACTTCTCTCATGGGCGGAGAGCCTGAGCCTGATTCTGTTGTTTGCACATCCACATCCTTTCAGTTTCGGCTCCTTGTGAAAGAGAACAGAAGCCACTTGTAAAGGAGGCAATTCTGTCGCTTAAAGTTCTGTGGTTTTCTGATGGCACATTGCTCCGGAGGTTGCTTCAATCAATAAACATTCATGTAAATATGCGATTTAGATGATTCTTCCTGTGTGGTCTCTAATTCCCTTTCTCCTCCTCCCTATAAATATGGATGGAAGCTAGGTCAGTTTGCATAATGCTAAGGACCTGGACTCCAAGCTGCATCTCATTGTTGCAGAAGCCGTCGTGGCTCTCCATATTAATGCTTCCCCTTCTTCCCATAGGGCAGATCATTAGTGGAGCTTGTCTTGTGAGTTTTCTAATTCAGAAGATGGGGTGTGGAAGTTACCAAGGCAAATTAGAAGAGCATATACTACAAATGACGTCCTTACAGGATCAGCTGATAGGACATCATGTGTTGATGCAAACGGACAACACAATGACGGTGGCATATGTCAGTCAGCAGGGGGGGGGACTTGATCCAGGTCTCACTTCAAGACTTTGGCAAAGTATGTTGCCCATGAGCACTTTCCAAATCAGATGTGAGAGCATATCCTCGGCAGAAACTGCCAGGGTGTGTGGGGTCATTCGTTTTTTGTTTTCCAAATATAAACTCCTGCTTTTGAACTGTAGTTTTGAGAAATAAAAAAAAGTTAACAGCGTCCACCAAACTCTGTGACAGAGCTTCCCTTCAATGTACAGAGATGACCACTGGAGATGCGGTCATCTCTAAATTTGATAGAAGGTAGTCCTTCAGAGTGGGGGAGGTTTTATCCTCTGCCACCTTGATGGACTGTAAATAAATCAGGCACTAGGTCTGAAATGAAATGAAATGAAATGAAAAGCGATTTTATAGAGCGCAACAGTTGCCCTGAGGCGTCCAGGCACTAGAACAGTGTCTTCCAGAGAGACGATCCAGGAAGGGTCAGAGTTAGTTGAATAAGAAGGTCTTGAGCTGTTTGCGAAAACTCGCCAAATTGGAGTTGCTTCTCAGATGACATGGAAGAGTGTTACACAGTCTGGAAGCGTTGTAGGCAAAAGAGCGGCCTCCTGATCTAGCTCTGTAGATCCTAGGAACTGTTGCCAGAAAGGCATTTGATGAGCGGAGTGATTTATTAGGCTGATAGGGAAGAATCAGGGCATGATTAATTTCTGGGCCAGTCTTCCAAAAGGCTTGTGGGCAATACAGAGTGTCTTAAACTTAATTCTATCCCTGACGGGAAGCCAGTGAAGAGTCCTTAGGCCATGCCTTATCGAGGTTCTGCGTGGGAGTCCCAGCAAAGTGCGGGCTGCACAATTTTGTGTCCGCTGTAGTTTTTGCAAGCTGTACTCCGGGGCCCCGAGGTACAGGGAGTTGCTGAAGTCAAGGCGAGATTGAATTAAGCCTTGAATCACTATCTGCTTGGCCTCGAAGGGGAGAAGAGGAAGGATTTTTTTGATCGTCCTAAGGAGGCCAAAGCAGACCGCAGATACCTTGGTTGCCTGGGTATTAAAAGTCAACGATTTGTCCAACCACACTCCCAGACTTTTTATGTTATCTCTGGGAGTGGGAGGAGCACCCATGCTCAGAGGCCATAACAGCTCCAAGGTGGTGGGAGCTGCTGGGCCTAGGAGCATGAGCTCCGTTTTATCATCGTTGAGTTTCAGGCAAGACATGGTCATCCAGCTCTTAACCTCCTCCAAGCACGTCGCTAGGTTGGGTTGTGGTTGGCAGTCGTTCCCTTGCACAAGGGAGACCACTAGCTGAGTATCATCCGCATAGGTAATGATGTTAATGCCATGCGGACGAACAATCCCAGCCAGTGGCCTCATATATGCATTAAAAAGCGTAGGGCTCAACGAGGAGCCCTGCGGCACCCCACATCCCAACGGTCTGCTTGAAGAGACGGCCGAGCTTTCAAACACCTGGAAGGTGCGATCACTCAGGAAGGACTTAAACCAGCCCAGGGCTTCTCCTGATATTCCCAGATCGGATAGACGGTTTATGAGGATTTTATGGTTTACCGTGTCAAAGGCAGCGCTCAGATCGAGGAGGATCACTGCCACTGATCCTCCCCGATCCAAGATCCGCCTTGCCTCTTCTGTCACTGCCAACAGGGCGGTCTCCGTCCCATGTTTGGGGCGGAAGCCCGTCTGGGAGATGTCAAGCAGATGGTTGTGCTCGAGAAACTCAGTCAGAAGGATGTTAATATGTTTCTCGAGAATCTTGGCAAACCAGGGAAGCAGTGATATCGGGCGGTAGTTGCTCAAATTGCCTGGATCCAAAGTGGGTTTTTTCAGAAGTGCCCGCACCATGGCATGTTTCCAAGCCAGTGGCACCAGCCCTGTCCTTATGGAGGAGTTCAAAAGCTCCAGAAGTGTGGGAAGAATGATATTGTCAGCTTGGATCAGTGCACTGGGAGGGGCAGAGTCCAGTGGAGAGCCAGATTTTACTTGATGCATCAGGAGCCTAAGTGTTTCAAGGTTCATCAAGGTAAAATTGGCCAGACGGTTCTGAGAAGGATTTCCTATTTTTGTGTCAGGGTCTGAATTGAGAGTGGGAGATTCTATTGCCGGATGCGGGAAAGAGAGATAAATTGTATTTACTTTGTGAAAAAAGAAGTCGACTAGTTCGTTACAGCGGGAGAGTGGATTATGGTTGCCTGCCGGAGGAGATGGAGTCGTAGTCAGGGTTTTTAGTATCTTGTATATCTCCTTGGGTTTGGACTTCGCCATCATTATTTTGCCGTTGTAAAAGGCATATTGAGAAGCTTTAATTTCAGATTTATACGTCCTAATAGCTTCCCTATAAGTGGATTTATCTGCCTCATTAAAGGTCATGCGCCACCTCCTTTCCAGTCTCTTACAGACACGTTTCTTCTCCCTGAGCTCCTCCGAGTACCAAGGCGCAGTTTTTTTCTGTCTTTTTGGGCCCGATGTGCGAAGAGGAAGGGCGATGTCCAGAGAGTTTGTGATCCATTCGTCAACTAGGTTACTACTGACAGAGGGGTCAGCGACAAGAATGGGTCTGGTGGTGTTAAGGATGTTGGACCAGTTGTCTATGTGAAGCTTAGGCCAGTTACGTACTTTACACGGAGTGGGGATAGAGGCGGGTGCATTGTGTGTGGTCCAACTAAAGGGTACCAAAAAATGATCTGTCCAGGGGAGATGGTTAATTGTGCCCACCTTAAGATGTTCGCAGTTGCTAAATATGGGGTCCAAAAGATGTCCCTTGATATGTGTTGGGGAAGAAACAAGTTGCTCTAGTTGCATTGCAGCTAAGCTTGCTGTGATTTCTGTGGCGGTGATGTCTGAGGTGTTGTCAAAATGGACATTAAAATCTCCAAGCAGTGTAAAATTGGAGGGGGCAATGACCAGTTCTGCTACTACGGTGGGAAGTGCTGTTTGGAAGGTTTTACATGACCCTGGAGGACGGTAAATAAGGATACCGGTGAAACTATCGTTGGGAGAGAATTCGATAGTGAATGATAAGCTTTCACAGTCAGAAATGGACTCCGGGGAGTAGCGACATGTATAAATGTCCTTAAGTATAATGGCGACACCGCCACCTTTTCCCTTAGGGCGATCTAAGCGGGCTATCTGATAGCCTGGTATAAGGGCTTGAACCACATCCGGTTCGGAATCTTGGGTCAACCAGGTTTCGGTCATGAACATTGCATCAGGGGCAAGTTCGTCCAACAGTAAGGCTATTTCCAAGCTGTGTTTTGGAATGGACCTGCAATTGAGAAGAAACATGCGATAGTCTCTAAAGGCAGGTTTGGTCGAAGGGTTGATAATCTCAGTGTTACAAAACGGGCAGCGGCGAGGAGTTTCTAGGGGGTGGAAATGGTGACAGCAGCTTGCTGAAGTGGGTGGACGTAGTTGGAGTAACAGGTCCCCGTTATAAGACATCCTATTTTCAGGGAAAGGAACAGGGGGGGTGGCCCCTGGACCCGGTCGGGCGCAGACGGGCCCGCCTTTGGCGCGCCTTTGGCGCGCCGCCGGCGCGCCCGCTGCGCCGGCGGGGAAGGGACTCCATTATATGGGACCCGAGATACGGGGTGGAGCTGCAGGGAACAGCTAGTGCGCTCACCTCTTTCACGCCTAAGATGGCGTCTACCCCTGTGCGCGCCTGCGTGAAAGCGGGGTTCTAACCCCGGCGAGGGAACAAGGAAGTGAGTAAAAGATAAGTGCAATTGTAATAATCACAATCGCGACTTGCACAAAATAACAATTTTAAAAAGCGTTTTTAAAAGATTTCAGAGCCTAACCCCCGGCTTCCGCCTCAGGGGACAACAATTCTAGAAGTGAGAGCCTGCGCCTAACGCACCTTAAGTAGTTCTAAGGGCTGGCTGCAGGGAACAGCTAGTGCGCTCACCTCTTTCACGCCTAAGATGGCGTCTACCCCTGTGCGCGCCTGCGTGAAAGCGGGGTTCTAGCCCCGGCGAGGGAACAAGGAAGTGAGTAAAAGATAAGTGCAATTGTAATAATCACAATCGCGACTTGCACAAAATAACAATTTTAAAAAGCGTTTTTAAAAGATTTCAGAGCCTAACCCCCGGCTTCCGCCTCAGGGGACAACAATTCTAGAAGTGAGAGCCTGCGCCTAACGCACCTTAAGTAGTTCTAAGGGCTGGCTGCAGGGAACAGCTAGTGCGCTCACCTCTTTCACGCCTAAGATGGCGTCTACCCCTGTGTGCGCCTGCGTGAAAGCGGGGTTCTAGCCCCGGCGAGGGAACAAGGAAATGAGTAAAAGATAAGTGCAATTGTAATAATCACAATCGGTCTAAGGTGTAGACTGGAATATGTGTGCAAAGAAAAAACTTCTAGATTGGTTATCTGCTGCAATGAAAGGCACAAGAAATTCCAGATCTTAAGCGATTTTGAAAAAGTGGGTGGGCTTATATACAGCAAATATGCTATGGCAGAGTTCAAAAGTTAGATGTCTGTTTAGAGAAAGACCCTTTCAACGTAAATGTACTTTCATGAAATGTGGCACTGACAAATGATTCTTGGTATGAGCAGATGGTAAGTTTTTCTGATAACTAGCGGGTTTGGCATGTAGGATTTCATGGCAAGTGGCGTGCAAGGTTTTTATTTTATAATTAAATAACAAATGTGTACTATTTTAGATATTTTTAAGATAAAATTATATTTATTTATATATTACCTATTTTAAATATTTAATTTAATTTAACATTATTTCCTACTATTCCTCCCTGCACGCGAATATTATCAAGGAGTATCAAGTTAAGTTGCTCTTTACTTGGGTTTGTATGGGACCCCTTAAAAGTTCTCTCTCCCTTCCTTCAGGTAAATCTCCTGACAGTAAGCAATCTTGCAAAGTTTTCTAGCCAAAAATATAAAGAAATGGCATAGAAAAGACCAGTCCTCTGCTGCTTCTTTGAAGAAAGAGTCCTGCTGATGTCTGTTTTTGGAAATCTGGGAGTACCATTCTTGATGCTGTCTTCCTCATCTGAGTCAATTCTGATTCTCAAGAAGCTTCTTAGGTTTCCGGCTCAATCTGTTGATCTGTCTCAGGTTGAGGCTCTTAGGCTTAACATGTTGGGCTTTTTCAGGAATACCTTGCTCTTGTGCAACTTCTGGACTCCATGGATGGGCCAGACCCTTTAGCCACAGGGATTCCAGCAGCTCTGTCTCCAACTGAAGTCTTCAAGAGGAAAGCAGATGCCTCTGGGAGTGCGCCAAGAACAGTCGCACAATAGCACTCTTGCTAGCAATGACTTCCCCTGCTAAACAATTCCACCAGCAGTGCCATCACTTTTATGATTTTTCTAGAGTCTAGCTTTTGTCTCTACCCTCCCAGCAGTGCCAAATCCTACAGCAGTCATTCTGTTCTTTAATCTGTAAGGTGGATCTAAAGGACTTCTGCAGCAGCAGCTCAGTGTTCCCTCTCTGCTGTTTCTACTTTCTTAAAGCTTCTTTGATTTACCGCCAGCTTCTGATCGGGGTATGGCCATTTTCTGAGCCAGAGGGAGTCTCAACACCATGGATCGGTGGGTGTTCCATTTGGTCTGCAGGGGTTTTCTCCCACCAATAGAAAATCCAGCATCCATAAGGAAGTGTGCACACCAGTCCATTCATTGGTGTTGGAGGCATTAGTAATGATGTTGCTACAAAAAAAGAGCTGAAGAGGTTGTACCATAGAGGAGAAGGGCACATCAATTTCTTCACTTTACTTTTTGATCCCCAAGAAAGATGGGCCTCAGGATCATTCTGGACTTGGGGCTTTTGTCTGTCAGGACAAATTCAAGATGCTGTACCTGGTTCAGGCCCACCTGATCATGAACATGCAGGGTTGGATGGTCTTGCTGGCTCTCCAGGATGCCTGTTTCCTTCTGCTGATCCTCGCAGCTAACAATGTGTTAACTCTACATCATAGTGATACAGTACCACATGGTATACTCGCACTCAACTATCATCCACCAGTAGATCCGCACCGGAAATCCCCAGTTCACCTCCAATGCTCCCCCACAGTTAAAGGTTTCACCCCCCCCCCCCCCCCCACACACACACACACACACCAAAGATCTAGAAAGAGATGACATCTTGTTGGAGACACGAATACTAAAACACCCAGCGAGAGCACACCATGAGGGAACACGCTACGGACACAGGCAAGTCTCGGACTCTATCTCTAATGCATACCGCCGAGGACCTATACATGTCTTTCCACCTTACCTTAGGTCGGTTATGAGAAGAAATCTACGGCATCTATTATGTTGTATCCGAAATGTAATAACATGCGCAAGGGATTTTCTGTTTCTTCTTAATTGTGACTTCTCGCCGAATAATAGTCGAAGATCCACGTGCTTGTAAGATGATATGATTATTATTGTTGATTAACTCAATGTGTGGAAATGTAAAAACCAAATAAAAATTTTTTAAACACAACTCTACATCATAGTGGGGTCTCAACAATGACAGTTCACAGTACTGCCTTTTGGTCTTATGACTGCACAAAAGACCACCATGGGACTTGATGTGTTCGCATCCTCCCTCAGAATGTCCAACAACTAGGTTGCATTAGGGTTGATTACACCACCTTTTGGACCCTGGACCCTTTCATGAGTTTATCCAATTAGGATACTTAGTTGCTCTCCCATAAACGTGCAGTGCTATAGATACAGAATTTCAAAACAGTAGTTAAACTAGCACACATGCAACGCAGTTCTATCATATCATTATTTTCTCAAGTAGTTATTAGCTCACACTTCTTCTCAGCATAACATATCATTCAATAACTGGAGACTCGAAGGTCCTTCTTTACTCTTTCTTTTGTTAGTACTTGAATATTCATTGACTATTGATTAACATATTTTTTCTTTATTATTACTTTACAATTGTTAGTACCTGGAAAAGTATTTTATAAGCTTCTTTGTTAGCAACACTCCACACCAAGTCTGTTTAGACTGGAGTCTGGAACAAGAGTATATCTGGTCCGAGTGCCAGGATTCAGGCTTAAACCCTTTTGGCATTGTCTGTTTGGGAGTGCTTTAAGATTTCCCACGCTCAACAGGGTTCGGCAGTTTCAACCATGAAGGGACACTTGGCCACACCTTTGAGTTTTTCATGCATCCCACACCATCAATCCTTGTTCAACTTGACCCTTGTGGCTCATTTATTGAAAGGTTTAATTCATATGTTCCTACCCACAGCTTTTGTTGTTCTGGAGTGGCATTTGAACTTCGTTCGAACCTACGTCAGTTGTTTGATTTATCTTTTTCCTCTCAAGACTGCCTTTTCATGTGGTGATTACAATGGGTTGGAGAGTTGCATGCCCTGTCAGTCCAACTGCAACTTACTGTATTTTACCCAGCCAAGCTAACCTTATTAAGTTACTGACTGCCTTCCCCTTGTACAACTCTATCACTTTTCCATCTACCTTTCCGCCTCCTCATCCTTGCAGCAAGGAGAAGCAGTTACAAAGACTGGAGCTTGGGCAAGTCGCCTCCTATTATGTTGAATGAAAGTCGATGACCAGCATTTGGTCGGTTTCACTGCACCTTAGTAATGCAAAGCAGTAACCAAGCATGTTATTTCATATCGGATCCCTCTTTGCAGTACACTTGGTCAGGAAAGTTGACATTCGTGTACACTTATTACAAGCCTTGTCCGGTTCTACCTCACAATGCTTTCACCCCTTTTTTAGTTCATAAAGAGTTAGTTCTTCAGTATCGAAGACAACCTCATTTACTTTAGCTGAAGTAGGCCATTCTTTAACTATTTTATTTTAAACGTGTTCAGTCTTTTTATCCTTCTTGATCCCTCTGGGGCCCAGTTAGGGGGGGTAAACAGTGTATCCTTTGTTGCTATGCACCAGGGTGCCTTTCTTTTTGACAAATGTCAACATTCTATCTCTTGAGTCAGTCACACAGAGAGTATCCATGCAAGGCCACTTATTTCTTGTATTATCTATACCATATGTCTGTGTCGAGTGGGTCCCTAGCTGTGTTTTGTATCAGAAGTGTCCGGAAGGAAGTTGCTGAATCCTTGCATCCCCTGTCCAAGATTTGACAACCTTTTCATCTTATTCTCTGACCTTTTCTTGAAATTTAACTCAATCGCGGTGAGGTCTGTTCCTCGTTGTCCAGTGATGAAGCAAACGTAAGCTTTCCTCTTCTGGTTCACTAAACACTGTCATAGGATAAAAGCTCCCTCTCAAGATGGCTACCATTCATGGTGATCCTTCCCTTCCCTTAACTCACAGCATTTTGAGGCTGTTTGCCATTTTTCTCCCAGGGGCCGATACGAACACCTTTACTATGCCCCCCTCACTCATGTAACTATTTCTGGACCTCTACACCTACATCCTCCAGGAATAGTATGGGCAGGACTTCTAACCACGGGGAAGGCAACTGACGAAGCCCCAGTTTGATACACTGGCATATAGGGGAACGTGTCCCATTTTGTTTAAAAAAAATATTTTTATTGTTATTTTTCTTTTTTTTTTGGTTTCAAAACGTAACATGGACTTATATTAGTTACAAGCGATTTTGCTGATCTTGGACAGCAGGCATACAGTACATCTTACTATGCAATAACGAACTGTACAGATCTGGTGTATGCAGCAGAATGAATAACAGAATTTCACTGACAGCAGTGGTAAATACAACAGAAAATATGACTGTATACAGGTAGTGACAATCCGTTGCATAAAAAAGTGCCATATGTTACGACTGCTGACAACTGCTGTTTACAAAACTCAAAAAGAGTAAGTTCCTACTCTCACTGAGTGTGACAGAGGTAGTGGTATGTGGGTTATATCTGCGTGAGGGGCGTTGCCTGGGACCTATTGCTCATCTGTACACAAAGATAGGGTCTCAACCTTTGACAGGGGCATACGTCACACCATGGGGAGGGGGTTCACAGAGGGTGTGGAGGGGATTGGTTTGCACCCTGTCCATCACTGGCAGTTTCTCCAAGAAAGTGTCCCAGTCAGCAGAAATTAGGAATCTGCGGAGACCTTTCACTACCTCCCTATGTAGCTCCACACTCTCCGCCTGTCCCCGGGCCAACATAGATAGCACCAAGGCAGCTGTGACAGAAGGTGATGCCGACTAACATTTAGGGGTGGCCAGTCTCTTCACCAAGATAAGAACCAGGTTCCTAAATTGTGTCGCTGCTCCTGTTTTTCATAGCACAACGACTGCAACCTAGCAGACATACCACCCAGATGTATTCCACGGTGGTACCCATGCAGCATGTCGTGTGTAGTTACCCCCCTTCAATATTCTGTCAGTAGTGGGCAGGACCAAATCCTAAGCAGGAGTTTCACGTCAGGGGCAAGAAGGTGGAGGCAGGTAGCGTTGCTATGGTTTAAAATGTTGTTTAATTGTATAGGAGGTTAAATAGGCTCTATGTAATATGAGAAATTGGATTAACTTAAAGCGACGGTTGTGAGACACTTGAGTAGGCTAAGCCAGGATCGTATGCCACTCTTTGTCCATACAGTTACCCAGTGTCCGTGCAACACAGTGAGTGGGGTAGCCGTGTCTGTGCACAGAGAACTAGTCAACCATTTGGTCAGGTGCTGCCTGTTCCCTGTACGTGCAAGTTTTGCATAGTAAGATGCTATGGGGGCTCATGTTGTATGTCTCCCCAGGATTGCCTTAACTCTCGAATGAAGGAAGCCTGTAATAGGAATTGACCCGGCAGAAGCTCAGTGTCAGTCAGTACTTAACCTATGGGTAGGAGGGTCCCATCACGATATAATTCACCTATACTGTGCAGTCCCACTTTGTGCCAGAGCCCCAATTCCCTAAGGGAAGTTGATGTGCAGCCCCGCTGCATACCTAGCAGTGGAAGTGTGGGCGCGTAAGGTGTAACTGAACAGGTGATAAATAATGCCCATCGAAAGCAGCAATATGCAACCAGAAGGAGAAGTGCGTCCGGCAGCTCCGCTTTGGTAAAAGCGTTAAAAATATTAAGCAACAGATACAGATCCTATTGAGGGAGGAGTATTGCTGTTTCCTCAAGATTGCAGCTAGCAAACCATCATGCCACCCTCTCCAGCTGTGAGGCCAAGTAGTACTGGTATAAGTTGGGTACATTGAGTCAGCCGCACGTCTTCAGGAGATAAAGCTTGGCGAGTGCTACTCTATGGCACGTATTGTGCCATATAAAATCACACATAAAGCTTTCTAGGAAACTAAAGAAGGGTCTATGTATGTATAGGTGGAAGATTGACAAGGTACTACAATAGTCTTGGTAGTACCACTTTTTGGTGAGGGCCACTCGCCCACAACTGATAGTGGTAGAGTTTGTCGTAATAATATCTGTGCCCTCAAGGCAGAGACTGCGCAAACTTGGTCACCATCAAGGATATCTTCAGGTTGCGATAAACCCTTAATCCTTGATACCGGAATGTGGACACAAAGGCAGATTTGGCTAATAGTTGTTCAATGGTGAGTGGTATGGACTTGATATTGTTAAGACAGAGTTGCATATCACTTGCGTAAAGGGAGACAGAATGTGTACCGCCTCCAAGGGGAATACCCCATTGCTTGCTCTGGGCACGCAGAAGATGTGCTCGCGGCTCCAGTGCTAAACAAAGCAGGAGAGAGGACACTGGGCAACCTTGTCGGGTGTCCCTCTGTATCCCATTGGGCTCTGATATATGACATCCTATTTTAACCCTTGCCATGGGGTTGGAATGTAATAATGTAACCAATCAGAGGAAGCAGGCCCCAGAACATATTTTGCAAGGTCTGCAAATAAGGAAGGCCATTTGAGGGAACCAAACTCCTTATGTAAGTCCAGAACCAGGCAACACGAAAGTAGTTTCAGAGGGAGATTCCGGGTTGGAACAGA
The DNA here is from genome assembly GCF_964263255.1 of Lissotriton vulgaris. Classification (NCBI taxonomy): domain Eukaryota; kingdom Metazoa; phylum Chordata; class Amphibia; order Caudata; family Salamandridae; genus Lissotriton; species Lissotriton vulgaris. Next base: position 479,602,015 of record NC_141691.1, read on the forward strand.
ACCGTTTTGGTCCGGGTGTACCAGCTGTGGCACCACTCGGGCCAGTCCATCTGGTAGTATCTTCACCAGAAATGTGTAGTCTATAGTTAAAGCAAGGGGCCTATAGGAGGATTTCATCTCCAACTCGTCCCTCCCCGGTTTCGCCAATGGAATAAGTAAGGCATCCCTCAGCATAGGAGGCAGTGCTGCCATCAAGAGAGCTGCATCATATAATGTTTTAAGCGGGGCGCCGGCAATGGAGCAAAGGCCTTATAAAATTTAGACAGTAGCTCGTCAGGGCGAGGCGTTTTGTCTGGGACCAGAGCACGTATCACCTCCTGTATTTTGAACACAGTAATTGCCCCATTTATTTCCTCCCTATTTTTGAGTGGGGTCCTGGGTAAGGCGGCATCAGCTAAGAAGTTGCTAATCTACCCTGGTGTCTCTGCAGATGTTGTTGCATACACTTATGTGTAGTGGAGCGTGAAGGCGGTGTGGATCTCCCGCTGTGTATGGAGTAACAACACCTCCTGCATATGGCCATGTCTGAACTGGGGTGGTGTGGGGTGCAAAAAAACGATGGATTTAGGCCCAGATCTCTGTACTGGGGTGAATGTATGACATTGTTCTGCATTCTGTCCATCAATTGTTGTTTTTGCATTTGTCACCCCGAGTGGGATGGGTATGCTCAGACGTGAGTCCCATGCTCTCCATACCACTGGATTCAAGCTATCCTGGCTGAAGCCAGAAACCGGTCCTAGGATGCTTGATTCCGGTCCAGGAAAGACATGGCTTGGCGGTTCGGGCTGGACTGTTCCCATGAGGCACAGGGTCAAGGCTGATTTGCATATAGCCAGTGTCTAACCCAGGGTGGTGTGGAGTGCATAAAACGATGGATTTAGGCCCAGATCTCTGTACTGGGGTGAATGTAAGACATTGTTCTGCATTCTGTCCATCAACTGTTGTTTTTGCATTTGTAACATCACCTCCTCGCCTGACTGTATAGACAGTAAAGGGCAGCTTACCGATTCCTGTCTTATCAACCATGCCAGTAATGATCCAGGCCTGTCGCCCTCAGCGTGTGTTTTTTTAGTATGAGCAGCATAATTAAGGCAACATAGTCTTTTAGCAACAATATGTGATCGTCTTTGGTTTCATGCAGTCGCGCCTGGGCATCGTTTGAGGACCTTGCCAATTCCTCAAGGCCCCGCAGGAGTCTTTCCAAATGAGTGATATCTTTGGTAAGGTGTTGGCGCATGTTTTGCGTCAAAAGAAGCTCGAAACGGAGGGTCCTCCAATGTTGATAATTGTGACCTCCAAAAGGGTGTCGGGGGAGGGGCGCACTCCCATCCCAATTGTAGTGGACCTTTGTGAGAAGTTGGCCTGATATGTAGTGTTTCCAATTCTTGAACCACTTGGTATCAGTCCAAACAAACCCCAAAGATGTCTGGTTGTAAGTCAACCTTGTTAGACAAGCTATACTAGTGGTAGCATGGACTAAGCAGCCTTAAAGGCTTAACGTAAGAGGTCGTGTTAAGCGAGCTGTTTTACCACATACAATCCTGTAATCAAATGAAAGGACACCACACAAGTATATATTATAAAAATATATGTATTTATTTCTAAATTACTCCCCAGTACTCTTTATGAGGAAAGGGGCACAAGCGTTAAATCAAAAGCACAGTAAAACATATAAAGTTGCACAATTATGGATGAGGGCGGGTGGCCACTCAAACCATATACTAAAAAAGTGGTATAAGGAACACTTATCGAACAGTGGTTAGGCCTAGGGCCTAGAGATTCGCTGGGAGCAGTCAGGACTAGCAATGCTGAAGTCGGGAGTAGCCCACAGGAGACGGGTGCAGCACGGAAAGTGCGGCTCGCACCAATGCAATGTCAATGGTGCGTAAAAGTTACTTAAAGTGAGTTAAAAGATACTTCCGCTGAACCTAGAAGAACAAAACTTTAGACACAGACCCTAGAGGTGTGTACCAGTGTGGGAACACCGGCGTTGCAATGTTACCTCACCCACAGGCCGTGGGTGCACAGGGTCGAAGTGGCGTCGGGTTTTGACACGCAGGCTCTTGGTGCTTGAAGCTGTTGCAGCTGCAGGCGATGTGAAGCAGAAGTGTCCGGTGCGATCCAAGGGTGGATCGAAGTAGAAAAGTACCTGAAAGCAGAGGGGACAGAGTCTGGGTCACTCAGCAGTGACCAGGGTGGAACCAGGACGGAACCAGGCAATGTCGGGCGCAATCAGGTGGTCGTCGATAGGCTTCTCTCCGCTGTCACGTGGGCTCTGGGGCATCTGCGACGTCCAGGAGCGGGTCACGATCTGTCCCACGTAGGCTCTCGCCGTCAGCACCGTCGGCTTCAAGATTGCAGCAAACAGCACTTGGCAAAAGCAATTCACGCGGAACCGGGAGATTGCTTATCACTCGAACCAGGAGGGTCAGAGTGGGGGCTCCTTTTCACAGGAGCTGGTGCAGATCTGGAGCAACCAGAAAAGCAAGTCGTATTTCAAGTTTCGTCGGCACAGGGGCCACAAGCCAGCTGGCAAGTGACCGGGCCAACGCGTCGAGCCAAAACAAGCAGAAGGGCCCCACGCAGCACTCGTTGAGTGTGGAGGGGGTAGCTTTGGTGCAAGTGTAGCTCGGGGTGGGGGCTTCTCAGACCCCGGTGCACAGCTTCGAGGATCACTCGTGGGCTGCACGGTCAGCGTCTTGTGGCCTTTTCAAGATGGCGTGCCCCACGCTTCCGGTCGCCTCCACTGGTCTCAGCTCTGCAGGGACTGTGGATCGGGCTGGGAGAAGGCAGGCAAGCTTGATCTCGTTGATCTCTGTCGCTCGAGTTCCGGCGGGAACTGCAACAAAGCAAGGGTCGATGGCTGGATGTTGCCTGTTTGCACAGGGTGGTCACTCCTTGACCACAAGGGAGATTCTTCAGTCTTCTGCGTTGAGTAGAAAGTCGAAGGGTCCAGAATTCGTTTCTTATGTTTCTTCAGGATGATCTGAGTTGCATTGGCACTGCTCCCACTCTTATTCGAATCTGGTGGGCTGGACATCCTGCTAGGTCCCCCCCTATGGGTGGGACCCAGGAAGGGGGTGGTTACACCCCTTTCCTTTGATCCAGGCCGCGCTGGGACAGGGGCTGGGAGGCCCCAGAACCGGTTTGGCCGGATTATGCAAGGGGCAGCCTTGTGCTCCCCAGGCAGTGTCTGGTTTCTTTGAAACCTCCCTGCTACAATCCACTATCTCCTGTCTGGGGGGTTTTAACACCGCCCTTCGACAGGAAACCCTTTGTCCAGGCCACCATTTGCTGAGTTTCGGTCAGCAGCAGGAGGCCAGACCCGTGTCTGTGGCAGAGGCATCCATTTTGTGGATCTGAGGCTCATTTTAAATCAACCGCGTTTCAGTAAAGTAACATGTCTTATCCCTCTAGAAGGGTGGAATGCTACCCCCGTCGCCAGAACTGGCGAGGGGGTAGTATTCCAATTCGTATGACACCTTACACGACATGTTTTGATAAAGCCAAACCAAAGTTGCTATATAACCGCGAGGATTATAAGGCGCTTAAGAGTATATGGTATGGCATTATCCCGGATCAGCTTAGGGAGTTGTTCCCGACAGCTGCAGACAGGCTCAGCTCATGCCAGAGCTCCATCTCACATAAAACCACGCACTCTGCCTCCAGGATTGATGAGGCCTTCCATAGGAGTGGCTTACAGGCTGTATATGTGTCCAGATATAGGTTTAGATATAGGTATACTATATCTAAGCAAGGGATGATTACACCCACTTGCCCCAGCTGAGTGATCAGCTAGTTGTGTCAATTTAAGAACCAGCCAGGGGTGGCAAAAGCTATGCTTCAGCCCCTGGTAGGCCTTGGTGGCACCTATGCCCTGAGCACCTATAGTGCATGGTACAGGGGCTGACAAGGAGTCCATTTCCAATTGTGGTATGTACCTATAGCACATGTATTATAAATTTAGAGAGAGAACAGCAGGCTGGGGGTCTGATTAGCAGGCCCACAGCCTCAGTAAGTCGAAAACCAGTGAAGCAAAAAGCAAAAATTGGGGTGACCATAGGATAGCAGACCCTACTCTCCTACACAACCCCCCCCCCCCCAAACGCAGGGACATTAAACTTAACCTTGACCAGATAAGTCTTCATGTTCTAAGTGGAAGTACCTGGAGAGACCATCTGCATTACCATGGTCAGTCCCTGGGCGGTGCTCCACTGTAAAGTCCATCCCCTGTAGGGAAATGGACCACCTGAGCAGTTTGGGATTTTCAGCCTTCATCTGATTTAGCCACAAGAGGGGCTTATGGTCTGTCTGAATTAGGAAGTGAGTACCAAACAAGTATGGCCTCAACTTCTTCAGGGCCCAAACCACAGCAAAGGCCTCCCTCTCAATAGCTGACCAACGTTTCTCCCTGGGGGTCAGCCTTCTGCTAATAAAAGCAATGGGCTGGTCTTGACCATCTTGATTAAGTTGTGAAAGCACAGCTCCCACCCCCAACTCAGAAGCATCTGTCTGTACAATGAACTGTTTGGAGTAGTCAGGACTCTTCAGGATAGGTGCAGAGCACATGGCCTTCTTCAGGTCATCAAATGCCTTTTGACAGCTAACTGTCCACTGAACCTTTTTGGGCATCTTCTTGGATGTCAAGTCATTCAATGGTGTCACAATGGACCCATAGTTCTTTACAAATTTTCTGTAATACCCAGTCAGGCCCAAGAAGGCTCTGACTTGTGTCTGGGTAGTTGGAGGAGCCCAGTCCTGTATGGTCTGGATCTTGCTCTCCAGTGGTTGAACTTGACCCCCACCTACTAGGTGGCCCAAGTACACAACCTTGCTCTGCCCTATCTGGCACTTAGTAGCCTTGATAGTCAGGCCTGCCTTTTGCAGGGCCTCCAGAACCTTCTTCAGGTGGATCAGGTGATCCTCCCAGGTGGAGCTAAAGACAGCAATATCATCTAGATATGCTGCACAAAAGTCATCCAACCCAGCAAGGACTTGATTCACCAACCTTTGGAAGGTGGCAGGTGCATTCTTCAAACCAAAGGGCATTACCACAAATTGATAATGTCCACTAGGGGTAGAGAATGCTGTTTTGGCTTTTGACTCTTCAGCTAGTCTGATTTGCCAGTAGCCAGCTGTCAAATCAAATGTGCTCAGAAACTTGGCAGAAGCCAATTTATCAATGAGCTCATCTGCTCTTGGAATGGGATGAGCATCTGTCCTAGTGACAGCATTGAGACCTCTGTAGTCCACACAAAACCTCATTTCTCTCTTCCCATCTTTGGTATGAGGTTTTGGCACAAGGACCACTGGGCTAGCCCATGGGCTCTCTGATGGCTCAATCACTCCAAGCTCCAACATCTTTTGCACCTCAGCCTTTATACAATCCCTGACATGGTCAGGTTGCCTGTAGATCTTATTCTTCACAGGCAGACTGTCACCAGTGTCCACCTCATGGGTGCACCAGTTAGTCTGGCTGGGTGTGAGTGAAAACATATGTCTGTGGGCCTGCAACACCTGTCTGCAGTCCACCTGTTGCTGCTCAGTGAGGCTGCCTGCCAAGGCTACTCCATCAACTGAACCATCATCAGGGTTCTGGGAAAGCAGGTCTGGGAGAGGGTCACTCTCTTCCTCCTGTTCCCCATCTGTGGCCATGAGGAGACTCATGTCCTCCCTGTCAACAAATGCTTTCAATCTGTTTACATGGAGCACCCTGTGGGGGCTCCTAGGGGTGCCAAAGTCAACCAAGTAGGTGACTTCTCCCTTCTTTTCAATGATAGGGTAGGGTCCAGTCCATTGGTCCTGGAGAGCTGTTGGCCCCACTGGGTCCAACACCCACACCTTCTGCCCTGGCTGGTACTCAACCAGAACAGCCTTTTGGTCATGCCAAGCTTTCTGTAATTCTTGACTTGCCTCAAGTTTTTTGGATGCTCTCTCCATGTATTCAGCCATCCTGGAGCGGAGACCAAGTACATAGTCCACAATGTCTAGTTTAGGCTTTTTGAGAGGTAACTCCCATCCTTCCTTCACCAAACTCAATGGACCCCTTACAGGGTGGCCAAACAAAAGTTCAAAAGGGCTGTAGCCAACCCCCTTCTGTGGGACCTCTCTGTAAGCAAAGAGCAAGCAGGGTAAAAGGATGTCCCATTTCCGCCTAAGCTTCTCTGGTAACCCTTTTATCATTCCCTTTAGGGTCTTGTTGAACCTTTCAACAAGCCCATTGCACTGTGGATGGTAGGGTGTGGTAAACTTATAGTTTACTCCACACTCTTTCCACATTGCTTTTAAGTATCCAGACATAAAGTTTGTACCTCTGTCTGAAAGAACCTCCTTTGGAAAGCCCACTCTTGAGAAAACTGCAATGAGGGCTTTTGCCACCACAGGAGCTGTGGTGGTCCTCAGGGGAATTGCCTCTGGGTACCTGGTGGCATGATCCACTACCACCAGTATAAATCTGTGCCCAGATGCTGTTTGAGGATCCATGGGACCCACAATGTCTATTCCAACTCTTTCAAAGGGTACCCCCACCACAGGTAGTGGTATCAGGGGGGCCTTTGTTGTGCCACCTGACTTACCACTGGCTTGGCAAGTGACACAGGAGCGACAAAACTCCTTGACATTTTCTGACATGTGAGGCCAGTGAAAGTGTGGAACAAGCCTGTCCCAAGTCTTATTCTGGCCTAAGTGTCCTGCAAGGGGAATATCATGGGCCAAGGTAAGAAGGAAGCCCCTAAACTTCAAAGGTATAACCAACCTCCTGGTTGTGCCAGGCTTGGGGTCTCTAGCCTCTGAATAAAGGAGTCCTTCATCCCAATACACTTTATGGGTACCTTGAGCATTCCCTGCAGCCTCAGCAGCAGCTTGCTGTCTGAGGGGTTCAAGGGAAGGGCAATCTAATTGGGCCTGCCCCAGGTCTGCCCTTGAGGGTCCCCCTGTCCCCAGAAACTCAACCTGATCAGGTTCAAGCTCCTCTGAGACAGTCTCCTCTTGGACTGCAGAATCAGTTTCCTGTGAAACTTGATCCTCAACCTGGGGCAAGTGGGAAGGCACAGCCTTAACCCTCTTGCTCCTTCTCTTGGGTTGTGGTTGGTCTATTGTTTCAAGATCCACCACTGGTTCAGGAAGGCACTTCTTAGCCTGAGACCTTGTCACTGCAAGGACATGAGCTGAAATCCCTAGCATTTCTGCATGAGTCCTGTACTCCACTTCTGACCAAACTGAGCTTTCAAGATCATTGCCTAACAGACAGTCTACTGGGAGGTCTGCACTCACAACAACTTTCTTTAGGCCATCTACCCCTCCCCAGGAGAAGTTCACAACAGCCACACTATGGGAAGTAGTGGAGTTGCTTGCATTGGTCACTCGGTAACTTTCACCTAGTACAATCTGACCAGGGTCCACAAAGTCAGGTGTCACCATTGTGACACTGGCACAAGTGTCCCTGTAGGCCTGAGCCAGTTTCTCATTGATTAAGGGAGTCTGCCTATATTTGCCCAGGTTATTGGGGCTTACTGCAGTGGTCAAAGATAAGTCCACATCATATAGGAGAACTGCCTGTGTGGGGATTCTGACTAGGCCAGATTCCACCTCAGTACCCAGGGTCAACCCTACTAAACCCTTTGGCTGTGTACCACCACTGCTAACTGTACTAGGGGGTGCAGTTGCTTTAGGAGCTGCAGTGGTGGGGACTGGATTTTTCTTAGTGCATTCACTGCCCCAGTGTGAAACTGATTTGCAGGTATTACACCAAGGTTTCTTTGGGCCATCATTCTTCTTTTTCTTGTTTCCATTTTGGGAACCCCCCTCCTTATTGCTAGTTTGGGGGCCTGAAGACTTCTGGTCCTTTTCTTTATCTTTCTGATTCCCACCCTTCTGGTCTGTTTTCTTCTGGTCACCTTGGTTCTGGTTTTTCTGCTTAATCCTTGTTCTGACCCATTTGTCTGCCTTCTTTCCCAATTCTTGGGGAGAGGTCAAATCAGAGTCAACAAGGTATTGATGCAACAGCTGGTTCTGACAGTTATTAAGGATCTGCTCTCTCATCATAAGATTGTACAATCCTGTATAGTCTGAAACTTTACTTCCCTGCAGCCAACCCTCCAGAGCCTTAGTGGCACAATCTACAAAATCAGTCCAGTCCTGAGTCTGTGCTTTTTGGGTGTCTTTGAACAACAACCTGTATTGCTCAGTGGTTAGGCCAAACCCTTCAATAAGAGCACTCTTCAGAACAGAGTAGTTTTTGGCATCCTCAGGTCTAACAGTGAGGAGCCTGTCCCTCCCTTTCTCAGAAAAGGAGTACCATAAAATTGCTGCCCACTGATCTTCAGGGACCTGCTGTACCATGCAGGCCCTCTCAAGAGCAGTCATCCATTTGTGGATATCATCCCCTTCCTTGTAGGGGGGCACAATTTTTGTCAGGTTTCTATTGTCATAGGCCCTGTCATTTTCTTTAGGAACTTTTCTGCCACCAGTGGCATCTAAGCCACTTAATTTCTGCTCCCTTGCCAAGGTAAGTTTAGCTTGAGTCAAGGTAAGCTTAGCTTGAGCCAGAGCTACCTCCTCCCTCTCTATCTGGAGTTGGACAGCCCTCATTCTGGCCCTATGCTCTTTCCTCTGGGAGGGAGTCATCCCTCTCTGAGATTCTCTTGAGGCACTAGAAAGATGAGAATCCCCTGATTGAGATCTCACCCTCCTGTTACCTGGGAGAATTTGGTTATGAGATCTGGAGTGGTGCTGGCCCTCTCCATTCTCATGTAGGTCTAGGTTGGCCTGGTTAAGCCTGGCAACCTGTACCTGGTTTCCCCTCTGATCCTGATCTTCAGGCTCCTCTAAATCTGAGCCTTCCTCTTCCTCTTCCTCCTCCTCTTCTTCTTCATCTGGAAGATTCTCATTCTCAGGGGAGTGTATCCCTTCACCTGAATCTAAGGGAGCCTGACTCACCTTATCTAAGTCATCCTTTTCTAGGATAGCTATTAGGGAAGGAATGGTAGGGCCTCTGCCCCTTTTTAGCCCCCTGGCTGTGCACAAGGCACTCAGGTCTTTGTGGCTAAGGTTGTCATATCTGGATGTTGTCCCTATAGGATCAACTATTACAGGAGCAGAGCCTGAGGCTCTACCTGTATCGGACATGACTGCTAGTGAGGTGTAAGTGATGCACTTACCTACACTGAGTGTTTTCCTACTGTACCTTGCTAGTGAGTTGTAGTCAGGGTGTGCTAATCCCTTTAATCTACAACTACTAAGTTCAGTAGAACTTAATATGCTAAGCTTTTGATTTATATGTACCTAAGGTACTTGATGTGATCTTTCAATTTGATGTAAAGATTGCAATGGTAAAACAAACAGCAAGCTCAAATCCGCACCGCTGCACACCAATGTGAGAAGTTGGCCTGATATGTAGTGTTTCCAATTCTGGAACCACTTGGTATCAGTCCAAACAAACCCCAAAGATGTCTGGTTGTAAGTCAACCTTGTTAGACAAGCTATCCTAGTGGTAGCATGGACTAAGCAGCCTTAAAGGCTTAACTTAAGAGGTCGTGTTAAGCGAGCTGTTTTACCACATACAATCCTGTAATGAAATGAAAGGACACCACACAAGTATATATTATAAAAATATATGTATTTATTTCTAAATTACTCCCCAGTACTCTTTATGAGGAAAGGGGCACAAGCGTTAAATCAAAAGCACAGTAAAACATATAAAGTTGCACAATTATGGATGAGGGCGGGTGGCCACTCAAACCATATACTAAAAAAGTGGTATAAGGAACACTTATCGAACAGTGGTTAGGCCTAGGGCCTAGAGATTCGCTGGGAGCAGTCAGGACTAGCAATGCTGAAGTCGGGAGTAGCCCACAGGAGACGGGTGCAGCACGGAAAGTGCGGCTCGCACCAATGCAATGTCAATGGTGCGTAAAAGTTACTTAAAGTGAGTTAAAAGATACTTCCGCTGAACCTAGAGGAACAAAACTTTAGACACAGACCCTAGAGGTGTGTACCAGTGTGGGAACACCGGCGTTGCAATGTTACCTCACCCAGAGGCCGTGGGTGCACAGGGTCGAAGTGGCGTCGGGTTTTGACACGCAGGCTCTTGGTGCTTGAAGCTGTTGCAGCTGCAGGCGATGTGAAGCAGAAGTGTCCGGTGCGATCCAAGGGTGGATCGAAGTAGAAAAGTACCTGAAAGCAGAGGGGACAGAGTCTGGGTCACTCAGCAGTGACCAGGGTGGAACCAGGACGGAACCAGGCAATGTCGGGCGCAATCAGGTGGTCGTCGATAGGCTTCTCTCCGCTGTCACGTGGGCTCTGGGGCATCTGCGACGTCCAGGAGCGGGTCACGATCTGTCCCACGTAGGCTCTCGCCGTCAGCACCGTCGGCTTCAAGATTGCAGCAAACAGCACTTGTCAAAAGCAATCCACGCGGAACCGGGAGATTGCTTATCACTCGAACCAGGAGGGTCAGAGTGGGGGCTCCTTTTCACAGGAGCTGGTGCAGATCTGGAGCAACCAGAAAAGCAAGTCGTATTTCAAGTTTCGTCGGCACAGGGGCCACAAGCCAGCTGGCAAGTGACCGGGCCAACGCGTCGAGCCAAAACAAGCAGAAGGGCCCCACGCAGCACTCGTTGAGTGTGGAGGGGGTAGCTTTGGTGCAAGTGTAGCTCGGGGTGGGGGCTTCTCAGACCCCGGTGCACAGCTTCGAGGATCACTCGTGGGCTGCACGGTCAGCGTCTCGTGGCCTTTTCAAGATGGCGTGCCCCACGCTTCCGGTCGCCTCCACTGGTCTCAGCTCTGCAGGGACTGTGGATCGGGCTGGGAGAAGGCAGGCAAGCTTGATCTCGTCGATCTCTGTCGCTCGAGTTCCGGCGGGAACTGCAACAAAGCAAGGGTCGAGGGCTGGATGTTGCCTGTTTGCACAGGGTGGTCACTCCTTGACCACAAGGGAGATTCTTCAGTCTTCTGCGTTGAGTAGAAAGTCGAAGGGTCCAGAATTCGTTTCTTATGTTTCTTCAGGATGATCTGAGTTGCATTGGCACTGCTCCCACTCTTATTCGAATCTGGTGGGCTGGACATCCTGCTAGGTCCCCCCCTATGGGTGGGACCCAGGAAGGGGGTGGTTACACCCCTTTCCTTTGATCCAGGCCGCGCTGGGACAGGGGCTGGGAGGCCCCAGAACCGGTTTGGCCGGATTATGCAAGGGGCAGCCTTGTGCTCCCCAGGCAGTGTCTGGTTTCTTTGAAACCTCCCTGCTACAATCCACTATCTCCTGTCTGGGGGGTTTTAACACCGCCCTTCGACAGGAAACCCTTTGTCCAGGCCACCATTTGCTGAGTTTCGGTCAGCAGCAGGAGGCCAGACCCGTGTCTGTGGCAGAGGCATCCATTTTGTGGATCTGAGGCTCATTTTAAATCAACCGCGTTTCAGTAAAGTAACATGTCTTATCCCTCTAGAAGGGTGGAATGCTACCCCCGTCGCCAGAACTGGCGAGGGGGTAGTATTCCAATTCGTATGACACCTTACACAACATGTTTTGATAAAGCCAAACCAAAGTTGCTATATAACCGCGAGGATTATAAGGCGCTTAAGAGTATATGGTATGGCATTATCCCGGATCAGCTTAGGGAGTTGTTCCCGACAGCTGCAGACAGGCTCAGCTCATGCCAGAGCTCCATCTCACATAAAACCACGCACTCTGCCTCCAGGATTGATGAGGCCTTCCATAGGAGTGGCTTACAGGCTATATATGTGTCCAGATATAGGTTTAGATATAGGTATACTATATCTAAGCAAGGGGTGATTACACCCACTTGCCCCAGCTGAGTGATCAGCCAGTTGTGTCAATTTAAGAACCAGCCAGGGGTGGCAAAAGCTATGCTTCAGCCCCTGGTAGGCCTTGGTGGCACCTATGCCCTGAGCACCTATAGTGCATGGTACAGGGGCTGACAAGGAGTCCATTTCCAATTGTGGTATGTACCTATAGCACATGTATTATAAATTTAGAGAGAGAACAGCAGGCTGGGGGTCTGATTAGCAGGCCCACAGCCTCAGTAAGTCGAAAACCAGTGAAGCAAAAAGCAAAAATTGGGGTGACCATAGGATAGCAGACCCTACTCTCCTACAACCTTTGTGAGAGGCACATGGACTTTGACTGTGTCTTAAAGCACAGGTGTTAAATGGATACCCTCCTCAGCCCTCCTGAGCAGTTGATAGCCACATAGGTGTAAAAGCAACAACTCTCTGTAGACAGTAAAAATAAAAGCTGATATACTAATATTGTATGCATAAACCAAATTAACTGTCAATTTAAAGGCTATCATCTGATGTTTGAGGAGTCACTGTGGGCATCACTTCCGAGTTTGGAGGGACTAGATCTCAAGTGCTGGGGTCCTCATCTCCCGAACATTGAGATTCAACATCATCTGCATCGAAACATGGTGCAGGTTCTCAAAATTCCACCTGTGCCTGCAGTGCCTTCTGACGCTCCTGGATGACCTCCTCAAGATTTGGCAATCCAAGCAAGCGGGCAATACTCCCACTCCTGGCATCCAAGAAATCAGACCAGGCTTCATTTCACAATTCAGTCTTCTTTTCCATCAAAGTGGCTTTATACTCTTTAGAGAAGAGATTTAGAGATTGGTCCTCTTCTTTGGAACATGTTTAAGGGCCGCCTTCAACGGCCTGTGAGCTTTTGAGCAAGCCGCATTGAACCAATGATAGAGGGAGGGAGTATAAGTCCAGCGGTTCATAGTTAAAGTCTGCGAAATAACTGAGCAAACGCTGGCAAAGTCCTCTATAGTTGCATGTGGGGTGGCATTCGCGGCCAAACACATATATATTGTGCCATAGTTTTTAGAAACATTTTCCCAAAAATGTATTGGGCCAATCTACTCCCATTTCAATCTGAGTCCTTTATTGGAGCAAAATGTAAGAGAGGCCTCTGCTGCCTTGGTTCTGCTAGCACATAGTCTGTCTGTTTTGAGGAACCTAAGAATGGTGTATGGTCACAGGCACACTTGGGGGAGATTTTAAATTCATCTACTAAAATGTTCAAACCACTTGAAAGTAAAATAAAATCAATAGTTGATGAAGTTCTTATTAGACCCCAAGGAATTTCTGTTCCCATCCATAAGATGTTGAAATATATTACGTTTACTTCTGAAGCCATTGTGGACCTCTGATCATACATCATCTATCGTTCACATTGGACCCACACATCAAATCCACTTTTATAAATGCAGAGATTAATATAAAGAGGGCAAGCTCCAAGCCCCGATTGTGTTTCTTGTTTAAGGCAAACATGTCTTACTGGGTAACCTGGTTTATGCCTTTGCTCAGGGCAACATTGCAAACAAAACTTGTCCCAAACTCATGAAAAGGCTCCATCTTACACCCCCATATTAAGAAAGGAGACCACCGAACAGGTAAACTACCGACTGATTGCAAACCTTGTTGCTGAAGCAGGTACAACACTGGCCTTGTTAGCATTAACCCTGTGTGGACTCCCCGGCCTGGTCTCAGAGGCGCGGTACATCAAAAGACAAACAGGAGCAGCGGCTGCCAATATGCTGTGCCAACAGATGACGGGGCTGGGATTAAGCCAGCCACTTAAGAAGGCTTAAGGTTACTCAAAGCTTAAATCGCCTTAATGGAGGTTTTAAGTATGTTTCTGCTTGTATACACGATAATATAATGTCTTCAATTAGCCTCATTTGTCCTGCAGAAATTCGCAATTCTTTGATTCAGCTGAATTTCGTACCGGAGACACGTGGCTTAATTTCAATACTGCAGTTAGAAAATACATGGAAGCACAAATGTATGTAATGTGTATCTGTTGTTATTAATCCATTTCAAAGTTACATGCTGGTGTTCTGGGCTAACCTGTTGTTCATTGCCAAAAGTGTTCTGAAAAATCACAACCCCACAAGAAGGCGGAGTAGCAATTTCAATTTGACGTCTTTGTTACTAACGCCTGATATCTATTTTCGTACAAATCGCTGGGATCATAGCCTTTTCTTTTTTTAACGTGTCTTCCTTGCGTCTTTGATCTTTTCTGAAAATTTCCCGATGTAAACGGTGAGATTCTGCGATTGCTAAACACTTTCTTGAGATGAAAGACCTCTGCACGAAAAGAAAGAATGCACTCGTTTGAGCAGTGCCTGATAACTTACACAGTGTAGTTAAAAATGGCCTCTGTGTCAGTTAGGTGCTGGTGCTGCGCAGGCTTGTTAAAAGTCAAACTGCCTTGTATCCAAACTTTATTCTTCACTCCAGCCCCGTATGGTTTCAGCCTTTCTGTGTGCCAGGATCTGCAAAATTCATTTTGCACCAGACGTTCTTTCTTCCAGTGGAGGATGGGTGACATCCTGGCTCTGAGGATATTGAGACTGCTGAACAAATAGCAGCTGCTTCCTGCCAACTTATGTTTGTAAGTCAGCACAAAGACACTGGAAGGCACAAAACAAGAACCCGGGTTAGGAGATGAACGAGGTAGTCGCTGGGCACAAGGTCGGTCCCCATTTGCAAATCAAATAGCTAAAAAAGCGGCCCTTGTCTGTAAATAGGGCAGCCAGTTTTGAACCTGTGATGACATGCTGTATAGGTGGTTGGCAATGATTTGAGTTCCTCAAAGAACTCCACTGTTCCCAGTACAGAAGAGATGCCAATTCAAGATACCCCGAGTACAAGGCCCTTCACAACCTCGGACCTGTCTACATCAACCGACACCTGATCTTTCACCAACCTGCCAGACAACTCTGATCTGCCTCTGTTACAGTGGCGTCACTAGGGAGGTGCGGGGGGTGCGGACCGCACCGGGTGTCACCATCAAAAGGGGTGACACCATGGTCCGTGTCAACAATAATCTTGGCCGGCGGCCGGGTAAGGATCGACAGACAGTAATATTATTTTGCATTTTGGTTTCACGGAGTCAGTGTCCGTGACACCAAAATGCAAAATAATATTTCTGTCTGTCGAACTTTACCCGGCCGCCGGCCAAGATTATTGTCCCAATTATTAGGCTATGACTTTTCAGCATCCGGACGTCAATGACGTTCGAAACGTCACTCACGTCGTGACGTGGCTCCCGGACCTGACGTTTTAAAAAGCTTCTTTACAAGTAACAGCGCGGGCTGGCTGCTCTCCAGAAGCCCGGCAGAGTCCTGGCTCATCGTGCCAGACAACGAGGGCTCCTGTTTCCTGATCCTGCCCTCCACGTGCCTCCGCCATCTCACCTTGGATCCAGAGTCATGCACAACACCCTGCCTCCTCGTTGCCTCACCCCATTCACTTCTCAAAACTCCCTCATTTTCCTGCCTCAAACTTACCTCTTCTGCACTTCAGGATGCGTACCACCGAGCACACCCTTTGCCCTGGCCCTCAACTGTTGCATTTCTTCTATGCTCGTGCAATTCTAGCGCATCGGTGGGCTTCGAGGTGGCTGAGAGGTCACATGGGTGGCAACATTAAAACACAATGCATTACTTTGCGTCCCTCCCCACTGGATATCACTACCACAGTCACTCACGCGTTATCCAGCATCCCCCGCAGGAGGACACCTCTCGTGCCCCCGTGGCCACCGGTGCATCTGCTGCACACCCTCCTTCAGCGCCCCCTTGCACAGCGGTGCCAGGCTCTGTACTCCGCGCTCACGGCATGCCACCCTCCTGCAATATCAAGCGCTGGCCCCACTGCACGTAGGTCTCTGGCTCTGGAATTGTAATTGCATTTATATAGCGCTTACTACCCCTGACAGGGCATCGGAGCGCTTTCTATGTACTGACTCTATGTCCAGTGCCCATTGCACGCCTCCCATCCGCACAATGCAGTGGGCATCACCCCGTGGTTTCTGCACCACACAGTGCTGTCTGCACTATATACAGCACTCACTACACATCCTCCCGTACCCTCTACACTGCAGCCGCCCCGCGGGACATAACGCCCGTGCTCTCACTTTCCTGCCCATGGCAATCGGAGGGGAGCACAGAGCAGCATATTATTCTGGGAGGCGGAATGCTGAAGCAGAGGCAGCGCTGCACATGCCTGTCTCCACAGTGATTGATGGCTTTCTCCTGCCTCTCCTAACGCTCCAGGGGGGAGACATTCAGAGGGCCCCTCCGCCAACCCTTCCTGCAGTAGCCGATCCTCGAGCACCAAAAAGTTTATTTATTGCTTTTTATATAGCGCGGACTTTACCCGAAGAGGCGTCAGAGCGCTTCACAATAGGAACTCTAATGATGCATGATGATTAGAAAATAACAAGTGAACAAATTACAAAAGCAAACGTTAGGTTACTTCTGGCAAAAGTGACAATTGTGAGCAAACAAAATACATGAGGTTGGTAGCAAACGGTGCAATACAGGAGGAAAAAGTGACGTGTGCAGGTTACAAGAGAAAACAGTACAATTAGAGGTATAATACTGCATAATGTGGCAGACACTCGAGCACAAGAACAAACGTTACGTAGGCAATGGTGGCACTTGTGCAAGTATCTAAAGCAAACAAAATATGAGAGGTAGCAAACTGTGTTACAAGAGAAAAGTGGCGTGCTAAACACTCCAAGGCCTCAAAAATCTTACCTGACCCAACACCAAGAAAGGGGAGGATGGATTCCGCCCCTGAGATTCTTGCGATGCTGGCAAGAGGAATCATTTCAGGAAAACCAAAGGAAAAAGAAGTCCCTGCAGGCTGAACTCTGGCTAACCGACCCGTGGAGGTGAACCAGGGTTTTGCAGCGCCAGGTGCACGCTTGTCTACCTCTGCAGCTGGTAAGTGGCACCCCCATTCTTCCCTTCGCTGTGTTTGAAAGTATGCCCTTTGACGATTACAACCTGTGCTCCTTGTGTCTGAGCGTGCGATATACCCAGTAAACTGCTTTGATCTGTAGTTGCGCTGTTGTGTGCAAGTGTAACGTACTGCCCACTGACTATGAGTTGCACGTGGGTGTCATGTTTCCATATGTTACTGTGCGCATCTTTCTGAGTTCGTGCAGACGTAACATGCTATGCCCGGAAACAGTGTAGCCCGGGCATGTAGGGTTCTTGTGCTGCCAGTAAACCTGTGTCTAACTGGGCAAGGGTAGACTGGTGCCATGCGTAGTGTGCGTGTCCTGTACGGTCCAGGGCATGTGTGTAGCTGCACATGACACGCGGGTGCCATGTGCATTTTAGTCCCTGTGTAAAGCCGTGTAAGGGTATCTGGGGGGCATCATGGATTCATGATGTAAGTCATGAGGGGGTGACACCATGAGTTACCCGCACTGGGTGACACCAACCCTAGTGACGCCACTGCTCTGTTATCAATTGCATGCACTCCTGCATCTACAGAAGCACCAGAAGACCTACCTTTTCGACTGATCCTAGCACATTGCAAGCACTTGGATAGCCTCATGGGTGATTAGTAGTGTTTTATAAATCGACTGTTTGATTGATTGATATGCTTTGGGGTTGCTTTGGGCCATGTTTGTGGTAATATCTGGGAAATCAACAGTTAAGACAAGCCCACCAGACCTTAAAACAGTTACTCACCAGTTGTGCACGAGATGAACAGGATCAACTTTTAGAGGTATATCACGATAATGAGTGTAGTATAAAGTTGAATAAAGAAACACATCAAGGTAGGTTCAACTTTAATACAGCCCATAATCATCTGCCTGTTCACATAGACTGGAAGCACCTGAGCGTAGAAATGACGTGTGCATTAACTGACACTGCAAAAAGTACCAGGTCTCCAGTCCGAACACGGCTAAGAGTTGGACGTAGCTATAGTTCTGCTGCACATTCCATTGAGAAGGCATGGTTTGGTTTCCCTAAAAGTTTGGTCCCTGTGGATGAATCTGTATCAAAAATTCACTGAGAAAACAGAACATATATACATTAACAAACGCCGTTCATAATGCTCAATACGCCACTTTGCCAATGACCCAGGAAAATAGGTAGTCCATCAAGAGTAAACTAGCACTTACAATGCAATAGGTCTCACATTTACGAGAGTTTGAGCTATTGGCAATGCAATAGCTTAAACTCTCACAAATATGAGACCTTTTGCATTGCAAATATGTATTTGTTTAGTAGGGCCCTTGCAGCGCTTTCACATCCATGGAGGCCGCGCACCTTTCTTTAGACAAGCTGCGTCTAGATGGGGCATGGTCAACATTAAAGTAAAATTGCGGCATGGGACTTTGACAAAAAAGCTTCTGTTTGGCAAGTTGACAAACAGATTATTTTTTTTGTGTAAGAGCGCCCATGCCGCACTTTCACTTTGATGCCGTGCTTTCACTTTAATAGCGGCTGCACACCTTTCTTTTGACGTGGCTTGTCTATAGAATGGGGCGTGGCCTCCATGAATGTGAAAGCACCGCATGGGCGCTAGTAAACAAACAACAACAATAAATAATAATAAGTAAGCGTGGCCACTATACTTAAAGCAGACCGCAATGCTAAAATGAAGAAAGAAAGAAACACAGCTGATATAGTTAAAGTGGGCCGCCATTAATAAATAAAATAAAAGCGGGCAGCGTGCTGCGATGTAGTGGCTGGAATAGGGGCAAACCATTAAATAAAATTGTGCTCACAGTCAAGATAAAGCAGACCTTGTAACAAGACAAGTAAAAGGTGCAGTAGTTATGGGAGGTGACAAATGCAGACAAGGCGGTACCAAGGAGGGACTAACAAGCTTAATAACGACTCAGAAGCCAGTGTTTACGAAGGACAATGACACAAGCCAATTAAAAATATGGGCGTGGAGTGGGCGGGGCTTCAAAGCCATACTCCAATACTGCAGGCCTCACAGTAGCACATGTGCTAACCAGGCTCAAACTACATGGGGGGGGGGGGGGCAGCAGAAGTTTGTGTGTGTCTTGTGCACATTGCAAACCATAACTGGTGAATTTCAGGGGGTTTTCTGTTTTAATTCACTGAACTAGAACCTTTAACTGTGGTTTTGTCAGTGAGTATATTTAAGCTTACATAGAGCAGAAATATTATGCCTAACTGTTGTGGCCAAAAAGCGTCAAGAGACAGTTAAAGAAGCACCGCTTTATATTATGTTAAAAAGAGCAACAAAGTCATTGCAGGCAAAGCTAGCAGCCAAGACAAGCTGTGTAATGTCCAGCCCTACCCACCAGCCCACGTTACATAAAGGGTAGACCCAAAAGTACTGGGACCTGGGTATTCAATGTTACAGAGAAAAGTGGTCCCAGTGTACAATCTTTAAGGAACATAAACGTTTTCACACAATATACACAAAGAAATTCATACACTGAATTACTGAGAGATGTTGTTTAATCACATCCTCTTTCCTGCAAAAATATGAAGAAACACTTTTAGTATTGCATAAATATTGTGCCCGGAAAAGGGGAGTAGTGGGGAAGGTAAGTGATTTAGTGAAGGATAAAGTGGTGTAAACAGTTCAAAAGATTGGTGCAGTGACACAATTGACAGTTGACGTCCCAAAGGCATATTGTTTAGCCACATAAAGAATTGAACTGTTGTTAGCCTCGCTCATACAATTAAACACAGTAACAATGGTATGTTTGTGGGCTGGCAAAAGTAAAAAAAAAGTCGAAGTTTCGACCCCCGTGCAGCGTATGTTGATTTCCACCTTACTATGGGGTCTTCCTCAGAACTCAGACATGGGAGGGGAGTGTAGTGGGGTACCTAGGGTAAATGAAATTAATGTGATTAAACAACATCTCTCAGTAATTCAGTGTATGAATTTCTTTGTGTATATTGTGTGAAATCGTTTATGTTCCTTAAAGATTGTTCACCGGGACCACTTTTCTCTGTAACCTACCCACCAGCCCAGGCAACAGAACCTAAATGTACCGACACTCAGAGTGCCCCATCTCAGATGCAACCCTGACTCCTCCCCTTCACCAAACAAAATCTGTGAAACATGCAATTGTCTTAAAAATCTTCTAAAATGTTCTTTAATTACTTCCCCTCCATTTTTTGGTTTAGGATTTAATCAAATGTAATATCATAATTTAACGTATAATTTTATTTCCTACGCCTAATGTGTGACACATTGAGTTACACTAATACAATTAATGACTTGCCTAGTTAAAGTGCTTTCTCAATTCCAAGATGGAACCTCGTAGTGCTATAAATAGTCAAGTCCCTATTCCCTAATGCTCCAGCCAGGATTCCATTCTGTTTATCTCTTGTTACCAAAACACAAACATCTGCAGAGATATTGCATTAACCAATTGAGGTTTCACATGTAAAAAGGTGCATTTCCCACTCATTACCTGAACTTGAATTCATCGTTCATTTATGATGTGTGTGTTATTTTATGTGTAATTACCTGAAGGTGAAAGAGCAACAAGCACACAGACAGAATGTTATAATTTTTAACCATGTTTTGCCATGCCTGCCTCCACGCTCTGACACTGCCCCCATTGCATTCTGTTTAGTGCTCTGCTGCTGGGCTCACCTGTGCCAAACAGAAGTGATTGCCAGGGCAGGCTGAGCCAGAGCAGCAGAAAGCATCTTGGAGCTGGGGGGACCACCCGGATGCAGGCTGTGTGCTGCCCTTGATGGTTGTGCTGCCTAAGTTTTCAAGGGTGGCTGACAGGCTCTGGTGGAATCATGGTCACTCTGCCATTGGTACCACTTGGATGGTAGACTTGTGACAGCTAAGGAGACAGCCCTTTTAAAGTGTGCGCTCTGCCGCCGGCATCTGACCGGTCGATAGGTGAGCACACCCTCATGACTGGGACTGGTTTAAGATTAGGCTACAACTTGTTGACTTTTTATAAAGTTAGCAACATCCATCAGCCCGGGCTGTTTGTTCAGGGGCTTAGAGAGACTCCTAGCAGAGAAGGACGGGCACAGCTTGAGTGATGACCTAGCATGATGGAAAATTCAGGATGGGACGGTAAAACAAATCTGGACAAAGGGTGTTGGAAAGTGCCATCTTTCTTGCATGGTATGCCCCCACTTTTTGCTGAATTGCTGATGTGCTTTGACTGAGTGTGCCCTGGGCTCCTGCCAATCAGGGGCCCAGGGTCTGTGATCCTTCCCTAAAACTGTTTTGAAACTAAAACCCAGATGGCACATGTCAGTCCCTGGTAAATGGTACCCTAGGTACCCAGGGAATTGTGACTAGAGAAGACCCCTAAGGGCTGCAGCACTTATTGTGCCACCGTTAGGGGCCCTGTACCCTGATACACACACACTGCCTTTGCAGGCTGAGTGTCCTGGTGCAGAACTAAACAAAGAGTTGACATGGCACACATCCCTTTGTGCAATTCCCACAAACACACTGCCCTGGCATACATCAGTCACCCCTCTAGCTGTGTACACTATGCCAGTGGTGTGGGCGCAGGTGCATGAGCTGTGTGCACCTACAGTACCCAGGGCCATTCCTGGTCACTGTAAGTGCAGTGATGCCATTAAGAGTATATGGTGCTGGGAGATTGTCATTACGAACTCCACAGCACCATGATGGCTACACTGAAGACTGAGAAGTTTGATATCAATCTTCTCAGCACATTAAACCCGCACTGGTGCCAGTGTGGGATTTAATGCCAAATGCACTACAGAGGGCATCTTCGAGATGCCCCCTGAAACCTAACCCCCTCCCAGTGACCTGACTGCGTGGCTGCCGAGGCTGCTACCACCAGACCTGTTTCTGGACCCCTGGGTCGAGAGCTTGCCACTCTCGGGGGCCTGAAACAAAGCACATCCTGGGACGAGGTGCCAAGCCTCCTCCCCCAGGGTGGGCAGGGTAAGCTTCAAAGGCATGCCACCTTTTGTGAGCTTCCCCAGGCCAATTGCTGTTCTCAGCAACTGGCCCCCACCAGTCCTGACCCCCACTCAGGCGGGAAACCCTAAGTGAGGAAAGGGGGTGTGCCAGCTTGTGCCTCTCCACCCCTCAGGTGGGAGAGGCGAGGTGAAACACAACTCTGGGCTCCGGCCATCTTGAGGATGGGGAGCCCTGCCCAATCAGAGATAGACTCCTGCTCCCCTCCCACAGGAGAGGAGCAGGATAGGGGGTGTACTCACCCCAGGACAGGAACCCATTGGTCCCTGCCCTTGCCCTACCTGTAACGCCCCTAAATTTAGTATTTAGGGACACCCTGAACCTTCCTTCCTCAGATCCCGATTCGAAACGAGCAAGAAGATCAAGAAACCAGAAGACCTGCCATGCAGCTGCTAACAAGAAGACGACACCAACTGACTTGGCCCCAGCCCTACCGGCCTGTTGATCCTTGAACCAGCTCCTGCGAAACTCTGGCACCTTCAGTGGTCAGCAACCTCAAAAACCCCGTAGGACCTGACTGCCTTGACACTCTATCAAGACTGGGACTCCCACGAGCAGTGGTTCTGCTCAAAAAGCGACACCCTTGGTGCCAGCCAGGAACCGCGAATCCAGCACACTCTGCACCCGCTGAGCCAGGCCTGTGCCTGAGGGGACCAAGACCCAGAGGACGCCGCCCCCCCCCCAGCTATTGTGACCTGAAATCCAGTGCCCAAGGCCCCTCCTTAATGACCCAGACGACGCCTGCAGCCTCACGACAAGGGACCCCTCCAACCACGACCAGCAGAGGGTAAGATTTCTGACGTCAAAAGACACCCCTGCACACAGCGCCCTATGGGACCCTGTGCCCAACTCCTGGGTGCCTACCTATTTGCCAAGATTCCAACTTACCGCTCAAAGTGTTGGTCGTTCCTGAAGAATCTCCGTCCCCGAGCCTGCAGCCTTTGTTCAACTTTCAAGTCTCCCATTGAATAATATTGAGCGCCCAAAGGCTCAAATGCACCCAGCCGCCCAAGTGCCCCTGGGAGGGCAACCTTTGTCCTAATCTACTTCCCTATATTCCCTGAGCAAGTGACCAGGAGCCCAGCTCCCACAGCCGCGTGGCCTTCTTGCCAGCTGCCACCAACCAAAGGCCCCCTGCCACCCATAGGCTAACATTGGGCATAACTACCTTTGCACCCGGCTGCCCCTGTGCCGCTGAGGGTGTAACAACTGTACCTACCTGACCCTGGGAGGCCCCTGAGTCTATGCCCAGAACCTTAACTCTGCCAGTTAAGTACTTACCCAAAAGCCGATAACTCACTTTTCTTCCATTTCTTCCATAGGGTAACATTGACTGGCTTCTACTAAGTGTGGAGTTTTGAAACTTTAAAATATTCATCTAAAATCAGCCAAACAACTAATTACGATTTACTCACCTGTTATCAGGAGAGATCCCAGTGCTTGATCTTGGTGCCCAGCACTGACCCTGAAAAGTAATCCTAACCGTACTTACAAGTAACTTGAATTTCCTTCCTTAGGATAACATTGCCTGATTTTCCTGAAAAAGTTTTGAAGTGTCGATTTTGGAAACTTACAAATATTCCTTAAAAATCGCCTGTATGATCTAAACGCATTCTTTCAATTGTTTACAGGAGATGCACCAGTGTTGGATCCAGGATCCAACACAGAGTAAGAAAAAGTAACGATAACACTACTTAACTGCTACGGGAATTTCCTCCCATAGGATAACATTGGTGATTCTATGTGAAAAAGTTTGTGTCAACTTTTAAAATACAATAATATTCCTTAAAAATCACTACTGTAACCAAACCGCTTTTACTCATTTGTTTACTGGAGCTGTCCCAGGACTGAATCTAGGATCCAGTCCTGTGGTTAGAAAAGTAATCTATAAAGTAACTAAATGCATTTAACTAGAAATTCCCATTGAGCTCACTGTAACATTGTGTTTGAAATTGTGTTGCCTATTGCAACAACTGTAACTATTGTATTCAAAAGTCTATTTCCTATTTTGAAAAGTATTTAACTAAAGTAACTCATTCTGAAAAAGTATAGTAAGATACCTTGTTGGTTCTAAAATAAAAATAAAAAAAATATTTTTATACAATTATTATTCAATATATTGGCCTAGAGTTCAGTTCTTGAGAGTGTGAGGCCATTTGCTGACTAAGTGTGTACAACAAATGCTTTACACTGTCATCTGATACTGCCTTACTGCTCGACCAAGCTACCATTTTAGAGAGTAAGGTTATATCTAACTTTAGCCTCTGCCATACCTCTGGGGACTGTGGACTCTGTGCACACTGTACCTTTCTTTGGTCCAGTATATACAGAGCCACTTTCTTACAAAGGGTTAAAATTCTGGACAAAAGGAGGAGCGGCCATACCCTACTGGTTTATGAATGTATTTATTTACAGTTTTTTATATTGCACAATTTATTCACTGTGCTGTGTATGAGATTGCCTCTAGGTATGCTACATTATATCCAGATGGCACATTAAGTCCTTGTGTAATAGTAAATTGATGCCCGTGAGCATGGTGTCAAGGGCATCACCCCTACCCAGATATACCCAGTCTTTCTTGGAGAGAAAGCAACAGCAGCAACATTTTCATTATGTTTTTAATATTTCAGGACCCATGTTAAACAGTTTTGTAAAAATTAAGGAAAGTAAATGGCTTTTTCACCTTCTGCTAGTTTAGACAAGTTGAACAAACACATCTGGCTCACCTAACCTCCACTAGGCGTCAAGCCTAAAAATAATAATGAAGCAGAGCAAATGGTGTAGGTGACAGTTTAACACCACATTTCTGGATGTGAGATACCCACAACTTGTCTGTAGTCGCACAGGACCAAGAGCACCTAACTTCTGCATTAGAGTGTGTGTCAGTGACTTATCTCAGAACTGTGAAAATGACCACCAGACAGAGAATTAGAGAGCAGGATGAAGTCAAGATCAGATGGGACTTCCAGAGCAACTGATTCAAAGGGTCATTGCTAAGAGCCGGATACATAAGAAAGAGGAGAACAAGGCGGGACAATTCCTAAAATTAGATAAGCCCTCAATGAGTACTGGAAAGTATTGTGTGCCCAGAGAGTATCCTCAGCAGAGAGGCCAGAAACGGAAGAGGCACTGTTAAGTGGTTGAATAAACAAAACCATGGCTAACTCTTCTGGTGCATTGGTTAATTGGTAGTCCTTGTAGAGGGCAGGTAGTGGCCGGGTCCATTGGAGAGTTGGGCCCTGGGAAATGGCCCACTCTAACCATGTCTTAAAATGTCTCTGCAGTTGAGCCAAGTCTGAGCTAGTGGTCTGGCTCATTTCTAAGGGCCAAAGAGCATGCAGAATCTTCAAAAGATTTGTGATGCAAATTACAAAACAAACTAAATCTAAGAACGTGATAAAGAAACACTTTCTACAATTTAAAGTCTTTAACACATGGAAGTGTTTCAGTGTAATATATTGGCTCACAACATTGCATTGAGATTTATTTCAATTGAAAGTTTCTAAACATGAACTTTAAAACACTTATTAACCCTCCCTCTAACAAAGCAATGAGCGTGTGCATTGTCAGGTGTCCCTTATGGCATGGCCAGTGTTATTTTTATGGATGGTGGAATAATACAAGCTGTGAAAGTATATACATGTGAGGTTTTTACATAGGATCCATCTTGAAACGAATTACTGGACTATGATCTCAAATGTCACTATCAAGTAAAGTAGATACATGTAGTAATTTGATTTGACTTAAATCATACAATTTAGTCATGCGGGTAAGCCAGGATTTGAACCCAGGTTTCCTAGTCACACGTAGTGCAATTAAGCAACTGACCAGATTACTTTCTTTTTCTCAATTCCCTTTAGCACCAAAGGACAGGGTTTTTGTACAGTTCTATCAGATAAATAATAGACTGTGTTAATACAGATCACAGGCTCATTTGGCACAATGTTAAAAAAATAAGGTACATAGTGAAGGTGAGACACTGTGGGATACCATATGCTAACTTCACTGTCTTTCTCAGTAGTCAAAAAGCACTAAAATGTATTCATACTGTGATCCTGAGTGCAATGGGGATGGAGTCAGTGAGCTTGGGGGTGGAATCAGTGAGTGTGGAGGCAGAATCAAAGGGGTGGGTAAAAAGAACAAAATATTCTGTGACTATTGTTTGATCTTTCACTATCAGGTAACTGCACATAAAATAATGCATACCTTAAATTAAAAATAAATGCAAGCCGAAAAAAGATTCACTAGTTTATGTTAAGAAACCTCGGTTGGTTAATGTGAAAACTGCAGATCTATGTCTGTGCAACCAGAAGCCCATAGAATTTAATTCTGTTTGGTTCAGTAGGGAATAGTGGCTTGTGTATTTTTAGTGCTAGGAGGTCCCTGCCCATCACAGAAAGCACTGTGAAAGTGCAAGTCATTTTTAGGTCTCGGCTAGCGTGGCTGCGTACATGCGCAGCTCACTCAACAAGATTTTATGTTGTGGAGGAGTTTCAGTATAGGGCTTTAAGCCCCGCTCCTCTTTTCCATTGGCTGGCGTCACCATTTATGCTAAACGGTGGCCAGCCATTGGAAAAGAGCTTTTTGTGTCATGTACTTTTGACTTTTACAGACGGCCCACTTGGACGGGCTTACCTGCTTTCCTTCTGGCGTAAAAGGTTTCTTATCTTTATGGGTCCATGTGTTTAAACACATGGCCCCATAAAGACAGGAGATCCCAATGGTTGCAGCGCGGTCCTCCTTTCACTTTCGGGACCGCGCTTGTCTATATATGCATCTACGTCTCCCAGTATGTTTTTCCACGTAACCCTCTATAGTCCCGGCAAAGCCAAGGGTCCAGGGAAGAAGGTCTGACGAAGCTTTGCGCACAACAGCTGGGCCAGAAGTCAGCTGAGAAGAAAAGGCAATCCTGCTTCGAAACAGTGTCAGCACTCACAGTGTCATGATCCCAGCGAACGTTACACCTCTTCTCGTCAGGAGCCAGGTTACGGTCCCTGCCCATCAACTCGTCGAGTAGCTTAGCGGCTGACAACATAATTCAACCCGCGTACTTAAGCTGTTCGTGTACCTGAAGCCTTTATTCCTCATACACAAGACGGTCCCTTCCCTGGAATGGTGGCACAAGTGGCGTTGACGCTGACAGAGGACTAATAAGTTGTGCAAAATAACGGGGCCATTTTGAAGTTGTACTGTGACTACTTTATTTTTCAGAGCCTTAAGGGATGTTAACCATATCAAACTTGTTTCATACTCATAATATTTGAGATATCTTTTTGAACGCAACTACATATATATTTTAGAATACTACAAAACACAGGCCCATGAAGATGTTCCACAAAAAACAGATAGCTATTGAATGGATCAAAAAGTAACCTAATTAATTATTAGACGGAGATTCAGTTAATAGGGGGCGACTCTTAGTGCGATTGCCGTTCGGCAGCTGCACATTTCTTCTCCCAGAATGCAACTGTATTTAGAAATCCGTTGCTAGTATATACGAGCAGAGAACGCTAGAGCGCGCATCTCAGTGTACAAGTAAGTAAGCTCCCCTCCTATAGGTGTGACGTTTATGGCCTTTCCTAAACCCAATTAACCCAGTCACCTTCTAGAACCGCACAAAAATATGGTTTAGGAAGGTGGGGTACCTCGACGTGCTACAACCCCGCGGATCCTGGTAGGTGGGAGCGTCCATCATTTTCAGCTCTGAGTCCAAGGACCCCTTGAGTCCAGGCGTGGACCACTGGGCCCGGACATGGACCCCGGTGCCTGGGCGTGGTCCACCATGCCGTAGCATGCTCGGGCATGGACCCCGATGCCCGGGCGTGGACCCTGGGATCCTGACATGCCCGGGCCTGGACCCCAGGTAGCCTGCCATGCCCGGGCATGGACGCATGCTGACTGACCTCCGTGGGCACTCCGTCAGGAGGTATCCGAGAGGCACAGACATTCCCCCGTTGGACACAAGCCTAGCAAGGGCCGTTGGGCATGAGAAGGCATGCTTCAGGGGGCCAAGCTTTGAATGGGCACGGTACAACCCTGGCAATGGCATGAGTGAATGGCATGCAGATGTGCCCGACCTTGGCACGCCAATTGCATTTCACTGCTGGGAAGCCTGCAAACAAGAAGATAGGTGGTATATACACGTGCCTAACTGGTGACTGCGTACCTAACTTCCAATCTCAGCATCATTGTTTTCCCAAATTGGTGGTGTCATCCAATCAAAGCCCCGAGGCTTCTGGGCGCTAGCCGAGCATTCTTATTCATTGAGCACTAGTGACTGTGAAAGGGGCCCATGCGATCCTAGACGTGTGGAGTCATTCTACTGATTGTCCGGCCTGGATAGCAGACGCCTGTCTCACCCTCATGACTCATGCTAGACAATTTAAATCTCATCCAGATGGAGGTATCACACAATCCTCTCAGCCCAGGTCTGTCTGACTCGCACAGTGAGGCATTCAAAACCTTAATCACGAGTCTTCAATTTCAGACATGAGAGGTGTTTTCTAAGCTGTAGAAACCCTTAAATTTGTCCATTGTCATCCTGGCGAACAGCTCAGTGGGTTTTACGCCTGCTGCTGGTATTGGCACTTAATCCACTGGTCACAGGTTGGATTCTGACACGATCAGCAATGTCTTTCATCCCTCGCAAGTTGACAAACGGAAAATTAGTGAGACAGTAGTGTAAATAGTGTAGTGGCAGTGATGTCAGCTCGGATGTGAAGTGTGCTGTTTGTGTCTGTAGTTCCAGGCGGTGGGGGTTGGCACCCTGGAAACCGGGTCTTATCTTTCAACATCGCACATTAACTGCGTGCCCGAGAGAGTCCAAGAGCCCGAGAAAGCCGGGCAGAAGAGGGCGAAAGAAAGGAGAAAAAATATAGGAAAACAGTGAATATGAGAAAGAGCAGAAATTAATAACAAAACTCTAAGCGTGAGATAAAGAGACAGAAAGTGTACGTGATGGAAGAAAGAGGCATATGGTGGGATCAAGACAAGGCAGCCTCGGTATTCATGAGATAAAGAGACAGGAAGTGTAGGGTGGTGGAAGAAAGAGGCGTGAGGTGGAATGAAAGCTAGGGAACCCCAGCATTCGGCAGGGCCAGCAACGGGTCTTTAAGAAAACCTTGTTATGCATTTTAAAAAAGGAGCGTTCTATGCTATGTGAGTAGTAAATAGATAATTTGCTCGTGGTTGTAAAATAATTGCCTGCAACTAAAAATAAACAAGCACTGAAAATGCAATAGGTCTCGCCTTTGATTAAGTTAAAGCCATTTGCTTTGCTAATGGTACTGTATAGCAAAGCAAATGGCTTTAACTTAATGAAAAGCAGGACCTATTGCATTTTTAATGCTTGTTTAAATTTGCATTACTCACAGTATAAAATAGGTTGCCGAAAAATGTGCGCATACATTTAGGTAAAAGATAAAAAAGTGTTTTCAAAGTGTAGATTTTAGCAATATGGAGATTATACCCAATGGAAACAGTTTTACGACAGTCTACTAAAACCACGGTCTCCACAGCTAATCTTTGAACACCCCTACAATACCTCTCAAAAAGAATAAATCTTTATCTTCCGAAAGCTTACAATGTCTCCAGCAATTAACGCAAGATCAACCGGCTCCCAGGCAGCCTTTATATTGACAGATTAACGAACTGTACAGATCTACATTTCTTTTCAGGCAGCTGGCATCCTGGTAAGAAGGCTTGTTTCTTGTTTGTGTTTTCCACCTCCCTCAGGATCACAGCACACGAGACCTTCCACTTCCGCCGAGGCATTTAAAATGTAACATTGGCCTTTTAGCACACAGGCTACAATTACAGACCAATGGCATATGTTGAAATCTCCAACACGGGCAACGAACACTAGGGTTGATTGACGGACAGTCCGTGAACATTACGGACCAGTGACACCCTAGGGCCTAGGCGTAGCAGGTAGAGCTGCAACACTCAAACTGCCTGCCTGGGCCAATAATTAGGAGCACGTGCTGGAAAACAACAAGCCACCATACGTGTGGGGCTGTGTTCCGGATGCTTTTCTTTTCACATAGACTAATGCCAGATCCACTTAGCCCAGAGAAGCCGGGTCAATCGTGTATTTACTGCAAAAACTATCTAAAGCAGTTTACTATTGACACATAGTTACTAGCCTGAAAAACCTCAGCCATTGTGGCCGGCTTAGTCAGTGAGCAACTGATAATGATAATTGTGGCTGGGTAAGCTGAAGTGCACTGTCTGCCTGATATGAATGAAGCACACTTTACAATGTTGATCCCAGGAGCTATAAAAAGCGTGACTAATGCCATCTAGTGCAGTGAGAAGGACAACAGCACAAAATGTGTTAGTCTACCCTCTGATGTGCTGTATTCGGCAGGGCTGGCAAAGGTAAATATGTCTATGATGTAATTTGGAAAACTTTGTTATTGCATGTTTCTCCTTTACATTTGTATGTTATATATGTCTCCCCTCTCCCCAATCCTCTTCCACTGCTCCGCTGAATCCCCAGGATCAGCTCAACATGCACAGTGGAGCCATGAACAACATTGCTTGACTTCTCTCAAGCCCCCTTCCATTAGCTGAGGAAAAAAATATACCTAGGGTTGTATTATACATAGCGCCCTAGGGGCAGAATAGACGTTTGCACCTGCTGTTTGAGCCCCCAAAGCATTTTGGTATTACAGAAAGGGTTTCAGGTGCTTATGCATCCCCTTCTTTAATATGAGCTGCACAGGCTCTTAAATCTGCACCAGTGCAATCAGGTGGGAGTATGACCTTGTGAGGGCCGGACTGGCCGTAGTGGGCAACGGGCGTTTTCCCAGTGGGCTGGAAGGGTGGGTGCCGGTTTTGGAACAGTGGGGGCTGTTTTTTTGTTAATGGGGGGTCGGTTCTGCAGCAGTGCTGCAATATCGGGCCCCTGTAACAAAAGCAGCAGCAGCGCTTCCCACCAGCACCCCCATAACTGCCCCCCATCTCTCTCTGGGCCGAGCCAACTTCATTGCCAGGGCTGGCTTGTGTTCTTAATCCGGCCCTGCACGAGCACATGGCCCCATGCAAATTAGGGAATTCTTTTGCTCACAACATGTCATAGACGTGGGGGCAGTGATAAAGAAGCCATCAGGAGTCACACTGATTGTGTGTCACATTTGAGGTGGCACGCGGTCAGATCACCCCCTAAATTCTTTTCTTTGGAGGGAAGCATGGTGTGGGGGGGGGGGGAGGGGTTCTAAAAGACCTTTGTGTAAGCCGTTCACCCTCAGGTGGGTGCAATTATACAATGGAGTCTCCTGTGAGGGGATCCGTACCTCTATTAAATGGGAGGCTGGCAAAGATAAATCTGCAGTTTTAAACTCGACGTCGTTTGATGTGCTCTCCTCAGGAAAGAGATGTGATCAGTACAATTTTGGGCGTAACACAAAAAGAAATACAAAGCACTTTGCGACTACAACCACTAGATGGCGAAACATGCACAGTTTGAATATAGAAGAGTCTACAAAACTATTCTTACAGGTAAGTAATATTTTCGTTTTACATCTGGAAACTTCTGTTAGTTACACACAGGTATGAGCCTTGTGTTAATTTAAAATTAGCATAACAGGCAACAGTCTTTATGGAATTTCTATGCTTCCAAATATACAAATAATATAATTTCCCCCTCTTTATTGGCCATCTTACTTGCATTCACTTTGTCTCTGCAACTTGTCCTTATATGTGTTGTACATCATTTTGGCAACAGGATTGTGGGTATGTCAGGCTACTGAAGATTTGGGCAAAGATTCCGAGTTTGTTGGACTCCATTTTCTTTATTGCACCAGATGAATAACGATACCCTGGTGTACGTTTTTTTATCAGGTGAGATAAATAGCACCTATAGCTAGTTTCTGAGGAATAAAATGCAGATGTTGGTGTATACCGCACCGGAATCTTCATGGTATGGTAATTACTGTACTCTTTTCCCGTGCTAAATTCTGGCATGCTGAAATTTAACAAAGCGTGAGTTTTTTAATGCACCGGGTAAGTATCAGATGCAGGATACACCACCCAACTGGTAATTCCGACTCCTGCACAAACAGGGGTATACGCAGGTGTCAGAAAACAGCGACCCATTCTTAATCGGGGCCTTAGTGTCTTGTAGTTGGTGATTTCACTTAAAGCAGGACTGCCAACATGAGAAGAGCAGATCACAAAATACATTAACTTTTGCAACCTACACAGCTCACAGCTCTCTGTTTCATATATGACATAGACCGTGTCTGACGGAGAGACCTGTGTGGTACTCGTTTTACCATATCACTTCCTACTTTATACAATTTCCCTGCAGAGTAAAGATACGCGAAGTCCACTGCTACCAGTGTTACACTCTAGTGCAACATTCTGATATTCTTCAGTGCTTGATATGTTTTTTTTCCTTCAATGTGGCGGGTTTTGTTTCTTAAAATGGGAACATACAGATAGTTGGACAATATCAATGAATGCTCCAACACAGAGGTCTAGGTGGTGATAAACATTTGTTCCATTATATGGTTACGAGTGGAAAAACAGGCAATTTATACGTTGTCTTTCCCACAGTGTATCACTCATGTGCCTCAAGATATTCTTTGGTAAAGAGCAGTATGGCCACAGTCAATGTTCTCTCTGAATGTGACTTCTCAACTGAATTTCTTTTTTTCTGTTTAATTCCAGAAACGTGCCTACAAGACCTATGTTAAAGCCCTGCCCATGCTGAAGAAGATGGGAATCAACTCTATTCTCCTCAGAAAGATAATTGGCTCACTGGAGGTGGCTTGTGGCATTGTCATGACTCTAGTTCCTGGTCGCCCAAAGGATGTGGCCAATTTCATCCTCCTTCTCCTTGTACTGGCAGTACTATTCTTCCATCAACTGGTTGGTGACCCCCTCAAGCGCTATGCCCATGCCTTAGTGTTTGGCATCTTGCTTACCTGTCGACTACTAATTGCTCGTCAGCCCGATGAGCGACCCAAGAAGAAAAGTATCACACCTGAGAAGGAGGATCAAATTCCACAGAAGGGTGGATCTGAAAAAGGGAAGATGAAAGTCTCCTAGTTTCCCTTTGCAACGGCAGAGGACATTCCAGGCACCCGTCTTTGAAAGAACATGACTTTTTTGTTGCTTTTCAGACTGTACTATTTAGTTTTTGTTTACAAAATGTGATAGTATGTTTCTCAGTGTCCTAATTTTGCTCCCTAACTCCTAAATATCAGGGTATCGTTGCTTATAAAACACGATCAAAAGTATTGTTAGCACACGTGGGGATTGGTTGATTTCTGATAAATCAGTCTTAACATTTTACTTGTCACAAGTACTTGTTGGTGTAGAATAAGTAAAAAAACATTGGAGATCTGCCTCTTCTTTCCAGAGATTTGCTCCATTTTCAATCTTTCCATTACTGAACCTGAATTGAACCTGGCACCAAAGAGTATGTGGCAGCTTCTGAAGGATTTTCAGCACATGTATACTGTGAACATTTAGTTCTAAATCTGAGTTGGGGGAATTGTGAATACAAGTTAAGGGTAAAAAAAAATATTATGAAAATATTGGCACTTTGTCAAGACACAGCATCAGCCAGAGCATTACGGGTACTTAAATCGGTCTGCCTTTACATATGCGCATTTAGGAATATTTATGGAGTGGCTTGTAGTTGTTAGAGCCACTTTCTCTTAAACTTGACAGTATTATTGGTGTTACTTTGGGAAATACTGTAAAATGAGTTACCCAAGTTAATAGTGCTTATTTTGTGAATAAACTGCTGTCACATTCAGAATGATGAGTAAGCTGTCAAGGTGAGTTCTCAAGGAAACTAAAGTTTGGAATTGAATTTAGCTTCACTTCAGTGCCATAGAAGCAGTACATATCACAAGGAAGAAACATCACTACACTTGAAGACCTCGTACAACCGGTGTTTCTGGTCCATGATTCAAGGCAGTGTAATATCACTGGAAGATAAACGTTTTTCCCATTCAGAAACGGTAATTTGGGAGACTTCAGAATGACACTAAACATGTCATGGGATGCTCATTCAAATAATAAAGACTAGTTAGTGTTAATCAATGCCGAACATTCACTGCCTATGGTAACTTGGTGAAATCTTCTTCAATACTAGTGTGATTGGTAAACTTTTGATTTGGGTTAAAATGGTAATGGGAGGTTGAAGAGAATGGAACTTTGCTCATGAACAATAGTGTCACTTGTTTGTCAATGATTTTATAAGTGATACCTGTAAACAAAAACAAAGAGGTTTTCTGTGTTCGTGCTAAGCTGTGGTTTTTGTTAGGTCTGGTTTTTATTTGCAACTGGGTGATTTAATATTTTATTTCTTTCTGGTACTGATTGGACATTTATTTTTTGTAATTTCCACTCAAAATAAATCTTTTTGAAATGTTTTGGCGTCTTTGGTATACCTGACAGGTGGTCCCTCTACCGCTGTGCAGTACGCAATAGCATTTAAGAAAGAATGGTGGAGATGGACATAGATTCCCATCTGCTGGATCCTCCCCAGATCACCATTGGGAGTCAAATCCTTATTTTGTATCTGGTTATTAGCGGTTTCTAGTGCCCCCAGCCTTCAGCTAGAAAACAGCTCACAACATGAAGCACTGACCACACACACACATCATAAGTGGTACAGTACACTGTAACGTTCAGTCAAAGATACCCACAAAAGCTGAATATTATCCACTACCATTTGAAACCACTAAAAAACAGACTGAGGTCGATAATGAATCCTCAAGACAAGGGCCTGAATGTACTTGAATGCTGAAAGCGATGCAAGCCGACCATAATGACAGAATACACGCAACACAGATCTTTTTAAAATAACAAAACATTTCCTCTGGTATCCAAGACCATAAGGCCCTGCTATATCCAACAACTAATGCTGCATCAGAACTACGTACAAGGCAGTGATGGAGAGGATTTCCAAAGAACCCCATCCAGCTCTTGGTAGAGAGCCACAGCAGTCACACCATCAATCGAATACCACATGGATCTTCTTCCCTTAGCTGAGTACTTAGCTGGCCTCTGGGTGTAAAAAGGTCAGTCAGAACACATGGTATTCTTGCATAGCAGTTACAGTAGGTGGGTGGAACTTCACTGAATGACTTATGTGAGGGAGTGCCGAGTGACTAGGGAGTGCAGAGTGCCAGTGACTGCAGAGTGCTAGGGAGTGCAGAGTTACTGCAGAGTGCTAGGGAGTGCAGAGTGACTGCAGAGTTCTAGGGAGATATAGGAAGTGCAGAGTGACTAGGAAGTGCAGAGTGACTAGGCAGTGCAGAGTGCTAGGGAGTGCAGAGTGACTAGGGAGTGCAGAGTGACTAGGGAGTGCAGGGTGACTAGGGAGTGCAGAGTGACTAGGGAGTGCAGAGTGCTAGGGAGTGCAGAGTCCTAGGGAGTGCAGAGTGACTAGGGAGTGCAGAGTGACTAGGGAGTGCAGAGTGACTGGAGAGTGCTAGGGAGTGCAGAGTGACTAGGGAGTGCAGAGTGACTAGGGAGTGCTGAGTGACTGCAGAGTGTTAGGGAGTGCTAGGTAGTGCTAGGGAGTGCCGTGTGACTGCAGAGTGCTAGGGAGTGCAGAGTGACTAGGGAGTGACTAGGGAGTGCAGAGTGCTAGGGAGTGGCAGGGAGTGCAGAGTGCTAGGGAGTGCAGAGTTACTGCAGAGTGCTAGGGAGTGCAGAGTGACTAGGGAGTGCAGAGTGCTAGGGAGTGCAGAGTGCTAGGGAGTGCAGAGTGACTAGGGAGTGCAGAGTGACTGCAGAGTTCTAGGGAGAGATAGGGAGTGCAGAGTGACTAGGGAGTGCAGAGTGACTAGGGAGTGCAGAGTGACTAGGGAGTGCAGAGTGCTATGGAGTGCAGAGTGACTAGGGAGTGCTAGGGAGTGCAGAGTGACTAGGGAGTGCAGAGTGACTAGGGAGTGCTAGAGAGTGCAGAGTGACTGCAGAGTTCTAGGGAGAGATAGGGAGTGCAGAATGACTAGGGAGTGCAGAGTGACTATGTAGTGCAGTGTAGCGATAAGTGAATTAAAATTGACTACCAGGGGGAAATTATGTTTAATCAGTATCCTATGGTGTCAAAGGTTAAAAAGTTCAAGGGCGCTCTCGATAGATGTGCTTGCTTGCCCTTGCTATCCAAGACTCACCCTAGCAATACAGAGAAAGAACATTTCCTTTCTCTCATCCTTCATAAAAACAGCAGCTGAAATGTGGTTACAAGCAAAGACGACCTTACAATTTCTCTCCTGTAGGAAGAAGGGAGAAAAGTAGCAGTAGGCGTCTGTGTTATTACTATGTTTTGAACAAGCATTGTCCACTGTAAAAAGAGACCAAGAGCCAAGCATTAACTAACCACTCCTCGCTCAATAAGCACAATTTATAAGAAAGGTATATAAGATACTAGTGTAGGAGCAGGGTTACAAGCATGGACTGATTACTGGAGAGATGCTTAAACATGGAGTTCTGACTTCAGACCTAATGGCACGATAAACTAAGTGAGGAAGCTCTACATAACTTGGCATATAGTTATAGACTAATACAACTATGCTGCTTGAAAGCTAGTTTTAGCTAAAGTAGGGTTTAGACTAACTGATTAGGGAAATGTGAGGCAATGTGATTGGGGCTTATTTAACCTTTCCCCTAATACGTATAATAAATGGTGATCTGTTCCTAATATCTACAATCGTTCTAATGTACAATATTTGCAGACAGCTTATCATAAATAATCATATACAAACAAAGTACCTTAAATCCTGGTTTGCGGAGTATTGCGAGGATCCGCGTCAAAGATGTGTCACGCAGCTAAAATGATGCATAGGTTTTTAGGTGCGGCAAGACTGTGGTTCAAGGTCCTGCATCGTCACAGAGGATCCTGGCAATGAGGGCTTGTGATGCAAACTCCAGCATCAAGGATGCGTTGCGCTGTCGGGGCAATGCGTCAGCTCGAAGGAACTGCGAGGCAGTGATGGGGAGTCCACCATTGTCGTCTAGGCTGATGGCGATAAGGGATGCTCGGGCCTGTGCCGAGGTTGCATCTCGCAGTGGCGGTTCTGAAGAGACAACGGGCTATGATGCAATGCGGGTGTTTGCAGCGGTTCCGATCCACGCAGCATCAGCAATCCACCGGTTCTGCTCGGGCTTGTAATGCACTGCAGAGGAGATGCTTTAGTTCTGCTGGATCCGCGGAGGCTGCAGAGCACCTTAAGCCCACTTCCAAGGGTCCAGGACTGGGCTGGCACCACTTGGCAGGGTAGACTCACAGATGGGAGAGTCCAGGTGCAAGGTTTTTGGAAGCCTTTTGTGTCCCTGAGGCTTCAGATCAGGAGGCCAGCAAACTAGCTCTTCAAGTCACTTTGGGGTTCAAGAGATACAGCCGTCTTCTGAATCGTTTTGTCCACCATAAGCATGGAAGGGTATGCTCAGATGTGAGTCCCTTGCTCACTCCACCATCAGGATTCAAGCAAGCCGGGCCGAAGACGGCTGTAATGCCAGAAACCGGTCCCCGGAAGCTTGTTTCCTTTCCAGTAAAAGAATTGGCTTGTTAGTTTGGTCTGCCCTGTTCCCATGATGCACTGGGCCAGGGACAGACTAATTTGCATGTAGCCAGGTTCTGAGCTGGGTTGGTGCAGTGAGCTAAAAAACGGTGATGGGTCAAGCCCTGATCTGTTGACTGGTAGGAGTATTCTGCTTAATTCAGAGACTCTGTCCATCAACACCCCCTTTTCTGAATCGTTTTTGTCCACCATAAGCGTGGAAGGGTATGCTCAGATGTGAGTCCCTTGCTCCCTGCACCATCAGGATTCAAGCAAGCCGGGCCGAAGACGGCTGTAATGCCAGAAACCGGTCCCCGGAAGCTTGTTTCCTTTCCAGTAAAAGAATTGGCTTGGTAGTTTGGTCTGCCCTGTTCCCATGATCTACTGGGCCAGGGACAGACTAATTTGCATGTAGCCAGGTTTTGAGCTGAGATGTGCAGTGAGCTAAAAAACGGTGATGGGTCAAGCCCTGATCTTTTGACTGGGTAGGAGTGTTCTGCTTAATTCAGAGACTCTGTCCATCACCACCCCCTTTTCTGAATTGTTTTGTCCACCATAAGCGTGGAAGGGTATGCTCAGATGTGAGTCCCTTGCTCACTGCACCATCAGGATTCAAGCAAGCCGGGCCGAAGACGGCTGTAATGCCAGAAACCGGTCCCCGGAAGCTTGTTTCCTTTCCAGTAAAAGAATTGGCTTGGTAGTTTGGTCTGCCCTGTTCCCATGATGCACTGGGCCAGGGACAGACTAATTTGCATGTAGCCAGGTTCTGAGCTGGGATGGTGCAGTGAACTAAAAAACGGTGATGGATCAAGCCCTGATCTGTTGACTGGGTAGGAGTGTTCTGCTTAATTCAGAGACTCTGTCCATCACCACCCCCTTTTCTGAATAACTTTCCAAAAGTGGCATTTTCAACATTGTAATTTATAATTTGACTTCACCATAAGTGAGAATTTTTCATTACAATTCCAAAGACACCAAACTTGAGCTAGGTACCTAGTCCCATTTAGAAATTACACTGTAAATGTAATAAGGTAACTCCAATGCTATCCCATGGGAGAGACAGGCCTTGCAAAAGTCGATAACGGATTTAAGAGTTTTTCACTACCAAGATATGTATTACTTAAAATTACATGTCCTACATTTTAAATACATTGCACCGTGCCCTCTGGGCTGTCCTGGGCCCACTTATTTTTTTATTGCAAAGGAGTCCACAAACTACAAAAGCAATAAATAGTAGTGCATAGCTAAATGAAATCCTGTTCAGGGTAGAGAAAAATACAGATCATCTGTTAACCTTCATTCAACTGTGAAAGCTAAATAATAAAGTAATGAGAATGAGACAGTCACTTCCATTGGTGATGGTGCCAAATCTGCAGCGGTGCCAGTCATTGAAAGTATTTTTGCAATGCTGTGCACCGCTACACATTTCATTCCCTCACTGACTGTGTTACAAGAGGTTGTGTAAGAAATACAGAAAGGGCATGGTGTTTTGCCTGCCGTAGGCCGAGATATGAAACTAACAGGCAATATTAATACTGTAGCTGGAGTAGTTCTATATAATAGTAAAAGCATTGCAGCTCTTTTGACCATATACCAAAGCTACACTGCAACTGAACAGTCAGAAAGAAGTGGAGTTACTGAAGACTACCTGTTGAGTTTATGCATTCATGGGGAATGACATTCAGGCTACAATACTACAAAAATCTCAATTAAAACCCAAATTTGAGGTTAATAAAACTTGAAAGAAAGAAAACAGGTTACGTAGCGATCCAAAGGGATGGATGTCAAAAACTAAAACATAGAAAGGAAATAAGGGCTCCAAAGAGATATCAATCCTCTGATGAGCTTTGGTCTCCTTTATTCTAATTTTGTTCTGTCTTTTAATCCTCATTTGCCTCTTAAAAGAAAAAAAGCACCATTCCACCTACACCAGTAAAATGGAGAGTACCATGCCCTTCTGTACATTTGTGCTGGAAAAGGGGAGAGGAGAGAGAAGACACTTGCTTCAGATCTTTGCCGCCCTGGTTTAAAAAGAAGCCCGTCTTCCACCTCAACTTTGTCGCTGACACTCCTCTGCAATCCCCCATGCGCCGAAGCACAGATTAGGAAGCAGGAAAGGAGAGAGAAACCAGACCGGCCGTACCAGGCAGATATGGCAGAATCACTGGATATCAGCATTCGTTTGTTGCTCACACCACTCAAAAACGGGAGACCAAAAGTTATGCTTTTTAAAAACCTTCATGTCTAGACTGGCCATATATTTAATAGAGGACACCCAATCAAGAAACCTGGGAGGGGATGCAGATATCCACTGCTTACATATTTCTCTGTATGCTAGTAGCATAGAGTAAAAAAAAACTGCCTAGCCTTGTTCTCTGTGGATCCTGCAAGGAAGTCTTCACAACCAAAAACAATCGAGAGAACGCTTACCCTGATGTCAGAACCCAGCATAGAGGACCAAATTTACAGTTGGATGCCTTCGTCAACAAAACAGTTGCTACATGCATGATGTTGCTTCGCACTTTGCGTAAAATTCTGCCTATGCTTCCGACTCAAGCCAGACCAGAGGTAGTGCGCAGTATCATCCTTAGCAGACTTGATTACTGTAACGCACTGCTTCTGGGTGCCCCTGGAACCTTGATTGGTAAGCTGCAGCGCATTCAGAACATGGCAGCTAAATTGGCCCTTTCTCGGCTTCCTCTTCCTAGGCATTAAAAGATCTTCACTGGCTGCCTGTCCACCAGCGTATCGGCTTCAAATCATCTTGCATAGTCTTCAGGGCCCTCCATGGGCAGGGGCCTGTTCGGTTGCAGGAACTTTTTTCATGGTACAAGACCGCCAAATCTTCATCAGCATGTCTGGTGGTGGTGCCCAGAATTCAAAGGTTACGGATGGGCGGCCGTTCCTTTGGATACACTGCAGCCAAATTCTGGAACTCCCTTCCCTTGGCCTTAAGGAGTGCTGTTGAACTCACCTCCTTTAAGAAAGGATTGAAATCCTATCTCTTTCCTAGGGCAGTGTAACTTTGCTTTTGTGTGTCAGGCCAGGAAGAGTCAAAGCGCCAGGATACCCTCAGGGTGGCAGTTGCGCTATAAAAGTATGGCTACAATTACAATTTCAATTACAAAGCCTTACTCACGTCAGACCAGAATATCTGGATCTCAGGCCGTTCCATGAATATATGAACATAGTCTTCTTTCAAGCTACCACACTTAGGGCAGGCACATCACCTCCTCTCCCGAACTTTGACAACCTCTGTGGCAACCAATACGCTCTGTGAATGGAGAAAAAGTGATTTCTCCTTAGGTGCGCAGGTTTCACAATTTTAAAAAGCATAGCCATTGATACTTTCCACTTTTTTTCCAGCGAGGACTCCGGCAAGCATCTTCCCCATAATTCCGTAGGTAATGTAAAAACTCCATTCTCCAGCTCGACCAGCAGCCAGTGGATCATCGCGAACTCTTTTTTAGTAGTTGTTTCATCCAGCAGCCTGTCCTCCAGTTTGTTCGTGTTTCCCATCTCCAAGCTTGGATCTTGGAACCAGCTCTGTATATATTTCAATCTAGACACTTGTTGATTCGACAGATGACCCAGCTTATTAATTGCGTATACAGTATGATGTGGTTCCAACTTGTTAGACCTGCCTCTCTCAATGGTCTAGCAAAGGCATCTTTTGTACAACCCCGTGAGTCCCAAATGGGGGCCATAGAACTATAATATGGTATCTTTAGAGCTTTCCTGACCCTATACCAGATCTCTGCCAGACCTCTCAGGATCTTCAGCCTGACTTTCTTGAAGTATTTAGGGTCTCCATATTTGAACATAGAGGCATGGCTGCCTCCTGGCTCCTGTCTTGACATAACCCCCAGCAGTCTCCCTATTTCCGATGGTGTGGGCGTGTTTAGTAGCATTTTCCATTTTTTAAATAAAAAAGCCCAAGAATAAAAGAGCAGAT
Source organism: Lissotriton vulgaris (assembly GCF_964263255.1). Taxonomy (NCBI): domain Eukaryota; kingdom Metazoa; phylum Chordata; class Amphibia; order Caudata; family Salamandridae; genus Lissotriton; species Lissotriton vulgaris. The sequence goes on from NC_141691.1 coordinate 479,643,253, forward strand.
CTGGCAATGCTAGGCCCCCTTTCTCCACCCTCCTTCTTAATTTCTTCCAGGCTATTCTTGGACCTCTGCTCGACCAAATAAAACTACTAATTTGGCCTTGCAGTATTTTAAGTGTTTCACTTTCAAAGGGGAGGGGGATGGTGTCAAACAAAAAAGTTAATTTGGGGGGAATCATCATTTTTATTAGATTAACTCGGCCTAACAGAGTGAGCAGAAGATGTGCCCAGATTTTTAGGAGCCCACTGATTTTTTTTTTTGCCTTTTACAGGTTAATTTCTGTTGGTTTAGAAATATCTTGAAGCCTCATTGCTTCATTTTTAACGACTTCCCCTGCTTCTAAATTCCAGGACATAATTTCGGTATTGCTTCTATTTATGTTGTATCCCGATACTTTTCTGAAATCTGCTGTTAATACCGTGATACGACTTAAGGTGTTTTGAAGATTAGTTGTATAAATAAGAATATCACCTGCATAAAGACCCAATTTCCTACTCAATCCCTCAGAATGAAAAGGTATAATCTCCAGGCCATCCCTGATTATTCTGGCCAGAAGCTCTATGTATAAATTAAACAGGAGTGGTGATAGAGGGCACCCCTGCCTCGTGCCTCTGCTAATAAAAACCGAGTCCGTCAAGGAGCCATTGATCAGTAAGCTAGCTTTTGGCGACCTATATATGGCTTCCAATGCTCTGCAGAAATTCCGGCCCAGATTCACAGATTTCGCCACTGACTGCAGAAAGACCCAATTAACTCGGTCAAAAGCTTTAGTGGCATCTGAAGCTATTACCGCAAGTGGGAGCTCATAAGTAGATGCCAGATCAATTAAGCATATCAGAGAAAAAGTTAACTCCTTTAGAAACTTTACACGTATGAAGCCTTTTTGATCTAAATGGATCAACTCTCCTATGCATCCGTTCTACCTATCGGTCAGTATCTTTGCGAAGATCTTGTAATCATAATTTAATAAAGATATTTGGCCGATACGAATCACAGTTGGTTGGACATTTGCCAGGCTTCACAATTAGGGAGATATTTGCCTCATTCCAAGAGGCTGGCATTTCGGCCCCGTTGATAAAAAAAAGTCATTAAACATTACTAGAAAAACGGGTTTTAATGTCTTTGCCAGTGCTTTATAAACTTCAAGGGGCAAGCCATCGGGGCCTGGGGCTTTTCCTTTCTTTCCTTGTCTTACTGCAAGTTCAATTTCCCCTTCCTTAATTTCCTGGTTCAAATGCCTGTTTTGTTTCAGCTGTAAGGGTCTTCCTTGAGCCTTGACCTAACCAAGCTCCGACCTCATCTTGAGTGGGTTTTAGATCTCCTTGGTACACCCTGCTGTAATACTTATGAAAGGCCTGCTCGATCTCCCCATTGTCACTAATAAGGACATCGGTGCTATCACATTTGACCTGGTTAATTCTATTCCTCACCTGTTCTTTTTTTAACCTTCCAGGCTAACAACTTACTGCAGCCTTCTCTGTATTCAAAGTGGTCCAGCTTGCTTGCCTCCCACTTTTTTCCTCACCCTTTCATGTAAAATTGTTGACAATTTAGATTTTACTGTCTGCACTTTTTGGGATAGATTCTCCCGAGCTTCTATCATAGGGTCGGTCAAATCTTTCTCTAAAGTCCGGACCTGTTCTTCTACTGTTGACACCTCCTCATGATAACAACGCCTTCTTCCAGCCGCTAATGTCCCTAATCTGCCTCTAAAATAAGCTTTATAAGCGTCCCAAACTATTCCAAATGAGGCTGACCCCTGATTAAAATGAAAAAACTCTTCTGTTTCACTGGTCAGTGTTGCTATTACATCCTCATCCTGTAGAATAGTGCAATCTGGAGTCCATCTAAATTGGGAGACTTTCTGGTATAGCTTTAGGTGTAGAATCACTGCCGAGGGGTTAGACCCTGTGGATCCATTTAGTCAGATTGCTATCAGTGAGAAAATAGTCTGTCCTAGACTGATGTCTGTATTTTTGGTTATAGAATGTAAAACCTTTTCTTTGTCCCGCCTTCTGCCTCCAGATATCACAGAGTCCCAGCTGGGTCATTATTTGTTTGATAAGCGTTGACATTTTTGGGTTAACACAAGCTCTACTACGTGAAGTCCTATCTAAATTATGATTAAAAACTGCGTTAAAATCTCCAGCCATGATAATTGGATCAGAAGCATCCACTAGTTTCACAAGTAAATCCCCCAGAGGGGAGACATCATCCTGATTGGGGCCGTAGTATCCCACTAGAGTGAAAGAATAGCCTGAAACCTTTGCCGTGACCACTACCCATCTTCCGGCTTTATCCGAGATATGGGCATCAAATACCACTTGCAACCCACTCTTTGCTAAAGCAACCCTTTTGTTACAGGCGAATGCTGTGTGCATGCAGCTTGGGAGATCCAACTTTGGCATCTAAAAAGATCAAAGCCCTCCTTTTCTGGTAAATGTGTTTCCTGCAATATAATAACCTGGGCTGGACAGTCTTTTAGGTATTGTAGAATTTTGTCCCTCCTCCCTCGTAAAACCTAAGACCATTAACGTTCCATGAAAGAATTTTTATGACTTATCCTCTTTTTTTTCATCCATCTATCTATCTTGAAGATAAAAGAAAAAAAATTCTGCACAAGGACCAGAGAAAGGAGAGGAGAAAAAAAGAAACTTAATACTAAGAAAGAAAAGTTTAGAGGGATCTGAGGATCTCTTTTTTTGTTTTTTCCCACTGCTCCCCACTCTGTGCTCCCCCAAACCCCACACCCACTGGAAAACCCTCCCCAACTTCTACATGGCAAACAGCCATATGGGTGCCCCCCCCCCCCCTCTGAACGTACGTGCATAATGAGAAGAAAAAGAAAAGTGAAAAATGATAGTGCTATATACACTACAATTTGAGTTTGCCTATAAATTCGCTTATTTGTGACTTAATTCAATTTAATGTAGTTATACCCATAGGTTTAATATAGAGGGGGAGACTAGCACCCCTCCATACCCGTTGTAGAACCATAGCAATATTTAAAGCAGGTAGTATAAAGGCCTAGCTCCCTGATTAAATATCCTTAATAAAATCATCTAGCTTATCTACAGAGTGGAAGATATGCATCTTGTTATTTAGCATGACCTTTAAATAAGCAGGGAATCTTAGCTATACCGATGCACCCAAGCGTTTTAAACTGTTGATCCTTTGTCCCATCTCCCATTGCCTGTTAGAGGTGGTAACAGAGACATCTGATCTTATCTCATACCTAACTCCGTCCACCTCAATTGATTTCATCCCCAGGGCTTTCAAAAGAATTTTCTCTTTCAGTGAGTAAGTTAAAGATTTTTAATAGAATTTTCCTGGACTTGGACCTATTTGTGTTGAGTCTAAATGGGTCTCTATGGAATCGTTGTACGTCTTTTGCTATTTCCTCTTCTGATTCTTCCAACTGGAGTTTATTCTTAATCAACTTTACAACGTATGATTTAATGTTGTCTCTTTCGCCGTCTTTCAGCACCTTCAAAATCTTCAAATTGTTGCTTCTTTGGAAATTTCTAGCCTTTCTACTCTGTCCATGTTCTCTTTTTCAACAGTCTTAACCTACCTTCCAACGTTCTAGGGAAACCCATATCTAATAACATCATACCTACAACTGCTAAGGACAGTCCATACTTAGTTAAGAAAATTTGAGAGTAGAAATGCACCTGTGCACCTAGTGACTCAATGATGGAAGGGTGCTCCTTGACCTCCTTCTCTAATGTTGTTGTTCTGCAACTGAGGTCATCGATCTTCTTTTCCATCACTTCGCAGGCCTTTTTTATCTCCAGCTGATTGGACTCCGATATCTCAAATCTGTTCTTAATTTCGTCTGATAATGCTGCAAGTAGTGCACCAACTGACAAGTCTTCCTTAGCTGGATGGCTTAAGCTTAGCTGGATGGCTTAAGCCCTGTTAGGATTTTTTTTCAGCATTAGGGGCTAGCTTTTCCAGTTTGCTGTCAGAATTTATTTGTGGCCCTCCTACTTCATAACCTGTCTCCTCTGGACAGACTGGGGACGTTAGCTGTCTCATGGCATGTTTCGCCAGGTCATTCTTTGACCCCACGATAGTGGGGTCGAAGAATGACCTGGACCAGGATTAGTATTTTCGGAAGGACTAAAATAGGTTTTAAGAGAGGGGTCATTTTTACTTTAAGGGCTTGCGATTTTTTCTTTTGTAAGAGCTCTTGAGGGGGTTTTCTGTGTTTTGTTTTGGGAAAAGAGGGAATTGTTATATTTGCTGTGATGTATGGAGTTTCAGAGGTCCCTGCTCTTACTTCTTTCTCTACTTTACCTGCCTCCCTACACTCACTACCCTTCTCTCCTTTTCTACTTCTATCACCCTTCTGCCTCCTATCTAGTTTACCAGAAATCTCTCTGTCTTTCTGAGGCTCACCTGCCCCCAGCTGTCTCCTTTGCCCAGCGTTTCTATCGAAAGGTGGTATTACATCAATAACTCGTTGTGGGGGTTCCCAAAATTTGCGAGAACCTTGGTGTTCTCAATCGAACATAGTAAAGCCGCTGCAGGGCACGATCGCTCCTGACTGGAGCGAATTTTGGGAACTCCCACAACGAGTTATTGATGTAATACAACCATGCGGGTAGCCTTGAATACCGCCAATTTTAAATCACTCTAATTCCCTGTGCCATTGGCTAGCAGACTCAATTTGGAATTGCCTTCGCGTACCCCACCGGGGTCAAGAGACCACTGTGGGAGGAACGGTCTACTCACCTCCCGATCAAACCCCTACCACATGCGTGCGCCCAACGCGCAGCACTTTGGAACCAATACCACGGCCTCAATTCAGGGAGGCCAGCCTTGCATATTCAGGCAATACAATATTAGTCCTGATGATGATCCTTTATTTTTAACAGGATTGAAATGCAGTCAACAGTTTATGTAGTTACACACTAGTTTTCCACTGTGTTACCCAATTGTGTTTACTACATGAGTACAGCTAGGCTGATTTATTAACTCCGCTAGCGTCTGACCAAATCTGTATTGCCTGAAAAATACCTTACCCTTGTAAATAACTGTTTTGTCTTGCCTTGTTTGATGTACTGGATACAGGATTGTGTCCCACTGTATTATTGTTCACCTTATTTTGTTTACACCTTACCATTGATTACATCAGTGTCCGGCTGGACACGTCTTTCATTATAGCGCAGATTGTTGCCTATACATTATTTAATTGTTTCCACGGTCTATTCTGTCAAGGACCGCTGTTGCTTGATAATACTATTACCCCAGGTCCTGTCATATAGATACTTCTTTTCTATATATTGTGTTAAGTTAGCATGAGCTTTTTAAATGTTTAAATGCCATTTTTTCCTTCGGCTTCAGTTTGCACACAACATATACTTGTTATTGTAGCTTTCAACCTAGAAGAACGATGTGATTTATTTGAGAATAATATGTTATTGCTCTGATATCAGTTTTGCTTGGTACACTGTCTGCACAGTGAGTGCTGAAACCTCTAAGAATAACTCGCCACAAGGTTGTTGTGAGGTCTGATCTTCGCACCACCTTAGACATAACACAAATACTGTTGCTACCAGCAACGGGCTCTAAGCGGGTTTAAGATAGAGTTACTGGGAATGCAAAGACACACTTGATGATGCCATTGCATGCAGAGAGCTGGTGGAAGATGATGTGATCCTCTGCCACTAAGATTTAGAGGTATGGGCCCGCCCTGCTAAAACCCAAAAGAGACCTTCATAGATATAATATTATACTAAATAGGGAGGGTGGTAAATAGGTGTTATTAATTCCTATTCATTTCAGCATTATAATATGCTATCACCGTTTGCTTACTATGGACTAGTAACTAGGCTGATAACTTTGATTCTTATAATATGTTTGCTTGTATTATATAAGATACTGCGTTTGAGAACTCTGCATTAGTAAATAAATATTTCAAATATGCACGAGTCCTCTTTACTCCACGTTCTGGTTTGAAATGATTATAGAGCGAAAGAGTGTTCATGTGTTCCACAATAACTGAGGTAACCTAAGTTCATGTTCTGGTTTGTCTAAGCATTGGGAGTTTGTTATGACCAATGAGACACTGTAGCTAGCTCGGTAAGGGGATATTGGGTACTGAGGTGAGTTTTGGGCCATCCTAATTCACTAAGGTTCCAGATCTCTATGCACAGTTCTGTAGTAGAACAAAATCCCTGCTAAATGGCGCCCATAAGTTGGTGGTCTTATATCATGACACTCGAGTAGTATATCATTCAATCCTTAACCCCTTCATTGCCGTTTCTGAAAACGGTGGTGTCGGAAAAAAACCTACCTATTTTTGAAATAAGTCTTTTCAGGCTTGAATCTTTCTAAAACGGTTTCCTTGAACTACTACCCAGTTGTGCTACAAAGTAACCTTTGTTTTTTAACATTCCTTTGCTGTCATGGCCCAAGCCATGGACATTCCGCAGCATAGTCGCATTGCGGTGCCTGATCATTTGCGGGCTTATAATGTTCCTTTGGAAGGCTTGGCTGTGATAATGGTGGTGAGTGCAGAACATGCTTATCCTTACGAACAGTTTTAATTCATGGGTGACATTTCCGGCGGTGGACGCTAATTCTGGTGTGTTCCACACGTACACTCCCACTGCTGTACCTAATGAGTATACTCCGTACAGGGCACAGGAAGTTCCTATTGATGTTTGGCAGCATGGAGTTTGGTTTGGTGGTGCCCTACCCCATTCTTTAACCGCTCCGAGGTTGGGTCCTTTGTCCATTCCAGGCGCTAGTTGGCCTGTTTTGGCTGGATTTACTCCTCATCCTCTACACGGCAATTGTAACGTGGCTGAACTCAGACAACTACATGTAGTCGCGATTGCCGTGATTAGAGCCTTAGTGCATTACATGGGCCGTAATCTTCCAGGTGGAGCCCCGGGGGGTGCGGCGCTTCCTGCCGGGCAGGGTGGTTTGAAAATCAGTCCTGTCATGGTCAATTCCGTAATGGGCAAGAACCCCCAGGATAAGGATGATTTTCCTTTCTGGCTTGCCGAGAAATTTGACCAGCTGGAAGCAGTATTTCCTAATACGACTCCTGGTGAAAAACACCGGATTCTTACGCTTAGTTTGCCGAAAGATTTGGCCCCTGAACTCGTTGACTGAGACCTGGGGCAAAACTTTTGCAGCGGTCTATGCGCGGTGCTACGGCACCCCGTCTATGTCCGTGCTGTCTTTGGTCCTTAAACGTGTTCAAGATGATCACGGACCGGAGTCTGCGGTTGAGTTGGGTATGTGCCTTTGTGGCACCTTTGATGTAGTTTGCGATCTGATCATTGCGAATGTCAAGGGGGATGCAGTGAACTTTCAGGTTGCTAACACTTTGGCGGCGCTTCCCGATGCCGAAAAGCCCTGACAGTTAGCAAAGATTATTGTGGCGGCTTATAAAATCGTGGGTCGCAACGCCAAGGGTCTTAAGCCTTTTTCTGTTAAGGAGAAAAAGCAACCCCAGGGACAAACTTCGGAAACGGAGGTTCAGCCAAAGTCCAAAAAACAAAATTGGCATAAGAAACAGAAACAGGGAAAGCAACAGCAACAACAACAGACCCAGAATTCTTGCTCTGCGTCTCCGTTACCTGTGCAGTCGGAACGCGTTTATGATTTGCGAGATCGAGCGATGATTACATCTCCTGATCGTTTTCAGGCTTCTGACCAATGCTCTCCTCGTTCCTTTCAGGACTCATCGGCCCGACAACCGGTGGTGGAGGGGGCGGCAGGGGTCGGGGTGGCCAGCAAGGACGTGACCAGCCCTGCCCGAGGAAGGGTGCAGAAAAGCAGGAAGGCTCTACGCCTAAGAGACCGCAGCTTGCCAAGAAGAAAGTCGCAGCCTTAACAGCGCATTGATATGCCCCAGACAGTGAGAACGCGGCTTCGGAATCTGACGTGGGCCCTGGCCTTGCTGGACAGCGCGGCGGAGATTACCATAGTGAGAGAGGCCCTCCGTCCACTACTGAAGGTGACAGCAACTGATACTTATGTTGTCATAGAAACAGCTGATACCAGAGTTGCTCCCCCTGATAGACTTTGTGAAATTGTCCAGTTAATAGAGGGTGACATACAGCGTACCATCAAAGGGGTGTTTTGGGAAAATCTTTCGTCTACATATGACATTTTGCTTTCGGAGGCTGACTGGCCCCACCTTTTGTGCTCGCAGCTCCGCGAGGGGAGGAGGTAATCCTCCCCAGTTTCGCGAACACTGTCTCGAAAGAGGAAGCGCGGTATTTTGCAGAAGAGTGGGCTCTGGCTCTTGCACCGGCTGTGTACCTCAATCAATGTGGTTGGGATAAATTGTCACCATGCCACGAGATTCCTTTATGGTCTCAGCAGCAGCCTCAACCTCAATATCCCATTCGACGTGAAGCTAAAACTTCAGTCGCAGCGATCCTTGAACAATTGGAATATCAAGGTATAATTGAAACGTGTGTGTCACCGATGAATAACCCTCTTTTTATTGTGAACAAGCCAGACGGCTCATATCGTTTGGTTTTGGATTACCGGCATTTAAACTCGCATTGCTGTAACTGTGCAGTACAGAATACTCACTGCTCTGCCCTAGTGAATAGTCTTGTGCGTAAGCGGTTCAAAACCACGCTTGACATTTCCAATGGTTTTTATGCCCATAGATTGGATGGTCTAAGTTCCCAATGGACCTCCTTCACATGCGGCGGTGTGCAAAAAATGTTTCGGCCTTTGCCTATGGGCTATAAGAATAGTCCTGGGGTCTTTTTCGCCCGCATTGTCTCTCTTTTGGAGAGAATCGACCCAGATGCTTGTTCGTATGTGGATGACATATATCTCACAGACGACGAACTTTGGCAGCATCTGTGTCGAGTCAACGGGATAATTTGTAACTTTGCAGATCTCGGGTTACAAGTTTAACTTTGCAAAATCGCACATTGCAGAGTACACAGGGTTGTTTCTGGGCTACGAGCTCAACAATGAGGGGAAAGGTTTAGCTCCTGACTTCCTGGAGAAATGCGCCCAGTTGCGCTCTCCGACAACACTGAAAAAATTGCAATCTCTATTGGGCTTCTTGAATTTCGGGAGGACATACATTCCGGAATATGCCCAGCGTATCAAGCCTTTGTATGCTTTGATACAACCATCTTTTTCTAAATCATGCTGGCTGACTGAGCATTCAGCTGTACTGCAGTCTTTGCAGGCTGATCTGCTCCCTTCTGAATATTTACAGACTCGTGATAACCGTACCAACCTGGTGATAAGAATTATCTCTGGGATGGTGGGTTTCACGTACCTAACTTTTAATGAAGGAGATACAGTACCTATTGCTTACAAGTCACACTTGTACACTTCGGCTGAAATGCGATTTTCCACAGTGGAGAAAGTTTTGACGGCTGTGCAGATGGCAATTCTGAAGGAACGTGCCTTGTCACAGGGAAAACGCAAGTTGGTTGTTACCCCGTGTCCTGCCTTGGAGGCAGTTACGAAAGCCAGTGTACCAAATTCCAAAGCTTTGCACCCTCGGTGGATTCAATGGGCTGCATCCTTGACATCCCAGGATGTCACGTTTATTTTTGACGCCACTTTACGGTAGCAGGAGTACTTGCAGTATGAATTCGTTCATCCGGCTCCTTTAGCAATGCGGCCTTTGGACGATTTTCATTGCATGATTTACACTGATGGTTCGGCGCAGGTTGCGCATGGCTCTAAACATGCCTACGTTTCCGCATGCGCCATTGTGGTCGGTGCCATGGTGAACGATGAGTTCAAGTCCAGTGTTGTGCACTCGCAGACAATAGGGGACTGCACCGCACAATTAGCAGAACTTCGTGCCCTGATGCTTGCATTAGAGTACGCTGATCCTTGTGTGACGACTTTGATTGTAAGTGATTCTTACTACTGTGTCCAGTCTTACAATGAAAACTTGATCTTTTGGATTCAGAATGAATTTTGTGATTCCAAGGGTAGCACAATAAAACATAAAATGATCTGGGTCCGAGTGGCTGAACTTAAGGAGAAGTTGCCATTTGTGTTTGTGATTCATACTCTCGGCCATCAGCGTGTGGGAGTTCACGCTGTCAGTAACTCGCTTGCTGATGAGGCGGTGAAGTCAGCGGTATCGAAATACTTAGTTGCAGCAGTTACACGGTCCAAAAGTAAAATTGATGATGACATCTTGGCGGGTGTTGCTGCCACTGAGAAGGGAGGTAAATATCCTGCAGGGTTCCCTTCGAAGTACAGATACCACTTAAGTCCCGATAAGGTTCCTTATGTGAAAATTCCTGATGTTGGTGAACGTTTGATTCCCAACTCGGATCGCAGAGCTACTTTAATTACAGCGGCTCATGAAGGTGTGGCGTCTGCGCATGCGGGCGTCTCAGCCACTGTAACTCAGCTTCAACAGAGGTTCTGGTGGCGGGGACTGTACAAACAGACGCGTGATTATGTCCTTCAATGTGACATTTGCCAGCAGATCAAGCCTTCGACTGCTGTGCGTCCCCCTCAGACACAGTTGTACATATCTAATAAACCACTGGGATGCGTTTATTTAGATCACTGCGGTCCTTTTTCTTCTGATACTGCGTATAAGTACATCTTAGTAGCAGTTGATTCATGCACACGCTTTGTGTGGGTATGGCCCCATCGCAGCGCTGATTCACGGACTGTCATAAGAGATTTGCGTGTCTTTGTAGGGATTTTTGCCTGTGGTACCTTCCATTCGGATCAGGGTCCGGCTTTCGCCTCTAAGGCGTATAAGGATGCTATGATTTTGTTGGGGGTCCAAGTCAAGTTTTCGTCTCCATACAGACCTGAGGGTAATAGTGTAGTGGAACGAATGAACCGTGACTTAAAGCAATCTTTGACAGCTCGAGTTATAGGCACTGGCAGAAACTGGTTGGCCCATCTCAATGGCGTGCAGCGTGCTCTTAATAATCTCCCTAGAAGGTCTCTGGGTGGGCGGACCCCATACGAAATGCTCTTTGGTATCAAGATGTATGTACCTGACCTCGACGGTCTAGATTGCATGGCCCAGGCAGCGGCCTTTGACGTAGATGAACATTGCAATGTTTTACAGGATCTACAAAAGACCAGAGACAATCTTGCTAAGGAACATTTGCCCTCCACATTGGATGTTGCGTTGCAGATCCCAGTAGTTGGCTGGCTACCCAAAGTTGGAGAACTGGTTCGAGTGTAAAACGATAACAAGAAAGAATTTGGTCCTTCCTATCGAGCACCGGTTCCCGTTCTTGGAGTGAAGGGCTCAAGAACAGTCATTTTACCACCACTTCCAGGTCGTAAGGAAAACAGATATATCTCTATTGACAATGTCAAGATACACAGGGTGGCCGATTCTTCATAGCATGACACCGGCGGTCTCCTGTCCTTCGATTGTGTGAAATTCTGTGTTGGCCATTACTTCTAATACTGTACCAGAGGTGGCCCTCGAGATGCCTGTTATTTCCAATCCTTTATTGAGTACTTTTCCTGTTAATAACAATGAAGACTTGAATTACACCTAAGCAACTGATTTATCGATGCCCGATTTGCAGACTCGTTTGGCCACAGAATCCCGATTCTCTTTTGACTCTGTTTCAGTACATTCGAAGAAACCCTCACGTTTTGCAATTTATGCCACTTTATTTAAAAAACATTTTTTGATTCCCCCTTGGGCATATATTTGGGTAATACTTTTTTTAATTTATCTTTTCATGTCAATTGGTTTTGTGTTTTATTTTTTCCGTCTGATCGATGGACACTATGTCAAAGAGAGAACAGGAATTTGGCACCTTAATGGAACTTTGGCCCCACTTTCCTCATCACATTCTGCTCACAGACTGAAAAGAGACTTAAATGTTAACATCACTGCTTGGCCTGTTCTTGATGGGATTGTGTGGGATGCAGTTAGATTTCAAATCCATGGCCACACTGAAGTGATTGATGTTCCAAATGTGCTTAGGGTAAACATGGGGGATGTAGTGAAACAAAACATTTGTTCTGATGATTGGGATATTCAGGCTGTGGAAGCACTATTCTCTGATTTGAAATATTATGCTGCCTTTGATGCTGAAGATTTATACTTAGATTCCATTAATTATGGTGATTTGTTTTGCTTTCAACATTTTGGTAAGTATTTTTTCTGCATAAAACAAGTTCCAGGAGGGTTACTGTAAATTACACTCAGTGGGAACATTGCCCAGCACCATTGCAAGGCAGCTCTAGTACCTTTTTGAAGAAGTACACTTATTTTACCGACTTTAATCAATCAAGTCCTGAGTCCTTTTATTTTAAAATGACACAAAAGTCCTTGTCCAAGGTTAGACTTACCGATACTAAATTGTTGTATTCGAAGTCCTTTCTAGACAAATTAGCTGTTGAGGGCTATGAGCTATGGAAGGAAACCATTGACCTTAAATCAGTTTGGGGTTCTAAGAGTTTGCAGGTACAAGGCACTGAGGCTTTGCACTGTGCATGTCTCATCCCGAATCATATGTTGTTTTTAAATTCAACTATTTCACAGACAACATGCTTTGGCTTGGCTACTTCAAAAAAATGTAATACCCCTATTATTCCTGATTTGGAAGAATATTCCGGTTGGGATAATTACACAAAATTATCCATTCAAGATTTACAGACAATGTTGCATAATTCATCCTTTAACATATCCAGTTTGGATCCTAAGGGTTGGCTGTTGTGGCAAAGAAGCTCTGATTCTTGCCAACGTCGCTTTCTTGGGGTAGCTGAAGGTTTTACACAAGTTAGGCCTGATCCCCGTTTTGATGCTGGTCATACTGTCACCACTTACTCAGTGGGCAAATTAGGTCAGAATTGGCTACAACATTCTTCTCTGGCTGCAGTTAAACTACATCTGTCCCAGTTAAATGATAATGTGGATTTAAATGATTGTATAAAAGGCCCGGCAAATGGTAGATCTAAACGATGGATTTATTCTATTTACAATGAAATCTGGAAATTTTCTCAAATTGAGGCTGCTAAACGCCTAAGGGCAATTGATCAAGCTAATTTGGAAAAGGTACTTGCAGTGGTCGATAACAGTATTAACATGCTTTCTTCCCGGATTTACACGTTGAATAATATCGTTTCTTCAGTTGTTGACATTGTAAATGATGAGGTGTCTGTGTTATACCATGGTCAAAATCAATTGCGTTCTGTAATGCAGTTTGCATGGACCCTACAGACACTTAAGGCAGGTCGTGTGCCCTGGAGTTACATGAACGTGTCCTCCCTCTTTGCCCCATTTAATTTGACTGACATACAGCGCATGCTTTCAATGCGTGACGCATCATTTTCTATGTTACATATTGAAAGATTAGAATCTTTACCGTTTTTTGTAGCTGAGGCCACTGCTGCTACGTAGCTTATCCATGGATTAATCACATTACCATTCGCTTTGTACGAATTTACTAATTGTATGCGGTATATTGCAATAGGGCGATATGAACCACTAGGTAGCGCATTCCTCCATGAGGCATGGTCTCTACCATACACATACAGATGCATGAAGGATGAGAAGGAAGTGAATCTTAATGGTGAAGAATGCACACAGTCGCCTGACCGTTCATTAATATGCAGACACATCCAGTTACACGGTTCTTGTAACCAGGACCGGCCAAGTTTGACCTGTGTATTAAAAGTAGGGCTCCCGGTTTTATGGTATTTATTTTTTTGCCATTTCCGTCTGTATTTATCCATATTTATTTTTTGAGCATTTTTTCTGTATTTATCCACATTTATTGTTCCACAAGCAAAAGACGGAGCTACAGCTAGTATTTTTCCACATTTATTTAAATTGACAATGCACACATCCGCTCACCTAAACTAGCGATTTGTTGTGGCTTTAGTAGTGCTCTAAATGGTCCGGTACTGAGTAATTTGAAAAGGAGAGTACCTTGCTTCTCAGTTCTGTTATAAGACCCATTAGGATAGAGTACAAGCACTTATCAGGAGCAAACATGTGCCAGCGCTTCTGTATTTCCATCTAAAGCCCTGGGGTGGAGGTTGGTTAAGATGCGTGGAATCCCGGGTGCATGCCGTGAGCTTGAGTTGCTGGGATCTGCAGGCTGTGGAATTACACGTCATTATGTCATGAATATGGACTGGTATCATAAAAAAGGGGGGGTGAGCAACCAAGGGCGCCAGGTGGGAGTGGGCGATAGTGATGGACACTCGAGACAGAGACAACACATCTGTCTCGAGGGTGGGTGGGCGAAAGGCATCAGTGGGCAGAGCTGGGCAACTATATGGGGCCTGGGACAGGAGGAGTCAGGGACTTTGGGGGAGGCTACAACATGATGTTGGTGCCCCTAGGTGGAGAAGGGGCAGGTGAGAGCCCAGACAGAACCGATGTAGGAGTGCGAATTTTGGGGACTTGTTACCGTAATAGGGTAGTACTGGAGAGGAAGTACCGATCTACCGGGCCCCGATGAATGGGTGGGTGTGTGCGCTGGTTCTTTTGGAGTCTCAGATATTTACTTTTTACATAGGGGATATACACGTACCTTTCGAGTTGAAATGGCGGAGGGCTGCGCAGAGGTCACTTGAGAGGCAGAGCCTTGGAGATGGTGAATTCTCTGAAAGGCAGGGGCAGCAACAAATGCTCCTACCTGTACACAGATTCCAAATGTGTTTCAGAATATGTGTAGAACTGAAGCTGTCTTTGTTCAATAACGTCGTACTCACTGGAAATATGGTTCTCCTAAATGTAATGGGATGCCTTTATTTTCCAATCAATGTGTACACGTTAGGCAATTCTTCAGGTTTAAAAACCGGAGCGTTAGCCAAGATTGTATGAGAAGGCCCTATGTGTACATATGTACAGTATGATACGGGTACTTCATGCAGGTGTGCCAAAGGTATGAACATGACTTTGCGGCAGTTAACATGGGGAGTTATTTACAGTAACCATGTTTCTGCTCATTTATTTTATTCCTCATTTTAGCATTCTCCTCTGCCACCAGCCTTGTGCTAGCAGTTGGCAAAGACTGGAATTAGCCATGCAGTGTGTATGTAAAGATTCTGGAGTGTGTATTGAAATATGGGAGTGTACATTTAAATGTTGTGAAGAATCACTGTATTTTTTTCTATGCGTTCTAAAGCCCAAATATTGTTCTCTTCATATAGAGAATAGAACAACAGTACTGGTTTCTGAGCAGCTGAAGCCCTTTGAGCCCAATGGGCTTTGCGCGCATGGTATTAACCATTGTGCAACATACAGGTCCCACGTTCAATCTCTGTGCGGTCTCGGTTTTTAACCCTTCCAAAGCTCGGCACATTATCGCATTTGCAGTGCTATGAATCCGTAAGAATCTGGCAGCAAGCACTACACAAAAAACTATAGTTTGTGGTTTTAACTTACTTTTATTGTTCCAATGTCCAGGTCGAAGGAGTTAGCTGAAAATCAAGTTGGTTCCCGAGTAGCGCTATAGGGCATGTGAGTGGAATCCATGCACTATGTAATTATTTATTACTTGCACCACTGTTGCCCTTAATCACATCTTCAGCAGAGGTGTGCGAGTATGTGTGCGTCTGCACACATCACTTTTTCCTCCTGTAATGTACCGATTGCCACCTCATGTATTTTGGTTGCTCACTATTGTCACTTTTGATTTATGTAACTTAACGTTTGCTTTTGTAATTTGTTCACTTGTAGTTTTCTCCTCATGTATCAGTTCTGTTCCTTTTGTGAAGCCTCTGACACCTTCCGGTAAAGTCCGCGCTATAGAAAAACGCATAAATACATAAATAAAAACAACCAGTCTGTGCTTGTTCTGAAAAGCTGGTGATTTCTGTTGCCTTTCACACTCTAAATCCAAGAATTAAAGCAGAGTAAAAACCCGGTCAGAGTGACACGTTTCCTTTTTTATGAAATAAAATGATTTTATCCGGGACCTTCTGTTGATAAGGAGTTTGAATAAAGAACAGGTTACAAATCCTTGTTACGAAATGTTTAGCCCTGAGGTGCAATAAGAATCAAATTTCAGGGGGTGGGAAGGGGGTGGCTGAATCGTTAAGCAATAGTCAGAGTGGAGCTGCAGGGGCTCTTAGAAGGGGTGAACAGCAAGGCCCATTAGCATGCAAATGTTCTTTTAAAGAGCTGTGAAGTGCTCGGGTGCGGCTGAGTGTGTGCCCCGGGAAGCTATTTCATTCTGGGCTGCCACACATGACAAGGAGGGGGCGGGTGGGGGGGGCGAGATAGCTCTGGATTCGAGGAGGGGAGAAGCAATTCTCTAGTACTGACATCTATCACAGGCCCCATGCCCGTCCAGCCAAAATAATTACCCAAATCCATCTGACGAGCATCTTAGTGATTTTATCGAACACTGTGATCACAGAGTCATCTGGGGACGTGTCTCCTTAATTTGTATATTTACTCCGTACCGTTCCTGGAGACGTGAGCAAGTGATGCTAGGTGCGCATGTGGACAGGACGAAACGAACCCTGCCTGTCAGGGAATGCATGTCTAGTCTAAGGCAAGGGGGTAGGAGACACTAAACTGCTGGGAGGGCACGGGAAGCTCTGGGAACGTTCAATGGCCACGGCAACTTGGAAAGTGTGGGTGGGGGTGGTGGACAGGGGAACCAATTATGTGGCAGCTTTGATTAAATTATGCAGCAACTTCTCCGCCGGGTGTTAGTGAAACCTACAAGCTGGCCCAAACAGACGCATACAACGATTAGCACAACACAGTATGCCAGCACTTGTCAAGACTTGCTGTGCTCAGTCTGACGTGAAATACAGTCACCATCAGATGACTCATCATAGATTGCAAATGTAGCACATGAAAACCTCTGAACAGTAAATGTAAGAACATGAAAAAAAGCCAGAAACCCTGCAGATCCACCACACGACATTCAAACGTGTGTTGTTTCAGGGAGTGGGTAAACTGTGTGTGTACCCGTGGAAGCTGTCTCATCCTGGGCTGCCACACGCGGGGGCGGGGGGGAGGGGGGTCGAGATAGCTCTGGATTCGAGCAGGGCAGCGAAGCAAATCTCTAGTATTTACCCGTTTTTACATATAAATACAGACAAAGGACAAATTGTTTTCCGTCTGTATTTATATGTAAAAATCCGTTTAAACGGAAAACCGGGAGCCCTAATTAAAAGGCACTTCAGTTCCCGCAATAGTTCCCACATTCCCATTATTGACGAATGGTAGTTATTTGCTTTTAAATGACGAGGAGTGTTGTGGTTTAATAATTGGTATCGCTTATGTGGTAACTGTATCAGAGCGTGTGGTCTATTGCAAAAATGTTCTGTATCCTCCTACACATGGGAATTCAGATGTTTCCATCTGGCCGTGCATCCCAACCTTGAAGGCAGAGTTCAATGGTATGAGTAGAATAAGAGCCCTTTTGTCTCAGAAAGAAGTGGCCCTGAGCTCGGCCCGAGAAACTTTTGTCCTTCACATAGCTAACACACGCACAGAGGTGCAGGCACTGTTGAATACAGACTTGCCGTTTCATTTTTGCGAGCTGGTTCATCAAATCTTTAATGCCTCCTCCACGTCTGGCCTCGCTCATTTTTTAAAAATAGTTAGCAGTGGTCTTGTGACTTCCTTTGAGAAAATATTTGGTGTCATCCCCGCGTTCTTTCATTCTATATTTTCAAGTCTGTTTGGCGGATTCCCTGTTTTACTAGCATTAGCTGCAGGCGTTTTAATATATTTTGTTTTATTAAACATGGATGCCCGTCCTGCGCTAGGAGCCGCTCCTGACACTATTTCGTAACCAGATGCTTGATTACTATGGCACCCTGTCGCTTGCGACTTTAAGCACGGCATTTGGATTATCGTTTCGATTTTCCTATTTCACATGTGTCCAGCCTGTGTTTCATTGCCTGAGCTGCGATTTCGACTGGGCCCTTGATTTGTGTCTCTGCTTGACGGTGTTTCCTGACGTCGATTTTAATCAACTGATGAGCCCCGTAGTTGCTCACGAGTTGGTTTGTTCTGGCGAAAGGATTATGGCCTTGGCAGCGATGCATGGACTAATGAGTCATTGGGACATAGTCGCAGCGGCGCATGAGTTCTTGGCACATAGCTTTCTAGAGAACCCACCGAGTTGTCCTCTGATGATGCCAGAGGATCCAGTGCTGGAGCAGCACGTATGTTCTTTCAACCTACTTAATTGGATGGCTGAACTGTTTTCGGATGATGACAGTGATTTCATGTTGGAAGCTGTTGCTGCATATTTTGCATATTCTGTCCAATCATGAGATGCCTTGGAGACTTTGCTTATTTAGGCACGTACCTGTTTGTATTTTTTGGGAGGTGCCTTTCCTCTTACGAACATTTGTTTTTATACGCCCCAGGCCTGTTGCCTTGAACTGCAGGGGCCTTAAGTTGAAGACTTTTGATAATTTTGTTTGGCCACTGTAGGCATTCATATATATTTTTTGAATTTAGCTTTGCTCATTCTTGTTGAACTCTGCTTTCATGTTATGCCTCTATTCTAGTGTTGGCTTTCCTTATTTTTGACCATGCTCGGATCATTGGGGGGGTGTCATATAGATACTTCTTTTCTATATATTGTGTTAAGTTAGCATGAGCTTTTTAAATTTTTTCCTTCGGCTTCAGTTTGCACACGACACATACTTGTTATTGTAGCTTTCAACCTTGAAGAACGATGTGATTTATTTGAGAATACTATGTTATTGCTCTGATATCAGTTTTGCTTGGTACACTGTCTGCACAGTGAGTGCTGAAACCTCTAAGAATTACTCGCCACAAGGTTGTTGTGAGGTCTGATCTTCGCACCACCTTAGACATAACACAAATACTGTTGCTGCCAACAACGCGCTCTAAGCGGGTTTAAGATAGAGTTACTGGGAATGCAAAGACACACTTGATGCTGCCTCGCATGCAGAGAGCTGGTGGAAGATGATGTGATCCTCTGCCACTGAGATTTAGAGGTATGGGCCCGCCCTGCTAAAACCCAAAAGAGACCTTCATAGATATAATATTATACTAAATAGGGAGGGTGAGAAATAGGTGTTATTAATTCCTATTCATTTCAGCATTATAATATGCTATCACCGTTTGCTTACTATGGACTAGTAACTATGCTGATAACTTTGATTCTTATAATATGTTTGCTTGTATTATATAAGATACTGCGTTTGAGAACTCTGCATTAGTAAATAAATATTTCCAATATGCACGTGTCCTCTTTACTCCACGTTCTGGTTTGAAATGATTATAGAGCGAAAGAGTGTTCATGTGTTCCACGATACCTGAGGTAACCTAAGTTCATGTTCTGGTTTCTCTAAGCATTGGGAGTTTGTTATGACCAATGAGACACTGTAGCTAGCTCGGTAAGGGGATATTGGGTACTGAGGTGAGTTTTGGGCCATCCTAATTCACTAAGGTTCCAGATCTCTATGCACAGTTCTGTAGGAGAACGGAATCCCTGCTACAGTCCTTGATTACCTAGTGGGTTCCCTTGTTCTTTATAAACAGCAGCAGAAAGAGTGTCCTGTTCAAGAGAGAGGAATGGGTGGTGGTCATTCTAGACAGTGTGGCAGAAATCACAATAGTCCCTCATAAAGCTCAAACCTCCTTATCACGGAGAAGACTAATGACTATGTTCAGGCTGAAACACGGGATCTGCATTTGACTAAACCCTGTTTAGTTAAAGGAACACAGATCCAAACTGAAGGTGACATTGTGCAATCGTGATGATTTACCTAACTTAATTACCTGCTTCTTATGAAAGCACACCAGCTAAGGACTAGCTCCCACAAGTTATAAAGAATACTAAAATTGTAGGGGAATTGATAAAAGGAACCTTGACTCCACTTGTGCCCCGGCCACTGAAGGACCCTTATGCCAGGAAATGGGCATTACAAATGGCTAGTGTGCGGTAAAAAAAAAATCAAGTAGGTTGGGACAAAAAAGCAATTCTACACGTAATGCCTTTGTGGGATGAGCTATAGATTCAGAAGCAACGCTCAATAAAATAAGAAGTAAAGCAGGATTTAAAATGCATTTTATATAATTTTCTGTTTTAGGGAATAATTATCTCTTGCCCATAGACTGTGAACTATTTTCCTGGTATTAAAACCAGATAAATACTGGAACTTCACACAGGACAATGGAAATATGAACCAGCATTGCAAAACGTGCACCTTACAGAACACACAGTACTGTATAAGTAATGTGTAGTAATTGCATATTTCTTTATGGAATTCAGTGTACAACTAATACTATGTAATAGAATGTTGTACATGTAATGAGTGTTATGTTCTCTACTGGTTTGAAGAATGTTATGATTCATTCTTCCAGCAGTTCCCCACTGTTAGGAATAGGAACGTGTAGACCTCCTTACACCACGACTCCCATAATGATATAACAGGGAGGTAGAATGTGCTGTCTCATTCTGACTTAAGCCCCACCACTACATATCCCAGAATGCATTGCGATAGGCAGAAAAAGATATACAGTCTTGTGATGCATGAATACCAATCACAGACAAGAAGGGAGGTTCATAAACCCCTCCTACCAAGATGACAACGCTTGGTTTTCTTGCCAGACCCTCCTTGTGATTCCCCGTTCCTGATTATCGTTCCTCTGCTGCTCCGCACCGAGTGTTCCGTTTTCTGCAGGATGCTGAACCTATTCCCGACATCCTCGGATCCTCCTCTTCCCCGACTAACCCCAGGACTCAGAGACCCGAACTTCGATCTGCAGCCTCCATCATTACAGAACAACCCGTCCTTTGTGAAACAAAAACTTTATTGACAACGCTGGCAAACAGCACTACCACACCCGTAGTGAGTCAGGCGAATGAATGTCCTTTTTTTGATTCCCACCCTATTGTTTCCCTTCGTGGAACTTCCGTGGCTCAGCACATCAGGAATATTGTGCACGCCACCTTTTCTGTTAACGCGAGGACTCGTTTTATTTTTTGGGTGTTTAAATTTACTGGCCGGTTTAGGAAAAAACGTGAGGAAGCGTTTTTGCAAAGCATTCGAAGAACGTGACACCCGGAAGCGTTGTTTGGCGCCATAAAGACTCCTGGACGATATCACTGATAATTTCAAGACGCGAGATTGCGTTCTTCATTTCTTTTTTATTACAAGTATAATTGTTCCCCGTTTTTTTTGGGAGCCTGAACTACAAAGGAGATTCCAGGAGATATCCTCATATAAATATGTTTGCTGCATTCTGAGAGACCAAACAAATTTCTTTGATCTGTTTGTTTATAATTTTTTGGAACAATTTGGATCCTTTCGAGGCTTCGTGAGTCTACTGGTCTGGTGAGTTTGAGACAGCACATTATTGCATAGAAGTGTAGAAGTTTGTTTATTATCCCTGCCACTAATAGCTGTTATGTTGTGTTTATGTTTTTCCACATTGCAGTGAGCTGCGCTGACTTGAAGCCCGGTCTCCACTACCTCTTCCCTGCTGAGTCGACCTGTTGGTTTGGTCTCTCTCTTTCGGTGAGATAGTTACCTTCTCTTTGGTGTTGTTTGAGTCACCTAGGGAGTGGTATCTTATCGAAAGACAGTGACACTATCTTCACTTCCGAGGAACTTGGGATTCTGCCTGGATACAAGTCCACGCCCGACACCCACTGAGCTGCATGCATTTTATGTACTCCTCTAATTTTATTAAATTAATTAATTATATTTATCAGCAATTGTGGTTTCTACACTTATTTAATTGACTACGGAATTACCCCAACTTTTGGCGACGGGCTGGGATCTCAAGACCCTTGCTACAAGAATTTTGATCACATGAGCGCGGATATTTCTTTGGATCGGCATCGGAAATATGGAAATGAGGCGGAAGCTTTGAAGAAGATGATTCGCGGTACAGGAGGACCCCCCGTGAGTACCTGAAGCTGCCAGTGTGTAAGCGAGGTCAACCACGAACATTTGCTTTCAATTGGTGGGAGTCTGTGACACTGTACAGCGTCTTGTCAAGGTGAGCCACTGTTTTTTGGTTTTTTTTGAGAGTCGGAAAAGTGAGACTGTCATCGTATGCTCAAGCCGCATTTGCATGTCGATCCTCTCCCTGACCAACGACCCCGCCTCCGCCAGAGCCAACCTGCACGAAGGGATGAAAGAGGTAGCCGAGTGGATGACGACCAGCCGCCTGAAACTGAACTCGGACAAGACGGAGGTCCTCATCCTGGGCTCATCACCCTCCGCCTGGGACGACTCCTGGTGGCCTCCTGCCCTGGGCACCGCACCCAAACCGACAGACCATGCACGCAACCTGGGCTTCATCCTGGACTCCTCCCTCTCCATGACCCAGCAAGTCAACAACGTCTCCTCAGCGTGCTTCAACATCCTACGCATGCTACGGAAGATCTTCTGGTGGATCCCCACCGAGACCAGGAAGACCGTCACCCAGGCCCTCGTCACCAGCCGACTGGACTACGGCAACGCCCTCTACGCCGGTACCACCGCCAAGCTCCAGAAGAGACTCCAGCGGATCCAGAACGCCTCAGCCAGACTCATCCTCGACATCCCACGAACCAGCCACATCACCGGACATCTGAGAGACCTTCACTGGCTCCCCGTCAACAAAAGAATCACCTTCCGCCTCCTCACCCACGCACACAAAGCCCTACACGACCAAGGCCCGAGCTACCTCAACAGCCGGATCAACTTCTACGCTCCCAAACGCCACCTCCGATCAGCCAACCACGCCCTCGCCCCAGCATCCGAAGAGCGACTACAGGAGGAAGGTCCTTCTCCTACCTGGCCGCCAAGACCTGGAACTCCCTCCCTCCCGACCTGCGCCTGACCCAAGACCACCTCTCCTTCAGGAAGAAGCTGAAGACCTGGCTGTTCGAGCAGTAGCGGCACCCCCCCCCCCCCGCCTTGAGACCCTACGGGTATGTAGCGCGCTCTATAAGTGTCACTGATTGATTGATTGATTGAAGTTTAGAGTTGATCGAGCACCGCATGTACCACAGTTGCAACAAACTTACTTTTGAATGCTGCACTTTCCGCACTCCACTCTTTCAAACCCCGCATCCTGAGTGTTCTCTGTCGAGTGCTAGAAGCTGGATGTTGTGACGTGTTGACGCTTATGACGCTGTTCCTCTGACTCTACGTCCTTTGGTCAGCGCACATCATCACGTTGGGAGGTCACGCACGGCGGCCATTTTTGTTTCCATGACAACAGTAATTACAGCCTTTTTCGTGCAGGATCAAGCGTTTTCTTTCGCGTAGGATGAATTTTTCGTATGAAATACTTGGCGATTGTGAGTAAATACCAGCGATCTCATCAGGATACCACGGTATTTTCTTTTTTATCTTAATTTAAGAGTACATTTCTTTGTTTTAGCAAGTGCATGCAGCACCATTTACTTGAAGTTTTTCATTTAAAATTTCTACATAGCACTATTTACTTGAAGTTCCTGTGCAATTCTTTTTTTAGTGGCTGTGCGTATTTTATCCACCTATATTTGCTGAGTAAACGCCTGATGATGCAGTGACTTTACAGACACATATATTTTCCTCTGCTTGACTATTTCTTTACGTGACTTATTGTGACTTATACCTCAGGGCAACTTCATCTGATTTTGGGAATTTTACCCAGGAATTGTTTCTTGATCGTTAAATTTTTTTTTATTTATTTATATTAAAAAAAAAAAGGATATGTCTACTAATGCGAATTCCTCTAGGTCAAACACATCAGGAGATGTCAATTTATTGAATCTTCAGATCAACTCTCCGAAAGAATTTCTGGCAGTCCCTGGAGAGCCGGTTGGGTCATGGCTAGACTGGAAAGAATATTTTCTTAATTATATAGCGAATTTAGAAGATGTTAATGGTGTATTTTCTCCTGAAAGAAAAAGGAGAATGCTTTTGTATTCCTTAGGTCCTGAAGGTTTGCACATTTTTAATGAATTGCATAAACATGAAAGAGCTGAAGGGGATTTAGATGTATTTAAAGCAGCATTGTTGGATCTTGATGACCATTTTTCTCCTTCAGTGTGTATAGCAGTCACTAGACATTCTTTTTTCCACAGGAAACAAGAAAAGCACGAGTCAGTAGAAGATGTGTCAGCATTAAAGAAGTTAGCGAGTAAGTGTAAGTTTGCACAACTGCATGATGAACTTATTGGTGACCAAGTTGTCATGTACACTAAGATTAAGTGTTTACAAGATAAATTATGGGTGGAAGGAGATAGTTGTCTTAAGGACATTATTGCAATGGTAAAAAAAGCTGAACTTTCTGAATGATGTGCTAAGGTTACACTTTCCCAAGACAAAAAAAGTTCAGAAGAAATTGTGGGGAAGGTTGTTGAAAAGAACGTGTCATACAAAAACTATAGAAGTACAAAGTTTGACAAAAAGAGACCAAATAATCTTGAAAGGAAAAATGTTGATGGTAATGAACAGAAAAAGTTTAGCAAGTTACTTTGTTACAGGTGTGGCAGTTATTCACATTCTGCGGCTTACGAAAATGCCCAGCTAAGTCTGCAAAATGTATGAAGTGTGGTCTGGTGGGACATTTCTCTAGAGTGTGTAACCGCAAATCTGGGAAAAGTTGCTTGTGTACTAGAAGGGGATGATGATAGTTCATCAACCTCTAGTGATAACGATGTACAGGTAAATCTGGTCCAAAAGATAAAAGTGGTATTAAATATCACTAGTGAATCCTCTTTAAAACAGTTGTGCCACGTTTCCCTTGGTGGAATAACAGTCCAATTAGCAGCAGACTCAGGGTCTCCTTTTACCATTGTGTCACAAGATGTTTGGAAGAATCAATTTGTCAACAAGATTGGAGAATGGTTAGAACCCAACGACGTCTCTGCTGAAAGTTTTACTGGTGAAGCAATTGACATGTTAGGTTTTAGGACCTTAATTTCCCGCTTTAAAGAGAGACAATCTATAGGAAAATTGTACATAGCTAAGGAGGGACCATCAGTTTTGGGATGGAGAGATCAAAAATTGTTGGATATCATTCTTAATCCCAATAGTAAGGAACAGGTTTTAGTCTAGTGTGAGGGAGAAGACACTAAGAAATGGGTGTTACAGCAGTTTCTAGAAGTGTTTGAGAATCGGATGGGAAAACTAAAGGGTTTTACCCATCAAATTTGCTTAAAGGAGGGAGCTATTCCCAAGATTCATAAAGCAAGGAACATTCCGCTCATAATCAGGAATGAAGTCAAAGGAGAGTTGGATAAAATGCTTGCTAATAAGGTCATCAAGCCTGTGGAAGCAGCCAAATGGGTTTCTTCAATGGTCGTAGCCCGTAAATCCAATGGCAAAGCCCGTTTGTGTGTGGATTTAAGGTACCTTAACAGCAACATTGTAGTCGAGCAGTTTCCACTCCCCAGAATTGACAAAATGCTGTCCTTGACACGCAATGAAAAATTGGTTTTCTACTTTGGACTTGTCGGCTGCTTCTCACCAAGTGGTGTTAGACAAAAGCAGCAGACAATTTACATCTTTCTGTACACCATTAGGTTGTTATAGGTTTAAGCGTATGCCGTTTGGTTTGCCATCAGCCGCTGCGGTATTTCAGAGACTGATGTCAAACCTGTTTACACATTCGTGAGGTCATTTTTTTTCAGAACGACATGTTGATAATGGAAAAAGATAAAGTTCAACATGATTCCATACTAAGAGAAGTTTTGTTCATTCCCAGGAATAAGGGTTTAATTGCTGAGAGTAGTAAATGTAAATTTTCTGAAAAAACTGTCACATACTTGGGCCATGAGATTGGAGGTTTTGGCATTAAACCCAAAAACAGTTTGGTTGAAGCTATACTCAATGCACCGGCACCTAAGTCAAAGGATAAATTATGGTCATTCTTAGGGTTGGCAGAATTATATTCAAAATTTGTCAACAATTTCTCACAAAAGACGCATAAAATGCGCTTGTTAATGAAAAGCAAGGTCGCCTTTGAGTGGAGTGATCTGTGTCAAAAATCTTTCAACAGCATTAAAGAAGCCATTGCGTATGCTCCTGCATTACACGGTTTGGATCCACAGGCTGACACCATTGTCACTACTGACGCCAGCAGTACTGGTTTAGGGGGTGTTTTGTCACAAGTCACTAAAGAAGGCAAAAAGGTTGTCATAGCTTTTGCTTCTCGTTCTCTGTCTCCAGCAGAAGAGAAGTATTTGGTTATAGAAAGTGAGGCATTAGCGTATGTATGGGCCATGGAGCATTTTAGAAAGTTCATATGGGGAAAGAAATTTCTTTTGAGATATGACCATAAACCTCTGACCAAACTACTCATCACTGAGGGTCTCTCCAGCAGTGCTTAATTTGTAAAAAATTAAGTGCCGGGGCTAAAAATTTGCTCTGAAACTGCAGTCACCAGCGCTTCAGAAAGTCGTGGTGCCGAGTACCATGCCGGGGTAGGTTTGAGCACCCTTCTTGCATCTTTAACACATCACCAGACCCTCCCTGGCGTTCTAGTGTTATAGTGTGCTTGCAACCCATGTCTGGGAATGCCCGTTGCCACTTAGGGTTTTACATCAAATGTTTGTAGTCATTTCAGTGGAATCAGCAGTACAAACAAAGCACCAGACTGTAAAACAGGGCCACAAACATCCCAAAAAACGGCCCATAGATTGACCTATCAAACCAGCCTCTTTGCCACTGCCATATTGCCTTATAGACCATACCATCCCTTCCTTCTGTCAAACCTACCACCCCCCTCCCCAATTCCATCTGCACTCTGAAGAAGTGCACAGGAGAGAGCCCCTTTGGTGGCTCGGACAGTTTGTTGTTACCGCTTTCTTGCTTTAATAAGACCCTAAAGAGGTGACACTGACTCTGCAGTCTCCCTGCAGCAGAGATCTCTGGCTTTGTGTGATGTGCCAGGGAGACATCTCAGGTCTCTGCTTGTGAACAAACCACACATTAATAACAGGGTGGAGGGAATGGTTTATTATTTATTCTTACACACTTTTTATTTATATAGTGTTTTTATCCAAACGTCTTTGCATAGTACAAAAGTGGTAAAAAAATATTATTATTCTTTCTAAAGCTGCACTCATTTTGTCGACCTCGCGAGGATGAAAGGCTGAGTTTACTATGAACTTGACTTGAATGCGTACAAATAATAGGTATGTAGAAAGACTGCATGTTAGATGTACACATGTAACTCAAACGGATGCTAGAGTTTTGTGTTTTTAATATCACGTTTTTTCTAGATTCTGTTCACATCAATACATTTTCTAGGCATGGTTTCATCAGAGCATGCAGAATCGCGAAAAATCGAGACCCCCATCTTCAGCTTTTCCAGATCGATAAATGGATCACCATTGGTTTGAGTAGCAGAAGCACCTGCTACATATAGCGTTAGAAAATGGCACAACTGCTGTGGGCTGATCGGCGGTCTTTATCCCTGATGAATTTAAAGTTCCTTCTCTCAAGACATTCAAACAAATAAAATCTCTGTCGTACCGCGATCCGGGGCTGGTAATTATCATAAAGAGGCGCTCAATCAGAGCCACCTTGCGCACGCATCCTATACTGCAGCTTTGACCTTCAAAGGGAGGCGGGGATATGAAGGGTAGAAAAAGGCTCGCTGTTAGCAAGAAGGATGTGCAGATACTTGCACAGGGGCTGGTCTGGGACACTCCCTCTGTTCTGAACATCCTGTACCCCCACCTGCCTCTCCTCTAAGACCCGGCTTTGCTGATCACCTGTTAACAACAAAGGCCCTGATTTCGATTGGCCTGGGATCAGATGCCGTACCACTTTTTATACGGCTCGAATTAGAACTGAAGGTATTGGGGCGCTTTGCACCAGCATAGTTACATTACACAAGGACGTATGCGCACCCTACACTACAGCGCTACGATGCGTGCACAGGAGGGACACACACAGTAGTATAAGTTAAATTGAAAAATGTGACGTGCGCGCAGTGCAGCAGATGCCTGTAGAGTGTAGACCCGGCCCTGTCATACAAGTGCCGGTGCTAAGCACCGGAAAGCACCGGCACAAATTAAGCCCTGCTCTCCAGGGCATCATCAAGGATTTCCAGAATGTCAATGAGAATTCAGGGTTTTGCATATGAGGTGCAGTACATCCGTGGAGCAAAAAAATGTATAGCGGATTTTCTCAGACTTTCATTACCCCTAAAAGAGATTGAACCTGATCCTTGGTGTGATTTTTGTGTAGCCGGTGTGTTTAATGATACTGTTGGGTTAACTAAGAGTGATTGGGAAGAAGAATTCAAGAAGGATAACAATTTATGTATAGTCAAAAAGAGGATCATTAATGGTTGGTCCAAGGATTGTAAACTCGATCCCAAATTGAGGCCTTTTTGGGAGGTTCGGGATGAGTTGAGTGTGGATGGAGATTTTGTTTGCAGAGCAGGAAAAATTGTACCTCACTTTGTGAACATTGGCCATGAAGGACACCCGGGTGTATCTCACACCAAGTGAAATATTAAGGTTTTGTACTGGTGGCCTAAAATTGATTTAGATATAGAAAGACATGTGCGTGCATGTATCTATTGTGAAAGCTCAGATAAAGCACAAAAAAAGCATAATCCGCCCATGTCATCACTTAGTTGCCCAAGTTTACCATGGGAAAATGTTGCTTTAGACATAATGGGACCTATAATTTGGCAAGATGGTGTCACTAAGTACATTTTGGTCCTTGTTGACCTTTTTTCTAGATGGCTGGAAATATATGTGGTCACTAAAGTGTCATTAATTTATTGGAAAAATGTTTTTTGAGAGAGGGTTTTCCGGTTTCCATACTAACTGATAATGGAGTTCAATTTAGATCTGATTTAATGAAAAAGTTCATGATCAGTACCGGTATTGAACAGAAGTTTACAGCGTTATATCATCCTAGGGGTAATTCTGTTGTGGAAAGGGTGAACAGAGTTCTAAAAGGTGTTTTACAATTGGCAAAAAAAGGAAACAAGAACTGGGATGATGAATTTAACAAGTTGATTTGGTCATATAGAATTACTATACATGATACTGTTGGAGAAAGTCCTTTTGGTTTGATGCGTGGAAGATTTCCTCATTGCAAAATTAATCCAGGATCGATTGGTAGAAGCAGGAAGTATGAGTGGGATTCTGAACAAGTCAAACAGTCCATTATCAGTTCACAATGTAAGAAAAAACTGTATTTTGACACGAAACATGGTACCAAAGAAGTGAGTGTAAAGGTGGGGCAATGTGTCAGAGTTAAATCGGGAAGAAAGTCTAATAAATTGCATTCTAGATTTTCTGATCCCAGGGTAATTACTAAGGTCATGAAAAATACTGTTGAACTGGATGATGGTAGTATACATCATATGAGTCATATTGCATTATCTGGTGCTACCTCTATGGGAAAAAAAGGTGCTCTGGATATGGAAAGAGATTATAGGTTGGAAATTTTACCAAGTCTTGAGAAAGGTGGTGAGTCTGGAGTCCAAGTGCAAAATTCTTGTTCTTTAGAGTCTCCACTAGAGGCGCAGAGTTCGGAGGTTGGTGAGTGTGTTGAGTTTCCTGTAAGGGAGGAAGGTTGTGATAATCATTTTGGGAGTGAATTGCAACATTTTGATTCTTACAATCAACTGCCTGTAGGGAATTCAAGTTTGCAGAAAGGGATGGTTATGGAAGACAACAGCGTGGTAAATAAGTCTAGTAAATTTGGGAGACAAATTATTACTCCAAAGAAATTTGATGATTTTGTCCGTTTTTAAATTATTATTTTGTTATCTTTAATTCAAGTTTATTAAGAAGGGGGATGTGTAGTAATTGCATATTTCTTTAAGTAATTCAGTGTAGAACTAATACTATGTAATAGAATGTTGTACATGTAATGAGTGTTATGTTCCCTACTGGTTTGAAGAATGTTATGATTCATTCTTCCAGCAGTTCTCCACTGAGCTGCATGCATTTTATGTACTCCTCTACTTTTATTAAATTCATTAATTGCATTTATCAATTGTGGTTTCTACACTTATTTAATTGACTACGGAATTACCACATAATGCTAATTAAATTAAATTCAATTAGTCCAATAGATGTATTTCTCAACTTAAGCCTCCCTCCCCATACCAGATATCTTTTGTATCTATTATTTGCATTTTTATTTTGTATTGGTTCATAAAAAACTATGCAAAACACACAACAGAGCAGACCAGGTCTCAAACTGGTGTGTAACTATACCAGTGACTGTGAAACAGTTGGATGCATGTGTGAACAAATGCTATTGAAAAACAAAAGCTAGAACCAATCCCATCAGCCCACCCTTATGGTGGAATTTTACGTCATGTGGGAATTGCTGGTGTTTTGCATCTTGATAACGGGGGAGCGATCAGACAGGTCGTAAAATATTCCCCTTTGACCCTCCACACACCTTTTTGTTTTTAGTCATAAAAAGCTATCACAAATTCAATCAACAAATATCTTTTAAAATCAGAACACATATGAATAAAATAAATATTTAAAAGCATATATCCAGCAAAGTATTCAACTAATACCTTCTTAAGAAGTTGTTCCAATAAAGCTGTATTTATGACAAAACATAGTATCAAAAAAGGCTAGGAGTGCAGATCAATATAAAATATGTACAAACTCATCCATATATACCTATATTACCAATATATATGATTCAATGTAATGACATACAGGCGGAAAATAATTCATATGCGTTAACACATTTAATAGTTATATTTTACAAAAAAAAAAAAAAACATTTAATAGTTATCCATCTCTATTGTCCATATATATCAATGCAGTAACATGCATACCCCACATATTTAACAAAATTGCAAGAAAGTTGCATGTGCACCCCACTTTAACATTGATTTCAAACTACCCTACAAGATCATATTTGTAATGTATTAAAGTGCTTGCACAAAATGTGTCTACGTGCATTAATCAATTTTGGACGAGTACAAACACGTATTACAGATTCTTGTTTATACCCACATAGGCGACAGGTTTGAGTTGCCGAACAATGCTTTCAATGAGGGATCAAGTCTTTTGTGGGTAAGTCACACATCCTTAATCTCATGAACCACGCTGTGAACTGCTGTGGGGTTAGCCTTTACTGCCCAGAACTTTTTGTGGAGCCTGCTGCTTGATCTCACCTGAGGACCCCTGGGTGTTGTTGTAGCCCAATCCTTGCCGCACCCTTCGCGCTGCCAGGAGTGGTGCAAAGCTCGGGAGGCTGCTGTGCTGTGGGCGAGTCCTTCTGCCACAGGGAAAAGATCAGCGCGCAGACTGGACTCACTTTCCCAGGAGTCCCTGCACGGCCTCGTCACCTAGGCCGCGCACCTGTGAGCCCCGCCCACGGTCCGCCCTTTCCTTCTACTTGTTGGCGGAACCACACGCTCTGCGGGACACGAGCGGGACGCACCGGGCTAAGCCCGGGCCAAGGGCGGGCCCGTGTTATCCTGTCATAGACTGGGCTGGGCCCCCCTCTAACATCTAGTTCCAGCCACAGACACGGGACGGACAACTAGCTGGTATGTATATAGATATTTAAGGTGTAATCTACTCCGAACGTGTATCTATAATTCTAGCTGTGTCCGTAATCACTATCATGTCACCTAGAGGTAGTCGTAGTAAAACAAAGCAACGTATGGCAGAGTTTACAGCCAGGTTCAATCAACCAGTTCATTATTAAAGCTAATGAAGCCATAGATCAAGGGATAATATTGCTGGACAGAAGAGTCTCACAGGACTTAGTACAGGCAAGACGATCTTCAGTTGGGTCCCTGGCATTGGCTCAGACTCCCGCCAACCAACGAGAGAAGGCCGTTATGGCGGAGGTACACGCGGATGTCCATGGTATCCCCAGTTTAGTTGATCTCTCTGCTACATTGTCAATGTCGGAATCACAAACCGCTGAGGCCCTTGAAAAAAGCCCTGACATTTTTGCGACACCAGTGCAAACTGATCAGGCTCAAGTTGTACAAAGGGGAATTAAAGAGGGCGCTATCCCAAAGCAGAATAAGCCATCCAAGAAGAGAAAGAAAACAATAGACTTAAACCCAAGAAATACCCGACGTAAACCGCGACCCAACAACCAGGGGAAGGGCAATGTTACATCAGGACCAACGATGCACAATCTTAACCCGCCTAATTCAGGCAACAATAGTATAAATCTCCATCCCGTGGCTGTGGATCTTAGCATAATAGACAGCACTATAGATGATCATGTTAACACCGACATATCGGGTAATCAAACGGGGGTGGCAATCATACATGCGGTGCTGATCAACTTTTGCTAGCCCAAATTAGAGAACTAATAAAAGCACAACTACAGCCGTTCCAACTTTGTCTAGCAATAATTGAGAAACAGCTAGCAGTCTTAGCGTTAACTCTGAAGACATCTACCCATCAGAAGGACCTGGGGTGACTAATGTAGTAAGACTGAAAATTAAGGACACCAATCTTAAACAACCGGAAGGCACAAAGAAAATTGCCTCACGACCTGCTACCCTAAAAACGAATGCTCGAAAAGAAATCGTTAAAAAGGTGCCTTTCCCACAGAAAAATATACCCCCTGTAACTGCCACCCCTGTAATTCCAACTCCTGCTCCTATTCTTTCTAAACCAGCTCAGATAAATACTGTTCAACGTGACCTTCCACCAAGACAATCACCCGGGAGAAAGGTCAAAGAGAGGGGGGTGTCAATCGGTAAATCTCCCCCCTGAAGCAAGTCCCTACGTAGTTGTTATGACAGGGGTCCCTGAACTGACTCAAAACAATGAGGAACCAAACTGGTCCTTAAAAAATAAGGTCCAGTATTGGTTAAACAATAACAGACCACTCCAGCAAAATTGCGCCAGTAGGATTATTGCAGTACGTAGAGTCCCTGGATAGGCCATCAATTAAAAAAAATCTCAGGTGACTGCATTATAGTCAACTTCGAAGACCCCCATACAGGGATCACATCTGCTCATGGGGCTCGACAAGTAAACCTGATGGGATATCAACTAAACGACGGTCCTACTTTTACCCACCAGCACCCCGCTATAATGAAGGGCCATATTGGCCCTGGCATGAACCAGTAGATCGCCAATGGGGTTGGGCCCCAGATCACACTAGGCAGGGGAGGAACGACTGGGCAATATGGACAGGTAGGGACAGGAGAAATCCACCATATAGGGATACCTGGGGAGGTATACCAACATTTAATAGATATAGCGGCCTGGAGATGGTCGATTGACCACTACTAGATAATAAATATGGTAGTACAGGCCCTATGCACTTAATCAAGCTAACAGCACACAGAGCGAAGGTAACCACAGGCCTTATTGAAAATTATTATACCATAGATGCCCCAGAGAACTGCTCCACTACTGCTGTACCTGCAAAAGATAGTCCCAACATTATAGACTGTACCTTGAAATTAACTATTGAGACACGGAGGCTAAACTCTCCTATGACACTGACTAGTGAGGTGTTGCAGACGCAACCTAGATTACCCACATCGGTAACCTCTATTAAACAAGTCACCTTTCTCTTCTGGAACATAGCAGGTTTAGCTTCTAAGCATACGGAAACCAGCTACCTGCAGATTGCCAACTCAAATAATATCATCTGCCTACAAGAAACGTGGCTTAACGAACCGATACATCTTCAAGGTTACAAGACCTATTTCTCTCCAGCCAAAAGGTCCACTGCTGGCAGGAGTAAGGGAGGGCTAACCACTTACGTCTCAAACCTTTCGCCCTGCTACGATATCATCCCTATGAAATTAGAGCTTAACTACCAACCACTCATCCTCCAAAGATCTACCCAGGAAGTGTATTTCTTAATTAACTTTTATAATAATCTGAACCCACCCGATTTCATACTATTGGTAGCCGAGATCTTTGATCTGCTTCAGGCCCTGCGTTCAAAATACGCAAGTAAGACATACACTTTAGTCTGGGGAGGGGAATTCAATTTGCACTTGTGCACAAAAAGTAACACCCCTAACTGTGGGATCATTGATGAACAAGAGAATGGGCTTACACATTTCACACACACTCCCGAGGGAATAAAAATGTACGAGACAATGGTGGAACTAGAGATGAGTTTTGCCAACGAACTAAAAACTCCAGCAGTTGTATTCGCCCCAACATTCAATGGAAGAAGTGCACAAACCCTGATCGATTACATCCTAGTTTCCACCAACAAAGCCCCTCACATTAAGACCTTTCAAACTATTAACAATGCACTTAGCGATCACTTTCCTTTAAACGTGACTCTCCAGATTGGTAATAGTCAAAGCAACGAAGGCTCACTCCAGTTAAACCTGCTGGATCAGCAAGAATTGGTTTTGGACCGCTTGAACGGTTACACTTTAAAATGGGGCAAACTAGATCAGATGGCCGTAGTGGCAAAAATAGTTGCTGCAAGTAATTCCCACATAATGAAGTGTCTTGACCCTTTGGCTACCCTGGTTCAAATTTTGGCTAGTTATGCCGCGATTGTCGAAGCTACAAGGAAAGAAGTAACCAAAGTCTGTAAACATAAGAAGAAGGGTATAAAGGGCTGGTTCAGTCCCGCATGCACCAAAGCATACACATTACTAAAAAAGGCTTTAACCAAGGAAACGAGAGATGGAGATGAGATTATTAGATTAAGGAAGGCTTACTCTCTAGCTATAAAAAACAGAAAAAAGGAGATTAAAGCTGACCTGTGGGACCAATTACAGAAAAGCAGCGCTCTAAAGGATGGTTCTGCCTTTTGGCAAGTAGTGAGGTCTACTTTTCTACTTGCCCAGGCAGACGTGCCAACTTTGGACGTTGCCATCGATGCTAGAGAATGGGTTGAGTATTTCTCAGAGGTTTTCCGCAGGGAGAATCCCCATGAGATGGCCCCAGTTGAACCTCTCCCCCATGTCAAATATCCATTAACTCTCTGTTTTAATCACAAAGAGGTATTAAACGCAATAAAATCATCTAAAGGGGGGGAAGGCACCAGGCCCAGACGCGGTCCCAGCAGATCTATTCAAACAAAACCCAGACCTGTGGACCCGATCCTCACAAATGTACTAAACGCTGCCAAGGAGGTTGGCCTGGTAAAATCTTGGTCAACCTCGATACTGGTCCCTATCTATAAAAAGGGCGATAGGACCAGTCCATCCTGTTATAGACCCATTTCACTCCTGGACTCGCTCGGGAAGATGGCTGGCTGCATTCTTCTCGAGCGACTCCAGGAGTGGACAAACCAACAAAATGTGATCTCGGACCTGCAATATGGGTTCAGGGAGGGACTGGGTACGGTGGACCAGGCACTGAATTTGACGCTCCTGGCTGAGAAATATGTTCACGCTAAGGGTGCCTCTCTCCATATGGTGTACGTTGATTTGTCCGCAGCCTTTGACTGTGTGGTGCACTCAAGGCTGTGGACAATCATACTTCAGATGGGCATTGATCCACCTATTGTTGACTTCCTGCGAGAGCTGTATACGGGGGCCACAGGGAGAGTAAGATACGGAACCAATGGCCAGTTAACGGATAGCTTAGAGAAGGGGGTCAGACAAGGGTGTGTTCTGGCCCCCTTCCTTTTTACCCTGTACACTAATGGGCTAGAGGCCGCTCTACTCGAGGGCACGGATGACCTTCCAGCTATTGGTCGTCGGCAGATTCCAGCTTTATTATATGCCGACGACGCGGTTCTTCTTGCCCGAACCCCAGTACAGCTTCAACGGGTCCTGGACAAGTACTGTGCATTCATGGCTGGCTTGAACCTAAAAATAAATATAAAAAAGACTTATGTGATGCATGCTGGCCCAAAATACAGAAACCCGAAGACAATCTGTGTCAACAAAGTGCCCCTTGATCAAACACTAACATATCCTTACCTAGGAATTTAAATTGATAATAAGTTTAAATGGAGGGAAGCTATTAAATCCCGTAAGTTAGTGTTCCTTAGGGCTGTCACAGAGCTGAAATCCTTTGCGCAAAAGCTAGGGAAAAAACCTCCGTCAGAAATGATTAAAATATATAAGGCAAAGTGTCTCAGCGCAGCAATCTATGGGGCAGGGGTCTGGGGAGGAGTTAATACAGACCAGCTCCAATCAATTGAAAACTCCTTTCTAAAGTACTTGCTGTCATTGCCGAAAAGCACAACTACATACGGATGCCATAACGAACTGGGATTGGACTACCTCTCGGATATAATAAAAATTCAACCAGTCATGTTGTGGCGGCGAATTTGGGTTACAGAGCAGTGCCACCTGACAAGGGCAATTGTGCAGGATTGCCTGAAGCTTAACAATATGAGGAGGATCAAATGGCTGGCCTACGTTAAGACATTCCTTACGGACCTAGGCCTTGAGAAATATTTTGATGATCCCCCCGCAATAGTGGACATATCAAAAACTGACCTGAGAACAGCTTGCCTGTCGCACTTGAGCGAACTGCTCTTATCGAACGAGGCTGGGAAAACATCAGTTCAACACTGTCTGTTAATTCAAACTGTGCCTACAATCCAGCCGTATCTAAACTACAGTATAAATCAATATGGGAAATTTTTGTTGACCCGCTTTAGATTCAATTTGCTTCATCGTTTGCTTTCCTTCCCTCTTCAAAATGATTGGTCCCCAAACCTATGTCCTTGCCCTTGTGATTCCACCTCCCCACAATCTACCATCCACGTGGCCTTTTTTGTACGTTTTATATGGCTCCACGTAGGAGGTGGGTTGTCCCTATTCTGAGGGTAATGGGGCTGCGGCAGTGCCGCCCAGCATTTCTGGCTCTCCAGCATTTGGAACATGAACTGATGGCTAAATCGCTAGTTTACTTTTTCAAATTATGTGTTAGACATCGCCGTAACCTATGATGCTTGTTTGCCCATAGTGCTTTGCAATGACAGTAGTATGTGCTGAGTGCTTTGCGATAAATTTTAGTGTAGGATGAAGAAGTTTTTATATAACGCATAACATCTTAAATTTTCATTTGCATATCTGTGTAGAACTAGTTTTTAAAACCCGGGTAAAATTCAAATTGCCTTTTATCATTTTTAATTATTTATGTAAACGTTGCAATGTATTCTATGTACTTTTATGGAATTTCAATAACTACAGAAATCCGAATAAAGACAATTTGATTTGATTTGATTAATCTCATGAACCTAATGGAATGTGAATAAGAAGTACTCAAATATGGAATGTGAATAAGAAGTACTCAAATATGGATATAGATCTGGGCACTCTTAAGAATTTATAACCATTTGGGAGTGAGCTTTCTTAGCAAATTTGTTTGGCGTGGTGCAAATATGAAGACAGTCTCACTGACTTATTCATAGCTTGTGTTAAAGAAGGCCCTCAGGCGGCAGAGGTCCAAAGGGACTAAAGGCCCTAAAGTGTACAAAGCAGAGATTGTGTTTTTTACCAATTCCAATTTCCACCCATAAAAGGGAGGCCAAAGAAAGTTGGGGCGCTTTGCAGAACGTGATAAAAGCACTCTCTAGTGATAGAGTTTATCTTTTGAGGCCAAGCTCAAAGGGAGCCTCTCCCCCAAGTGTTATAATAAAAAAAACTGAATGGTGCAAATCAGATCTGGGGACCCCATTGAGTTAATTTGGAACATAAATCCTGCTGTGGGATCTTATACCAGATAATAACACCTACATCTCCTCAGAGGCCTACAGAAAGACATAATGGTAAACGCACATTGACATAGAGGGGACAACAAGTAACATTTGGTGATTAGGATAATTCCTAGTTTTGCTGGGTTCACATATATAATGTACAACTAAGACGAGACTACACTGATCAAATATAAATCACATTTATAATGAGTGGGCCCACTACAATATGTGACATTGGGTCCCGTGGGTAGTTGAGGGGCCCCAAGAATAGTTCCTATTTGGATTTGCAGGACAGCGGCAGTGTCGCACCAGGTCGAAAGCGCCCCCAGGCTGGATGGTGTCAGGCGGAGTGCACATCTTGTTGGGAGAGTGGTGCCGATTTCTGCTAGGGCCGCTCTGCGGTTGGTGGAGCCCAGGGTGTGGGCCTGCTCTAGTCTGGGACAGTGGGATACCCTGACAGATGTGGGGGCCCATCAGCATATCCATTGGAGGTCACTGGAGTGAGGAGAGGGGTTTGGAGTCTACTGGATAATCAGGGGTGCTACATAGGCCGTTGGCCCAGGTGCTGGACGCCATACATGGCTGCAGCGGTGGAACATCCTGCCCAGATGCAAAAGCCGTACAATATGGGAACTAGGCCCTGCCGCATTTGCAATCTGCATCTGTAGTGCATACCATTTTTTTGAGTAGACCGAAGGGTACACTTATGGGGACAGGAGAAACATTGTTTCCGCCCGACATTGGCAGTGTGTATGTTTTCAAGTATACCCGTTTGTGAGACGATTGACTGGTGGACTGGAGAATGAGTCTGAGTTCCAGATATAACATAACATAATACCCATTGCAGGACTGGTCACAGAGGTGGTCAGGCTAGGTCTTGGTGAGCTCCTCCGCTGGTGACCCTATCGGATCCTGTATGCAGTTGGCAACAGTGTAAGGCTGCCCATTGCCGACTGCTCGCCCCGCCCCTCTGAGACCCTTTCAGGGGTCTGGCGGGTTGTGAGCATCAGTGTTTCAGGAAACTCATTCAGAAAGATTGGCAGAAATGAGGCTTCAGCATGACCAAAGACAACTTTTCCAAAGCAACGGGCAAACAAAGCACCATAGAGAAATTTGCTAGTGCTGACGCCGAAGCTTGGGACTCAGGTGGCCTATGGGTTCCGGCCCAGACAATGCTGCACTGCTTACAGCCATTAAGCAGTCTAGAGACATGCTAGATGCTAAAATAGGTGCAGTTGGCTCAGATGTTTCCCTGCTGCACCAAGTTCTCCGGAAAGCTGTAGAGAGGATCACAGAGGCTGGGACCAAGGTATCAGGTGTCAAAGACTCGGTGGCGGCCCTTCAGCAAAAAGTTAACATGCTTACCGTCATTACAAAGAAACTGGCAGCACAAGTGGAGGATGCAGAAGTTTGCACCCATCGCAATAATTTGCGATTTATTGGCTTCCCTGAGGGGTGCAAAGGCTGCCCCATAGACACATTTCTGACACAATCACTCCAATCAGCAGTGCCCGTGGAGTCCCTCCCGCCATGCTTGTAGTGGAGAGGGCCCATAGAGCATTGGCAAAATAGGACCCCCCCCCCCCCCAGGCGCGAGGCGATAACCGGTGATCACCAGGAGCTTCAATTACATAGATAGGGACGCGATCCTTAAATGTGCACGGAGCTAAGATAAGATCCTTTTTTAATCACACCACAGAATGATATTTCCGTACTATACGAAAATGGTTCAACGGCAGCGTCAAACATTCATGCCGGCAAAACAGCACCTGCGAGACATCAAAATTCAATACATTTTGCTATATCTGCTCACTTGAGGGTCATCTTCAACTCTCAGACCCTTTTCCTTCAACCCCAGAAGAGGATAAGTATCATTAAAGTCTACTCTGCTACGCATAGACTCAGACTCGCCCCTAATTGACAGACGCAATCATACTAAAAAGTCTACCGTGAAGCGTCACAATTGATCCTGGTCATCCTGGAGGAACACATGCCAAGAGATGAATATTAGCTGCCAATTGAAGGTACGATGAAATAAGAAAACATTACGTAAAAGCAAGCAATATTTTTTGCTGTGCCCGAGTGGCAGATACCATGTAAACTTGTAATGTGTCTATGGTATGTTAGACTGCAACCTTAGAGTAAAACAGTTTAAGTTTCTCAAGCGAGGACATTCAGTTGGGTCAGGGACATGGGGATTCACTGATGATGTCCTCTCCCATGCCACTGTTGGGGTCAGTATATGGTCTCTTCCAAGACAGATACTTCTTGTTCACTGAAGTATAGGAGAGGGGGATTGGGGTTTGTTTGAATGTTTTCCTTGTGTGGTAATGCACAGGCCTGGCGCTCACACCCTCATATGCATTAGCCCAAACTTACCTACTATAGCTGCTGATGCATGATACAGACCCTACATGGCATATCTGTGCTCTTATATGAACTGTCCGGGGAGTTCTTGGTAAGATCAAATGAGGTGCGGTGCTGATACAAGCCAAGAGATTAAGGGCAGACATTTTCCTTTTACAGGAGACGCATCTTTTAGGATCCGAAGTTGTTTGGTTGGCTAGATATGGGTTTACACAGACGTTCCACTTCTGGGTCCATGAGGGAATCACGAGGTACTGGTATCCTCATTCATTGCAGGGTTCCCGACAAATCCACCATGGTATTGGTGGATGACTATGGTAGATGTTTTCTAGAGACTGCCATACTTTACGGGGAGCCCCTCACACTTGGCAGTGTGCACGCCCTCCCAGTGGGACAGACTTTTGTCGACTGCATAATTGGCCCATGCGGAGAACTTCTAGATTATTTATTTCAGTGATAGGTGGAGTCTGTAATGATGTCTGTAATTTCATGTGTAGTATTGAATTAATTTTTATATTGATGACCCTTCAATTGTTTTTAGCCCATGAATTTATTGTATTGTATAATTTGTTTTTACATTGTATGTATACATAATAAATTGTGATTTTTTCATTTTATGTAGTTGTCGACTACTGTAAGAATTCCTGTTATTTTGGTTTTGATTTTTCTTAATATATACTGTATAGTTGTGTTCAAGGGAATTCCCTGTTTTCCTCCTGTTCTTAGCTACAGGGACTGAACAAGCTCCAAAGACCTCTCTACAAATACCCGTCTGACCTGCTGCAACTGGCCTTGCCTGGACCTGTCTTGAACTGCACCTGGACCTGCTTGAGCCCTGTTGGCCTATACTAGTGTGAGTTCCTGATCTCCATGAGGTGCTTTCCCAGGTCCCGGACCCTTGGCTG
This sequence comes from Lissotriton vulgaris, assembly GCF_964263255.1. Taxonomy (NCBI): domain Eukaryota; kingdom Metazoa; phylum Chordata; class Amphibia; order Caudata; family Salamandridae; genus Lissotriton; species Lissotriton vulgaris. The sequence continues at coordinate 479,684,001 of NC_141691.1, forward strand.
GCATCAGTAGAGCTCCTCTTGTGAAATGTTAAAGTTTTGAACTCTGTGCACTGGACTTTAGGAAGTTAATTTATTCCTGGTCCTTGTATCTGGCCCACACTACATCGCGGTAAGTGTGAAGTTGTGACTTTGTCCCAGTCAAGCACAAACAGATACCCACAGCTACCAAGTCTGCTTCTTGGCACTATTTTTATTTAAACCTATACACTTGCATATCTCCGGTTCTACGGACTGATTTTTTGTCCTGTGTTTTCACTTTATAACTGTTTGTGTGCTGCATAAATACTTAACTCAGTGCCCACCGATTAAGACTGACTGCTTTTGTGCCTCGCAACTAGAGATTTAAGCACAGGTTAATTTAGTGACTTTTTGTGATTCTCCATAGCAAGGATTGTGGTTGTTGCCTGAGTAGGGATTTCACCCCACTCAAACAATAACCTAATCCATTGTACTATAGTGTAAAGTCTGTCAATGGGTCAAAGCTACGATAAATAAACCACCACATATCTCTTTAAGGAGGCACAATCTTTCCAAATAATTCACTTAGATCACATCGGTCAGAGTAAACCAATAAATATAACTGCATACTGGTAGCACTATGCTTGCAGTCACTTTATGTGGGAGTGGTACAGCACCAGATCACGGCTCACATGGTAGCAAAAGACTTTATGGGACAGATTTATGAGTTCTGTGGCATCTCTGCAAATCAGCAGGGAATCGCCAGAACTGTTGTGTCACGCAATTCCCTCCTTGCGGCACCACAGATGAGCCGCATTTACAATGCGGCCCACCATGGTGCAAGGAAGGGCAGATGCGTGACGCATCTTGTGGTGTAAGGGTGGCGCATTGCTGGAGTAGCGTCGCAAGTGCGACGCAACTCCTGCAATGTACAGAGGCCACCCATACATAACGTGGTGCGTCACTCGTTACGCCAGCTTCAAGCAGGCGTAAGGATTTGACGCAGCAGCCTCGTAAAACTGACTCAGTGAAATCTTGTAGATTTCACTGCGTCAGTTTTACGGGGCTTTCCTACGAGGGAACGCCCACCCTGCGACAGAACGCCCACATGAAACCTGACGCAGGTTTCATGTGGCGCAGGGCTTTACAACGTGACACATCTGCCTAGATGTGTCACGTTGTAAATAGGTTGCAGGGATGCGCCACGTTTCCACGCCGTTGCGTCACGCAACGGCGGCGTAAACGTGGCGCAAGTCCGTCATAAATCTGCCCCTCAGTGTTCTGTAGGAGTGGGTGGAGTGCATCTCATTCACACATGTCCCATTCCAGCTGTTACCAAAGTAATATCAGAGGCAGTTACCAAAGTGGGAGTGCATCTTCGCTTATTGCATTGCTTTGGCCTAGTTAAAACAGGGTGGTGGAGAGAGACAGCATTTAATCAGGCCTTTGCAGCGAGGGCTTTAAATAATAGTAAACCCTGGCTAAATATCATATGTAGCACAGAGAGCATTGAATAATATGCCAAGGACTATTCTTCTGCACACCTTATGAAATACTGTTTAAATTGAAAGATGTATGGGCTGGATTTTCTGGGAGGAGGTAATCCAAGGAACACACATTTTCTGTAGTTGGTTCAAAATTTTTCTCTCTCTTGGAACTAACGAGATTCAGACAATCACAGTGGAAAGATGGCCGCTGACAGGCCGTAGGGAGTAGTCGCACTCTCTCCCCTCTCCCATGGTTTCTGACTACTGCTGAAGAGTGCTGCTGGTCGTTTATGAAGTATGCTTTAGTATGCTGAAGTATTCCCTATATAGCTAACTGGACCCAGCGGCTACTGTGGTGGCTCTTTTCGAGCGGAAAAAGGCAAGCACGACTGCAGATTTTAAGTCTGATTAGCGGGATAACGAGACAGTGCTGCCGCCTTGGTTGGTGGAATCTGATGCAAGCTATGGCACCAAAAACACAGAAAGCGCCGAAGGAGCAAAAGGAGCAGAAAGAGAAGGACAAAGAGAAAGCAGTCCTCAGTGACCCCGGTGTACCAGCAGCTAATCTGAGAACAAACGCACAGACCCGGAGACTCATCGACAGGATTCCAGAGGAGCTCCGAGCAGCTGCGAGCACCGAGAAAGCAAAGGAAAAGAAAGAGAAGGGCATCGGCGTAAAAAGAGGGAATAAGTTATGGCAGAATGATGAGGATTCAATAAAGGAAAATAATTTATGCCAACCTACCCTATTCGAGTCATTTGTCCCAGCATTTTCGCAGAATCCAGAGTCACCCATCCCCGCATGAGCCAGAGCCGCGTGCATCCAAAGAGCCGAGCAACAACAATGCGGATCGGCAGGATGAGATGCAGGCTGTCGATATGGTTACCGATGGACAGATTACAGTTACAGAGACTGAGGCTCACAGCGTGGAACAGTTGGGAATGCAGCGCGAGGAACTCCCAGCGTCTCTTCACGGAACAGAACACCAAGATCACCAGCCAAGGCTGGTCCCACAGAGCTCTAAGGGCCCGCAGGTAGGGGGGGGTGACAATACGGGTCTAGAATGGCAATTACCTGTGCCCATATCAGAGAATATCAATAGGGGAGATTGTGAGGACAACCGCAGGCACAATACAGAACAGACCTTATGCTTGAGCAATGAACTAAATATATTCTCTGCACCTAGTGGTACAGGTGCTCCAGGGCAGGCTGGGGAGAAAGCTGGAAGTGGATGTGCTGCGGTAGCGGAGCAGGCTACATGGGGACAATCAATGAGCCCAAAGCAAGCTATGATGATGATTGATAATACTAATAAGCTATCTGCTAATAGTATGCCCACTATACAAGGGCCGCCCACTACTTTTTCAATTCCTGGGTCACCTAGTGATGAATGCTTCCTTTCTGTTAATGACGATGAGGGTGAGGAGGAGGAAGAGGAGGAGGAGGAGGAAGAGGAGGAGGAAGAGGAGGAGGAAGAGGATGAGGAAGAGGATGAGGAAGAGGATGAGGAAGAGGATGAGGAAGAGGATGAGGAGGATGAAGAAGAAGAATCAGGCTCGCTCAATTCAGAGGAAGAGAGCTTTATGGAGGACTCAGAGCTGGAATGAGATACATCAGAGGTAGAATGGAATACACTGCATAGCGCTTGCACTCACCGGAAATCTAGGAGTAGGAAGAGTAGACCACACAACAGGTCAAAAAGGACAACAAGCCCTTCACAGCCAGAAGTGGCGAAAAAATTGGACTGGGACTATTCTTCTACCTCACAGCTATATCAAGAGGGGGTAGGAAGCAATCCTCAATAGCCCCACTCTCAGAGTCAAACACAGGTCTCTACGCTCGACCTCTTATATACAACGTTGAAACAGATGCAAGGGGAGGCCAGATCTGAAAGCCGTAGGGCTAGGCAGGCAAATAAGAAAACACAGGGGTCACTGCGATAAGTAAATAAACTGTATACAGACATGGCAGGCAGAGTCACGGAGGTCAAAGAAAGAACAGGGAAGTTGGAAGATGAAGTTGTAAAATGGCAGGAATTCAGATAGGACCAGGAGAAAACATTGTCTGACGTCCTATGGCAGCTCGAAGATTTCGAGAACCGCCAAAGACGCAACAACATAAGACTGCTTGGTGTGGCAGAAGGAAAGGAAGGGCAAGGTGTACGGGCGTATGTTATTGACTTGCTTAGAGGGGGATTCCCTGAAATAACCACGTGGACTTGGGAAAATGAAGTGCAACGTGCCCACCGGTTTCCTTTTACTCAGAGAAAGGGAAATATAGCAGACAAGCCGAGGACTATTTTGGTTTATGTAGGGAATTTCTTGTTGAGAGAAGACATCATGAGCAAGGCTAAGCCTGAGGCTAGGCGCACGTACAATGGCACAACATTTTTTGCTCGGCCTGACTTTTGCCACGCCACAGTCGAGAGAAGGTGGCGGATGAGACAATTAATATCACTGTTTCAGAACTTAGGTTGCGAAGCTTTTTTGCTGTTCCCATGTCGCCTTAAAGTAGGGATACATGGGCAGTTAAGGGTGTTTTATTCGGAAGTGAAGGCCCAAGAATACCTTACTGAGATTAGGGAAAAAAAGAGGACAGAGCAATATGACAGTCGCTTTGAGGCAGACAAATCGGAAGTCACACCAATAGTAACATGGAAAAGTGAACTAGGTAGTCAAGATTGAAGAATTCAGCAATAGATCAGGCATTAGTAGTAGTGCCAGTAAAGAAAAGGATGTAAAAAGGGAGGGGAGGAAGGGACAACTCTGGGCCACAGCTGTCACACATAGGTCAGGATTGACCTATTTGCCAGTAAGGATGGGGCTCGTCAGGTAGGGTCTCAGGGGAGGCTGGGGGGGAGGGAGTGGGTACAGGGCACGGCACATCGAAACAACACTTGGGTGTATTGGGAAGGGTCACAAGTTGGAGGTGGCAGAGCACTTATTGCAATGAATCGCTAATGACTGAAATACGCAATGAAGGAAAAAACGTTAATAAGTTTTGGATGGATAACTGGCTAGGACAACCGCTGGATGTTTTGTAAATGGGTACTCGACTAGTCACATGGAATATCTGTGGTCTAAATGATCGGCAGAGAAGACAGCGGGTGTCTACAAACTGAAGACTATGAGGGTAGATTTTGTGTGCCTCCAGGAAACACACATTACGGAGACACATGGGTATCTTTTAGAACAATTAGGGTTTCATGTGTTAGCATACTCAAAACAGGGGTCTAGTAATAGAGGAGTTGCTATACTATCCAAACTTAGGGACATTATAACGAGAAAGAAACTTGAAGATCAGTGGGGTAGATGGGTGCTTGTAGAGTGTTTAATCAATGGGGAGTGGATTACCCTAGGCTCAATTTATGGTTCAACTGAAGAGATCCAGAGATCTTTGATTTTTTGGATGTGTAATTGGCTACCTGGTCCCCATGTATTATTTTGGCCGGTGATTTTAATATTAATGATGCAGGAGGTTTGGGGCTAGGGTCTCATGGGAGATATCAAGGTAGAAAAAAAAGGGTATGCCAAGCAGTTCTCAGCCTCGCAAGGAACAACGCGCTGGCATATGTCTGGGGTAGCTTAAAACCTGGGGAAAAAGGGTTCACTTTTTACTCAGCCCCACATAAGATATGCTTAAGGCTAGATTATTTCTTCTCATCTAGCTCTCTGCTGTCTCAACTAAAAATCGAAAGGCTCCCTCTGATACTCTCCGATCATAATCCTCTGATTTTTAAACTAACTTCAGTAACAACACATAGAAGGAAGCGGGTATGGATCTTTGAGAGAGGGCTGCTGAAAGATGATAACTATATACAACACAATGGATCAAAACCTTTTTTGAGATCAACAGGGACAGCACTTCTTCAGGAAATGTGTGGGATTCTTTAAGGCGGGAGTTTGAGGGGAGCCCCTAAGCTTTAATACTTTTAAACGAAAACAGGAACAGGTAAAAATCACAGAATTAGCCAAGGCCGTATTGGATGCTGAGGAGGAGCTGTCTCAATGTGTGATAGCAGGGTCGCCGCTGGATCAGGTCCTTATTAAAATAGCAAAAGTAAAAATGGATGCAGAAGAGGATATAGCAAATAAGGCTAAGATCTTGCTAGCAAGTAGGGAGAGGTGCCATGAGTTTAGCGAAACGGTGGGACGTACCCTAGCGGTACGTACTAGACAGAAGGTAGCTACAGGAGAGGTGAGGGAGATTAAGGACATTGCGGGAAGACTTTTCACAGACCCTGATGGGATTCGTGAAGTTTTCAAGCAATTCTATGCTACATTATATGATGAACAACAAGGCAAAGATGCTGATGAAATATGTGCATATTTACAGGATATACCGGTGGCTATTTTAGCTGAGTGGGAAGGTGAAAGGCTAGACGCACCCCTAGAGCCAGAAGAGATCAAGGCTGCTATAATGAATCTCTCTTCCGGGAAGGCGGTAGGGCCAGACCAAATCCCAATCGAATTTTTTAAAGTTTTCTGGAATATTCTTAGTCAGGATATGATAAATAGAATACAGCAGGCACAGGCAGGGGTATCTATATTGAGATCCTGGGCAGGGGCCGATATCGTTATAATTTTTCAAAAAGGGAAGCCGCCTACTGAACCCGGCTCATATAGGCCAATTACCCTTATGAATGCTGATACAAAGGTGTATTCCAAGGCACTGGCAATAAGGTTTGCTAGCATAATGGACACACTGGTGAGTAGCAATCAGCACGGGTTTATCCCAGGGAGAGGCAATACCCATCACACACGGAAGGTTATTACCCTATTCGATGCCACAGAAGTCACAGGAGACCCGCTGGCAGTGATGTTGTTAGACGCAGAGAAGGCTTTTGATCGGGTCTCCTGGGACTACCTGTGGTTTATCTTAAGAAGAGCCGGTTTCGGGGATGGGTTTGTCAAAGCAATAAAAGCATTATACACAGCCCCGGCAGCTTGTATACGAGTAAATGCAGGATCCACATTGCCACAACAAATTAAGCGGGGAACAAGGCAGGGATGCCCTTGCTCCCCACTGTTATTTGCCATGTACTTGGACCCATTGATACATAGAATGGAGATGAATGACAACATTTCCCCATTGACCACACACAGGGGTCATAGTAAGATTTTGGCCTTTGCAGATGACGTGGCGGTTGTTACCTCAGACCCCACAGAGGCTATAATACAGGTCGAGATTGAGGCTTTGAAGTTTGGCCAGGTCTCAGGATACGCTTTGAATACCTCCAAAACGCAAATAATTAAGAACAAAAATGTGGACTACTCTGACCAGCAGGTGGTTCAGTCAGGAGTATATTTAGGGATTACAATCACTTCTGACTTAGATACTTTAGTTGAAGCAAATATAACTCCATTAATTACCAAAGTGAAGAAGGACTTGGACAGGCTTCATAACTTACATCTCTCCATAGTAGGACGCATCAATATTGTGAAAATGATGATCCTCCTCAAGTTTCTTTATGTTTTAGGGCAGTCTCGCTGTTTTTTGAAGCAAAATGGTTTAAGATTTTAGAACACATGATTAATAGGTTTGTTTGGGCAAAGGGAAAGACCAGACGAGCACTGAGGTTTATGGCACTGCCAAGGGATAGGGGATGATGGGCATTGCCGGATTTGAAACTCTACTATTGGGCAGCTTCCCTACAGTATAGGACAGGCCTACTGGGGGGAGCGGAGTTGGAAGGGCAGGAGGACCTAGGTACAATAGCATTATATATGCCTTGGTTCTGGGGGATGAGGCGGAGAATACGTTTCTGAAACATACTGATTCTAGTTATTTTAAAAGGACCAGATTCAAAACGATTATTGCAGTGCATAATATTTGGAAAGCTTTCACAAAAAAGTTTGGCCTAGGGAAATATAACGCGTATACCAGATTGATGAATAATTCTGCATTTCCCAGAGATATATTTTTATGATTTAGTGTTTACAGAGTGGGGGAGGCAGGAGATAACAAAGATTGGGGATATTATGGGAACACAGGGAATGATGCAATTCTCGGAGATTCAGACAATGTATGGATTAGATTCAAGACATTTTTTAAATATTTGCAAATTAGAAGTTTTACAGCGACAAAAAAGGGAGGGCCGGCGGGTTTTGAAAGAAATTCAATTGTTGAGATTATCCAGGGTGGAGCAGACTGTACAGTTAAAAGGTTCTATGCTGAATTGATAGATTATAAGCAGGACGATCTGGAAAAATATGAAGATAAATGGGTGCTCAAGTTAGGTATAGGGAAGGAATGCTTCCGCTTATCACTAGATATGGGGGCAGAAAATTCTGTGTTCAGCGGCTCTCCAGGCAAAACACTAAAAATTTGTACCGATTATATTACACACCCGCAAGAATTGCACAATGGGGCGGGACAGCGGGAATCAATTGCCCAAGATGTGGCAGTTTGGAGGCTGATATTGTACATATCTTTGCGACATGCACCCACTTGCAAGCAACACAAAATGATATTGAGGTATTCTTCCAAAGGTCATTAGGAATTGAAATCACTTTAACACCATCAATAATACTGCTTGGAGTGAATGATGCTGATAGTAAGATGGAAGGTGGATACTTTATCTTTGTACCCATGGCAATATTAAGGTTATGTATCGCCCCGGAATGGCTTGACTGCCTTCCACTGACCTACCATCAATGGTTAGCAAAATTACTTACGACTTATAACTTGGAGAAAGCAATTTACGCAAGGAGGGGGAAAAAGGGAAGGAAATTAGGTATGCAAATTTGAGAACCTATAAAAAGATGGAAAAAGGAAGACAGTGGGTAGTTTGCTATATATTTTTTTGTTACATTGTATTGGGTCCAGATTTATGTATACGAAAAAACATGTGATATGGCTTATTTTTCTTCTTTTTTTGTGCTTTCTTCTTTATTATTACTCTACTAAGGTGTTCTTTGCTCTTTACTGGTTTTTATCTCTGATCTGGTTTCCCTTTGAATGCTCGATATACATTTTGTATTCTATGTTAAGATTAATTTAGGAATGTGTCAAATGTAATGTTTGCTGCGCCCTGTACAACAACAAATGGGAAATATGCCATAATAAAAAAAAATAAAAAAAATAAAATAAAATTGAACTAACGAGATTCATAGCTAAGGAAAGAACAAGAATGGTGATCTTCCTATTGTTGCCTAGAAAGAAAAGGAGGAGAGAGGCGTCCACTGACTTGGGGAAGCTATAACATATGAGAGTAATGAAATTGTGAGTCTTCCAAGTATCTTGGCTTATTTCCACTATGTCTGATCTAATCAGACACATTTCTCTTCAATCCTACTGGCTAATGGAAGAGTGACTAAATCAACAGTCAATGGCTTCTACTATTCCATCAGAGTGCTTTGTACATACCAGAGAAGAGTCTTCAAAAATATGTTCTGAGTTGGTGTCATCAGTCTCCAGTTGTAGGGCATGATGGATATTGGGAGATGAAAGACTTGGCAACGTATTATTTTTAAAGGCCTAATGTTTTTTTCTCAGGCTTTGAAAAACATTATTGTCCGCTGTACTATCTGTGCTCAGGCTAAGAGTTCCCTTACGAGATAAGCAAGCCTGTTGCAACCCCTGCCTACTCCACAATAGCCCTTAGTCATGTTGCCCATAGATTTAATTGAGGAGCTTCCGGATTCAAATGATTACAACATTTTGTTAGTGGTTGTACATTACCAAATGGGGAATTCTCATACCTCTCAAGAAGTTTGGTTTCCCACAGCCGTAGAACTGTCAAACATATTTCTCTAAAGCATTTTTAGACTTCATAGGCTTCCTCGTACTATTAACAGTGATCATGGCTCATTTTATGACTGAGTTGAGGAAACAGACCATTATTGTACATTATGGGCCTCATTCATGAGGCCCCTCGCGCCATCGGAACGTCACTTTTTGTGACGTTCCGTGGCGCAGAAACCTGCGTGAAATTTATCAGGCAGCACTAAACCCCTTTTTTGGCTTAATGCTGCCTGATAAATATCAGTCCCTTTAACGCAGTGTTCTGCGTTAAAGGGGCGTGCAATGGGTGTTGCTGGGGGCGTTCCCAGCAACATCCATGGCCTTTTGACACTGCCCCAGATCTATGAGAAATTGTAAATCTGAGGCAGTGCCAAAAGCTTACGCCTCCCCAGGGGAGGCATAAGGGAGGCGCAAAGGGGAGAAATATCTTTATTTCTCCTCGTTTTTCCATGTGTGCTGCATTCTTCAGCACACATAGAAAGAGGAAAAGCCTCTTGTGATTATTTTTGTACAGAAAGGGTTCCCTTTCTGTACAAAAATAATATTCCCCGCAACGCAGGCACCCTTGCACCATTGTGCAAAGGTGCCTACGTTGGCGCAGGCAGCCCATTGTGCGCCATCGCAGGAGAAACGGACAGGAATGCCCCGTATCTTATAGATACGGCACATTCTTGCCCTTTTCCTTTGCCGTAGGGAAGAGCAGCAGGAAGGCCTGCTGCGGCTCCCTAAGGCAAAACCTCATAAATGAGGCCCTATAAGTCTATGAGTTACCATCTGCACATGTACAGACAATTTGTGAACCAGAGCACTGAGAAGTACCTACGAAGTTTATGAATGGACCACTCGCCTGAATGGAGCAAGTGGATTCCTTTGGCAGAGTTTGCCTACAATATTGTCTTGCATGCCTCCACGGACCTACACATCACCCATTTTTATTGTCTTTTAAGTGCGGACTACATCAATCATTGGAACTGTATCGCCGAGTTATGAGGTAGTGGGACATTCTACAACAATGAAGATGTTGAATCGTAATATATATATTTTTATATGTGACTGTATGATATGGATTTAACTATTGCAACTGTGTCCACACTTATAGGGTTTTATTGAAACCGAATAAAGTATTGAATGAGACAACATTTCCTCTATGCTAAGTTTGAAAACATTGTTTCCGGGGTACCCAGGCCACCTTCAAAAGTTTTGACATCTGAGGAAAAGGTATTAGTATAGATCCCACAATGGTGGGAACAGATCTTGATTGGCTGAGACCAACCAATTACAAGGAAATACAAGGATCCACAGGTTTCACTAAGTTTTATTGCCACTTTATGCAAGACTTTTACACCCTGGGTGGTCCGGTAATCAAGCTTACCGAGAAGCAGCTGATCCACTGGGTTGAAGAACGCAAAAAGAACAATTGATGGACAGAATGCAGACTCCAGTGGCATGGAGAGCACGGGATTCACGTCTGGGCGTACCCGTCCCACTCAGGGTGACAAACGCAAAAAGAACAAAGAACAATTGATGGACAGAATGCAGAACAATGTCATACATTCACCCCAGTGGAGAGATCTGGGCCTAAATCCATTGTTATTTTGGTCACCATGCCATTTTAGTTTGGACCCAGCCATATGCAAATGAGTCTTGACCCTGCGCCCAATGGGAACAGTCCAGCCCGAACTGCCAGGCCATGTCCTCCCCGGACTGGAAACTAGCATCCTAGGACTGGTCTCAGGCTTTCAGCCCTCATCAGCCAGGATAGCTTGACTCCAGTGACATGGAGAGTTCAGGAGCCACGTCTGGGCATACCCGTCCCACTCGTGGTGACAAACACAAAAAGAACAACAGTAGGGTGAAGAACAAGGCCATGGTAGATGGCATACTACAACCAGCCTCGTGGAGATCTCGGTGCCTTAAAATGAGCGACTAACACGGTGGAGCCTCTCTAGGCATTTTAAGTTTACTGAACAGCCACAACGTTTAATGAGGCTGCTCAGCAAACGTTTTTATGGTGAGAAAAGGGTGTGCATGTCTAATATTGAGTGATCATAACAGGAGAGATTGAGACACTCTGAAGACCACTAACCCTTCTGCCACACCCTTAATTACATATGCCACTTCCCTTTTAGAGGCACCCCCATTGTTCATTCCTCTTAAAGCCCTGGTTAAAATACTGCAAACATGGATGCAATGAAGAGGGAAAGTAAAACCACTGCATTTCCATAGCAAGAGTATGGCAGTAAAGACTTTGAAAATCTGATGTAACTTTTTCTGCATACGCCATACACCAACAGGAAAAGTAAAACAATCTCTGGGGTTTGATGTGGCCAAGAACTTTGTTCAAGGCAGGTTGGACATGCAATTTGTATAGTGAACTTCTAAGCAATGTCCTTAATTGCCTCCAGAGTGCAAAAGTCAAGCGCTGGCCATCCAGGATACTCTACATAAAAATGTTTGGTACTTTGAATTCCCATAAACTGGAAGTTTCAGGTTTCATATTTACTTACAGAGTAGGGCCCTAAAAAGGCAAAACAAAAGGTTTGGTTTATCACTTTTAAATTGATATTTGGACACCGAGTCATAGCTATCTGGAACCTTGTCTTCAAGTATTGGCCAAACATGAAAGGCTATATGAACAGTTCTAACTTTAACAGTATGAGGACAATTCAAAATAGATGGCAGTCTTCTGTGGTTGTTCACTAACCGATCCCTTCTTGGTCACCCAGTTGGCTAACAAACAGTCTGCTCCCAAAGCCAACTGCTTCCAATTTGCACCCTGGTTGTTTTCATGATACTTACGTAAAAATGCTGAACAAGCATACAGGTGATCAACAGTAGATTAAACGGGACACCATGAGTCACAACCTTTTGCCCCCTTCAACCAGACTTTTAAATTCCCGATAGCATCATGCATCCATGTCTCCAATGATTCATGTAACTTTTCCACGATGTCTCCTTGAGCACCATGCTTGCATAATTCTGTCTGCTGTTTTTCCTTTTCACTAAACTTGTGAGCTCATGCGATTTCACTCGACCGTAACAATGCGCCCTTGCCCAGAAGGTACATCCTCACAATACATATATTTGGAGGTGCAAGTGTGACCAGATCCCACTTTGATATCTCCTCATCATCATCTCCGTAACCACAACCAGAGCAGCGTAATGAAGTTGTCCATAAAAAGTAGCAGTGACAAATGTCCCAAATGTCCTTCTGATCCCAACATTTTTAAGAGGGAAAGGAAAAATCTTGCTTGGAGACGTAGCCTGCAGCACTAAACTGCTGCAAGGTTTTGGGCATGCCCTCTGTTAGAAATGGGATCCCTGGCTGGCCAGGGCTTGCGCCAAAGTCAGTCAGAGACCACCACTCCTAAGTCAGGGCAAGGGAGTTACACGCCAAGATAACCCCTGCTCACCCTCTAGGTAACGTGGCGCGAGCAGCAAGGCTAGACTTGGAGGCGATGTGAGTTAAGAATTTGCACACGCACCCCAGCAACAACACCCAAGGCCCACCACAAAGGACACTCCACACCAGGTTATATATAAAAATAGCCTTTGTATTATACCAAAACACATTAGATAAAACACACACTTTACAATGTGTCAACAGGCATGGGCACTTTTAGAACTTAGCACTAGGTAGAATTAGCACTTGCACATAGAATAATATTCACTTTAGCATCAAATAGAACATAAAACACACAACCAGTAATCACTGGTAAAGGTTAAGTACCACCTACGCAATCCTAACCACCTTAGGAATAGGTCCCGCAGGGAACCAGGACCTCACTAGCACCACCTGTACTAGCAAGAACACAACCACCTAAGTATCACAATACCTGTAGGGGCATAAGCACATAACACATGATGCATAACATACATTCAGTGGTGTAAGGAAGGAAAACACACGATGCATCAACAACACATTCAGAGGTGTAAGAACAAGGCACATGACGTATAAAAACACATTGACATCTTTTGGGCATGCTTCTCTCGCCCAAAATGTCTCTTGGCAGACTTTCTTTGCTGGAGAAGATTTCTCATCTGAGGAAGGTTGCTCAGCTCATTCTTCTGAAAAAAACCTCAGGATATTGCCTTCAACGCCATGAATAGTTTTCGTATAGGAAGTGGAAAAGGCCATATGTCCTCATATGCTTTGGAAAAAAGGCAAGAAATACCGTCCAAGCTTGGCACATCAGAAAAGAGTCCCATCTTACCACATGATGCAAGGTCGAAGTATTTTTTTTGTATCTGTGCCAGTCATATTTTGAAAAATATTGAAAAATAACTTTCAAAGATAAAATACTAAAAGAAGTGGTGCCAAGAGCTTGATCAGTAGTGATTTTGGATCAAAAAGTCAAGTTCCTAAAGGAAAGGCAAAATCCTTCACACATGTGGTTAAAACTCTGAGGTACGGTGGTCTCTGTGGGAGGGCAGTTCAGTGTGCCTGTGCCTCATTGGTTGGTTGGTTGTCTCAGGGCTGGCAGACTGGCCATAGAATTTTATGGGAAATATGTTGGCCTACTGGCGCAGAGACTCCAAGAAGTCTACAAAGAAGCGAAGGAATCAGGCAAGCTACCGCAATCTATGCGGGAAGCATTGATAATCCCGCTGCTGAAACGAGGCAGAGAGGGCAAGGACGCAGCATCTTCTAGACCATTATCGATGTTGACGGCCGACTACAAAATATTGAGTAGTATTTTGGCGACCCGACTGTTGCAATATATGACCACACTGGTCCATGAAGACCAGGCTGGTTTCATACCAACGCGTAACATGACCGCGAACATCCGGCGATTGGTACGTCTACTGGGGGAGGACCACCTGGAGGCACAACAGCCAGTGATATTATCGGTAGACATTGAAAAGGCCTTCGATAGTTTAGAGTGGGATTATTTATATAAAGTGTTGGCACGCTTTGGACTGGGAGACGATTACTTACAATGGACTAAAGTATTGTATTCATCGGCGATGGCCAGAGTGAGAGCGGGCACTTTGATTTCCTCGCAATACCCTGTGGAGCGGGTAACGAGGCAGGGGTGCTTGTTATCCCCGTTGATATTTACCTTAGCAGTAGAACCCCTTGCGGCGACAATAAGGACGGGAAACCACTACAGGGGTTTAAGGAGTAGAGACGGACAGCAATACATATCACTATATGCGGACGACCTGCTGCTCTTTCTCGAAGACGCCGACAAGGCAATGACAGGGGCTGAGAGCTTGCTATCGGTCTACGGGGAAATTTCGGGACTAAGAGTGAACTGGTCCAAGACATGTTTATTCCCAGCAAGACAGGGGGTGACACGACCCAAACAGATGCGAGCAATACGGTGGGAACCCACCTGCCTGAAATACTTAGGAGTGCACATTTATCACGAGGCAGCGGATCTGCTGGAAGGAAATATAGGCCGGGGCGTAAGGGCTTTGAAGGGCAGCATGGCCTTTTGGGCTACCCTCCCACTATCAGTGATGGGCCGCATAGCACTGTTAAAAATGATAGCGCTTCCTAGGTTTCTATATTACTTTAGAACGCTACCAGTGTGGATACCCGGCTCTATATTTAAACTACTGAAATCAATGATAGTGGCTTTCTGCTGGGGCACGGGACGACGCAGAGTAGTACAGACAACGCTTGTGAGACCAAAGGTTGAGGGGGGGGGTCTAGCAGCCCAGGACTTCGAGCTGTACTATTTAGCGGCCAAGCTGCAAGTACTCACGCAAGAAATAGCCAAAGAATTCAGGGGGCTGGGGCAAGAGAGGAATGGAGGTATCACTCGTCACGTCCTCTCGTTCATAGCATTACAGCAGAAACTAGATCTTAGAGCATTGACACTGGAAGAGAAAAAACTCAGAACCGCTCCCAACGTAAGGCGATTGTGACACACCCATATGCACCTGAAATTCCCCTAGGGATGGTGACGGCATTACCACATGGAGGCAACTGGTCACAATTACAGATTTGGGAGGAGGCGAGAGTTCAAATGCTAGGGGACCTCTATGAGGATGGGACTATGTTATCCTATCAGACACTCCAAGACAGGATTGATTTGCAGAGAGGAGGTTTCCTACTACACACAGCATTGACTAGAGCGATACAAGCACACTGGCAGGAGGGGTTGATGGAGCCTGAAACAACGATGACCTGCCAATATGTCATGATGGCGGCGGGGACCTTCAAGGCGGTCACATGCCTATACTCCAGGATGTTAAACGAAAAGCTACCACCTTTAGACACACTGAAAGCAAAATGGGAAATAGACCTAGGCAAAGACATTACTGAGGCAGCATGGGCGCAGATAGTAAGAAGGGCCTGGAAAAGTACGCAAAACGGTAGGTTTCAACTAGTACACTTCTATATATTACACAGAGCTTATTTGACGCCAGGGAAAATTGAGAAATACTTTAAGGTAAAAGATGCAGCGTGCCCTAGATGCATGGGAATAGGGGCGGAACTAGCACACATGCTGTGGTCCTGTCCAGCGATAGGTACATACTGGAAGGAGGTGGGAGATACCCTGAACGCGATAACAGACCGATGGCTAGAGTTTGATATGGCCATTAGTATACTACACTGGTTCCCTCATACATCCAAAAATAAGATCACAAGTAAGTTTGTGGACATGGGGCTCATATTGGTGAAGCAAGAGATTACGAGGCACTGGAAAGCAACTGTGGGTCCCAGCAGAAGTAGGTGGAAAAGCGAGTTTCTTAAGTGGGCTAGTAGCAAGAGCACGCTACGATACCAGCAGGCGCGTAGACAAAATAATGAGAGGGTTAGAATTAGCGACGGCATGGGAAACACTGATGCAGGCTTTGCGGGACTATGAGACACAATGAGAGTATGGAGTAGACCACTGATTGAGAAATGACTCTGGAACGCAACAGGTGCATCACGCAGGAAAACACACGATCACTCCTGTGCATAAACATTAAGAGGGTAAGCCACAACTGCACGCGTCGGTGACGGGTTTTGGGGAGGCGGGTGGGTGGGATCGTGATTTGGTGGAAGTTAATAGAGGGATTGTATTAGAAACCATGTTTACACAAGATGATGTAAATTCAGGACAGGTCACTAAAGGGCTGGGACAGTGAGTGTAATGTAACGGTCTATGTATGTCTTGTGTGAAAACCAATAAACTACGTTTACAAAAAAAAACAACCACCTCAGAGTTAGTAATAGGTATGCCTAACCGGGGATTTTTTAATGAACTAATAGACTCCTTGATAGATAATTAGATGACTTATACAGTAATCAGAGAAAGAAGGCACTGTAAAGTTTGAAAGGACTGCTAAAGGGTTATCCTCTGGTATGTATTAGTTACAGGGAATCATGGTCTTTTGGTTTCAAGCAAAGACCTCACAAACAGGAAAAATAGGCCAAACACATGGTAACTTAGAAGACATTGAGATGGATAAATTATAGAGCTGACCTCTGCCCAGATAGCATCCTGTGTGAAAACAAATACAGCACTGTGGCATCTGAGACATATCCTGTTTCAGATGCCAAGGTACCATAGCAACATATGACTTCACCCATGATTCTGTTCAACCTCTGTTGTGAAGGTTCAGGAATGTTTACATTCAGTTTATGCTGAGCAGTTACCTGGGCTGGCTGTGGATTGGATGGGTTCTTCTTTCCTTTGAAATAAACTTGGAATATACTTTAAAATCAAGCCTGCGTCATCTTGATCTTTTCAGCTGCATGAAGATCTTTCACTGGCGTAGTGGGCAGCTGGAGAGGAAAAGGACCCAACAACCTCACACATTTTTTCACTATTCCTAAAGGTACTGTACTTTTTCAATTTTCTGGGACGTAGTGCCATCTGCCCTTCATGATACAACTTCATTTCTGGACAGTCCTTTCTAATTTTATTAATCAAATTGGAGGAGGGTTGGAAGCTTCGCTGCACACTCACCCTAGTAATATTTTGTGGGGTTGGGAGCTTTATATCGGTGCGGGCTCACCCTTTGTAATTTTTGAGGATCCTATGCTTACCATACTGCTTCCTGGTTATGGTTTCAAGACTTAGTTAAAAGGGCTACATTAATCTTCGTCCTTAATCTTATGGAGAGTTGGGAGCTTCGCTGCACGCTCACCTTAGTGTCTTTATGCTGTGGGGTTGGGAGTGGTTTATGGGTGCGGGCTCACCTCCTTTGGTCTACGGTCTCATACAAGGTTTTGTCTCTGTTGGAGTTTGGCACTGAACTTTTATTGAAGAAGTATTTGTGGCAAATGCTTACTTCTGCATGAACGGTGAACTTTTGCAAAAGTGTTGCGAAGACCCAGCGTCAAGGATTGTTTCTTTTTATTTTGGGCTCATCGTGAGTTACAGCGTTCTCTTTGAAAGAAGTTGAATGTTTTTCAAACTGTCTTCGCACGAAGCCTTACTGTTCGTGAGAGTGCTTTTAAAAAATAATATCTCAGGAAAACTCACCTTCTTCGAAGTTCCAGGTCTCGCATCACTGCATCGCCGCTTGTTCCTCTGTGCGTCCCTTTGGAATAAGTGTGCATTCCTTGTTGAGTCATCGCGCTACCCTCTTCACGCAATTACGTTCGTCACGGTCAACGTGACAGCCATTTTGGTAGATTTGGTGGTTTTCTAACTACCATCAACAATCAGCTGTGCTTCGTGACTTTCTATAGTGAATCAGCAATTTAATTCCTGTGTGTCTTCTCAGTGACGCACACACTAGCGGGATAAGTTGGTTATTCTTTTATTTTTAAAAAGCGATAAAACTGTCTCCTGCGTGTCATCCCAGTGACACGCACACTGTTGGTGTAATTTATAGAAGCGGGTCATCTCAGTGACACGCACACTGTTACAGTAAATTTATGAATCTGTTAGTTTAACAGTTACGAGGCTGTTATCTTTGTGTGTCATTCCAGTAATACACACACTGATTTCTATGGTTGATTTTAGTACCTTGCAGTCATTCCAGTTGGACCCATTTGATCTTACATTTAAAACCTATTCTATATATATATATTTTTTAATGTTATTCACATTTTAATGTGTATTTGTGCGTGTCATCTCAGTTTTACAGATATTTTATCCCAATGATCTATCTATAATGTACTTATTCCAGTGACACAGACATTTGATTATTTTACAATTTCAAAGTTTGGTTTACAACAATATTGACATTGTAATGTTTCACTAGTCCATTTCCGTACTTTAATTTTTTTTTATAACCAGTCTGGTAATAATTTGAACTTTTAAACTTAAATCTAGCCATGCAGAATGTAACTGCCCCTCCTTTCTTTTTAATGTCTCCTGGTGAACCTACCATAAAGTGGCAAAAATGGAAAAGGGGTTTTGAACGCTATGCAAAGGTATGTGGAGTGAGTCTTGGTACTGAGCATAGAACATCTCTTCTTCAATGTCTTGGATCTGACGGACAAGACGTATTTGATCATCTGCCTGAGCTCAGTGATGCAGATAGTTCGAATCTAAATGAATATGAAATCTGCATTTTGAAATTAGACCAACATTACTTACCAAAAGTAAGCACAATTTTGGAGAGATGTCGGTTTGCTAAGAGATTTCAAAATGACGAGGAGTCTATTGAGAGCTACATAACACAACTTAGGAAACTGACCTCTTGCAAATTTGGTATTTCATTGGATGAGAGGATAAGGGACCAATTTATGGTAGGCTGCAATATAGAAAAGGTTGGAGAGGAACTTTGGTTGATGGATGAACCAGTTTTAGATGGGGTGATTCAAGTTGCTAAAAGAGGAGAACGTCTTTGAAATGTGTGGACACTTTAAAGAAAGACAAAGAAGTCTCAGTTCTTGTGGTTAAAAAAGAAACTGTAACCTTGCCCAAGGCTAATGACTCCAGTAAACTTAAAAAGAAATCACCAGTTCCTAAGTGCTTTAGATGCGATAAGGTTGGGCATTTTGCCAATGACAAAAAAAGAGTCCAGGTTTGAACGTTATCTGCTCTAAATGCAAGAAGAAAGGACATCTTTCTTCGGTTTTCAAGAGCAAAATACCTTCATCTAATGTAAAAAATGTAGAAACAGATATTCTTGAAGAAGATTTTGTCTGTGGACAAATTGTGGTTCAAGTGGATTCAACGGTTGAACACAGATCTAGTCCAACTGACACGATTCAAGTAGAAGGGGAGTCTATAAAAGTCTTATTTGATTCGAGGGCTAAAATCACAATAATATCAAAAAGCATCTTTCAAAGCAAACTTTCTCATAAAACTTCTATTTTTAAGCCAGACATACGTCCCTTGGCATATTGTGGAGAGCCTATTCCCTTGCTTGGTTACTTCATAGGCCTCATCGAATACAAAGGACGTCAAGTCTCTTGAAAAGTTTACGTCTCAAACAAAGGTGACAGCATAATCAGCTGGTTCCACCAAGGTGACTTGGGTATCATGCTAGATGCCAGTTCCTCTACTCCTATCAAAATTAAAGATGAAGTTAAGACAGTGCAAGTACATTCAGATGACAACATTGAAACACGCATCAAAATCAAATTTCCGAAGGCATTCAGAAATTAACTTGGGTGTCTTAGAGATTTTAAATTAGATATTCCCATACGTCCTAATTTGCAACCACACAGCTGTAAAGTCAGGAGTGTACCTTTAGCTGTCAGGGAAGAAATGGAGAAGGAGCTGGTCAAACTCAAACAAGGAGGGATAATTGAAGATGTTGCTAGTACTGATTGGCTTGCTCCGGTTGTTGCTGCCCGGAAGGCCAATGGTTCACTCAGTTTATGTGTGGATTTAGGGCAACTTAATAAATGTGTACTAGTTAAACGCTATCCACTACCAAAAATTTCTGAGCTATTGACATTGTTGGGAGGTGCAAAGATCTTTAGCACCATTGATTTGGCGTCTGCCTACCATCAGATCGAACTGGCAGAAACACCTAGAGACTATACCTCATTCATAACTCCGTTTGGGACACACACATTTTTTAGAATGCCGTTCGGTCTTGAAGTGTAGTTCCTATATTCCCAATAGGCTCTGCGCATTGGAATAACAAACAATAGTTTAGACGTAGGACTGAGGTCGACTAGGTCTCTATTGAATATGTTAGACTTAATTGTGTGTGCCAGCTAGCTCATAGATCACTAGAAACTTTCTCGAGTAAACAAGAAGGTGTTTAGCTTTCCTGAATAGACAAGAAGGGATTAGTTTCTGACAACCGCAGAAACAGGACAACTTTGCTCCCTCCAGAATAAGGAGTATATCTCCAGAGTCGCGGAAACAATAGATAGCTATTTTACTCAGTCAATCGTGCATGCTTTGTTTCACCAGAGATGCAGAGAAATAGAGAGACAGGCGTTTTCAATAAAAGGGTTATTTATTCAGCAGTCTTCTTTCTCATGCAAGAGAAATGAATTGCCACAATTGCAATACTTGTCATAAAGTAAAGTGCGTACAGTAAAAGGAGTATTATGAAATAATACTGTAAAAGCATTTATATGGTTTCTAAGCCATAAGATACTTAAAATGGATAAAATACATACAACAATAAAATAATGACTAAACGTACTCAACTGGTGTTTCTAAGATACGCCTACCCCAGTGTACCTAACCTAAGCCTAGTACAGGGAAGGAGTAGATGAGTTACAGTGTTTGCCAAGAATCTGAATCAAGAATTCTCTGTGGGTCAAATCAGCTCCGTACCTTGGGTATAGAATGAAGGAGGCCTTGCATCTCTCTCTAAGGACTCGATCTCCCAGCAACCTGCGAGGGTTTCAGGGAAACACTGGAGCTGGATTTTCTCTGCAGGAGAAAAGACAGCGTCTCTCTCAGTGCGTCAGCAGGGAGGGTCGGCTTCCTTCGGCACTCGCATCAGCAGGGCGTCGGGCAAGTAGATTGCCGATCCGCTCCAAACCACCGTGTGTTGCTTATGGCAGATGTTGGTATATTTATACCTGGAAGGTGCAGAGTTTGACGTAAGGTTGGACATAAGACGTCACTAAGAACCGGCAGTTCTTTCAGGACTCCAGGAGTTCTAGGAAAAATCAAAACAGAAGCAGGGGGAATTCCCGGGCTGCTGGAGGCTTGGTTTGTTTAAGAACGCGTTGTTCTTTCTAGGAGTCTATGGTAGTAGCCTTGCTGTATTTGGACTGCATTGACTATGACTTAATATGGATATGATTCTTATGTCTTTATAAGGATAGGATTTGTTATCACCACATAAGGGCATAAATCGGGAATGTCTTAATTAGGTTCCTAGATACATTCACAACACCCACTCCACGTATAATGTCCATCATTACTAAATACTAAGCAATACTAAACATATAACGATGCATGTGTTTTCCAGCCCACCCCAAAATACATAGTTAGCATTTGAAATGGTATATAACCGAAAAATGAATATAATACTGTACGCTTTTAGTAAGCAGTGGTGTCATTCAGATAATGCATATTTTGTACATTTAGAATGTTGACTGAATGAATCACGAAATTTACATTTATGAAATGGCTCTTAATACAGAAGAGAAGGTCGAGACCATTTCATCACATATTTATACAAGACTGTACATGTGCTAGAGGCTAAGTCAAAATATTGTCTCTAGAGATTTTAAAATTAGAAATCTTGTTCTCTAAGAATAGTTCTACTTTAAGCAGAGTATCATGTGCCAAAAAAAGTAAATATTTTGGTGAACTAGGGAAAAATAATTTCGTTTCTGGGAAGAAAAATAGTTCCAATGTTGTTTAGAAGTTCTGTTTATCAAAACTGAAGGCTGAATTCAGAGTTCAGGGAACGTTGTGTGCTCACTATTTCAAAAGTTATTCTCGTTGATAGGAGAGAACATTAATTCAGATAGGCTGGTAAAGAATTTGTCTACAACAGTAGGTGAAAGTTGGGCCAGGTCCAAAAAAGTAGAAATAGTGCATAAGTGCGAAGCAGTGCCATCATCGGTGTTCGGATCAGCAATGGTCACGGAAGGTTGTACCTGTGTGCCGCTTTCATCTCGTACCTCACTGCCACCTAATCGTAATGGTGAGGTCTCAACGAATGCCGTCATCAGAATGGGTAGCCGCTGGGGACAACACTTTGCATGAGCCGTTACCGAACCAAGCAAAGTATCGACATCCATAGGTACTGCTGAAGGGAGTGTGAGACAGACGTCTAACACGCATTCTTCTCCGCAAAGCAGGCATCGTAGAACAGGTAAGATGTAATCTTGCCTGATTGGTCTAAATGAAAGAAACCAGGTAGTATTCAGATCTCTTAGCCGAGCTAAGCCGAGGACTTTAGTGATCCGTTATCGGTATTGTATTGCTAGGATCGTGACTTCCATTGTAGCCTGAGTTTTGTCTGTGACTTGACTTGCCATATCGGAGCAGAAGGAACAAAAATAAGATTCCTGCTATGTGTCCCAAGATGAGAGGCAGGCCGCCGAGCACAGAATGTACAAAATTCGGGAAGATGCCAATAACTGCTTCAAAAGGTGCTAACAGTCCCAAAAAAATTGTCTTAAATACATGTGCAATGCCACTGGTATCTGACATGTTTAAGATTTGACTTAACTTTTCTACGAAATATATGGGGCAATTTGTTGATAATAATGCATGTATCTCTGCTGCTGTCCTTGCAACTTGCAGATCGTACGTTTCTCTAGACTAGGTTAAAGGCACAGTTGTTTGTAAAAGAATAGACTTCATTCTGCTTAAAGTATCAATTCAAATAGAAGAGATATTCAAAGAAGGCCATATCGCCGCCTCCATGTCTGGTTTGCTGTTTGGATACAATACTTGCATACAACAAGTGACCATGGAAGTAACGCTCACAAGATAGGCTTTTCCTGGCACCATGCCACAATAGCTGTGGTCACTTATTAGAACGTAGCTGCCATTGGAAAGCTGTCTGAAAAAAAGGCTCTATCTGTGTAGCAGGGGTGCCATGCAGGTGGCATTAAAGGTTATTTGATGAACCTTCGCAGGCTCCATGCAAGTTAATTCCTTGACACAGAAGTGTACCGCTTAGTGATTTTTAACAGTTGTTACCACTAAGAAATACCTCTTTCTTGCCCCCACTCCAACATCTATGTGTATAAGGCAAATTCCAGGTTGACTTGATGTATCCTTTACCCAACCTTTCATACAGGCCTGCTGGTATATACTTTTGGCAGTATTGAAACTGAAAAGTTGTTATCGGGATTGTAATGGTGCCATGGATTATCCACTCAATGACCGGTCGTTCTGACATGGTCAAAGGTAATTTCTCGAGTTTTTCAATGCTCAGCACCGTATAGTCTGCCTCTCTTTGTGCCAAAGAGATTTGTTTATCAGTAAGGTTATAGATAGAAAATAATGACGTTGTGTTGATTAGACGCCATGGCACGTTGCCTGAACGCAAATTATGTAACGTGCAGCCTAACTGTACAATAGAATGTAATTGGGACTGGCCATGTTGTAACATTAGCATATCCTGTTCTATTACATCAATAGCAGATGATACAATACTGTCCAGTGAATAAATTCTGGAGGACAGAGTCGTTAACCCATTGACAGAAAGTGATTTTTCCAAATTAATAGGATCAATTTCTCGTATTTTTTCTGCAGTTTCAATTTGTGTTATTTTCCAAGCTTCATTGTAAGCTGCGTATATACCAGCGTATATGAAACGTTTTTGATGCGGTTTGCGAGGTCCCAGTAAGAAATCTCGCAAGTCAGCACCTTCTTTAAGTAAAGTTAAGTGTTGCTTAATTTCGGGTAGTGTGGATTTCTGTAGCCATTCGAGGCATAGTTTTCCTACACTATATGTTGTAATTACCCCTGGATGTTGTCTCTGGGAATATCTTGGGTCTGGCCTATTCTGTTTGAACCCCTGTACTTTGTTCAGGAATCTATCATGACAGTTATTAGTGTCTGTGGGCCAGATCAAACATTTGTTCCAATTAGGAAGTGTTCTGTTTTTTTTTTAAAAATGGGATACGTCTAGCCCCTCATCTGTAGTGTTATTTCTATCAGGCATGGGCTTTGGTATAGACGAGTTGTTTAAATCTTTTATCTTGGCTAGACCAAGACAGGTTGTTTGTTGAATGGTGTCATTCAGGAACATTATTTGTTCTGGGATCATGCAGGCTCTGAATAAGGATTCTAAACCTTGTACCTGCCATTCTTTTGTACCCCAGACAGTTTTTGTCTCAATGTTGTTTTTCCAAAATTCAAAACCAAATGTAGACATTTTTTCATAAACTTTTTCAGAATAAATGAGTTTAGTGTTTGTCAACATGTTTTTCATTCCAGTCTTATTCATAATTTTAAAATAAAACGTTTCTGGATCAGTGATATTAAACCCTGAGAAGTATGGGAATTTCTCAAAATGTTTTTGAACTGCCTTTTGGCGGGGTTGGACAATGTTCCCATTAATTATAACTGAAAACATTTCTAGGATTAGCAGATTTATGCAAATAATGATGCCCAAAATGATTAAAGCCATACATTTCTTCATAATTCGATGAACCTTGTAAATAATCATTGTGAAACAGAATGGTCCCCTACCTCCCGTGAGCGAAGGTATAGCATGAGCTCCCTGGTCTCTGAACCCGACCATACCGCGTCCGTGGCAACACGGACTCCTCCCATCTTTCCTCCCTTGCCGGAACCTATCACAACAGTCGAAAGACCGGAAGCACCTTGTGGTGAGCCCCTGAAGTCCCTCCCTTGGCGCCGACCCAGAACCCGGAAAAGCAGACAGAAGCGAGAGAAGAGCGTTCAAGGCAGCGGACTCGTGGCAGGAGACAGCGGACGGAGAACCTGAGGCAGAGAGCGGAGGTGGCGTGTTCAACGGAGAAGAGAAGATCGGAGGAAAAGACGAGGACATCTGGACCGAAGACTGGTGGAGTCCCCAGGAGGTGGCTGGAGAACGGCCGCAACTCGAGGGAGAGTTGCGGCGGGGCATGTGAGTACCATGTCCCCTGGCTCCCTGGTGTATTTGTATATTGGTGTAAATAGAGTGTCCCCTCACTTTGTAGAACACTACGTGCACTGTATATACTGTAGAAACCACGTCACGAGCCCGATAGCATAGAGAACCCCTCACCTAACCCTGACCACTTCCACTCTCTACCTTCCCGCTCTTTCGTAACCCAATTCTTACCCATGCCGTCCCGTCCCTCACACTCGCTTCGTCCTCCCCACAACCCTGGTGTTGGTGACAGTACTCAAGCAGTCCTATATTCGAGGACTAATCGCCCTGTTATCTCTCTCTTCTATATATACCTCCGAGGACCACCGGAACCTACCTGGAGAAGAAGGATCTACTCCCGAGACGGCCAGCCTAGCCGAACCCTGTCCGGATCTTCCCTCGTACGGCATCTTGATGACTACTCCAAAGGAACGGTCCCTACATCCCATCCACAGCTTGTTTATCTCCCCAGACCCGTGACTTTGTGTCATAGCTCACTACATCCGGCCTCCACGCCGGTTATTCCGGTCCGCCCGAACCCCTAGCCCACAATTATGTTCTGTAAATGTTGCTGACATTTCTAAATCTGACATCATATTATTATCAAAGTCCCAATCATCAGAGAAAGTACTAGGTGCTACAAAGTCACTTAAAGAAATCTTGAACTGTTGTGGATATTTCAAGAGTTCAACCGGGCCATAGATTTCGTAATCAGTATTGTCCCATGCTACACCACCAGGTATAGGAATGGCTGTAATGTTCACTGATGATAGTTCTCTTTTTTCAATGTGAGAGGATCTGTGAGGTTTTAGAACCAAGTTGATGTTCTGACTTGCTGTGTCCATTGTACTGTATTTTCCATCAATCATTCTTCCCAAGTGTAAAACTAAGATGAGCCAGAGCAGGAGGCAATGTACACCTAACACAATCCACAGTTCAATCCACGGTGAAATCAAATATGTTTCTCCAAGTTGATGAAAGAGTTCTGAAATTTTGTCTTTGAAAGTTTTGTTTGCTGGCTTGTCTTCATGTTCACTTGGATCACAAGAAAAGTAATCGAAATTGATGAAGTAGCCAGATGCAGTTCTGTCAACTGTTTGGATGGCATCAGGATTGTTATTAATCTTTGTAGTTGCTTCTTCCTTTTTCATATTAGCATAGTCTGAGGCTACATCATTGTAGACAGGCGTTTCTTGACGAACTGTTGCAATTTGGGTTTCAAGAGGCACAAGTTCCATGGCTTTGTTGCATAGTTTTTTTTTAATTCACTGTAGGTTTATCAAATGTGATTAGGCTCTCAGTTTGAACCTCTTGGATTGTAGCAAGGTTTGGTCTTCTGCTACTTCTTGGGAGTCCACTATGCCTACTACTTATTATTGGCCACATGGTTGTGGGTTTACCAGGTCGATTGATACAACTCGGTTCTCCTTTTTACCAGCAAGGGGCGGTAGTACTACTGATCTTGTTCCGCTGATAGCTAAGACAGGTACTGCTTTTCTGTAAGAAGGCCCAAATTCCTTTTTTACCGTGATCTTTTCTCTGACCAGATCCCCAATCTTTGGAATCCAGACAGGTCTTGCTGGGACAGGTGGTTTCTCTTCAGTGGCCGTTGGCTTTAGCTCTGTGTTACTTAGACTTCTTGTTTCATTCAAGTCCTGTAAAACAGCCAAATGATCTTTGATATCAAAAGCTTTTTGTTCCACCACTGAAGTCTGACAATCGAGGTCTTCGATTATCATTCTTGTACCAAACAAAAGTTCATACGGAGTGATACCACCCAGAGAATTTCTTGGCAGATTGTTAAGACTACGTTGGACACTTATTAGATGTTTGACCCACCGTCACCCGAACATAATACCCTCGCTGTTATAGATTGCTTTATGTCACGTTTTTTTCTCTCCACTACCACATTTCCCTAAGGATGGAATGGACTAGAGTACCGCAATGCAATGCCCATGCTGGCCAGGGCCTCCTTGTAAGCTCGAGACCCTGGTCAGAATGTAGCATGCAAATTGCGTATGTGCCGATAAAGACTTGCAAATATTTTAAAACAGTTCTGGCGTCAGCCGAGCGCTGGGGCCACATCCAAATGAATCTCGTGCAGGAATCCACTGCGACCATGATCCATACTAATATAATAAAGTGAGAGCCCAAACCTTTGAGGCAGGTAATCTCAGGAACCACAGCACCAATCACAACACCCAATACAGCGTTGGAAAGGGCAGTTGCAGCAGAAGGACATAGGCTATGCAGACGCCCACCATATACATTTAAAAGGTAAAAGAACCGTGCGAGCAAAGTAGTCCCCTGTGGGCGTGTCTGCATTGTGCTATGGGCGTGTGCTGGGGGCGTGACAAACGCTGGGGGCATGTGGTACGTTCTGCCCTTCATGCCATGTCTCATATCGTGTGCTAATCCCACCCTGCTCCCTTGAAAAACCCCTGCACCCCATAATCATAACCCACCTGTACTCCTTAAAATACCCCAACACCCTTAAACACTAACCCATCTTAACCCTATAAATATACCCTGTACCCCCAAACCTATCCCTAAACCCTAAAAATACCCCTGTACCCCAAAACCCAAACCTAGCCCTGAACCCTATAAATATCCCTGTACCTCAAAACCCAAACCTACCCCTGAACCCTAAAAATACCCCCTTTACCCCAAAACCCAAACCTAGACCTGAACCCTAAAAATACCACTGTACCCCAAAACCCAAAATCTACCCCTGAACCCTAAAATATCTCTGTACCCCAAAACCCAAACCTAGCCCTGAACCCTTAAAATACCCCTGGGCCTGTACCCCAAAACCCAAACCTACCCCTGAACCTTAAAAATACCCCTGTACCCCAAAAACCAAACCTAGCCCTGAACCCTAAAAATAACCCTGTACCCCAAAACCCAAACCTACCCCTGAACCCTAACATACCCCTGTACCTCAAAACCCAAACCTAGCCCTGAACCCTAAAAATACCCCTGTACCCCAAAACCCATACCTATCCCTAAACCCTAAAACTACCCCTGTGCCCCATAACCCAAAACTATATCTGAACCCTCAAAATATCCAAACACCCCAAAACATATACCTCAGTACCCCAAAACATATACCCTATACCCATACTTACATTATCCAAACATTTTAAAAAAACATTATTTTACCATTCATGCATTTACAACGAATTTCGTTGTAAATGTATGCGTGGTAAAAACATAAAATGTAATGGCATGCGTTACAATGGCATTGCGGAGTCATGGTACTTTCGTAATGAAAGTATGCAGAGTGATTGTATGCGGAAAGAAAGTTGCGGAATAATGGGTGTTTACCCTCCAGTGGTAAGTACATTGGTGGCACGGCGGCCCACATCTCCAGCAACATACTCATAATTTTTCACCACCCATTGATGGCCAGCACCGACAAACTTTTAGACACACCTCCGCCACAAGTTCTAGAATTGCGAACATTTAGAGCTGGGGAGCTACGTTCGAATCTCAGCATCAGCTCAACATCCTGTGATTCCAGGCAAATCGCTTTGTCTCCCCGTGCCTACCACAAATGAATGTGTTCTTCTGTAATGTAAATTGTGCTCATGCCATGTTGTCGAGTTCGCGCTATATAATATTGCAAGAAAAAATAAAGTAGGAAAACTAGAGTTCACACACTACTGAACGCACTGTTGCGTGCTTATCTAGGTTCCTGATCGATACTGTGACCTTATGCCCCTATTCGGCTATAAATCCATTTATTCCCTATATTGGCATAACCGTTCAAGTACGATTTTCTGAAAAGTCATCTCTGGCCTCACACGAACAGAGCCACATTCCAGCATGATTCTCTGCTACTTCCTTTGCGACCAATTAGTGCAATGACAGAGCAGCAGTCACTATCTGATATTCCTAGATAACACTCCGAGTTCTTCAACAAGATAAAAACTTAGCAAACCTGGAAATCCCCGCTTGCTATGTTTTGATTAGTAATGGAACTCTAATGAGCAACTGATAACTGTCACTTCCTAGTGACATCTTTAATTGACGTCTTATGTCCAGCAAACTTGCGTCAAACCCGGCACCTGTCAGGTATAAATATTACCAACGTTGCCTTAAGCAATGAGCGAACCTGTTGCTGATGCCAGCTGCCTGCATGACCCCGTGTTGGTAACAACTAGCACTCTGTCGCTGCAGCCTGCTATCCTGTGGTGGTGAAGCTGCTGATTACCATTATCGCCGCTAAAGCGCGACCTATGGTGCAGTACGCTTGAGGAACCGTGCAGCCGTCCTCTGCGAAGACATCCAGCCCAGCTGCCCGCGGACGCTGTCACCCCTCCTTCCTCGACGCGCTGAGAGAAGCCGCTGCATTTCTCGTGCAGAGAAATCCAGTCCCGGCGCTTCCGGTTTACCCTCGCGGGTGACTGGGATATCGAGAGAGACCCCTGAAGGAGATACCAATCCTCCATCATTCTATTCAGAGGTATGGTGTTGACTAAACCCTTAGACGAGAATTCTTGAAACAAACCTTGGCAAAACCAACTTAACTTAAGCTACTTACTTACTCCCCTTTTCACGTGTTAGGCTTAGGTCAGGCACACTGGGGTAGGCTTAGTTAGAAGCACCAGTTGAGTATGTTAGCCTAATGTATATATGACTGTATATATGTTTTATTACTTTTAAACCATTGTATGGCTAAGAAACCATATCAATGCTTTTACAGTTCTATTTCGCAATACTTATCTTACTGTACGTACTTTTTATAATAACAGTTATTGCAATTGTGGCAATACATTTCTCTTGTATGAGAAGAAAGACTGTTCAATAAATGTTAACCCTTTATTGATAAACGCCCGTCTCTCTATTCTCTACATCTCGTGAAAGTAAACTGCACTAGACTGACTGAGTGAAATCTATGTCTATTGTTTCACACGACCCTAGAGATCGACTCTTGATCTGAGGAGCAAAGTTGTCATGTTGCACGGTTGTTGGAAAACTGAATCCCTTCTTGTCTGTGCCAAGGAAGCTGATCACTCCCTATGCAGAGAAGAAAGTTTCCAGTGACCTCTGAGCTAGTTGGTAACACAACCCAATTAAGTTTAGCATAGTCAGTGGAGGCCTGGAATATAAGCAGTTCCACGTCGATACTACTGTTTATGTTATTCCAATGCGCAGGGCCTAGTGGGAAACTAGGAACTACACTACATGGCGCCCAAACGTTTGGTAAGGCGATAAACTAACGTAAGACTTGTAGAGTAACTCAGTCGTGCATATTTCACACCCTTTTCTCCCGTAAATACTCCAATAGACGTCTGGAGTGGGTGAAAGGTTAAAATACGCCCGACCTTAGTAGGAAGAGATTCCTATGTAAAGCTCTGGTTTATTCAACGTTGAAGGATACAGTGTTCCAAAATATTGTGCATCTAATCTTTGTCTCCTTGGAGACCTACTCTGCAAAAACTGCATTTTTAGAAATGTCAGAAAATGAAGAAGCAGTTAGACTGGCTTCCATACTAATAGAGGAAGACACGAGTCTCCTACAGGCAGACCCGGATGCTATTATCATCCCGGTCCAGTTAAGAAGATCTATAACTTTAAAACTTATAGAAAACGGACTGCCACCTCAAGGTGGTACAGTAATTTTCGTGATAGAGGCTCACGAGTATCGGCAGACAGAGGTATTCTATTCATGGATAAACTTTCCAGCGGTAAACGCTATAACACAAGAGTTTCACTATTACAAAATAGAGGAACCTCCGGATGAGTACGCCCCTTTCGAGGAGGTTGAAATTCCACTTAAATTTCAAGAGCACCTGCTCTGGTTTAATGGCGCCCTAAAACACAATGATCACATTACCAGGCTCGGTCCACTAGGTAGACCAGGAGCCACGTGGCCGGTTCTAGCCAGCTACACACCACATCCTGACATTGCAAAAATGTCTAGAGAAGAGCTGTTAGCACAGCTAAACACATTAATAAAAATACATAGGCAATTAGTCCAATATGTAATACGGACTGCAACAGTCCAGCCAGCTGTTAATACACCACAGCTGACCCCTCATCAGGGGAACACAAATAAAATTACACCACAGAACATACAGTCATGTCTTGGTAAAACACCCGTAAAACGGGAACAAATTCCTTTCTGGTTAGCCCAGAAAATCACTCAAATAGAGGCAGTATTTCCTGATACTACCCCTATTGAGAAACACAGAATCTTGACCATCTGCCTTCCTATGGGAATCGCACCACACGTGGAGGACTGTGACACTTGGGGTACAGTCTTTGCTTCCATTTACACAAAAACACACGGTGTTCCGTCTATGGCGGTAATACCGGAAGTGCTAAAACAGATTCAAAATGAATTCGGTCCAGAACCCGCTTTAAATCTAGGTATGAAATTACTGAATGACTTCAAGCAGGTCACGGCTATATTATTAGCCAACATAAAGGGAGAAGCAGCATCTGTGGCGATCCGCCAGAAGTTGAGGGAAACAGATATAAAAGATCCTGTTGAGCTTGCAAAAATCATAGAAAAATGCTATGAAGAATTAGGTAGAGACAGCTTGGGTGGGAAACCAGTTAAGCCCCAACTGCTCGAAAATCCTGAAAAATTATTTATTAAAAATAATTTAAACACTCCTAAAAAGAGCTGGGATGGAAATAAACAATCCACTCCCAAGGAAAAAGTTTTCCAGTCCAGAGGAAGGTCTCCTCGACGGAGGGAAAGAACTCCGACTCGAGAACGCCAGTCTCCCCAACGGGAGCCCTCTGAGAAAAGCTATAACCTTAGAAATAGGGATAATATAAAAAAACCTGATAGATATCAAAGTATTGATACACGTCCCTCTCGATCTTTTCCACAGAATTCGGAAAGAAGAGGACGGTCAGACCCAGGAGAGCACACCAAGTCCAAAGACAAGGAACCTGCTCAAAATAAGAAATCTCAATTTCAGAAAAAGAAGGTAGCCAGTATTAGAGTAATCAACCATGCCGAGAATACTGAGGACACAGTTGAAAAACGGGGAGTGGGCATTGACAATGTTGGACAGTGCAGCAGAAATCAGTATAGCGCGCAAGATCTTGATGAGTCATCTGGAGACAGTGGACACGAATGAATTCATTCAGGTTGAAACTGCCGACGCCAGGCTTAGCGAGCCCCATAAAATATACGAAATAACATTGCGTATAGAGGGTGATAAGACTAGGAAAATTAAGGGTCTATTTTGGGATAAGCTCTCAAAAGGCTATGATATTCTGTTAGCTGAAAAAGATTGGCCCCCAGAGTTTGTCAGGGAGTGCCCTCGTGGCGAAGAAGTGATTATGCCTGCCTTCTCGAATCACATACCGATTCATAAAAAATATACATATGCAAGGAAATGGGCAGTAGCCCAGGCACCTGCATTGTATAAAAATCATGTAGGATGGGATGAGGATTCTCCGCCTCACAAAATCCAACTAAAAAGTGAACCAACTGCCCAACGGCAGTATCCCATAAAGCAAGAAGCTAAAAAACAGGTCAGGGAGATCTTAGATCAACTTGAATACCAGGGGGTGATTGAAACATGCACCTCTCAAATGAACAATCCTTTGTTTCCTGTCTCCAAGCCAGACAATTCATATCGTCTAGTTTTGGACTACAGACATCTTAATACATGTTGCAAAACTTTTGCAGTACAAAACTCGCATAGTGCAGCCCTAATGAATAATATAGTTAGGAAAAAATACAAAACGACATTAGACATTTCTAATGGTTTCTTTTGTCAAAACATTGCACCAGAAAGCAGATACTTGACCGCTTTCTCCGCATTTGGGTCACAGAAAAAATTCTGTCGACTCCCACAGGGGTTCAAGAACAGCCCAGGACTATTCTCAGCTAGGGTAACAGAGTTACTACAAATATATGATGATGAAGCATTATCTTACGTAGATGATATTTATCTCACAGACGACGACTTGGATACTCACTTGAAAAGAGTGAACACCATTATACTTGGGTTCGCGGCAGAGGGTTACAAATTCAACTTTAAAAAGTCCCGAATTGCCCATCTGACAGTACTATTTTTAGGGTACGAATTATCAAGTGAAGGGAAAAGCCTAGCGGACAACTTCTTAGAGAAGTGCGCTGTACTCCAAGCTCCAAAAACGCTGAAGAATTTACAATCAATACTAGGTTTTCTGAATTTCGGAAGAACTTACATACTAAATTACGCAGAGAGGGTTAAACCTCTCTACGAACTAATAAAACCTGATTTAAAACAAATCAATTGGACTCAAAAACACACAGAAATTTTGAGATCACTGCAAACAGACATGTTAGCAAAAACAAAATTAGATACACGTGACAACACACGTGTTCTTGTAATCCGAGTCATCCCAGGAAGATGCGGATTCACGTACCTGACCTCTAATGAGGGAGAAAAGGTACCAATAGCTTACAAATCACATTTGTACACAAAGGCTGAAATAAAATTCAGTTCAACGGAGAAAATTCTAACTGCGGTTCAGACTGCTGTAGCGAAAGAAAGGCCCCTAGCACAAGGTAAACGAATAATAATCGTAACACCCATACCGGCTTTAGAAGCGGTAACTAAAGCAAGCATTCCTAATGCTAAAGCTTTGCATCCGAGATGGATTCAGTGGGTTAATTCTCTTGCTGCAACAGACGTAGTTTACGAATTTGATCCTAACTTAAAAACACAGGAATTTTTACAATATGAATACGAATGTCCTCTGCCAATTGAAATCCTGCCTCTCGAAGAATACGGAAGTATTATATATACTGACGGATCAGCACAACCCGCAGTTGGGGGTAAGCAAGCTTACAGTGCTGCGTGCGCGATTGTTAAAGGTCGCTGGCACAAAGGAAAATTTAGACCATTGGTCACTAAAACACAATCTCTAGGAGATTGCTCGGCTCAACGAGCTGAATTAGTAGCATTTAAGATGGCGCTAGAAAATACTGATCGCGAATTCCCCACACTAATAGTGTGCGATTCTTTTTATTGCGTACAATCTTATAATGAATACTTGCAGAATTGGGTGGAAAATGGTTTCAAAGATGCAAAAGGTGGCACAATAAAGCATAAAATGCTTTGGGAACAGGTAGTTCTTTTACAAAAAGAACTACAAAAGACTCACGTGATACATACACTGAGTCATCAACGTGATGGCGTTCACGTTGCAGGGAATTCATTGGCTGATGAAGCCGCGAAGGCAGCTGTGCAAACGGCTTCCGTAGCTGCGATAACTCGGTCACAAACAAAAATAGACAGCGATGTTCTACAAGCTGTCAGTGCGTCAGTAAAAAATGATAAGAAAACACTCCCAAAAGGCTTTCCTGAAAAGTACTTGTACTTAACGGATACAAATAATGTTCCTTTTGCTCGAATCCCTGGAGTGGGGGATAGAGTAATTCCAAACAAGGAACACAGACTAGGACTAATAAAAGCGGCACACGAAGGGCTTGCTTCTGCACACGCTGGCGTTTCCGCAACAGTATCACTATTAAAACAGAGATATTGGTGGCCTCGCTTGAGAATATAAACTAAAAAGTATGTATTAGAATGCGACATATGCCAAAGGATAAAAGTATCAACAGTGAAACGACCAGCGCAGACACCCCTTCTCATCTCGGATAAACCATTTGCATGCGTTTACCTGGACCACTGTGGTCCCCTACAAAGGGACGGTAACTATAGATATATCATGGTAGCAGTGGATTCCTGTACGAGGTTCATATGGATGTGGCCCCAGCGCTCGGCTGACGCTAGAACGGTTATAAAAGATTTGCGAGTCTTTATCGGCACATACGCAATTACCACGTTCCATTCTGACCAGGGTCTTGCTTTCAGCTCTCGAGCTTATAGGGAGGCCATGGCCAGCATGGGAATTGGGTTGCGGTATTCTTGTCCGTCGCATCCCGAAGGGAATAGTGTGGTAGAAAGAAAAAACCGTGACATAAAGCAATCTATAACAGCGAAGGTATTAGGTTCAGGCGCTGGGTGGGTCAAACATTTAATAAGTGTCCAGACTAGTCTTAATAACATGCCAAGAAATTCTCTAAAAGGTTTCAGCCCATACGAACTATTGTTCGGAATTAGAATGAACGTTCAGGACCTCGATAGTCAGATGTCAGTGGTACAAGAAGAAACAAAGCAGTTTGAAGTAAAAGACCGTTTGGCTGTTTTACAGGAACTGAATGAAACAAGAAAATCATTAAGCAACATAAAGTTAAAGCAACAGCCAAGTACCACTGACGAGGCACCACCCGCAACAGCCCCAGCAAGGCCTGTCTGGATTCCAAAGGTTGGGGATCTAGTCAGAGAAAAGATCGCGGTTAAGAAGGAATTTGGGCCTTCTTACAGAAAAGCAGTACCTGTCTTAGCAGTCACCGGAACAAGATCAGTTGTGCTACCGCCCCTTGCTGGTAAAAAGGAGAACAGAGTCGTGTCTATCGATCTGGTAAAACCACAAGCATGTGGCCTATAATCAACAGTAGGCCCAGTGGACTCCCAAGAAACAACAGAATACCCAAACTTGCAACAATCCAAGAGGTTCAAACTGAAAGACTAATCACATTCGATCAGCCTGCAGTGCACAATGAAGGACTATGCAATAATGCCATGGAACTCGTGCCTCTTGAAACACAGATTGAAACAGTTCGTCAAGAAACAACACCAGTCTACAATGATGTGGCATCAGAAAGTGCTATCGAGAGACAGATTGAAAGAACAATCCCATCAATTGACAGAACTGCCTCTGGTTATTTCATCAACTTCGACAACTTCTCTGAAGATTTAAACGACCCCGAAGTGATGACAGAAACAAAAAAGATTTCTAAAGAAAATACAACAGGACTCCTTCAACAAATCAAAGAACTATATCTGGATTCACCGTTGATTGAGCATTGGATTATCTCAGGGGTATTCATACTCCTACTATGCCTAATTTTAGTTTTAATTTTAGGGAAGTTCATTACAATTGAATGGACACAGCAAGTCAGAACATCAACCTAGTCCTGAAACCACACAGATCATCCCACGTGAAGAAAAGAGAACTGTCAACAGTAAATGTCACAGCAATTCCAATACCTGGTGGGGTAGTATGGGAGAAAACAGACTATGAGATCTATGGTCCGGTCGAAATCCTGAAGTATCCTCATCAACTAAAGGTTTCCTTAAGTGACTTTGTGACACCAAGTACATTCTCTGATGATTGGGACTTTAACAGTATTAATGACATGATGTCTGATTTAGTAATGTCAGCTAGATTCACAGATCATGATTATTTACAAGGTTCATCTAGTTATGAGCAGTTATTCTGTTACACCCACTATGGGGATCATTACTTGCATAAATCTGCACAGCCTAGAAATGTTTTTATGTATAATCAATGGGAACATTGTTCTACACCACCTAAAAGCAGTTCTAAAGCATTTTTTGAGAAATTCAAATATTTTTCAGGGTTTAACACCAGTGATGCAGAAACGTTTTATTACAAACTGTTAGATAAAACAGGAATGAAAACAATGCTGACACATTCTAAATTGATATATTCAGAAGCATTTTATGACAAAATGATGACATTTGGTTTTGATTATTGGAAAAATAATATTGAAACGAAAACAATTTGGGGTACAAAAGATTGGCAGGTGCAAGGCATAGAAGCACTGTTTAGAACCTGCATGATACCAGAACAAATGTTATTTTTAAATGACACTGTACACCAAACATCTTGTCTTGGCCTAGCTAAGAACAAAGACCTTAAAACACCGTCTATACCAAAGCCAATAGCTGAGAATGCAACTGCAGATAATGAGTTAGACGTGTCACACATTTTACATTTCAACAGAACAAATCCTGATTGGAAAAAGTGGTTAATCTGGCCTACAGACACAAATAGCTGTCAAGATAGGTTCCTGAATAAAACACAGGGGTTAAAAATGACCAGATTAGACCCTAGATACTCCCTGGAGACAACATCCAGGGATTATAACAACATACAGTGTAGGGAAACTCTGCCTAGAATGGCTAACTACATCCACACTGGCTGAAATTAAGCAACACTTGTCTTTATTAAAAGATGGTGCTGATTTGCGCGATTTCATTCTTGGACCACGCAAACAGCGTCAAAAGCGTTTCATAGCGACCAGTATCTATGCTGCTTACAACGAGGCTTGGAAAGTAAAGCAAATTGAAACTGCTGAAAAAATACGAGAAATTGATCGTATTAGTTTGGAGAAAACACTTTCTGTAGTAGACAATGGGTTAATGACTCTGTCTTCCAGAATATATTCTTTGGACAATATTGTATCCTCTGCCTTTGATGTGATAGACAGAGATTTGCTTATGTTACAACATGGCCAGTCTCAATTACGCTCTATTATAGAACTAGGCTGGACGCTGCAAAATCTTCGTTCAGGCTATGTGCCTTGGCGTTTAATCAACACAACGTCATTATTTTCCATTTTTAACCTTACTGATAAACAGATCAGTTTGGCACAGAAAGGAGCAGACTATACAATCTTTTTTTTTTTTTTTACATTTTTGAAAACCTTTATTGTGCAATGAAGCAGTACAAATACGGGCCTACAACCAGTCGGCCGGCCACGAAAACAATGGAGCACTAGTGCAACATTACGGCGACGTAGTATCACACCTCAGTTAAGCAAGCAATAAAAGTACATAACAGGTACTGCAATACCACATCCCAGAATCAATGAAGGTTAATTTTAAAAGTTTTCTTAATGCAAGTATTAAGACAAGTCGTACTGTCCAATTGGTGTAAAAGAAAATAAAGAAGGATCCATGCGGGAGGAGCATACCCATAATTGCAAGCATATACGCAGGAGTTTCACATCAACCAACATGTTCCCCCCGGGCCGTAAGGCAGCCATCCTCAGAGTCAAGTAGAAGACCCCCTCGCATGCGCCACTCAATTCCCGCCGCTACCTAACCCCCAGTAAACTAGACATGGACCCAGACCAAAAGTTAAAATAAAAAATAGGAATAAAAGAAGACTTCCATAGAAATAATGTCGAAGTTCTAACTACTAACCCCCCACCCTACACGCATGCGGAGGCTACGGCCTGCCCCCCCCCCAGCAGTGTGTCTGTCGCCCCATAAACCCGAAATTTAGAAGAAAGAAGAAGGAAGAAGAAGAAAGAAAAACGCGCCATATGTTATAGAGAGAGAGAAAAGGACGCCCTAATCTTCACTCCCAAAGACAAGGAAATGGAGAGGAGGAGCATTAATGTCAGGCTACCCGGTCTCCGCCAGCCCTCAATGTATCTTCCACCCCAGATGCAGGATAAACAGCAGATATTAAAACAATGCAGGAGCGAAGTATTATGGAACAGCGGTCACTGAACTAAACAGGATACAGTCCCAAACCCTAGTCCACCCGTCCAGCCTCCAACCACAGAAAAACAGTCTAGCCCTGGCCCGACCGAGGACACTCCCCCAGACGCGCTCCCCAGAGGCGGCCCGCCCCCCACACAACAAAGGAGTAGAGCAGCGAGAGGAAGGACGACAACATGAAGAAAACCCAAAATGGCCCTGATGAGTCAGCAGGGTTCCCGTCCCAAGCCACAGTCTGATCCACAAGAGCACCAAAAGTACACGATGCAATAAACCAAATAGGCGAACAGCACAGCGCAGGAGGAGAAGGCAGCTGTAGCGTAGCAGACAGTTCTCGAGGCAAAAGCAATGTAGAATCCGGCCACAATGTTGCACACAAGTTCGGGAGGGGAAACAAAGTGTCTCGAGTAGAGGCGTCTGGCTGGTGATCCTGGGCGTCGATGGAAAAAGCAGCGAGTTCAGTCGTGTAGCAGGCAGGAGAAAGCGCCGGCGCCCCACACAGTGCAGGTTTTGACAGGCAACAACCGGGTACCAGATCAGGAGTGCCCCACCGCAGCGTAGATGTAATGTGATCTAGACTGTCTCCCAATTCCCGGTGGCAGTTGCGGACTTCTGTACGGAGGTCCCGCAGGGCTCTCAGGACGGCGCCAAGGGGGATAGCAGACTGTAACCCCTGGGCCTCGTGTCCCAGGGGGATCCCTCGAGTTTCGGGCTCTCCTGTAGGCAGGGCAGCACCGGTCACCAGTGTGGGCAAGCAAATATCCCCGCCCGACATGGCGGCGCACACAGCCACTGTGACCGGCCAGGCGACGGTCACCAGAGTAGAAAGAGCACCGGCGTAATACCCCGCAGCCGTAAGCTGAGCACCATACACTGCGCCCAAAAGTTATGCCACCCCTGTGAGGCGCCCTTCGGTGGTATCCGCTGACAAGGCAAAGAGTCATGCGGGAGGTACGACCCAAAATGGCCGGACAGTCTTCTTCCCGTACCTGCAGTCTTGAGCAAAGGCGCCGCTGCGATGGGATCAGCAGTGCCACAAGTACAGCCCTGTTCCCACGCCGTCTCTCGTCCTCCCGTGCGGCCGGGCCCGGGACAAGGGTAGCGCCGGTTTTACAGCAACCAGTGCCGGCGGAGCACTCCGGCCGGCAGCCGGTCTCCAAGGCACAACAGGAGGAGCTCTCGCAGGCGGGGTCCGGGACGAAGAGCAGGAGACGGATATCTTCGGTCGCCGGGCGGGTAGGGGTTCCAGAGAAGCACCGCCGGGATCAGCGCCGTTTCGCCTACAATCCACCGCAAGTGCGGCAGGATCAAAGTCAGGATAGCTGCACGGCAAACAAGGGCTGGCGGAGCCGGGAATCTATCCGTCCGCTCCCCAGACTATACAATCTTGAGCATCGAGAAACTCGAGAGATTACCATTGACAATGTCAGAGAGTCCTGTCATTGAATGGATAATACACGGAATTATCACAATTCCGATAACAACTTTCCGATTTCATAAATGCCTTGAGTACATACCTGCTGGCCAGTATGAACAATTGGGTAAGGGATATGTAAAATCCGAATGGAAATTACCATACACTCATTCTTGCTATAGTGACAGTGACAAAAATGTATTTCTTAGTGGTGACAACTGTAAACACTCACTAAGCGGTATACTTTTGTGTCAGGGTATTAATTTACACGGAGCATGCGATGGTAATTCAAACAACCTTTCATGCCACCAGCTAGTCACACCTGCAACTCAGATAGAGCCCTTCTTTATGCAACTCGCAAACGGGAGTTACATTCTTAGAACGGATCACAGGTGCTGTGGCCTCACGCCAGGGAAAAGTTATCTAGTACAAGTAACGTCCATGGTCAAATGTTGTATGCAAGCATTGTTCCCGAGCGGGCCTCCAGACATAGTGACTCCCCTCTGGCCTCGTCTGAATCTCTATTCTATACGAATTGATACATTAAGCAAAATGAAATCTGTGCTTTTACAGACAACAGTGCCTATAACGTCATCTAAAGAGACGTATGATCTTCTAGTCGCAAGGACGGCTACTGAGGTCCATGACCTTTTATCAACAAATTGCCCCGTGCATTTCGTAGAAATGTTTAGCCAACTCCTTAACATGTCTAGTGCAACAAGCATCCCAGGCATATTTAAGACAGTCTTTACAGGACTGCTGACACCCTTCCAGGCAATTTTGGGAATCTTTCCTAATTTTGTGCACTCCATCTTTGGTGGTATTCCACTATTTTTGGGACTCATCGCAGGGATTCTATTTTTGACCATCCTGCTACGATATGGCAAGCCTCGGCTCAGACATAGCTCCCATGGGAATGGAAGAGACAATCCTAGCAATGCGCTACAGGGACAGGATAACTAACGTCCTCGGATTGGCCAGGCTGAGAGATCTAAACATGACCTGGTTCCTTTCATTCAGACCGATATGGCAAAATTGCATTTTACCTGTGCTACGGTGTATGCTTTGCGGCGAGGAATGCGTGTTGGACATCTGTCTTTCACTTCCATCAGCAGTACCAATGGACGTCGATACTTTGCTAAGTCCAATAACGGCTCACGCATTGTGTTGTCCCCAGCGGCTACCAATCCTGATGACGGCATTCGTGGAGACTCCTGTACTACAGCCAAGTGGTAACAGTGGAGCGAGTGACAAAAGCAACATCATCCAGGTACAACGTTCTGTGAGCATTGCTGGTCCTGCCTTCGATGACAGCAATCATTCTCACACCTGCCAAGTTACAGCGCTATCTAATTTGGTTGAACTATCACCTGATTTTGTAGACCAATTCTTTGCGAGCCTGTCTGATACGATGTTCTCACCCATAGAGAAACAATAACTTTTTGAGAAGCTTTCCGACACACAGCGTTCCCATGAACTCTGAATTCGGCCTTCAGTTTTGATCAACAAAAACTGCCAGGAGCTTTGGAAATCTATTTTCTTTGAATTGGACAATTTTTCTAATATTGACCTTTTTTGGCACGAACAATTCTTTGCTTAACGTAGAAACTATTCTTAGAGAACAGAAGCTTCACACTTCTATTTCTAAAGCACATCTAGAGACATAACATAACACCAGCCTCTAGCACACGTTATTACAATGCATTTTTATGTGATGATTTATCTCGCCTTTCTTCTGTCAGAGATACTTCATGTGTAATTCTTTTTGCATAATCGTTCATTGACTTCATATGCAATAATTTTTTGAATGATTACTATGCTTAAAAAAACGTACAGTACCTAAATTCCATGTATTGCAAGTACGCCTATTTCGAATGCATTTATGTATTTTGGGGTGGGCAATGTTACACATGCATCTAATTGCTTTAGTTTTAGTAATTTTGATGGACATGTATACGTGGAGTGGGTGTTGCGTGCTTATCTAGGTTCCTGATCGATACTGTGACCTTATGCCCCTATTCGGCTATAAATCCATTTATTCCCTATATTGGCATAACCGTTCAAGTACGATTTTCTGAAAAGTCATCTCTGGCCTCACACGAACAGAGCCACATTCCAGCATGACTCTCTGCTACTTCCTTTGCGACCAATTAGTGCAATGACAGAGCAGCAGTCACTATCTGATATTCCTAGATAACACTCCGAGTTCTTCAACAAGATAAAAACTTAGCAAAACTGGAAATCCCCGCTTGCTATGTTTTGATTAGTAATGGAACTCTAATGAGCAACTGATAACTGTCACTTCCTAGTGACATCTTTAATTGACGTCTTATGTCCAGCAAACTTGCGTCAAACCCGGCACCTGTCAGGTATAAATATTACCAACGTTGCCTTAAGCAATGAGCGAACCTGTTGCTGATGCCAGCTGCCTGCATGACCCCGTGTTGGTAACAACTAGCACTCTGTCGCTGCAGCCTGCTATCCTGTGGTGGTGAAGCTGCTGATTACCATTATCGCCGCTAAAGCGCGACCTATGGTGCAGTACGCTTGAGGAACCGTGCAGCCGTCCTCTGCGAAGACATCCAGCCCAGCTGCCCGCGGACGCTGTCACCCCTCCTTCCTCGACGCGCTGAGAGAAGCCGCTGCATTTCTCGTGCAGAGAAATCCAGTCCCGGCGCTTCCGGTTTACCCTCGCGGGTGACTGGGATATCGAGAGAGACCCCTGAAGGAGATACCAATCCTCCATCATTCTATTCAGAGGTATGGTGTTGACTAAACCCTTAGACGAGAATTCTTGAAACAAACCTTGGCAAAACCAACTTAACTTAAGCTACTTACTTACTCCCCTTTTCACGTGTTAGGCTTAGGTCAGGCACACTGGGGTAGGCTTAGTTAGAAGCACCAGTTGAGTATGTTAGCCTAATGTATATATGACTGTATATATGTTTTATTACTTTTAAACCATTGTATGGCTAAGAAACCATATCAATGCTTTTACAGTTCTATTTCGCAATACTTATCTTACTGTACGTACTTTTTATAATAACAGTTATTGCAATTGTGGCAATACATTTCTCTTGTATGAGAAGAAAGACTGTTCAATAAATGTTAACC
Organism: Lissotriton vulgaris; assembly: GCF_964263255.1. Lineage (NCBI taxonomy): Eukaryota > Metazoa > Chordata > Amphibia > Caudata > Salamandridae > Lissotriton > Lissotriton vulgaris. The sequence continues at coordinate 479,726,958 of NC_141691.1, forward strand.
CTTTATTGATAAACGCCCGTCTCTCTATTCTCTACATCTCGTGAAAGTAAACTGCACTAGACTGACTGAGTGAAATCTATGTCTATTGTTTCACACGACCCTAGAGATCGACTCTTGATCTGAGGAGCAAAGTTGTCATGTTGCACGGTTGTTGGAAAACTGAATCCCTTCTTGTCTGTGCCAAGGAAGCTGATCACTCCCTATGCAGAGAAGAAAGTTTCCAGTGACCTCTGAGCTAGTTGGTAACACAACCCAATTAAGTTTAGCATAGTCAGTGGAGGCCTGGAATATAAGCAGTTCCACGTCGATACTACTGTTTATGTTATTCCAATGCGCAGGGCCTAGTGGGAAACTAGGAACTACACTACAGCACACTCTTAAGTGCATCAGCAGTGCACTGTGAATCGGAGCGTTTCACAGGCCTGTCACAGATAAGAAATGCTATAAAAACGGAATCCTACAAAACAATATACTACTGGCCGGCAGCAAGCCATACCAGGACAACGTCGGGACGGGCTGATAGTATATTTATAGTTGCCATCCCTTTGTAAGGGACCACAGTGATCCAGGTAAACACATGTTAATGGTTTGTCTGAGATTAGAAGGGGCGTCTGCACTGGTCGTTTCACTGTTGATACCTTCATTTTTTGGCATATTTCACATTCTAAAACATAGTTTCTAGTCTGTTTTCTCATGCGTGGCCACCAGCATTTCTGTTTTAATAAGGATACTGTGGAGGAAACACCTGCATGTGCAGCGGCGAGCCCTTCGTGTGCCGCTAAGATTAGTCCTAACCTATGTTCCATGTTTGGAATTGCCCTATCCCCCACTCCAGGGATTACAGCAATAGGAACATTGTTTGCAGCAGTTTTGTATAAGTACTTTACTGTAAAGCCTTTCGGGAGTGTCTTACAACTGTCTTGTACTGAAGCACTGACAGCTAGCGATATATCGCTGTCTATTTTTGTTTTTGACCGGGTGATTGCAGCTGCGAAAGCTGTTTGCACAGCTGCCTTCGCGGCTTCATCAGCCAATGAATTCCCTGCAACATGAACGCCATCACGCTGATGACTCAGTGTATGTATCACGTGAGTCTTTTGTAGTTATTTCTGCCAAATAACTACTTGTTCCCAAAACATTTTATGTTTGATTGTGCCACCTTTTGTAACTTTTTTAAACCATTTTTAACCCAGTTCTGCAAGTAATCATTGTAGGACTGGACGCAGTAATATGAATCGCACACTACTAGTGTGGGGAATTCGCAATCAGTATTTTCAAGCGCCATTTTAAAAGCCTGTAATTCAGCTCTCTGAGCTGTACAATCTCTGAGTGATTGAGTTTTAGTGACCAATGGTCTAAATTTTCCTTCGTGCCATCGACATTTAACAATCGCGCACGCAGCACTATATGCTTATTTACCTCCAACTGCGGGCTGTGCTGAACTGTCTGTATATATTATACAGCCGTAAAGTTCCAGAGGCAGAATCTCAGTCGGCAGAGGACATTCGTATTCGTATTGGAGAAATTCTTGCGTTTTTAGGTTAGGATCAAATTTGTATACTACGTCTGGTGCAGCAAGAGAATTAACCCATTGTATCCATCTCGGATGTAAGGCTTTGGCATTCGGAATGCTTGCTCTGGTTACTGCTTCTAAAGCAGGTAGTGGTGTAACGATTATTATACTTTTACCTTGTCGGAGGGCTCTTTCTTTTGCTACAGCAGTTTGTACCGCAGTTAGAATCTTTTCAGTAGAACTGAATTTCATTTCAGCTTGTGTGTATAAGTGTGATTTTTAAGCTATTGGTACCGTTTCTCCCTCATTAGAGGTCAGGTATGTAAATCCGCATCTTCCTGGGATGACTCGGATTACAAGGTTGCGTTCGTTTGCGCGTGTTTGCAGTTTTGTTTTAGTTAACATGTCTGTTTGTAATGATCGTAAAATTTCTGTGTTTCCGAGTCCAGTTAATTGGTTTGAAATCAGGTTTTATTAATTCGTAGAGTGGTTTAACCCTCTCTGCGTAATTTAGAATGTAAGTTCTTCCGAAGTTCAGGAAACCTATAATTGATTGTAAGTTTTTCAGCGTTTTTGGAGCTTGGAGTACTGCACATTTCTCTAAGAAGTTGTCAGCTAGGCTTTTGCCTTATCTTGATAATTCATAGCCTAAAAATAGGACAGTCTGGTGGGCAATGCATGACTTTTTAAAGTTAAATTTGTACCCTTCAGATGCAAACCCAAGTATGATGGTGTTCACTCTTTTCAAGTGCCTCTCCAGGTCATTGTCTGTAAGATAGATGTCATCGACATAAGATAATGCCTCATCATATATTTGTAGTAACTGTTACCCTGGCTGAAAATAATCCTGGGCTATTCTTGAATCCCTGTGGGAGTCGACAAAATTGCTTTTGTGCCCCCATGCTGGAGAAAGCGGTCAAATACCTGCTTTCTGGTGCAATGTTTTGACAGAAAAAAACATTTGAAATATCTAATGTTGTTTTATATTTTATGCGCACGATATTATTCATTAGTGCTGCACTGTGTGAGTTTTTTACTGCAAATGTTTTGCAACAAGAGTTTAGGTGTCTGTAGTCCAAAACTAGACGATATGAATCGTCTGGCTTGGGGACAGGAAACAAAGGATTGTTCATTTGTGAGGTGCATGGTTCAATCACCCCCTGGTACTCAAGTTGATATAAGATCTCCCTGACTTGTTTTTTAGCTTCTTGCTTAACAGGATACTGCCTCTGTGCAGTAGGTTGATTTTTTAACTGGATTTTATGGTGAGGCTTGGGCCACTGCCCATTTGCTTGCATGTGTATTTATAATGAATTGGAATGTGATTTGAGAAGGCAGGCATAATCATTTCTTCACCATGTGAGCACTCCCTAACAAACTCTGGTGGCCAGTCTTTCTCTGCTAGAAGGATATCATAGCCTTTAGATCGTTTTTCTCAGAAGAGACCTCTTATTTTCCTAGTTTTGTCCCCCTCTATACGTAATGTTATTTCATATAATTTGTGGGGCACGCTAACTCTGGTGTCTGCAGTTTCCACTTTAATGTATTAATTTGTGTCCACTGTTTCCAGAAGATTCATCAGGATCTTCCGAGCTATGGTCACTTTTGCTGCGCTGTCTAGCATTGTTTGGGCCCACTCTCCGTTTTGAGTTGTGTCCTCAGGATCCTCGGCATGTTTTACTTTAATACTGGCTACCTTCTTCTTGGGAAATTGTAATTTTTTACTTTGATGAGCAGGTTCTTTGTCTTTGGACTGGACGCACTCTTTATGTTCTGACCGTCCTCTTCTTTCCGATTTCTGTGAGGAAGTCTGAAAAGATCGAGAGGGACGTGTAACAATATCTTGATATCTGTCAGGTTTTCTCAAATTATCCCTATTTCTAAGGTTATATCTTTTTTCAGAGGGCTCCCGTTGTGGAGACTTGCCCCCCCCCTTCTGGTGATCTATTTCTTCGTTGGGGAGACCTTCCTCTGGTCTGAAAATGTTTTTCTCTGGGAGAGGTTTGCTTATTACCCTCCCACTTCTTCTTTTGAGAATATTTTTAATGAAAGTTTTTCAGGATTTTCGTGGTTTCCCACCCAAACAATCTCTACCTAATTCTTCATAGATTTTTAAGTCAAGGGACTGTAGGCTTGACCGTAGGCCAAGCCGGAAGTCCGGAGAATTATTGTTTCTTAGAGTGGCTGCTTTATCCCGCCTCTTTTAGTCTCTCCTCTATTGGCTCCTCTATTCCTAAACAGAGGCCAGCCATTGGAGGAGAAAGGAGTCACTCCAATAAAGCCCTGTCTCTTTCGGATTTGGGGGCGTGTTTTTTTGCGTTCTTTCGCCTGTGACGTCATCCGTCACTCAAAACGCCAAAAACACGCCCTGGAATCCGAAATTTTCGGATGCTTGTGGCCGCCTTTGTTGCCCAACCGCGCCTGGCCCTTGCATCCCCGCCGCCACCTGCCAGAAGACAGCAGTGTGCTCTGTCTGCCGATTATATTAATTTATTTAATTCACCAGGAGCCTACCCCGGATTGCCGCTGCGAGTCGTTCTCAACCCCCCCCCCCCAGGTCGCTGCGCTGCCTGCGACGACCCGGAAGTGCTTCTGTACAAAACCGGAAGCAGACGGGAGCCTCCTCTTCTGCTGCCCGCAGATGGTAATCCGAAATATTCGGATGTTTGCGGCCGCCATTGTTGCCCGACCGCGTCTCGCCCTTGCATCCCCGCCGCCGCCTGCCAGAAGACTGCAGTGTGCTATGTCTGTCGGTTTTATTTATTTAATTCACCGGGAGCCTACCCCGGATTGCCACCGCGAGTCGTTCGAGCCCCCCCCACCCTTCCCCCAGTCGCCGCGTGCTGTTTGCACAGTTCTCTCGGAGTCTCAGTGACTCAGACAGGAAGCCAGGGAAGCGGAGTCACTGCAACCTTCACTGTCCGACCTTCCTGCCCAGACAGACACACCACTACCATGCGCCTCCCTGGGTCACCGCTGCCGGCCCTGCTGCTGCTGCTTTCCACAGCCGCCCTCCGTTGCCTGGGCGCCACAACCGACGAAGCAGGTATGTTTATACACGAACTATGCCGCCTCTTCTCTTGCCGGGATGAGGGCAGGGGGTGCCGCTGCGTCCCCTTCCCCATGTAACCCTCATCGCCTGGTAAACGATGCCTGATGACGGGGGGGGCGTAGTGTGTGTGATGACATCAGGCCCGTCTGCCCGCGGGTTTTACATGGTCCGTGTGTGAGGAGCCCGGGCATATATCCTCCTGTAACAGGATTGTTGTGGTGGGCAGTGTGTGACGAGCATGTGAGGGAGGGGCGGACACACCTATTGAATGCTCCATGAACAGGAAGTGTTGATTTAGGAGGGCACAGAAAGGGTGCACCGAAGACGGTGGGACGCCCTTGGCACTGCCGCTGTCCCCGGAGGCTGCAGGATTATGGGAGTTGTGCTGGCAGTAGTGTTCCCTACACAGGCTATGCTGAGCTGTGGTGAGAGAAAGGGTCGTTAGAGCTCTGCTGAGCCCTTTTCATCAGTCTTAGGGGTTACAGGGACGGGGCACGTACAGGTCTAATGCCATCACTGCTGCGCTGCAATGAGGGAGTGGTCACGACGCGCTGGGGTTCTCCCGATGCCTGCTGGATGAGATGGGCAGCGTCGGAGCGCGAAGTCCTATTATCTTTCTGTGCACACGTTGGTGCTGTTGCCCCCTCATGGAGGAGAGGGCAGGTGGTCGTGGTAAAGGCGCTGCACCTCCTGTTTGAGGGGGAATGTTCACCTAAAAAGTGGCACCAATTTTTATATTGACATCCCTGGTGCCTGGACAGCTGATGAGAAGGTAGAGCGCCGAGGCCGCCTTCCTGTCCTTTGGATGGATATTACCCTGCCCAGACCTGTCGTGAGGGAGTTCAGGACAGGGGAAGGTTGGGTTGATGCTTACCTTAAAGCGGGTTGCGCTATTAACCCATGTTTCAGGTTTGGTGTTGTGACGTTTCAGTGTCCCTGAGGCTTAAATACGACTGTCGTCCGCAGTTTACATCATGATTGGCGCTGCGCTCGTGCTCAGAGGGGATTAGAACGCCCCGAAGTCATCTCTTCGCTGAGTAAGACTCTCGATGTATTGGGTCCAGAGAGTAATAATCTGTGACACACCCCCACCCCACATATATCTCTCCACCTTCGCCGTGATCTCGACACAGGGATATTCCCTCACAACTTGTAAACAGTGCTAGAGAACACGTGCTGGACGGAGGGTCAGAAACAAGGAGACAGCGGGGCGATTGAATTTCCCATTCAGCATCCAAACATTTGGTCAGATTGACCTTTAAGGCCATCAGGCAGGGCCCGATGGGTTGTCTGACAGGCCAGTGTGTTTACTTTTCCTGGCCGGTTGCATGTATCTCCGACACGCTGCAAAACACCAACAAATGTACAAATTCAATTGTCCTATTTGCAAGTGTGGGACCCTATTTAGCTTTCGGGTGCTCCAGGTGCATGTGCCTTTTTCTGTCCCAGTCTCACCCTGCCTAATAGAGGGCATGCAAGATACAGTCACTGCCCCCTGGCTGTGCTTGCTCTCCTGACCCCTGGCTGTGCTTGCTCCCCTGCCTGTGCTCGCTCTCCTGTCCCCCCGCTGTGCTTGCTTCCCTGCCCCCTCGCTGTGCTTGCTTCCCTCCACCCTCGCTGTGCTTGCTCCCATCGCTGAGCTTGCTCCCCTCGCTGTGCTTGCTTCCCTGCCCCCTCGCTGGGCTTGCTTCCATGCACTGTCGCTGTGCTTACTCTCCTGTGTGTGGCTCTGTGTGTGTGGGGGGCTCTGGGTTTGTGGGGGGCTCTGTGCGTGTGGGGGGCTCTGTGCGTGTGGGGGGCTCTGTGCGTGTGGGGGGCTTTGCGTGTGTGTGTGGGGCTCTGTGTGGGTGGCTCTGTGTGTGTTGTTCTGTGTGGGTGTAAATGCAATAGGTCATGCATTTGCGAGCTATTAAGCTATTGGCATTGTAAATGACAATGCCATTTATTTAACGATTAAGCTATTGGCAATGTAAATGACAATGCCATTTATTTAATGATTAAGCTATTGGCAATTTAAATGACAATGCCATTTATTTAGGATTAAAAAAAAAAGTCATGAGCAATGCCAATAGGTCTACCTTTAATAATGCCGAGACCATTGCATTGTAAATGCTTGTTCAATTATTCTGGCAAGTTCAAAAGGTTGGTCTACTATATCTGTTTCTTTTAATTTCTGGCGGTAGGTTGTACCGTCAATTGAACCAATTGTCTATATGAATTTGTTAATTCTTTTATTTGAACTAAAAGTTTTTCGCTAGGCATTTTTTCAATGTCAGGATGTGGTGTATAGCTGGCTAGAACCGGCCATGTGGCTCCTGGTCTACCTAGTGGACTGAGCCTGGTAACGTGATTTTGATGTTTTAGGGCGCCTTTAAACCAGAGCTCATGCTCTTGGGAAGTTAGTGGAATTTTAACTTCCTCGAAAGGGGTGTATTCCTCTGGAGGTTCTCCTGCTTTGTAGTAGTAGAACTCGTGTGTTACAGCATTTCCTGCTGGAAAAGTTATCCATGAATAGAATACCTCTGTCTGCCGATATTCATGTGCCTCGACAACAAATATGACTGTACCACCTCTTGATGATACTCCATTTTCTATAAGTTTTATAGTTAAGGTTTTCCTTACATTTACCTGGATGTTTTTCGCATCCAGGTCATTTTCATTAAACCATGTAACGTCAAAACCCGGTTGATTTGCATCTACTGCAGCTACACCGGTTTCTTTGTTGTCGCCGATGGTTGACATTGTTTAATGAAAGTTTGCAGAGCAAGTTTCAAGGAAACAAAGATTAGGTGCACAATATTTTGGAACACTGTATCCTTCAACGTTGACTAAACCAAAAACTAATACATAGGAATCTCTTCCTACTAAGTTTTGGCGGATATTAACCTTTTTACCCACTCCAGACGTCTATCGGAGTTTTTACGGGAAAAGGGGTCTGTGTGAAAAGCACAACTGAGTTACTCTAGTATCTAGCGTTAAATTATCGCCTTATCAAAAGTTGGGCGCCATGTAGTGTAGTTCCTATATTCCCAATAGGCACTGCGCATTGGAATAACAAACAATAGTTTAGACGTAGGACTGAGGTCGACTAGGTCTCTATTGAATATGTTAGACTTAATTGTGTGTGCCAGCTAGCTCAGAGGTCACTAGAAACTTTCTCGGGTAAACAAGGTGTTTAGCTTTCCTAAATAGACAAGAAGGGATTTGTTTCTGACAACCGCATAAACATGACAACTTTGCTCCCTCCAGAATAAGGAGTATATCTCCAGAGTCGCGGAAACAATAGATAGCTATTTTACTCAGTCAAACGTGCATGCTTCATTTCACTAGAGATGCAGAGAAATAGAGAGACAGGAGTTTTCAATAAAAGGGTTATTTATTGAGCAGTCTTCTTTCTCATGCAAGAGAAATGAATTGCCACAATTGCAATACTTGTCATAAAGTAAAGTGCGTACAGTAAAAGGAGTATTACGAAATAATACTGAAAAAGCATTTATATGGTTTCTAAGCCATAAGATACTTAAAATGGATAAAATACATACAACAATAAAATAATGACTAAACATACTCAACTGGTGTTTCTAAGATACGCCTACCCCAGTGTACCTAACCTAAGCCTAGTACAGGGAAGGAGTAGATGAGTTACAGTGTTTGCCAAGAATCTGAATCAAGAATTCTCTGTGGGTCTAATCAGCTCCGTACCTTGGGTATAGAATGAAGGAGGTCTTGTATCTCTCTCTCAGGACTCGATCTCCCAGCAACCCGCGAGGGTGTCAGGGAAACACTGGAGCTGGATTTTCTCAGCAGGAGAAAAGACAGCGCACTCTCTGTGAGTCAGAAGGCAGGGTTGGCTTCCTTCGGCACTCGCATCAGCAGGGAGTCGGGCAAGCAGATAGCCGATCTGCTCCAAACCACTGTGTGTTGCTTAAGGCAGATGTTGGTATATTTATACCTGGAAGGTGCCGAGTTTGACGTAAGGTTGGACATAAGACGTCACTAAGAACTGTCAGTTCTTTCACGACTCCAGGAGTTCTAGGACAAATCAAAACAGAAGCAGGGGGAATTCCCGGGCTGCTGGAGGCTTGGTTTGTTTAAGAACGCGTTGTGCTTTCTAGGAGTCTATGGGAGTAGCCTTGCCGTATTTGGACTGCATTGGCTAGGACTTAATATGGATATGATTCTTATGCCTTTATAAGGATATGACTTGTTATAACCACATTAGGGCATAAATCAGGAATGTCTTAATTAGAGTCCTAGATACATTCACTTCAGTCTGGAATGTGCGGCATCTGTCTTCCAGCATGCGATGGAAAAAGTACTCAAGAATTGTAAAGGTGGAGGAGGAGCTTCGCGGGCAACCAAGATGGCCGCGTGAGCTCGGAGCTCCGAAGACCTCCCGATCCCCCGCAATTATCCTGCCACCCATCCTGTCCCACGACTGTGGGAATCTATTGCTGAGCCGGTCCTGAAGCGGCGCCCGCTTTCGGAATGAAAATCCGACATTCCTGGACTTAGCTAGCTCGACGGAACCCTGGTGGCTCCGCCTGTGTCATTGGTGAACGTCGAGGGGTACAGCGGTGTCTTCCTGCGGACCTCCCCGCCTGCACGTCGTCTCCCCGGCGAATACCACCGGAACCTGAATTCTACTGCTGAGCGCCCTCCTCGGTGGACTTCGGTGTCCCTATCGCGCTTACTGAGTGCACACCACAAGGCTTCTTCACCCCCTTGGACCACCCTGCCCGGGCGTGCCATCATGGCGGGCAGAGGGGACTTGGACAAAGGCAAGTCTCAGAGAGTCAGCAGAAAACCGACCCAGTCCCAATCCACCATTCCAGAGCGATTCTCCCAGTCTAAGGGATCACCGGGACTGGCTGGCCGCACTAAAGACCCGAGAAGGGACGAATCCCCGGATGACTCCGAAATCACGCTTCGGGATGTGATGGGTGCGATAACTGGGGTGAAGACGGAGATGCACACTCTCCACGAGGCATTGTCTAGCAAGGTCGACTCTCTGAAGATCGAGTTGAACCTCATCAGGACTGACCTCGGAAAGACCAATGACCGGGTGAAATCATTGGACCTCAAGACATCGAGCCTGGTCAATGAGGTTTCCGACATTCAAACCGAGGTCCGCGACTTAAAGATGGCGAATGGACTGCTGGCACGCCGACTGGACGAGTTTGAGGGTCGTGCGCGACGCCAAAACGTCCGCATCACCGGGGTACCGGAGAAGGCCGAGGAGGACTCGGCTGAACTCTTTGTCAAGGAACTTGTGGTCAAGAACCTAGCACCGGGGGGCCTGAGCAAGTTCTTCTCGGTGGAGAGGGCCCACAGGATACCGGGTGGGCCGCCGAAGTTGGGCGCTTCCCCTCGCCCCATCATTGCAAGACTTTTTAACTATAGGGACCGGGACGCTATCCTGCAGGCTTCGAGGACCGCAGGCCCGCTGCGCTTTCAGAACTCAGACGTCAATTTCTTCCCCGACTTTACCCAGGCTGTGCAGAAGCGACGCCAAAGCTTTGCTGGGGTAAAACGAAGGTTAAGAGACTTGGGAATGCGCTATTCCATGCTTTACCCGGCCAAACTCCGTATTGAGCATAATCACCGGACTTTGTTCTTCGACTTCCCGGATGCGGCAGGAGATTGGCTCGATACCCTGTCCCAAGAACGACCAGACCCGGCGGACCAGACGGAGGAGACCACCGGCGGAGCGGACTCTCAGGAATGATTGCCCAGACTTTAGACTTTCTGAAGGGGGGCGGCTGCAAAGGGCATCGGCTGGAGACATTGCTGCTATTGGTTTGAATATCTTTGTTAGTGATATGGGGGATGACGGGTGGGGATAGGATGCCTCCTTTCTCCTCTGTGGGACTTCTTGTAGATTAGTTAAGGGGCGACAGGCACACTGCTAGTTGGGGTGGCTCTTAGTCTAATGCAGGGGTGCAGGGTGGTGGGTAGTTGGGGTGTGTTTTTTCTACTTTTCTTGTTTCATTCTCTGTTCTGGCTGAGGTCTCATTGGAATGATGTGATAACATTGTGGGCACCATTGCGGGTGGGGGGGAGGGGGCGGAACGTCCTTGACGATGGGGGGTAAATCTCTTAATTTGTTGAGTTGGAACGTGAACGGGTTAGGGGACCGAATTAAAAGGGGGATTGTATTGCAACTGCTCAAACGTTGTTCGCCTGATGTTGTTTTCCTACAGGAGACCCATCTTGTGGGAAATGCGTGTAAGGCTTTGAATAGACGGGGGTTCAAGATAGTGGCTCATTCGGGGTTCTCCACGGGATCCAGAGGGGTGGGCATCATGGTGCGCATGTCCCTCCCGTTGGAGGTGGAGTCTACACTTGCTGATGAGAGGGGCCGATATGTGGCGGTGGTGGGCAAGTGGGAGGGACGGACTCTAGTCTTGGTTTCTGTTTATGTTCCCCCGGGGCTGCAGGAGACTACTTTTCGAGATCTGGGTAGCGCCATCTTAGATCTCCCTGAGGGATTGTTACTCGTGGGTGGAGATTTTAACTCTTGTGTCGGGGGACCTAGATCGCTTCCCATCCAGAGACCTACGCGCCTCCCAGTCCTGGCTCCCAGACTTCCTGAGCTCCATGGGGATGATCGATTGCTGGCGTCTATTGCACCCTGCCCAGCGGCAGTATACCTTTCTCTCGGGTGCCCACGGCAGCCTGTCTCGTATCGACTACGTCCTCACCCCGGCAGCCCAGGCACAGTCTGTTTCCACCGCCCGTCTCTTGGCCAGGGGCATTTCAGATCACTCCCCGGTTTGGGTGTCCTTCGACTTTCAGATACCCGCGACCTCGCGAGTGGCTCCTATTAATCCTTGGTACTTTCGGGACCCAAAGACCAGGGATCTCCTAGCTAAATCTATAGAACGGTACTTTGCCGAAAATACTGGCTCGGTCGATTCTGCTGTTTCCCTATGGGAGGCCTTTAAAACTGTGCTTCGCGGCGAGGCCTTCTCTCTGATCGCGGAGGCCCGCAGACGGCGGGATGAGGACGTGGTGCGGCTAGAGTCCGAACTCGCTGACCTAAACTCCCAGCTAGCTCTGGGGCCGACTCCTGAGCTACTGCACGCCCTCTCCCTCAAACAGTCCGAACTCCGGGCCACTGCAACTGACGCGGCAAGGGCCTTGAGCAGGGAACAGTGGGAGGTGGGAGGGACGCACTCTAGTCTTGGTTTCTGTTTATTTTCCCCCGGGGCTGCAGGAGACTACTTTTTGAGATCTGGGTAGCGCCATCTTAGATCTCCCTGAGGGATTGTTACTCGTGGGTGGAGATTTTAACTCTGTTGTGTCGGGGGACCTAGATCGCTTCCCATCCAGAGACCTACGCGCCTCCCAGTCCTGGCTCCCAGACTTCCTGAGCTCCATGGGGATGATCGATTGCTGGCGTCTATTGCACCCTGCCCAGCGGCAGTATACCTTTCTCTCGGGTGCCCACGGCAGCCTGTCTCGTATCGACTACGTCCTCACCCCAGCAGCCCAGGCACAGTCTGTTTCCACCGCCCGTCTCTTGGCCAGGGGCATTTCAGATCACTCCCCGGTTTGGGTGTCCTTCGACTTTCAGATACCCGCGACCTCGCGAGTGGCTCCTATTAATCCTTGGTACTTTCGGGACCCAAAGACCAGGGATCTCCTAGCTAAATCTATAGAACGGTACTTTGCCGAAAATACTGGCTCGGTCGATTCTGCTGTTTCCCTATGGGAGGCCTTTAAAACTGTGCTTCGCGGCGAGGCCTTTTCTCTGATCGCGGAGGCCCGCAGACGGCGGGATGAGGACGTGGTGCGGCTAGAGTCCGAACTCGCTGACCTAAACTCCCAGCTAGCTCTGGGGCCGACTCCTGAGCTACTGCACGCCCTCTCCCTCAAACAGTCCGAACTCCGGGCCACTGCAACTGACGCGGCAAGGGCCTTGAGCAGGGAACAGCAGGGCAGGATTTATGATTCGGGCGACAAGGCCGGTAAGCTTTTGGCCTGGCTGGACAGACGAGAGCTCGCGTCTCGGGTGGTCCCGGAGATACTGAGTGACGATGGCCTGGTCCTCACGGACCCGGCCTCCATAGTTGGGTCCTTCGCGGAGTACTTTGAGGCGGTTTACACATCTGCCACTCCCCTACCGGAATCTGCTTCGACTTCCCTTTTGGAAGGTATCGAGCTTCCCTGCCTCTCAGATATCGAGCAGGAGGACATGGATCGGGACCCGACCGTGGATGAGGTGGCGCTGGCGATTCGATCGTTGCGCTCCGGCAAGGCGCCGGGGCCCAACGGCATTCCTGTTGAGCTGTACAAGCTCAAGGCCGACACGGTTGCCGCGCCCCTCCTAGACATGTTTCTTGAGGCCCGCGAGGCCGGAGAGCTCCCGCTCGACCAACGACTCGCCACCATTGTGGTGATACACAAGGAGGGGAAGCCACGTGATCTTTGCCGTTCGTATCGACTCATCTCACTTTTAAACGCCGAACCCAAGATTCTGGCCAAGTTATTGGCCAATCGGCTGGTGGGGGTGATCTCGGACCTGGTTCACCCGGACAAGTCTGGATTCATACCACACCGCAACACGGCCCTTAATCTGCGACGCCTCCACGCGGTTATGGCGCGAGCTCACTTACTTACTGAACCCACGGTACTCGCTTCGCTCGATGCCACTATGGCATTCGACTCGTTGGAGTGGAACTACCTATGGGCAGTGCTCGCCAAATTGGGGTTTGGACCCGCTTACATCGGCTGGGTCCAGCTCCTGTACTCGGCCCCGCTGGCTAATGTGGCTGTTAATGGTCGATTGTCAGCCTCCTTCGCACTGTGCAGAGGCACCAGGCAGGGATGCCCGCTGTCACCATTCCTGTTCGCCTTGGCGCTTGAGCCTTTGGCGGCTTGGATCAGGACACATCCCGATGTCGCTGGGATAACGTGGTCTCCGGGATTTGAAGACCGGGTGTCGCTCTATGCAGACGATATCCTCCTGTATCTTACCTCCCCCTGCCGCTCGCTCATAGTAGTGTTTGACCTGCTGGGTACCTTTGGAACCTACTCGGGCCTGGTTATCAACTGGTCCAAGTCCTCACTGTACACGCTGTGTGGAGACACTCCGCGCCTCCCCCGTGGCTGCTCAATACAGATTGCCCAACAGGGCTTTCGGTACTTGGGTATCTACGTGTCGCGGGACTCCCAAGCACGGTACTCGCACAACTTGCTTCCGCCTCTGGCGCGGCTGCGCCGAGATGTGGAGGGCTGGACAAAAACTGCCGATTTCCCTGATGGGCAGGGCGGCGCTGTTCAAGATGATGGCGCTGCCACGATTCCTTTATGCACTACAAAACACCCAGGACCCTGTACCGGCCAAATATTTTGGGGAGATTGAATCCTTGCAGCGAGCGTTATTGTGGGATGGTAGACCTCGGATCTCTCTGGTTAAACTGACCATACCGTGCTATGACGGAGGCATAGCCCTGCCTGACATACGGCGTTATTACTGGGCGTCCCAACTCGCGGCACTCAATCATGGCCTCTATGGCCCGGCAGTCAGCCCAGGCTACGCCATGGACCGGTGGCTCATGGACGATGGAAACTACTACAGGGTGCTATATTCCAAGTCTCTGGATCGGAAGTTGACAGGTCCCACTAAAACGGTGGTGCATTTATGGCGGGCAGTCACCAAAACTCTGGGCTGGCAGGGTAGGGTTACCATGGCCACTCCACTGTATGACTGACATGTTGGGGAAGCTGTGGCACACCAAAGGCTTTGACAGGTGGGACACCATTGGTATATCAAAGGTGGGGGATGTGATGGCCGGGGGAGGGATCAAGTCATTTGATGCACTGCAGTCTGAGTTCCAACTGGGGGCGACAGAATACTTCCGATATGCACAGCTTAGGCATGCCCTCTCTTCCCGCATTCCGGCGGGGGAGGCGGTACCTGAATCTTCGCCCCTGGAAGACAGGGTGCTGGACGGCCATATGCCGGACAGCGCTATCTCCCTAACCTACAAGAAGCTCATTAACGTGCGTGCTGATCTGCTGGTGCGGTTGAGGGAGCTCTGGGTGAACGATGGCATAGAGGTGGATGATGAGGAGTGGCAGTCGGCGGTCTCCTCCCCTAGGGAGGTGGCCATATCGGCACGACTCCGCCTTGTCCAGCTAAAGATATTGCATAGAGTTTATGTCACGGGCCCCAGACTCATACACATGGGGCTCTCACTGGATGGTATGTGCCGGAGAGGATGTGGGATGATTGCGACCTTCATGCACATTATATGGGAGTGTCCTGAAGTGTCTCGATACTGGGTACGTGTGCACGAAGTGATGAAGGAAGTGACTGGTGTGGCTTTACCCGCGGAGGCCCGGCGCTGCTTACTCAACATTTGGGGCCCGAATGACTACAACGTTGCCCAGACCCGTTGGGCCACCCTGGGCAACATGATAGCCAAGAGAGACATTGCTCAGAGGTGGGGCGCGCCAGCTCCTCCCTCGATTAGCTTGTGGGAAACCAACATGGACTGGTGCATGCTGCGCGAGAAAACAGTGTATGTGGCCAGGGGCAAACCGAAAATGTGGAGGTCTGTGTGGGGTGCTTGGAACTCGTATCGAGGTGACATCTGCGCGCCCCCTGTGGAGGTAGACCCTGATGTCCACCTGTCTCCGTAGTGCCCCTTGCCAGTGGTTCCATGCCGGTCATCCTGCTGTATTACTCCCCACACGACCTGTTGTCGCTAATTGTATTGTGAGCTGACTAGGGTGTGCAGCCCTTGATCTCTCCCCGTGATGCAAGTCCACCGTCTGATCCGTCCTCAGCCTAATTCCTTCTTTTCCTTTTTCTTTTTTCTCTCGTTCTTTCTCCTCTTTACTTTACTCTTTGCAGCTCTTCTTGTTTATTTGGTTTATTCATTCTTATGTTCTAATATATTTGAAAATTAAACCTGATTGCTTCGGCTTACCGTTTGGTACACGAATGTGACTGCTACCTCAATGCTGCCTGGCCTCCGGGATGTATGGCTGAATAGCGGTGTACTTTTTTCTACAAATAAAGGTTTTCCAAAAAAAAAAAAAAAAAAAAAGAATTGTAAAGGTGTCTGCGTCTATCAAGACGATATACTTGTGTTTGCCAAAGATCATGTTGAACATGAGGATCGTCTGAATGTTGTTTTGAGCAGACTTTAAGAAGCCAATCTTACCATAAAATTGGAAAAATGCCAGTTTGGGGTTTCCTCAATCAACTATTTAGGTCATACAATCTTCGGTGATAGCATTTCTCCCAAGTCCAATCTTGTAGATACCATTTCCCGCATGCCTCCTCCTACCTACAGAGAGTAACTCATGAAGTTCTTTGGAATGATAGAGTACTATAATAAATTTATTGAAGGTTTTGCTGAATGTTGCACTAACTTGAGAGGACTTCTAAAAAAGGGTTGTGAATTTAAGTGAAGTGAAGAGTGTGACAAAGAATTAATTTCTCTTTAAAAAAAAAATTAAGCAATGCACCCAAGCTTAAAAGTTTTGACCCCTTAAAAACCGCTGTAATCACCACGGATGCCAGTCTCAAGGGGTAAGGTGCTGTTCTCCAGGAGGAAAGTGATAACCAAATGGAGGCCATTATGTTTGCTTCACAAGGTTTAAAAGATCCAGAGTCTCGGTACTCTGTGATTGAATGTGAGGCACTTGCTGTATTTTGGGCAGTTAGGAAGATGAAAAGGTTTTTGTTGGAAACTACGTTTTTGGTCAGAATGGATCATAAACCGCTTTGTGAGACCTTCTCCAAAAAAGGGATTGATCCGATTTCCAGCAGAATAACCAAATGGGTTATTGCACTCCAGGAATACAATTTTGAAATAAGGTACATTCCTGGGGTGGAAAACTGTGTTGCCGATACTCTTTCGAGGTTAGTTGAGGATTCTCCTGATGATGTTCTTGACAAAGATTTTGATGATGACAATGTTCATGTGTGTTTGGTTGGAGGTGTAATCCTCAATGAAAGTCAGTGGCGCATCAAGTTCAGATTCAGTGGTGTCTGAGGTAGTTTCTCTCATCCATAAAGGCTGGCACAGAAAGAGACAAGGATCTGAAGAAGCTTCAAATTTTGGGGAGTCAAAGATGAATTGTCAGTTTGTGACAATTTGCTTGTAAGTAGAACTAGGCTTGTACCTCCTTATCTTCGTAGGATGCTCATAGATTTAGCTCATGAATCTCACTCTGGCATGTCCAAACAAAGGAGAGACTCCGGGGCTCCTAATGGTATGGGATGGATCTTCAGGTGGAAAGAGTTATTAGAGACTGTATGGTGTGTGCTATGAATGGGAAATCAAAGGGGCTGAGAGTACAACCCATGGTTATCAGAGAGCTTTCCCCGTGGACCTTGGAAGGAAGTGACTCTGGACATAGTGGGTCCAGTTCACTCTGATGGTCATCAAGTCTTTATTTTAGTGCTTCTTGACTTGTTTTCCAGGTGGCCTGAAATACATTTTACCAATAGCGTGGAGACTATTCAAGTAATTAAGTTTCTTGAGACCCTCATTGCCAGGGAAGGATATCCAGAATCCATTCTTACAGACAATGGGGTACAGTTAGTCTCAAGGGAAATGGAAGGCTTTCTTAAGGAGTGAGGGATCAGACACAAGAAATGTTCTCTGTATCACCCAGAGACCAACAGAATGGTTGAAAGATTTAATAGGGTATTAAAAGAGACCATTTCTTGGGTCAAAAGTTCTGGCCTCAATTGGAGCAGGTTCTCAAAAAAGTGGAAAACTATAGATAGACCCCCAACAGTTCCGCTGGGAAGTCTCCTTTATTACTCTTCAAAGGGAGAGCTCCTTGCACTCTTGTTGAGCCTGTTTGGGTTAGACTCCTTGAGGAAACTGTTTCTGATGCGCCGTCTTCTGATAGCACTTTAGATTGGCAGAAAAGAGATGAAGCAAAATGTTTAGATAGAAAATCATATTTTGATTCTAAGAAATATACTAAAGAAACAAAGGTTAAGGTGGGTTCTTCTTTCCTTAGAAATAAACTTGGAATATACTTTAAAATCAAGCCTGCTCATCTTGATCTTTTCAGCTGAATGAAGATCTTTCAAGCACCCCCTTCTGGTCCCCATTCATTGTGCCAAAAATCTGAGAGGAGAAGGAGGAAGGTGGAGATGCAAAATTAAAATGCCTTGAAATGAAGAAATAAAACCACACAAACTGCAGACATAGTTGCCGGCAGCCTTCAGAAACCGTGTTGAAACACTTATTTGGATCAAGGATGGAGCGAGGCTTCAGGCAGCTCCCATGCTCTTCTGGATGTTGGCGTCTTGGGTGTAGGCTCAGCTCCCCTTGAATATTTTGCAGTGCCAGGCAGATTTTTTATATTTTGCAGTGCCAGGCAGATTTTGGGCATTTATGCCTAGGGTTCACAAAAAGCAGTAAGGAATTACCCATTTTGCTTGACAAGAACTACCCAGGATAAACAGAACAGCTCTGGGTATGCCATGGTGACATGCAGTCAGGATAAGTATGTTTTAGTGTACACCATTGCACGACAGATCAGCACACAGCAATTAATAGTAGCTAGGATTCATGTTAATACAGCATCACATACATAAAAGGGGTCAGTAAATGCTAGATGTCAAGTGTGCCTTTCAAAACTACCACCATCTTTAAACCCAGTAAGAATATTAAGAGGATCCTGCAATACCCCTGCTCCAGCATCTATAACCGAGCAGTATCTGGGATTCTGACAACTCAATGAAATTTACAGAATTTGGCCTGGTGTCATTTTTTGACATCGGATCACAATTTGGTAGCACCCACATGTAGCCTTCTTTTGTTTTGGAGCAGCAATCTGAATGGGGCGAAGGAACTTCCCTACTTTCACTTCCAGCTTGGACCAAACCAAATTCCTGATTTAATGGACCATCAGTCCACCTTTTGTTCAAGTATCAATCTGGCTGGGAGTCATTCGGAGCCTAAAACCTAAACTCACATACAATGAAAGGAACCAATTGCACACAGCTTATCACTTTGGAGAAATTATGATTTGGAAACACGTTTTTTATTTTGTTCAACATCCCTGTGTAAGAGATGTGCTTGCACTGTAAGAGTGCCAGATTTATCCATGTATGAGGAATTACACAAATAACTATTTAAATGGCATGTACTCCTTTATTTTTAAATAATTCTTTCATAAGGCTACTCACCACAGTGGAGGGTGTCAGAGTGCTTTGCCTCATACACAGCCAAAAAAAATCATCTTTCTGAATCAAGGAACAGGAAAGGTTATATAACACAATGTGGATTATAAGGTGTAAGAGTCGCGTATCATCCATACTTGTAGATATTATATGTCAAGAGTTCATGGTCAGGAGAAACACAGTCAGGATTTAAAATGTAGCCGTGATTGGGGGTGGCCAGTACTAGCAAGAATTTATTGCTATCCAAAGGAACCTTCCTTTGCAAACTTAAAATAACAAGAGATAGAAGAAAAAACAATAAGGATCTAAATCCAAGACTTGAAGTTTTCATGCAGCTCCTTAATGGCTGTTCATAGCTAACTGTGCTATGTTCGAAAGACTGCAACTTCTGAACTGGAAGTAAAAAAAAGGATCTCTGTGTCAAAAGTAGTAACCCTGCTTACTAAGCTACATGAAATACAAATCTGTGATCTGCTTGTTAAATTAGATGCCTTTCAGAAGGCATGTTACATCTATGTTACTTTGTGAGTCAAACCTGTTGCTAGGCAAAATACAGATCTCTTCATCAAGTACACTAACCACCAGAGTTATCTTACCATTAGTATCATCCCCTTAAATTTGTTGGGCCAATTAGATCTCTGCAGCAGATGTCCTAACCCAGAAGATATTTTAAAATGCAACCTCTTTGTGACCAATTAAGCAGAATAGATTAACGGTCATGTGTCCTTGATGCCAATGTCTTTGTGGCAGATTAAAAAAATATATATAATTTTTTTTAAGCAATGTAGACACTGAGGGTCAGATTCCGCTTAAAGACTCCATCCCTCATGACTCTGCCGATTTCCTCTGCTACACCTTGACTCTCCAATTCATGGTTTCCACAAGTAATACCCACCCCCAACTCCAGTACTGTATTCACCCAGAGCTTACATTGGAAGTTACTTATAGATACTCAGTACCTGGATGTTATAATGAGAGGAAGAGTACCTGCACTTCTTAGCTAGAGTGCAATAGCTCAGCGTGCGGGGTGTGCAGATTTCCCTGCCGTGGAATAGACGACCTAAAGTCTCGACAGTCAAGCACTGCTCATACCAAGACCTGCAAGCACGCATTGGCCACTGCTGAATGGAGGACAGTCGTAGGACTAAACATCAAGATGGTGGACTGATCAGACACTGGTCCGTGCACTAACCACCTGCCTCTGACAAAGGAAACCCATCTGTGCACCGTAAGCACTGCTGGGTGTCTGCGCTAGATTGAGGACCTTGCTGAGCACTGGAGGCCCATGTTAGAAGCCCCTGAGAGCACCCATGGCAGTTACTGAATGACTTGCAAGAGAACACAATGCTGAATTCAAGATGTCTGGCAAATTACTGGAACAGCACAGACTCCTCGCAAATAAAAGAGGCTGCCCCTAGAGTGCAGCGGGACACAGTCAGAAGGAAAACCCTGGCTGGAGGCAGACCTAGGCCTAGCCTGGACATCACAGAAACTGGGGGGGGGGGGGGGGGGGGCGTGTTTGTGTGCTGCTCACCCTCTTGGATTGAGGTGAGTGAGGAGAGGCAGCCGGGTCCTGCAGGCAAAGTGCAGGGCACTACAGTAGTTTTGAAATTAGCCTTAAACAGAACAAGGAGCTGCAGCAGCAAGGGGTGGGGGCCCCAACAGAGATAGGACAGCATTACGGATTTATAAACCAATACCCTGCAAGAGGCTGGAAGCTGACTATCACCCCAAAGAAAACAGAACCTACCCCACCCACCAGAGGCAGAAACTGCTCCCCCTAGATGCCATGGAGGGCTCTCGAGCAGCATTGAGGACCTGCTGGCCTGGTCAGCCATTCTATTCTTACAGGCTCCTAACCTCCACCACCTTCTTCTTTCCACCCCAATAACTTTTTGGCACCCTCCACCATTTCAACCTCAGAGCTCCATATGGCAGGGCGAGGATAACACTGCAACTAAGAAAATACCACAATGCTCTTATAATTGAAACAAAGAGGGACTTTACCTAATTCCTCCTTTAGTAACAAAGAAAAAACTATTGACGGGGGGATGCCTGAAACTTGGGAGCTCCACAGCTCATCGCCTCTACACCTGTTCGGTAAGGGCCATGCTGTGTTTCATCTCACATGGAAATGTATTGGAGGGGAAAAGGACCTCATACTACGGGACCAGATAGGAAAACAGAAAAGGCAATACTCCCTCTCTATCCTGCCCTCTGTTTGGTAAAGCTGATGAACTACAAGAGGCTCAGACCACTCTGCTCACCGTCAAACTGGTGCACTAGTAAGAACGTCCACCTTGGTCACTACTGCCCTACAGCATCACATTGACGAATCTGGTTCAGTGTGGTGTAAAATATAGTGGAACTCCCTGGCCTCACAATGTCTACCAAGATGAAAATAGCTTAAATCAACTTTCAAGATCACATACCCTCCTAATTTCTCCAAATCCTCAGCAAAAATGTTTAAACACAATACCCTAGAACATGGGTACTCACAAACTTTCTCTCGGGGGCCAAATTTACAGTGTGGTTTGTGGCCGAGGGCCGCACCGGTGGAGGCGGGGTCAGTGGGGGAGGGGGCGGGGCTCAAGCAACAAAAAAAACTGGTACCACGAGGTTGATCACTGGTCCCTGCAGCGGACGCCTTCGTCCACTGAGCCACCAGA
Source organism: Lissotriton vulgaris (assembly GCF_964263255.1). NCBI lineage: Eukaryota > Metazoa > Chordata > Amphibia > Caudata > Salamandridae > Lissotriton > Lissotriton vulgaris. The sequence goes on from NC_141691.1 coordinate 479,748,362, forward strand.
CCCGACATACGTTCTTTCTCAGTCTCTATCTCTCTCTCTCTCTCTCTCTCTCTCTCTCTCTCTCTCTCTCTCTCTCTCTCTCTCTCTCTCTCTCTCACTGTCTCCCTCCCCTCTCTTTCCCTCTTCCTCCCTCTCTCTACCTCTCTCTCCTTCTGTCTCTCTGTCTCCGTCTGTCTCACTCCCTCTCCCTCCCGCTCTTCCTCTGTCTCACTCACTCTGACTGTCTCAATCCCTCTGTCTCACTCACTCTGACTGTCTCACTCTCTCTCTGTCTCTCTGTTTCCCTCTCCCTGTTACCCTCTCCCTCTCTGTTACCCTCTCCCTCTCTGTTTCCCTCTCCTCACTCTATTTCCCTCTCCCTCTCTCTCCTTCCCTCTCCCTCCTTCCCTGTCTCCCTCTGTCTCCTTCCCTCTCCCTCCTTCCCTCTCTCTCCTTCCCCCTACCTCGCTCTGTCTCCCTACCTCGCTCTGTCTCCCTCCCTCGCTCTGTCTCCCTCCCTCGCTCTGTCTCCCTCCCTCGCTCTGTCTCCCTCCCTCGCTCTCCCTCTTTCTGCCTCTGCCTCCCTCCCTCTCCCTCTGTCTGCCTCTGTCTCCCTCCCTTGCTCTTCCTCGCTCTCCCTCTGTCTCCCTCCCTTGCTCTCCCTCGCTCTCCCTCTGTCTGGGTCTCCCTCGCTCTCCCTTTGTCTCCCTCCCTCGCTCTCCCTCTGTCTGCCTCTGTCTCCCTCCCTCGCTCTCCATCACTCTCCCTCGCTCTCCCTCTGTCTGGATCTCCCTCGCTCTCCCTCTGTCTGCCTCTCCCTCGCTCTTCCTCTGTCTGCCTCTCCCTTGCTCTTCCTCTGTCTGCCTCTCCCTCGCTCTAACTCCGTCTGCCTCTGTCTCGCTCCCTTGGCCTCTGTCTCCCTCCCTCGGTCTCCCTTGCTCTCCCTCTGTCTACTTCTCCCTCGCTCTCCCTCGCTCTCCCTCTGTCTGGCTCTCCCTCTGTCTGTCTCTCTCCCTCTATCTGCCTCTGTCTCCCTCCCTCGCTCTCCCTCAGGGAGGGAGATGTGTGTCTGTCCTAAGCCCCCCAACACGGACCCCAGTGTATGTCAGGGGAAAGGAGACGTGTATCTGTCCTAAGCCCCAGCCCAATGGTTTGGTGCCCAACCCGTCAAACCTTAACTGCGACCCTTAATTAAAACTCATTAGCCCCATCTAGACTAAGGATCAAACTCAAATTTCTCTCCATTTATAGACATTTTAATATAACATATATTTGCTTTTGTCTTCCCTTAAAAACGTGTGCCATTTCTTGGAACACTTTTTCCCTTTTTCCCTTTTTAAATAGTGTTTCATTTTCCATTTTCTTCCAGATACAAACAGAATGACAAACCCTTCTATGCCAACCTAATAACATGACGTGACTGACTCCGCCCCGTCTCATTTGATTTCCAGATAGGACCTAAACAGAGAAAATAGTCTGTGCATGTCTATAACAAAAACAGTGCGGCTGAGTTGTCATTTATCAGTAAAAACCGAGAAGGTGTTAAAGGTGAGACGATATATAATGTTGCTGCATACATCTGCCTTTCTGCACTTTTAAAATGCAGTGACCAGCCTAGTAGCCTTTCTTCAATGTTTAGCTGCACAAGTGTGGCTGACGCTGGCCCAGCCCCGTCGGCCTTACAGGGCCTCACTCGTCAAAAGCCCTCATTCCCTTAACGATGCAAGGCTGACCTGTGACTGGTGCTACCCTAGCTCCCCCTGACTTTCAAATGAATTGCCCGGAAGCTGTCAGCCCAGGCACACACACACACACAGCCGCATCGAGCAATTAACAGGTCTTTAAAAGACCATTCCCATGTTAATGAGCTTTGTTCACCTCGTAGGCCCCTGCAGCTCCACGGAATCGCCCGGCCCCGGCCCCCACAGAGCAGCCGTCTCTTGACTCGCGCTGCCGCAGGGGTGTTTGCTGACACTATGAAAAAATATATATATATTAAAACACGGAAGGATGTTTGGACGGTCCGCGGGCCGCCAGGGAAGGCTTGCCGGGCCGCCACCGGCCCGCGGGCCGTACTATGAGTATCCCTGCCCTAGAAGATTTCCCAGCCACACTATTTGCTGATCAATATTACAGCAGCAGATATGGGAACCCTGAATCAGACCTCATCTTCACATGTAACACTACATCCTGGTGCAACAACTTACACGTCAAACTAAACATAATGTCTTACTACCATTCCTCATGGCTGCAAGCCCCAAATTCCCCCCACCACTATTCAATGGAACCACACTATTTCGATTTACAATAATGGTAAGATCCTGGGTCAGTCCACATGTTAAAATGTAAATTCTGATTCTCTTGTTTTTTGATTAAGCTATGCCTCATCCATTTCTCACCCCTGCCCTGCTTTCAGCCTAGCTCTATTCTTGACACCGCATCTGTATAAACATGAGTAAAGAATCTAGATTGGGACATTGTAGGCTGTGTATACATGCAGAGCCAGCGCAAAAGAACAGCTGGCGTCTGCACAGGTTTTTCATACAGTGGTAAAGCCTCAAGTAAACTTTGCTCAGATAGCATATCTTGTTGTGCAGCTTCAGGACGCGACAGTTACACAAGGCACCAAGGCTGTTGATTCTTACAGATTGTTTCATTTGTGTGTTCTTCTCAAAGCTCTATTTACCTCTGGGCGACCCTAGTTTGTGATCTTTGCTATAGAAACCCATGTAACCATCGTTCGGTGCGCTTTCTTCTCGAGTATCTCTATGGTGCTTTTCGGACGGAGCCCCATTCATGAATGCTAATGAAATGACCTATGGTTTGTACTTCGCTCCAGTGTCGATTCCTCCTTACTTGCTAAGAACCCGTGGACTAAAGGGTGACCCTGCACCAGTAGGTTGTTAATCCACTTCCACACACAGATTTACACTTCTCTATTTGACCATATTTTGAGGGTCCTCATGAATGCCCTACTGCAAGCCTCCTCCAAAAAAGCATTGAACATGTCATCTTACCCCATACAACCAAATTAACCCCTGCTCGAAGTTCCCACCAATTCACAACCAGTTGTCCTGACACCCACCCCTAACAGGGTACCTTTACCCACTCAACCATATCTCCCAAAGTTCACTATAACCCCCACATACATTTACCCCATCCCCTACTCCTCCCCCAATCATTTACTTCCCCTTAACTTGTCACAATAAGCAACCCCCAACTAGACCCTACTGGCATAACACCTTCCAGCCGGATCACATAGACTAGCCAATCCTACCATACCATACCTCACCCTTTCATGCCAATCCACATTCCTAGTTGCCCTGCATTCACACACAAAACAGCCTTCCTCCACATCGACAACTCTCCAGCACAACACTCATCACAGGTTGTTCCTCCCTCCCCCACCAACATCACACAGTACTTATCCAAACTAGCTACAATCCTCTGTTGTGTCACCTCATCTGAAGACTCTTGATCTCAGCACGTTACCTCCATCATACATCCTATTACTTCACAAGAACTGGTCTCCCTTTATGAACCTACACTTACAAGCACACCCCTGGATTTCCTCATAGAACTCGCTAACTGAAACAATCAACCTCACCTAAATCTACCTCTTCCCGACTATGCACACATTCCCTTCACTCACTCTGGCTACACATTTCCCTCAATCGCTAACTTAACTCATTCCAATCACATGACATCAGCACACAGTAACTGGCAACCCACCTCACTTAAGTACTACAATTAAGACCAACTTTCACAACCCCACTGAGACCACACCCCATATCAGAACATGGTGCTAAGCCTCTTTCCACTCCTCTCAGCCTTGATCACTTACAGAACGTATTTTCCTCACACACCAACACCACATCCAGCCCATCAAAGCCCTCTCCCCCCAAACTCCTATCTCCCAAACCCCACTGACTAGAGCACAAATTAGATCTCCTCAGCTCAAACTTTGTCTACTTGATGAGGCTGTATCCCAGCTAAACTCCAGACTATCATCTCTCTTAGACTATACCCCCCAGCCGAAGACACACTATCCTCTGCGCTCACTACTTAAAAGTAGATGTTTACTTCACCTCACAATTTTCACACCCACTCTATCTGAAGCTGGCACTACCGACCTACTTGCAAGCTACAGGACTCAGCTAAGACCAATCTCCTCTATACCCCTTCCTCCTATGACCACCACAACACTATACAACTTCAACCAGCTCAGAATCCCAAATACCTCCCTCACTCGATTCAAACACACATTTCATCCAAAGCAGACACCTGCTATCAGGAACAATATCTCTATAATAACCAGAACTACTGACACAGCTCATACAAAAATCCATTACCTCTACTCTGTGCGACATGCTGCACAGCTGTAAATCTGCTATAAAGCACAAACTGGAAACATTTAACACCCTCTCTCAATGCAACCTTGAACTCTTAATCCGGACATAGTCCTGGCTCAACGACACACCCCACAACACCTTTAATCATAGTTTCTCCACACTACTCAATCATTAGAAAGATCGAGTAGGCAGTGTCCAGGGAGATATCTCAGTTTTCTACAGAGATTCCTGCAATGCAAAGAAATACCAAATGGCCCCTTCTCCACGTTTCATTCCTAACTTTAGACCTACATGCTCAACACAACTGTTCTTTCAGAATAAATGCAATCTACCACCCATCAGGGAATAATAGTGCATTCCTCAAGGAATGCACTGATCTCCTACTGACCAGAGCAACAAAGGTATCTTTCTGGGAGACTTCAACAGTCACTGGGGCACCACAGAAAACTCTACATTGAACCACTTAGCCTTCACTCTCCTAAACAATTATTCACTCCAAAATAACCTTAAGCAAACAGACACTAAAGCTCCATACTAGACCTAATAATCTCTGAAGAGGACATGCTCAAGTGAATGACCCAGTTCAGGTAGACTGGTCTGATCACTCCTTAATCCCCTTCACTCTACAACTTTTTCACACAACTGAAATAAGCAACTACCTTGGTTTGAGACACTGTAAACATAGAAATCACTACTCTTAGCAAGACTGTTCAGAAGATACACTCAAAGCTTTGCAGGCCTTTTCTGATGTGCTGAACTTTGAAGCTCCACTCCAAAGCATTAAGAAACATCCTAAACAATCAATGCCATGGGTCAATCAGGCCCTTTATGAAGAAAGGAAAGCCTTAAGAGTCTTAGAAAAGAAATGGAGACGGTCGTGCTTCACCACCAACCTTAGTTGCCTCAGAAATATGAGATCCCAATACAAAAAAACACAACTTCTGGGAGAAATCCAATCACTTTCAGTCCCTGCTGGGCTCAGCCAAGAACCAACAACTCTTCGATCTGGTCAAAAACACCAACAACCCCTCCACACCCACATCCAGCAAATTTGAAGACACACCATCAAAAGCTGAGTAGTATGTGCCGTTCTTCAACTCCAAAGTTCAACTGCTAATACATCATGATGTCGACACTACCTCTCCACTGGTATGCAAACCCAAAGAGACTTGGCTAATATTTAATTACATTACAGAGGAAGACTTACTCAAGATCATAAAAACAAAACCCTCAAACCACTTTGAAGATCCAATCCCGGGTGACATTGCAAAAGACAGTTATACTCATGTGCTTCACCACTGGACAAAACTGGGGAATCTCAGCCAAGGAACATTTCTTGCCTGCCCCAAAACTGGACAAGTCACCCCTCTCTTAAAAAAATCCTTCCGCAGACACCAAAGACCTCAACAACTAGTGCTCGATATCCAACCTGCATTTCCTCTCAAAAATCATTGAAAGATGTGTAGTGGTGAACATCCACTGCATTTGAGGTCAGAGGACGCCACAATCCACTTTCTCTTTGGCGCGAGGGGAACGGCTGGTGCTGTACCCAAGTCCTGCGCTTTACCGACATTGCCGTGAGGGGAACGGCTTTTTCCTACTGGAAGCGCTGTGGCCAGGGCAGGGACTACAATCCCCAGGTTCCCCGGCGCACGAGTGACGCGATAGCAGCGCCCGGAGGAGCTTGAAAAACGAGGAGCGCCGAGCGTGCAGTGTGAACATCCACTGCATTTGAGGTCAGAGGACGCCACAATCCACTTTCTCTTTGGCGTGAGGGGAACGGCTGGTGCTGTACCCGAGTCCTGCGCTTTACCGACATTGCAGTGAGGGGAACGGCTTTCTCCTACTGGAAGCGCTGTGGCCAGGGCAGGGACTACAATCCCCAGGTGCCCCGGCGCACGAGTGACGCGATAGCAGCGCCCGGAGGAGCTTGAAAAACGAGGAACGCGTCTCGCCCCGCGAGTCGCGCGTGGGCGAAGCCCGGGCAAAGGGCGGGCCGTCTGTGGCTGAAGGAGGCTGGGCTGGGCCCACCCTCTAACATCGGATCCACGCTTCTACCTTGCCCCCCGCCCATCACATCTTTAACTGTAAGCTGACATCAGTCTGGCCTTACTTCCATCTAAGGGAAAACCTTAATTATAGGGGTTTTGTGCCAATTTGTGATTTTGATTTAACCGCTATTCCTTTTATCTACATTAATATTGAATTGAGATACCAGAATGTCCTCAGATGTGTTGAATCCTTTACCTTCCACTGTAGGGGTTTCTATACTTGGGCCATTAGTTAAGTACTTTGCACGGGCAACAAGAGAAATAGAGAGATAGCGCTGGCCGAGAAACGAGCTGAGCGCCGCTTCTCTATCAAACTTCTTAAACATAAGCCCCCCAGCCTTGGTTCAAAAAGAGGTTCTAATTCCTCAATCAGATAACATTTTACCTGTGGGGGATTCAGACGTGGACTTATTTAACACTGATGATATCCCCTTGATTTTCCAGGATGGGCCACCCCCTTTAACTATTAATGAATCAAACAATGTTACTAATATTAATGGGTCACCATCTATATCGTACCCATTACTTGACTTGAATTCCCCCATAGTGCTGGATCAAGCCTCCCAGCCCAATATAAGTGCCTCACTCCCTGCATCGAATCCACCTTCGAAGGAGGCAGCGCCAATGGTGACACAATCACGGCAAATAGTTAGTGCACCCAAAGAAAAGACACAAAATAAGAGTGGCCAGGAAGTGTATCACTCGCCACCAAGGAAAACAAGCATTAGAAATGCAATAGGTCTCGCAGCATTAGAGTTAGTGCTTTTAGAATTGTTTATGGGTTTTTTTGTAAATCTTTAGCATGAGGTTGAGGGTGAGTGAGGGTGAGTGAGGGTGAGGGGTTGAGGGTGAGTGAGGGTGAGGCTGAGGGTGAGGGTGAGTGAGGGGTTGAGGGTGAGGAGTTGAGGGTGAGTGAGGGTGAGGGGTTGAGGGTGGGTGAGGGGTTGAGGGTGAGTGAGGGTGAGGGGTTGAGGGTGAGTGAGGGTGAGGGTGAGTGAGGGTGAGGGTGAGTGAGGGTGAGGGTGAGTGAGGGTGAGTGAGGGTGAGGGTGAGTGAGGGTGGGTGAGTGTGAGTGTGGGTGAGTGTGAGTGTGAGTGAGGGTGAGGGTGGGTGAGTGTGGGTGAGTGTGGGTGAGTGTGGGTGAGGGTGAGGGATTGAGGGTGAGGGGTTGAGGGTGAGGGGTTGAGGGTGAGTGAGGGTGAGGGGTTGAGGGTGAGTGAGGGTGAGGGGTTGAGGGTGAGTGAGGGTGAGGGGTTGAGGGTGAGGGGTTGAGGGTGAGGGGTTGAGGGTGAGTGAGGGTGAGGGGTTGAGGGTGAGTGAGGGTGAAGGTGGGTGAGGGTGAGTGAGGGTGGGTGAGTGAGGGTGAGTGTGGGTGAGTGTGGGTGAGTGAGGGTGAGGGATTGAGGGTGAGGGGTTGAGGGTGGGTGAGGGGTTGAGAGTGAGTGAGGGTGAGGGTGAGTGAGGGTGAGGGTGAGTGAGGGTGAGGGGTTGAGGGTGAGGGGTTGAGGGTGAGTGGGGGTGAGTGAGGGTGAGGGGTTGAGGGTGAGTGAGGGTGAGGGGTTGAGGGTGAGTGAGGATGAGGGGTTGAGGGTGAGTGAGGATGAGGGGTTGAGGGTGAGTGAGGATGAGGGGTTGAGGGTGGGTGAGGGTGAGTGTGAGTGAGGGTGAGTGAGGGTGAGTGAAGGTGGGTGAGGGTGAGGGGTTGAGGGTGAGTGAAGGTGGGTGAGGGTGAGGGGTTGAGGGTGAGTGAAGGTGGGTGAGGGTGAGGGGTTGAGGGTGAGTGAAGGTGGGTGAGGGTGAGGGGTTGAGGGTGATTGAGGGTGAGGGCGGTAGAGTGAGTGAGGGCGGTAGAGTGAGTGAGGGCGGGAGAGTGAGTGAGGGCGGTAGAGTGAGGGCGGTAGAGTGAGGGTGGTAGAGTGAGGGCGGTAGAGTGAGGGCGGTAGAGTGAGGGCGGTAGAGTGAGGGCGGTAGAGTGAGGGTGGTTGAGTGAGGGCAGTTGAGTGAGGGCGGTAGAGTGGTAGGGTGAGGGCGGTAGAGTGGTAGGGTGAGGGCGGTAGAGTGGTAGGGTGAGGGCGGTAGAGTGGTAGGGTGAGGGCGGTAGAGTGGTAGGGTGAGGGCGGTAGAGTGGTAGGGTGAGGGCGGTAGAGTGGTAGAGTGAAGGCGGTAGAGTGAGGGTTGTAGAGTGGTAGAGTGAGGGTGGTAGAGTGGTAGAGTGAGGGCGGCAGAGTGGTAGAGTGAGGGCGGCATAGTGGTAGAGTCAGGGTGGCATAGTGGTAGAGTGAGGGCGGTAGAGTGAGGACGGTGGCGTGAGGGTGTTAGAGTGAGTGCGGTAGAGTGAGGAGAGAGGGGGGAGAGGGTGGAGAGGGGAGAGGAAGGAGAGAGAGGAAGGAGAGAAGAGAGTGGTGAGAGGGGAAAGAGAGTGGTGAGAGGGGAGAGAGAGTGGTGAGAGGGGAGAGAGAGGGGAGAGTGGTGAGAGTGTAGAGGGGAGAGTGGTGAGAGGGGTGAGAGTGGTGAAAGGGGAGAGTGGGGAGAGGGGAGAGTGGTGAAAGGGGACAGTGGGCAGAGGGGTGAGAGGGAGGAGAGGGGTGAGAGGGGAGCGGTGAGAGTGGGGAGAGCGGTGAGTGGGAGACCTAAAAACAACAGTGTGACATAAGACCAACAAAAGCTACTATATACAACTTTAGCTCCAAAATTCCAATATGTGTCTTTCTCTTTCTCCCTGACTAACTTAGAAGATGTTATTATCCTCAGTGGATGGGATGTTTTAAAAGCTTTACAGCCTTTGTGCCACGGAGTATCCCAATCATTAAAGCCCCTCTCCCTCATTAGCTCAGCAAATCGTTAAGCCCTCGCAGCAGGATATGATATTTTCTGAAGGTGCAGGATTGGCGTCTGTATTGCCTCAGTACCCAAGAATATTAAAATGTCATAAAAGAAACGTAACGTCCCAGAATGCCACATAACGCAGCTAACCCGGAAGCATGATTAGGTTAAGCCTATTAGCACAATTCCAGCGGCTCTGGCTTTATATAACAAGGCACGTAAAATTCTATTTCTCTTTTTCTGCGTTTAGTTGATATAGCTAGCATTGGTCTGCAACTTCTCCCAGCTCAATTTCTTAGTGCGCTGATAGTAGACGTGCTATGGTAAAGCGAGGAATGTGTCACAGTAATGCAGAGAGCTGTAATAATGTCAACTTGTTATTTACTTTCCAAATCTGAATGACTGAGCAAGGCGAAAGGAGAATCAATCAGCCACAATGTGACCCAACAGGCGGAAAAAACACTGCAATACTTAGAAGCCAGCAATGTGGGGGAAGGGAAAAGCACATGTAGTATTTCCCCCTGAGGAGGTAACAGACCACAGGAGCGTAAACCCTGCCCAATCTTTGTGAGTCAATCATTTTCTAGTAATTAACAAAATGAGGTACTCCGCCTATTTCATGTGCTCACTGGAACCACCAACCTCTATGTATGAAAGCAGTTGGCACCCATGAAGCGCAGTCTCACTCTCCTTGATTTGTAGCACCACACAGAAAGGCCACACCATGAAATGTACACACATCCCAGCTACACCCTTACAGGTAGAAATAAAACCATGCGTTCAAACACTCCACGACCAGCAATTGTGACTGGGATAGTATTTTAGAATAAATATTGTCCGGTTAATTTCAATTAAGGCTGCTTTTAATACCTGACTGCTCCATGGAAGATCGTGTATTTTCTTTTAACTCTGTAGCTTGTTAAAAGAAAGCAACGGTTTGCTCTTTCGGGTGGTTGCATCTGTGGCAGACTTTTTAGCGCTCCAAGTGTGTCTAATTGAGCTGAGGCGAGACCTGCAGCACGTGTATTTACGTGAAGTCGTGCATTCAGGGTGATGTATGCCAATAAGTAGACTGCAGGGGTATTGATGAAATAAATAAGTGCACATGTCCAACATGCAGGACATTACTGCAGAGCCAACACACTACCCTAAACTCTGGGTAAAAGTGGTGTGCCTGATCGGTGCAGCCAACCAGCAACACACAGGAAGGTCAATGAAACACGTTAGCAAAGAGGACAGCCCACAAAGTGTCTCCTGCCAGGTCTAAGCAGCTCATCTGGTGCTGTAGGCCTTTTCCTCAGGGGCTTTTAGGATTGAATTGCCCCCATTAAAACCAGGCTGCTAGAAAATACACACCTTGATGAGCTACTAATACTTAATATGTAGGTCGGCATTCCGGCGGTACAGGATCCAAAAAGGGGATCTAGCATTCTGCTAAAGCCCAACAACCCGGCGCCATGTCTTTCAGAAAGTAGGACGGCCGGAGCCGGAGCCCTCAAGAGGTATGTTGCTAGTTCTCTAAAACTTAGGGAACATTACCGTAGTCAGCGCAATGTCCGCTGCTAAATATCTGAAGCGTTGGTGGGTCTTACCTCGGTAGCTGCAATGAAGTGGTCAGTACTCACAGTAACTCGCGCCCACTCGGCGGAGGACCTAACCTGTATTGCCGGTTCCGGCTGCTGTTATTCCTGGAAATGATGCGCAGCGACGAGTTTCAGCGTTGCGACACGAGAGCTGAAGTGCTAGCCAACTGGCTTCATTAAGAGTGTGAGTGGCGGCCATGATGAAGGAGGAGGAAGCTTGTAGAAGGGGGCGCATACACTTAGTGATTTACTGCCGTATTTTTTACTCTATTATTTTGGGTAAAATAAACAAAAAAGAAGCCGGAGGGAAGAGAGGGGAGGGGGGAGGAGAGCGAAAGGATCGGAGACACGGCGGGTAAAATAAACAAAAAAAAAGCCGGAGGGAAGAGAGGGGAGGGGGGAGGAGAAATGCGACACGGCGGGAAGGGGAGGGGGCGGAGCGGGTCAAATAAACAAAAAACAAGCTGGAGGGAAGAGAGGGGAGGGGGGAGGAGAAGTGCGACAGGGGAAATGCGAGACGGCGGGAAGACGGACATGCACGCGCCCGTGACTTTTAAGGTCAATGCGCTTGCGCATAAGCTTAATGCGCATGCGCATTGACCTTAAAAGTCACGGGCACTGCAAGGAATCGCCACGATTCCTTGCAGTGCAGATAAAGAGTGGATAACTCGCAATACTCTCGCCTTGCTCGATGCGCATGCGCATCGACAGGCGAGACCTAAAAAAAGGGTCTAAAAGCATAAATCCACCCTTACCAACAAAGAACTCACCAAAAAGACTACCAAGGATTTAGAGAAAGACGTATTAAGCGGGCCAAAAACAAACATGAGTATGTTCCCAGAAGCACTGACGACTAAAGGGCTACTCGAGGACATCGAACGCCTTTTTAAATCTCTAATGTTGCCACTCTTAGAGAGAGTTAAAAGGCTAGGGGAAAACATGGATCGTATTCTAGCAGCTTCTATTCAAAGGGAAGCCCCTAAAGAAAACACCCCAAGGGAAACCCGTCCATCAACAAAACAACCAGCACAGAATACTTTGATTCCACGACAGGATAACTTTATATCTAAAAAAAACTCTGTATATAATAACACCCCTAGACCAGTGGCCACACAAGCTTCACATAAAGCAAAGGCCAAGCCAGGCCCCCCGAAAGCCCCTGTCCCCATAGACCCCATGCCAACGAACGCACCACCACAGAACTCTAAAATCCAACTTTAGGAAAAACGTTGATTTACCACCAGAATCATCTAATTACGTTATTATTCTGACCGGTGTCCCTGTGGTACCAGTGGGTAGCATAGAACCAAACATCAGCCTCAAAAATAAGGTCATACACTGGCTGCGAAATAATAGACCTCTCCCACCACATTTAAACGGGGATATAGTGTCCGTTAGACGGTGTGGCTGGGTAGGCGTGAGACCTAAAGACCGAGGGGGACGTGATAATAAATTTTAGGGACCACAGAGTTGTCACCCACATTAGTGATTGGTTCCCTAGGAGAAAGGAGGGTAGTGTATCTTCTCGAAACGTGAGCTACTTCTACCCCGAAGCTTTGATGATGTCCCACACTTATCCCCCAAAACGGTGTCGCCCCGATCCCCAGCAATCTTTCAATCGTAAACAGTATCCCACTATCATAAGACACCACACAATTAATCTCCCGTCCTTCTTTCCACCTCAACGCCCAAATAGACCTGTTCTTCCATTTGATTATGATCATTATCCCACAAATACAAATGAATATTGGAATATTCCGATACACAACCTATTTGAACCCCTTTCAGGCTTGGACCTGAATGACTGACTCGGTACTACAGTCTCCAAACCGGGTAGCAAATATGGGGGGGAAAAGAGGCTGTAACCGAGTATTCTAGAATTGGTCATGGTCAGTCGTTCCCCAAAACCAAGGCAAATATAACTAGAGATATGGAAATTAGGACCAAGAACAATAGTAAGATTGGAAATGATACTCTAGCTAAGGGAAATGTAATTGATGAGGTCATGTTGAAGGGTAACACGGAAAAGAAGACCCCGTGCAAAATAACTAAAGGTAAAAATATACTCAAACCCAAATGTATAAGCACACACGAACGCCAAGTAAGCGTAGTGTCCTGGAATGTGTGTGGGCTAGCAAATAAAGACCAAGAATAGCGTGGGGGGAGTTCGTTAGTAACATTGACATACTATGTGTCCAGGAAACCTGGGTGCTAACTGAATTACACCTAGATGGATTTAGGACCTTCCATGTCCCTGCTGTACCCTCTAGCCATGGTAGCCATAAGGGGGGGGCTATGTGTGTATGTGTCCAATCGCTTAGATTCCAGTATCACCCCTGGAAGATCAAGCTCATCTTACTTTCAATTGGTCACTATTTCTTTAAACCCCATTGACGTGCTGATAGTGATTAACTTTTATAATAATATCAAGAACTCCGACTTTACGGAAGAACTAACAAACCTGACACGAGAAATAAGGGAGATAAAAACCGTGAAAGGGAAAGACCTAATATGGGTCTGGGTAGGTGATTTTAACGTAAACCTATGCGATAGTGAAACATGTGGGTTTCAGGAATATGGGGAGGGGGATTATGTGGACAGGAGTCACTTCCAACATAACGAAAAAGGGGAAATATTGAATGACATTATGGCCAACTTGGATCTTGGCTTTGGAAATAGGCTCTGCTCCCCCAAGATAGAGTTCACCCCTACCTTTTTAGCAAGGGGATTTCACTCAACCATTGATTTTATCATCATGCCGAACAGGTTTGGCAGCCGGGTGGTTAAGTATAAGACCCCCATTATCGGATTGAGTGACCACTTGCCGCTGAAAATGCTCGTTAGTGCCCCAGGAACTAAAATCACCACAATAACTGAGACCCTGGCATGGTCGCAAGACCTCGCTGTAGCACGGCAAAATGGCCTCGCTCTGAAATGGAGCAAGGTAGACCCTGTAAAAACCCTTCAGAAAATAGTGGAATGTCTTCTTCCCTCAATCTTGGTATGCTTAGAGGAGAAGTCCACAAACGACGAAATTTTGGAGGCATTTAGTAATATTTCTAGCATCACACAGGGTGTGTTAACATGGACCCGCCTCAAAAAAAGTAATAGTCCTAAGGGCTGGTTCAATGCACTAAGACACATAAGGCCCTCAAACTAGCTCTGAGTGAAATGATAAGGGACCAAGAGGCAATAAGGTTACTCAGAAAGGCATATAATTTAGCTAGGCACCAACGTAAGAAAACAATTAAAGAAAAAGCATGGCAAGACCTAGTGAAGGCTGCGGAGAGTAGAGACGCGAAACTATTTTGGCAGGTAGTTAACTTACCGTTACTCAACAATAAAGAGGCAGCTAGGGTGGAAATAGGCATCGAAAAATCGTGGGTAGAATTTTTCTCACATGTTTACCGCAATACCCAAGAGGAACCACAATTAGCGAATAAGCACTGTCCCATTCCAATTGAGTTTATCCTAGACGAGGTACTAATGGCCATAAATTCTACCCAGAATAATAAATCCCCGGACCAGATGGGATCCCCAGTGATCTTTATAAGATGAATACCGACCTATGGGCACCACTTTGTTTTCGGGTCCTAGGTGCCTGTTGTGTAAAAGGTTTTATTAAAACAAGGGCAGAATCAGTAATATTTCCTATATATAAAAAGGGTGACAGGGAAAGCCCATCAAACTACAGACCCATAACTCTCCTGGACTCATTAATGAAAATTGCAGGGAGAGTGGTCTTGACCAAACGGCAGTTATGGGCAGAGGAAAATGACATTTTAACACCTGTACAATATGGGTTTCGGGCAGGGATGGGTACGGTCGAACAGGTTTTGAACTTTGTATTGTTACAAGGGAAGTATACTAGAGCCAAAGAGGGTTGTCTCTATGCAATATTCGTCGATCTCTCCTCCACGTTTGATTGCGTAATACACACAAAACTCTGGGAAATACTAGAGGAGATGAATGTGGACCCAGCTATTGTTCTCTTTTTGAGACAATTATATTCAAACGCAACTGCCAAAGTAAGGTATGGTTTTGGGGGGGGGGGGGGGGGGGGGGGGGGGGGGGGGGGGTAATGTACCGGGTCTTTCCGCATACAGAAGGGGGTGAGACAAGGCTGCGTGCTGGCCCCATTCCTCTTCTCATTATACACCAACAGCTTAGAGAAGGAATTGGGAGCCAGTAATATTGATTCACCGAAGTTTGGCAATAGGCAGATTTTCTCCCTTTTGTATGCGGACGACGCTGTGTTAATGGCTAGAACGAAGGTGGGTGCCCAAAAGGCCTTAACCAAGTACGTAGAATACATGGAGGTAAGGGGCCTTAAACTCAATGCTAAGAAGTCCTTTGTGATGTGTTGTGGTAAAGGTGGCGCCAGATGTAACCAACTTAAAGCGGCAGGTCTCCAAGTACAATCTACTAAAACATTTCCATACTTGGGGGTTACAATTGATGTATCTGGGGCCTGGGGCCCTGAGGTGAAAAACAGGACCAAAGCTTTTAAACAATCGATTGCAGCTGTAACAAACTTTGCAAGCAAATTGGGTAAAAAACAACCTGAAATCATGCTCAATATAAACGTGGCAAAATGCAGAAGCATTGCTCTCTATGGAGCAGGTATATGGGGGTATCAGGATGTAACATCGCTCCAAATTGTTGAAAATAACTTTTCTGGATACCTTCTGGCCCTCCCGAAGAGCACATCTGTTTATAACTGTCACGCTGAATTAGGCATGGACCATCTAACAGACCTGATCAGAATTCAACCAATCCTGCTCTGGCGCAGAGTTTGGGCGACACAAGAACTAGGCCTAAATCAAGAAATAATCAGCGACATTATGGCCCTTGACAATGCAAAACGCATTAATTGGCTTGAGTATGTTAGGAGAGTCCTAACCGACATCGACAGGCCAGAATGGTACAGTAACCCCAAACAAATTGGGGAAATCCCAAAGAAAGTTTTGAAAAAACTATGCATGGAGCACTTTAACATATTAAGGCTTGGAGGTGAGGCCATTAAGAAATCCGTGCCCGAACATCAGCTGCTGTTGACCACCCACAGAATGCAACCATACCTAAACCTTGTGACTTTGGGGTTTGATCGTTTGTCTTGACCAGATTTAGGTTTAACGTTTTCCATCATCTAGTGTTGTTTCCAGTTAAAAACGACTGGAACAGAACTCTGGCCGCATGTCCATGTGACAACGTATCTTCCCAAACTACCTTCCACCTGGTTTTGTTTTGCAACCTGAATAATAAAGAACGCTCCAGATGGATAAAACAATACTTGAGAGATGGGGCCTGGCGGCAGTGTAGGCCAGCATACTTGAACTTGCAGCAACTGGGAAACCCACTATGTATAATGACTATGATAATGATTTTAAAAAGTGTTTTAAAACGACGGAACTCATTATGAATTACTAATCATTCGATTGATTCACTGTAACTGATTTAATACTCTTTTTAATCTAAATGTTATTTATGCTTGTTGGATTGTTTAGATATATTTTTGGTATGAATTTGCTTTTATGATTTTTAACACGTGAAAATCGAATAAAGCGTTTGAATTGAATTGAGTAGTGGAAAAACTCACCCAACACATCAAAAAGATCATGCTCCTACACTAATTCCAATCTGGTTTCAACCAGGGCTTCAGCACAGAAACTGCTCTAGCTACACGTGATTGATGATGCTCTTTTAATTCTAGACAGAGACAACCCTTGTCTCCCGATTCTTCTCAACCAAACAGGAGCCTTCAACACGGTCAACCACCACATGTTCCTGGACACACTCAAAAATCAAATGGGCATTGATGGCATGGTCCTAAAACGGTTTGCTTCATTCTTCAAGGTCAGTGAGACAGGAGGTCCCCCTCCCCAACACACACTCCCCAAGGGTCCATCCTTGCACCAACCCATTTCGACCTATACATAGACAACACAGATGTATCTAAAAGTCTCCACACGAAAACTGTATCTTGCTGCTCCCCACAACCCTAAACTCTGTTCACAACTGAATGATCGATCAGGAACTACAGCTAAACTCTTCTAAAACTGAATTTCTTGTTGTCTTCCCTTCAAAATCAACACTTCTACTCCAATCCTGGATGGACACATACAACATTCTCAACAATAAACCTATTGTGGAGAGTGCCAAGTCTCTGGGAGTCATCCTAGACAAAAGACAACCTACATTTTCAAATCAGCATTATGGCCAAAAACGCCAATATCTTACATCTCTTGCTCATACACTGTTGCTCTCCAGAATAGACTTGAGTAACTCAGCTGGTCTCCTAAAAACCCATATCACTTACCTGAAAATGATTCTACACTCAGCAGCATGGTCTAAGGGGCCATAAGAAATGCCTACATTACCTCACCCCATGCGGATCATTCCCGATGATTGCCAATTGAAGCAAGATCTACCTACAAGTTTGCCTGCATCGCCCATAAAGCTCTGCACACAACTTCCTGTTGCATGGCGAAGAAACGCATGCTATTATGCATCTCCAGACCACCGAGAAACGCCCAGGTAATGCTCGCTGGACCCTCCGCCTTTAAAAGGGAACACTTGATGGCACAATCCTTTTTAAATCAACTATTGGCACCTCTAAACTACCTCCACCTTTTTGTGCAATATATACCCCTTCTACCCTCTGTATACCACCCCAACCTTTTTACATTATGAATCCGATTTATGGGATAATTTTCCTTGATGCACTTTCAACCACTGTAATTACTTATAGTGCTATCTTCTATCTTAAACCTGCAACTTCCACGTAACGAAATATTTCTCCTGTAAAGCGCTCGATCATCATGGGTTTATGTCCAAGCTATATACACCGGCGCGAACCAATACCAATCCCCTCCGCCCCAAAACAGCGGACAGAGGCACTTGCCCGTTACAGAATGGGGATGACACACTCCGAATACCGGAAGGACTGCTTGGACGGAAACACATGCAGACTCGATAGCCAACCAGCACTTCGGGTTTAAGTCAATTAAATAGGCGTGGCTGTCGCCGGCGCTCCAATCCTAGGCCACCTTAGACAGAACTCCTTCCAAACAACTAACAGAGTATGTTCAGTATGAGGATTGGCTGTGTGATACGACCCGGAAGATTTGAAATTTAGCCCAAATTATATCCGTTGAAATATCAACAATTGACAGCGGGCTATGAGCGGAATTGACAGGCGGTCCAGTAAGTAGTGGTCCGGTTCAACCTAGGTGGGAAGTGGGAGCTACGGGACGCCTCCATGCTACGAGGAGGCAGACCAGGGGACACTTCCTGGCTCTTTGCCGGCAGAAACACTATCGTACGCACGCATAACATGCTTTTTCAATATGTATGCTACTAGCTCCTGGACGCACCCCAAAGCAGGTGTTCCCCACCAGGGCGAGGTCTTTAAAACCGAATGGGTCTGATCTGCCCGGTAATACCGCATTTGTTCCTTGTGTGGGTACTTGAGAGGTATTTTCTGCACACTGGCGTTTATCATGGTGCGTTCATTAGCCCTTTGCTAGCACTACACTGAAGAGGGTTTGGGAAGCTCCCCAGTAGAGTGTTGTTTCTCTAATATGTCTTTTCATCATCTTTTGTCTGTTATTCTAACTGGAACGATGTTTCGTGTTGGCACATTAATAATATGTAATACAATGCAGATAGACATAGCATTGCGTATAATTTCCATTGTTAGGATTAGTAATGAGAAAGCGGAAAATACTCTCCATGGTGACACTTATGTATGAACCAATCTGTTGTAACCTAGTCCTAGTTTCCCCCTGCAACCTTAGGCAAGTGGTGCCTACCAGCTCTCCTGCGTGAGAGCATCCATTGTCCCCTGCCCTCCTGATTGGTTCCCCAACATTCCACACTGTCCTGGTTCCGTTCCCTTGCCCCCAACTGTCATAATGATTCTGACTAACTGCACTACGCACCGCCTTAAGGTGTGGGGCTGATTTAATAAAACTTCTACTTCTTTATCTTACCTTGACTCTGACTTTAATTGCAACAGTGGCGACGAGGACCTCAGCCCCTCACCGTGAACCCACTGCCTTCCAGTTTGAATGCGGAAGCAACCTTTTCTAAAGGCTCGGTGCTGCAGCTGGTTCAGGGAAGAACTGGCTTGATATTAACAAGTCGGGAGCAAAGAATAGCTCCGTAATTCCGGCAAGTCGACTTTTGAGTGAGTCGAACGTGTAATGAGCCATCGACTTTTGAGTGAGTCGAATGTGAAATGAACCATGGACGCATAGCAGATTTATTCGACCAGTGAATACCTTTTGAAACTTGGGCTTCTTGTGAAACTGACGAAGAAAGACTCGAGATAAGGACGACTGGACTCTGCGCAAGTTCATGTGGTGAGCCGTGAAGTACAGTGAGGAAACTGAGCAGCCTCCGTGAATCTCGGCAAGTGTATTTGAATAGTGAAAGTGATAAATGAACCTTGGACTTTCTAAAAAAATTGTGACCGGTGAATACTAATGAAACTTTGGGCGTTTTTGTGGAGCTAGTAAAGCAAAGGGAAAAAAAACGCTAGACCCGAAGCAGATGAACACTGGATTCTGAGCAAGTCCTGGAGGTGAGCCTGGGTAGCCGGGTGGTGGTGAAGTGAGCGGAGCAGGGAACCATACTAAAATAATCTGTTACCGCGTTTAATGATGATTAAGCTGCGCGTTAGCGTGTGAAGTGAGACCCTCCTCATACACAGCGCAAACCCAAGGCCTAACGAGACAACGCTGTGTGAGAAACAAAGAATTACCAGTTGATAGTATATAAGCATTGAAAGGATTTAGTGTGTAAAGTTCCCCACAATACCGAAGATCAGTGCAGCGCATGTCAAATGAGCAGCGTTTTACGTGAAAGTGAGGTGCATTTTAGAGCGGCGTAAACCCTTGAGTGTGTAACTGTCCGAATGGAAAAAAGGGTGATACCTGGTGAAGCCTTCTCGCTTATGAATGAAAATGGACTTTCTGTTGTGAAATAATGATGAAGACATCACTCACTGAAGTCGGAGGTGTGTGCCGATCCTCTACGGTATAAGAACCTGCTGGTGTCAACTTCTGGTGCCGAGATTTGAGTGTCTCGAGTTGTGGATGCCTGAGGTGGACCACAGTCATTGATGGAGTTTTCAAGAGATTTTTTCTGTCGGCCGAACCTTCGTTTCCTGCGCATATTCTCTGAGGCAAATCCAGTCAGCTGTTTTCGCGCTTCTTCTTCAAGCCAATCTGCGCATGCTCAACTGCGTGTGACGTCACTGGAACGCAGCGCTGGAGGCCATTTTGAGTAATAAGTAAACAAAAGCGTCTCACTCACGCTTCCCGCGAGTCAGTGTTCAAGCCTGCCAACGTTGTGATTGCGAACTGTGCACTAATTAAAAACAAAAGCTACTAATACTACAAGCATAACGTGACAGTACTAGATGTGTAACACCAACTGAAATAACACACGCTTCCGCTGCAATTACACAGATCGTGTTGCTCCTGTTCCCGTGGTTGAATCCCTCCCCCTAATGTGAATAGAAGGTAAACGCGAAAGATAATCCACTCTACCTGGTGACATTTCATGAACTGCTGCAATTCCCTCTTCACACATTGCAAAATTCTATTTCATAATAAGTACATAGACTTCATGTACACAATAATTCCGAGAAATAACGAAATCAAGTGGTACAGCAAATGAATGAATAAGAATAGTACCCCCTGGTGGAATGTACTAGCAACACTTCAAGTTAAAGTGAACTTCAAGGGGTGAGGAATATCAACTGAACTAAGTGCATCATCCACAGCAACATAGGGAGAAACAACGGTATGGTGAACACATAAAAAGAAATTGTATAAGTTGTAGCATGGATAAAAACATAATATGCATCTTACCCCCACCAGAAAAAGAAGTCAAGAAGGAAGCGAACAGTAATGTATGGAAGGAGGTGATGGATGACTTAAGTGAACATTACAAACAAAAACTGTTTGTCAACGCACAAAGAGTCCAAATTCACTGGGAAAATGGTGATTGCAAAAATGAATTAAACATAAGTGAAACCAAACCTGAGAATACCATTGACATAAACGGAGTTGGAATTGACGTTATCGCGGATTCTGGTTCAAATTGTACAGTGATAAGCAAAGGTACATACACAGGAGAAAACATTAACTCAATGGGTTGTAGAGAAGCAAAATTGAGCTATATGAAGAGAAGCACATGGAGTATGGTTTATATTTCAGAAGAAGGACCCTCAGTACTGGGGTGGGAAGAACAGAAGAAATGTAAAATAATGAAAGATCCCAACCGTACTGAACCTTTGAATAGGCTGGCACAAAACAACAACAGACTCATTACAAGCTCCAAGATGTTGAGTGAGAGTAAGCCATCGTCTACGACCAAAAGTGGATGGATAAAGACTGCATGGAGTAAAGAATGGAAAAATGTAGCAGCCATTGACAAATTCGAAGAAAAACTAAATGCATTCATGAGTTATGATGCTGAAGACAATGTTAGCAAAGAATTCAAGAAAAAGATCAGTGAAGAAGTTCTGGTAGATAAAAGGGAACCGGTCTATAATGGAACATGTATGGTATCTCAGTCCACAGTGCTGGTGGAGGACTTTTACAATTCTACCTGCCACAAAAATGGGGAAGTGTGGCACTCTACTGCTCTGATGGAGTCAAAATCCCTCACAAGAAAGAATGATGCTGATGACAGTGACCTGGAAGAAGATGATGGTCAGTGTCTGGTGGAGTCTAGGTGTAACATGCATGGAGAGTACTATGACTGGTTATATAATGAAGAGCCAGGGAATGATAGTAATGAGACACACAAACACGTACTATGTCCTCACCCCAAAGCTCAGTTAAGGAAAAACAAGAGGCTTGTGAAACGCTGGAGAGAATGTGAGCTAAGAGACGCCGAGGACACAACCACGCTCTCTAGAGGAACTCACTTGATGAAATGGGAAGGAGGACAGGTCTTTGTGGATGCATGTATTGAAGGAGTGAGAGTTGTTGGAAAAGAAAGTACAAGTGACACTGGTACAGAGTACAACAAGAGAAGTGACGTCAGACCTATCACTGAGGGCGACAACGTGAGGGATACCCGTTGTATGAGTAAGCGTAGGCGCAGACGCAGTACATTATGGTCCTGGAAATATCCCAAGAAAAAGGATTCTAAAGCCGTGGTCACTCACCTGGATGGAGAAGTCAGTACAAGTAATAGCAGACTGGAGCACAATACCAAAAGGGATTGCCAAGGCGGAGTGAACGAGGAGGAATCAGAGAAAGGGAACAGGAAGGCACTCAAACCAGTACTATGCCCACACCATGTGGTAAACATAGGAATTGACTAGATGCATACTGGACGTTCGGACCAGCATAAGATCTGTGGACCAAAAGACCCAGCGATCCCTCACGGAAGTTTATCATTCACGTTGGGGATTTAACTGAACTGTGTGTGGGCCTGCACGAAACATGGGCAAGTTAAACAATGTAGTGTCAGATGGTGAGGTAATGGACACACTCAAACACCTACAATGTTCCCACCCTGGAGGTTTTATGCAAAGATATGTGAGTTGATGATGATAGAACTAAGTTGGACACTGTCCCACATTCAGAAACACGAGTTCACTCTATCTCCCACCTGCCACTGACTCAGCTGACTGCCAATCACTCAGACCAGCTCCTGGGGGTCACTCCACGCACTCCGATTACCAAACGGAGCCGTACGGTGACTCCCACCCTGTCTCTGAAGCCTAGTCTGGTGGTCACTGCTCCATCCTCATGCCCTTGTTGCCAAGGGAACACCGGGAGAGCCGTCCACAATTCCAAATGTTATTAAGGCCATGGTGTGACTAATGTTGACCAGTTTATATGTCACCAAAGTTTTCCCTTTGCAGAGTATTCCTCATGCCCTTGTTTCCAAGGGAACATCAGGGAGAACCACCCACAATTCCAAATGTTATTAAGACCATGTTTGTGACTAATGTTTACTAGTTTACTTATCACCAAAGTTCTCTGTGCCACACGTTGGGCCTACCAGTCAAAACCCTCAAGAGAGGAAGATGTGTTGTAACCTAGTCCTAGTTTCCCCCTGCAACCTTAGGCAAGTGGTGCCTACCAGCTCTCCTGCGTGAGAGCATCCATTGTCCCCTGCCCTCCTGATTGGTTCCCCAACATTCCACACTGTCCTGGTTCCGTTCCCTTGCCCCCAACTGTCATAATGATTCTGACTAACTGACCTACGCACCGCCTTAAGGTGTGGGGCTGATTTAATAAAACTTCTACTTCTTTATCTTACCTTGACTCTGACTTTAATTGCAACACAATCTTTCCCCTATTATTACGCATCTTTTATTACGACCGACAGTCACTAGTATAGTGTCACTGGTGGTAAATGACCTTACATACAGAGGTATTCCCTGTAACCAACCTCTGACTGCCCCAGCACCTCAAGATGAAGCATCATGTTAGGCTTTAAAGCTTCACAGACAATTGGAAGTTTAGCTCCTTGTTTTGTAATTTAATATGTATTTGTCAGACAATTTATTTCAATACAAACATGGAATCAGCGGAGCTTCCCTTTTACAGAATGTAGAATGCATTTAGTACATGCGATGACCACATTAATGAGAATGACTTGTGGGTTGTATTAGAATATTATTTTGTTTTTAAGTGATGACCAAAAGCACCAGCAACGGAAGATGTTTCTCTCAACTGCGGACTACCAATTCTAGTGCTCCCCAACCTGCCACATTATGGATAACCTCTTTCTAGGGGCCGAATTTCAGGCACAATCTATCCTGCATTAATTACTTTTGTACAAAAACAATAAATGCCTCTTCCCAGAGTCTCCTAAAATGTAACCAAAGATGAAAAACCAGTAATAAAATCTGCAAGTAGAATTATGACCAGTACTCTAGCACTAGAGTCTAAACTTAAAGTACAACGCATATGTATCCTGCCATTACACCAACAAAATTGAAAATGGGGAAAAGAAGGAATATAAGGTAAAAAAAAAATGAACTTTAACACCACAAACTTTCTAAATGTACAATGCAAGTTCATATGCAGACAATGACCAGAGGGTAATTGATGGTAGAGCAAGAAAGTTCAATGCATCCTCTAATTATTTTCTAATCTTTAATCCAGAAAAAAACGAGTTTATAATTCTGGATGAAGACTCCTCTCAGACACAAGGTATCTTGATCCTTTAGAATTTGTGAACTTGTGGCTTGGGAAATGCCTTGAGTTGTTGAACTTAACCAATCTGGATATGCTCTACACATCTTCCATGTCCACCACCATGTTTCTCTCCATGATCGGGAGGCCCTTGGACACCAGGTTCGCGTTTCTATAAATAAAAAGTAGTTCCTCTGTTTGATTTTGACAAGAGATTTTACCACTTTTACCAACTCTTTCTTGGTACCACATTTCAACCTCCGTAGATAGTCTGCTACCTGGCAGCTTCCCTTGGAACTGACAGAAGGGGACACTCTAGAAATACAGTTAGGTGATTATCTGTAAGCCTGGAGTGGTTTCTTCCCACCTAATGTCCTTTGCATATATATTTTGATAACCTTGTTTTTCTTTCCGGAAGCCCATTAGTTTGAGGAAAATGCAAATCGGACTTTTGGTTGTGGTTCCCCTTACTTAGATAACTTCCTGCATTTCCTTTGATGCAAGTGGATCCTTGTTGTCTGTCATCACAGCCTTGTTGAACCCCTCCCTGGCAAATTCTCCCATGCCCATTATGTTCGTCCCCAATTTGGGCTACGGTTCCACTGGTGACAGTAGCTCTTATCTGTCTAGTTTGCGCTTGTCATTCTGTGTGGTAAGAAGAATCTCCATAACCACAGCCTAAATTATGTGATCAAACTCGGGCCTCCAGTAGAACTCTCATAGACCAGCCTTGATCAGATGGCTCCCAGGATGGCCTTCGTGAACCAAGTTAATAACCTTGCTAATTTCAGCTGGAGCTGTCCACTTACCATTCCTGCACAACTATTCCTTCAGAATGCAAAGTTCCTCCCTTACCACACATTTGTTTCACCACACCTTACAAACAATTGTATGCAGTTCAATCTCTTGTCACAATTTCATTTACCTTGAAGAAAACATAATATATCTCCATCTCCAGGTCCACTGCTTTCACAGTAGCCTATTGACTAACCTTCCGAACTGGTCTCGTCTTGTTGACCACTTCAATTCCATCAATATGCTGCCTTGTTCTCAGTCCCTGGCAAATACTCCATAATAAAATTAAACTCTGCTACACTCTGCAGCCACATACTAATTTCCCTACCCTTGCTGAAAAACACATTCACAAGAGAGCCATAGCTCCTGACTTTGAATGGCATGCCTCAAAAAGAAAAATGTAACTCCATGAATGGCTCAAGTACATGTCAATGTGTCTTGTTCATTCATGGAGTAGTTACCCTCAGTTCCGTACTGTCATCACCATCTGCCACCTGAACCCACACTGTTTCCAGCTCACATTAGCTGGTTCCTATTTTCAATACCATGTTTTTGTTGGTGTCAAACACAGCCAGGGTAGGCATTTTTCTTGCCTCTTACTGAACAACCTCAAACTACCCCCTGATAATACGTTTGACAACTCAGATTTCACACCTTTCTTGATCAAGACCCTAATGGGATCCACTAAACATGCTTAACGTTTTAGATTTGAGTAGTACTCCGGCAATTGTAGGGATGAACACTGCTTATCCCTTCATCTGAGATGCTGTTTCCTAAATATGATGGAATGCCTATACAAAATATATATTTCTCCCTTTACTGTAAGCTTACTTTTCTAAGGTCTCCAACATCTCCAAGGCCATGTCCTCTTCTGTATTTTTTCCATAGGGATAGATCAGACAATTTTCCTGGAAGGAAACTGCACTCTACCCCTTCTCTGAAAATATGCCACGGCTGGCGTAAGACATTTGGATAGAGCGGAAAGCCCCAAGGAATCAGACTGTCAACGTCCTGAAGTCTTCCTGCAATAACTCTTGATGATATTCAGGTGATGGGTCAATCACACTAAACATCTGTGCTTCCCTTAAGGTTGTCAACTCTTCTTTTTAAAAAATTTATTTTAACCTAGAAGAAGCAAGTACACCACAATAGTTATGCATAAGTACAGCAAGTGTTTACTATGTAGTCCAACCCTGGGCATCCTCTCTCCTGATATTATAATATATTCCCATTGTGATGTAAGTCAAATGCAGTATAGCTGGTCTTCTCGGACTCTCCCTGTAGACATTCTGTTTGCCCCAGATCCTTTCCCACTTTTTGGGGAAGGCCCTCTTTTCTTAAACCACCCCTTCGGCCACCATACACCAGTCCATGTCTCTTTTCCAGTCTGAGGCATGGAGAGGATTCTGCCCCCGATAGGCTGGCTATATTACATTTAGTGATCACCATGCCCAAGGTTACCAATATTTGCTCCATGCGACTCAATTTATCCTCTAGTTTTGATGATTCCGGAAGGACCTTACCCTGGAGATCGCTACCCGAAGAGCATGCCAAACGTGCAGATAACGGAAGGTCTTTGTAGTTGCAAGCTCATGGCTTGGCAGTTGGGGCTGGGCTGTTCACAGGAGGCACAGGGTCAAGGCTGATTTGTATATGGCCATGTCTGAACTGGGGTGATGTGGTGAGCAAAAAAACGATGGATTTAGGCCCAGATCTCTGTTCTGGGGTGAATGTATGACATTGTTCTGCATTCTGTCCATCAACTGTTGTTTCTCCAGTGTTGGACAAGACTCTTCAGGGAGCATTGCATGTTATTAGCGTGGAACAGCACAGGATTAGTGGTAACCTAAATCCCAAGATAGCTGAATCCATCCGTCACTGTACGTGCCCCACAGTCGAGTGGTGGACTTGGTGTCTTACCACGGAGAACATACACCATGGATTTGGACCAGTTAATAGTGTATCCAGAATATTTACCAAAGTTGGTGAAGATAACTAATATTTTGTGGATGGAGGATTACGGAGCAGCGATGTACTGCAGGATTCATCTGCAAAGAGTTATATGCGATCATCCTACTCCTCCATCCAACGCAAGCCGCAAATCAACGGGTCCATCTGAATCCAAACTGGCAAAGTTTCAAGAAACAGAGCAAAAATATGTTGAGGACATCCCTGCCTAGTCCTGCGTTAGAGGGGGAATACCTGGGAAGTCCATACAATTACAACCACCTGAGCCAGGGGTTTAGAATGGTAAGTCTCAGCCAGGACAGAAACTTGAGACATATGCCTATTTGTTCTAACACAGTAAATAGACATGGCCATTCAATCACATCTATTCCTGCCAATTCGAGCAAGCACTCCATGGAGTCGCAGCAACTCATGGTCCCCATTTCTGCCTGGCACATAGCTAAATTGATCAGGATGCACCAATTTAGTTATTATTTGAGTAAGTTGGGATGCCAAAAGCTTGGCTAGGATTTTTGGTTCTGTGTTGACAAGCCAGATAGGTCTGTAGGAGGTGCACTTTTCTGCTGGCCTACCCTGTTTGAGTATTACTACTTTTGAGCTCAATTGCTGGTCCTTTGAGAGTAACATTTTCCGGCTTTCCGTATTCATCCCTAACAATTTAGGTACTATAGTAGAGGCAGAGATTTTATTAATCCTTTTTGGGAGACCAGTGGGTCCCATCGCCTTGCCCGATTGTATATTTTCGAATCGCCAGCACGACTTCCTTTTACATGCGATTGCTCTGCATGAGAGTTCTGTCCTCTGAGGAGAGAGTTAAAAGGTGTAAATCAGTTAAGAGTTTGTGAGAGTCTTCCGTGATGCTCTTACCTACTGGAGAGTAAAGATGGGTAAAGTAGGTCGCTAAAGCGTTGTCAATAGCTTGTGGATCTCTGTTACTTTCCTCCTTCACAGTAATTTTCGGTTACCCAGCGACTTGCCTTTTTGCGTCTGTTAAACCATACAAGCAGTTTACCTGCTTTGTTTTCCATTTCATACACACAATGCTGCAATGCACGATGCCTGGCTTTAGCTGCCTCTGTCACTAGATCACTGTGTTCTCTCTGCTTGAGACTCGGACTGTGTCTGGTGTCCCACGTCTCGTCCACTACCAGATTAGCCTGAAGGTCTATAATGTCGCATTCAACCTTAACTACCGTTACCCTTTTTTCTTTTTTGTGCCCAATTATCGGGTGTGTTTGTCTCTTGATGATGGTTTTATAAGTCTCCTAAAGTATTTGAGGAGATTTCAGCAATGACGCATTTTCTTTGAAATATTGTGCTGTCTTTTACCAGTCCCTTATGTATACCTGAGATATTAAGATACCAGGAATTTAGTGTAATGGCCCTTCCAGTCGTGGCTTATCTAGACTGTAGATCGCTCATACTGGGGAGTGATCAGAAACCCCCCTCGCTAAGTAGTGTACATCACGAAAGTGAGGGATACAGTGGGCTAATGTTAATATAAAGTCTGTGCTACCATTGGCCCCGGAGTGGAAGTATAAAATTGTGCAGTAGAGTTATGTGTCCTCCAATTGTCAACTATACCTAGGGTTGAGAGGAAGTCAGCTAAGTGGGGGCAGGATAGTGTCATAGAAATCTCCCCTCATAAGGAGGTCTCTCACAGGCAGTCCTAGCAAAAGCTTACCCAAGTCTGAAAAGGTGATGCTGTGCATGGCTGGTAGATCAAAAACTGAAAGGCTATTGAGTGTTTGGGCTCCCACGTTCTGGTAAAGGCTGTGTATCTTTATTAGGAAGAATAACAGTTTCTACAAGAGTAGTATTCGTTGGAAGAATGATTGTTAAACTGGACAAGATGGCAGCCAGGTAAGGAGCTCCGGTCGGGAGCTCCCTGGCCAGGGATTTCCTTTTTGGCACTGGTCCCCTGGAATCTACCACCCTTGCGCCTTTGTTTGCTCACCTGAAGTTCTTATGGACTGCGGACATTCGGCTCTCCAATTCCTGCGACCCAGTTTGAGATCTTCCAATGAACCTGGAGTAGTGTGCTGACCACGGAGCATCGATGAATGTGGCTGATGCCCTGTGGAGCTGTTTAGGCAGCTATAGAGGAGATTGGCTCTGGCTCTCCCCCTCAGCAGTCACCTACCCAGCCGGACATTGGAAATGGTTTGTCCTCGTCTCTCCGCTGTGTTTTCCTCTCCTTCCCAGCCTACTGATGAGTTGCCAAAGATCTGCTGGCAGCGGAGTCATTTCAGCGGCCAATGACTGGTGTGGTGTCCCTGGGGTCCGTGGGAGGGGGGGGGGATCGGCTGGGGATCTTCCCTCCTGGCCTTCCCCTACCCTCCGGGCTTTGCTGCTGTTGCCTGTCCTCTTGCACAGATGCTTCTCCCGGTCGGGGTTCAGCAGCCGCGAGTACTGTGGCGCTGCTGACCAGTGCCCCCAAGCTTGTTTTGCTTCTTGAGGTTTGGGGAGGCGCGCCCTCCTGGTCCCTGCTGCTGCCTCCATCTCTCTGGGGCTGTTGCCTGGCACCCGAATCCGACTTTACCATGTCTTTGCGGCATTCTGAATGGTGATGCTGCTGCCCCTGGAACCCCGGGTGTGTGTACGTCGACGACCCGCTTTGGGATTGCCGGTGTCCTGCACTCATCCCTCTGTGGTCATGTTGCTGCTTCCCCTATCCGACCCTGCGTGAAGCCTCCGAGTCTGCTGCCTTGGTGTTTTCGTGTTGGATTTTTGTGTGTTCCGCCATTTAGGGCCGATGCTGTCAGTTCCCATGGCCTTGGTCCTCCATCTTGGCGGTTTCGACCTATCCTCATTATTGCTGGACTGCTCCTTGTTTGCCTGTCTGTTCTTTTCCTCAAGTACCCCCTCCACCCCCCAACCCCTCCTTTTGGTCTCCTACTCCCCTCACATTGTATACTATCACTGATTCACGAGATCTTTGATGGTTGGTCCCCAGCCGGTTTGTATATCTTTTACTCTGACTGCTTTTTAAGTACTTTCCGTCTTGCCGGTCTGCCTGACCCGATTATGCATTCCTTACCCCTTTTTACCATTCCCCCCTACCTTCTGATACCCATTTGACGATGTGTCTTGGCTATGCTATGCGCTAATAACCCATGTTATTGTGTATTCACTGTTTTTCTTCTATGTTATGCTTGGCTCCTGTAACTGATGTAATTTTGTAACTTACTGATCCTCATGTAAAGCACTCGGATACCTCCTGGTCTAGCCAGTGCTATATAAAACCCTGCAAATAAATGAATATTCTTCTCCCTTAAATGACCCATTAAATTCAACCTCCATAAAAAGCCCCTACCCTGCTCCAAAGAAAGTAAAACAGTGACTATGCTTAACAATAGAATTTGATTATTATTTTGCCAGCTTTTCAGTTTTTAACTTTTTAGGGCTCGCCTGCTGTGCGCATGTGCACAGCTGGCAAGCTCTATAGGGGCTTACCCAGTGTTTAACCACCACTGGCGATTCCTGGCAGTGCACGAAGCGCGTGCACAATGCCACCAGCCGCCTGCCTCGCATTACCACATAAAAAGCAGCCCTCCCAGCGCATTTGTCACCCCTTAATTATTCACGGCCTGCCGGCCGTACTTCCAGTTTAGTCTCCTTTTATAACTTGTTTAACTTGTTGTATTTTGCTGACTTGGTTCCGATGATCAAAAGAAACTTTGAGAAAGCTTTTCCAACTAGAGGAACGAATGGAATGTACCGGGAAGCTGCAGTTTGTTGCTCGACATAGAGGTTATGTATGTGGGAGGAGGTCGCGCAAGAGACTTTGATTTTGCACTTCAGAATGAGAAACTTCCTGACCCATTTTCTTTCTCATGATTGTAGACTCATGGTATGTAACAAAGATGTCTGCACATAATAAGGAAGTTATGTAACTTATCTGAAATCTTTCAATCAGTTTCTTTTTTCCGACACGAAAATACATTAGATAGCAAGGTTATGGACAGAGTGGTATCTGTTACCCTCTTTCAAAGGGGTTGGCTGGGTGATTGATGGTATGTTTGTTTAAACTCCCTGCCATCGGTTGATATTTAGTTCTCTAATGAGGCGCTTTAAATTCCAGTATGTGTGGTAACTCCTTTCACTGCACATACGTGAATGATGCGTTTTGGTGCAAACCACACACCCACAATTTTTCCCAGGTACTTTTCGGCAGGTCAAACCTGCCAAATGAAATTGCGAGGAAAATGCAGAGACCTGTTGGTTTTGGTGCTCCGAGTCTCAAAATCTACTTGTTACGCCTCGGGGAAAGACCTAGAGTAGATGACCATTATTATACCAAATAAATGCTAAACATATTGCCACAAGATTTTATTGGGTTCGATAATTATGGCTTCCGACAGCAGGGCACTTGTAATGAGCGCCTAAGGTCCTCCCATGCCTTGAGCCGTGTATTGTTTTGATGAGATGATATCATAGTACATGGCTCAATAGTATTGTTGTTTAGGAAATCAAGGTTGGTGGAATGTCTGCTATACATTTTCTGCCTTATTATTCGGATTTCGAGGCAAGCACTGAGTCTCGGACTGCAGACCTCTTGCTGGCTCCTGCTCATAAATTCAAGAGGTTGGGCAAGAGATAAGAGTCAGGCCGTACATTCACCATATTTATCCTGTAGACTGCCTCTGCTTGGAATTAAGTGATAAATGTGGATATCTACCTGTGCATTTTGAATGGTGCTCGTCTTCAGCCAAGTGTACAGGTGCATAAACAAGGTTTATCAACTAACTTCAGAATGAGAGATGGGTATTAAATCCGGAGTGGAGCGGTGCCTCGGCCACCAAAGTGTTGCCAAAAGAGAGAAACGTCTTGGGCAGTCTTCTTTACTGCTGCCTGTCTCTTACTCACTCCGCCTGCCTAACCAGTAAGGCTTACCCCAACAGCCTCTTCCATTTTGCATCACAGCTCCATCCACCACACAGCTCCACCGATGCACCCACCACACAGCTCCACCGATGCACCCACCACACAGCTCCACCGATGCACCCACCACACAGCTCCACCGATGCACCCACCACACAGCTCCACCGATGCACCCACCACACAGCTCCACCGATGCACCCACCACACAGCTCCACCGAGGCACCCACCACACAGCTCCACCGAGGCACCCACCATACAGCTCCACCAAGGCACCCACCACACAGCTCCACCCACCACACAGCTCCACCGAGGCACCCACCACACAGCTCCACCGAGGCACCCACCACACAGCTCCACCGAGGCACCCACCACACAGCTCCACCGATGCAGCCACCACACAGCTCCACCGATGCACCCACTACACAGCTCCACCGACACAGCTCCACCGATGCACCCACCACAGAGCTCCACAGATGCCCCCACCACAGAACTCCACAGATGCCCCCACCACAGAGCTCCACAGATGCCCCCACCACACAGCTCCACAGATGCACTCGCCACACAGCTCCACAGATGCACCCACCACACAGCTCCACCGATGCACCCACCACACAGCTCCACCGATGCACCCACCACACAGCTCCACCGATGCACCCACCACACAGCTCCACCGATGCACCCACCACACAGCTCCGCCGATGCACCCACCACACAGCTCCGCCGATGCACCCACCACACAGCTCCGCCGATGCACACAGCTCCGCCGATGCACCCACCACACAGCTCCGCCGATGCACCCACCACACAGCTCCGCCGATGCACCCACCACACAGCTCCGCCGATGCACCCACCACACAGCTCCGCCGATGCACCCACCACACAGCTCCACCGATGCACCCACCACACAGCTCCGCCGATGCACCCACCACACAGCTCCGCCGATGCACCCACCACACAGCTCCGCCGATGCACCCACCATACAGCTCCACCGACACAGCTCCACCGATGCCCCCACCACACAGCTCCACAGATGCCCCCACCACACAGCTCCGCCGATGCACCCACCACACAGCTCCGCCGATGCACCCACCACACAGCTCCGCCGATGCACCCACCACACAGCTCCGCCGATGCAGCCACCACACAGCTCCGCCGATGCACCCACCACACAGCTCCGCTGATGCTCCACCGATGCACCCCCCAAACTGCTCCACCGATGCACACACCACTCAGCGCAACCACAGCATCACTCAGCGCAACTACAGCATCACTCAGCGCAACTACAGCATCACTCAGCGCAACCACAGCATCACTGGTTCAAATATGTTCTTTCAATGTTTCAAGCTGTTTTCAAGCTTTCACGCTTTATTACAAATCACAAAAAGATGTTAATATTTCACTTCTGTTCTTGAATTTTCGTCACAATAAAAAACACTGAACATAATCTTCACAAAAGTTATTTACAAAAGTTTAAGCTATTGCCATTACAAATTAAATAAATTATTTAAGTATTATTTTTAAAAATTAAAAGCCATTGTTATTTGTAATATCAATACATCTAAGTCACGTAAATACAAAACGTGTTGCATTACAAATGCTATAGGTGTCACATTTGCGAAAGTTATAACTATTGGCATTGTAAATGACAAAGCTATTAATTTAGCTATTTAAAAAAAAAACACATAAATAAAAAAAAATTCATTTATAAGACCAATAGCTCAAACTTTCCTAATGCGAGCCCTATTGCATTTCCAATGCTTGTTTGCTGATGGGTTTTACCCAAAGGGTTTGGTTTTGGTTTGTATTGTTATGGTTTGAGCCGGAGACTGGGCACCTATAATCAGATTACGCTACCTAGAATGTGGCAGGGTGGAAAGTACTAGAGCATTGTCAATAGTTGGGAGAAACAACTTTCCTGCCTGGTCCTTTTGGTTGTTGAACTTCAATTGAACCAATAATCTCAACCGGGCAGGTCCGTGCCATTTCAAAAAGGACCGTGACGAAATCGAATCAAGGTACTTCATTCAAAATGTGTTGGGTAAGATTCTTATATAGATCAATCTGGTCCCACACATTGCAGTTCTCACAGCCAGACCGATTTAGAGTAAGTATAACTATCCCAACAGTACAGGCAGTTTCAAAACTTACTTTTCATTCTACCCACTGTTGTGGAGTGGATGGAACAAATCCTAACCTACTTGGCCTCCCAGTGAACAGCAAAAGTGACGCAAAGTACACAAGTCATCTGCAACATTACCTTGCATCATGAAGGTATTTGTGGAGCAACAAGTCAAGGGAGAATCTCTATGGCACTGCGGAAGACAAGTGACTTAATACCTGGCTGATGCAACTGCTATCTTAAGACCATTGTAAAAGTTCAGATCGAGAGGTCATTTGAGTTGTGTTCACATCTAGTTATTTTAGTTTTTTAGTTGTGGATGTTAATTACTTAGTTCAGCTCTAGTTTTATCTCCGCTGTAGTATTAGTAGTAACATAGTTGCGGCTTGTATGTAACAGACTCCTTTGTCCCTCTTAGAGGAGGACCAACTTATTCACCATGAAAACGTTGGGAAACAATATTTGATTCCTATTTAATTCCAGCTGGGTAGAAATAAATACACAAAAACCGGCTCTGTATTCTTGGGCTAAAACATCATGAACATCCCCCAGACCTCTTATTGGTGAGAATACTTCAAGTACTAGCTGCACATTGCTGTACTATCAGGGTGTTCCTATCCCTTTAAAAAAAAATCTGTCTATTTCCTCCAGGAACTATACTGTGAATGTTTGTCACTTCCCACAATTTCTCCTGTCCAACCACCAAAAAGGTGTGTGAAAATTGTAGAGGCACCTCATGGAATCACCCTCCAGGGAGCTACCGATAGGTTCTTATCAGTATGCTCCACTTATCATTGGCAGCCTCCACACCATGAAAAAAAAATGTAAAATTGTGCACAACTTAATTGAAACAAAAATTTGTGAAAAACCTGAAGGGTGTACAGTTGGGATTGGGGAAGCGGCGTGCACATGTTGAGAAAACAGACAGCTGCCTGGGGTGAGCGTGTGAGCCCACTGGCAGGAGGCAGTGAGTATCCTGTGGCCCTGGTGCCTCGCCTTTTCACCCAACACCCATTCAGGCACTGATTGGCGGCATTGGCAGGCGGAGCTCCCACCAAAAGAAATTAGAAAAGTACACGCGTCCAAAGAGGCCAGAATCTTTGGATGGGTCCCAAGAAGAACACCCGCCCACTGCGCCATCAACAATTAAAGAGACACCCATGACCCTACACAACATCGTGGCAGTGATTCAAGACGTACGAGCGGTGCTAGAAGCACAATTTAACTCAACCATGACTGAGGTTTCATTGAGAGCAGATCTCCATAACATGAACACGAGAGTCAAAGAAATTGAGGATTCAAATGTCTCTACACTATGATATAGAGGCCCTGAAGGCCCTGTGAGGAGTTGCAGGCTGAAAGTGAAATCATGGAGGCCCGATTGGAAGACTATAAAGGTAGATCACGACTCATTGTGGGCATATTAGGGGTCCCGGAATAGGCAGATGGGGGAGGCAGAGGACCGATTTTTTGAAGATAGTATTCTCAAGAAACTGTAACCTTGCGGCCTCTCTAAATATTTTTCACTGGAGCAGACTCATTGTGTTACGGGCGAATGCTCCAAACCAGGGTCTTCCTCTCACCCCATTATTGCCTGTATTTTCTATTTTCGGAAATGTGATGTAGTATTCCAGACTGCTTGCAGTGCTCCTCCAGTGACCTTCGAAAATGCAACACTAACTTTCTTCCTCGATTTCACACTTAAAATCCAGAGGCATCTTTGCAGTTTTCCGGAAGTTAAAAGCGTGTTAAGAGACAAAGCAGTGAAATATTCGATGATTTTTACTGCAAAGTTGTGAGTGGAGTCCAATGGAGAGAACTGGTTATTCTCACCCAGGAGGAAGCCTGGGAATGGCTTGATCAAAGGGGGACGATATGGGGCAATGGCTCCGAAAAACGATGGAGGTGGCGAGGATAACGCTCCGAGGTCAGCTGGGCAGACGGCTAGAGACTTGGACCAGGAAAAAAAGGAATCACC
The DNA here is from genome assembly GCF_964263255.1 of Lissotriton vulgaris. NCBI lineage: Eukaryota > Metazoa > Chordata > Amphibia > Caudata > Salamandridae > Lissotriton > Lissotriton vulgaris. The sequence continues at coordinate 479,784,069 of NC_141691.1, forward strand.
TCAGCGACAAGCTCCATGAATACTTGTAATACTCGTCTCAATAGCGAACACCGACATTAGACACTGCAAATTCAGTTGAGGACCCTTAGACCGTGCTTGTTACACAACTATATATCAATTTGAGCTACACCATTTACTTAGCAAGCTGGTCCTCCCCATCGGAGGGCCAAAACTGTGACATGGGTCTGGTGAAGGCCGCTATCCCCTAAGTAACCCCTTTAATACACCACAGGTTATTGGTAACACTATATTCCTTGTATGGGGCTCATCGGGTAGCATCTCGGGTGGACCACGCTCTCCTTAGTGTTTTATTTAAGTAGGGGAGACAGGCGCTTTGCAGAGTAGAGTGGTGTGAGGCGACGACCCGCGAACCCCTACCAGGAGGCCGCCCTCTCCCTCGCATACCTTGTCCGGCATCCCCGGGACTGACTACCTGTCATGGAAACGCCGCCACCACGGCAGGAAGCCGAACACCGGCCATCACCAACGAAACCCCGCCCTTCTCTCTTCCACAGGAGCCAACCAGAACGACAGGGCCGGAGGAACCTCATCACGATGACCCCGGAAGTCCCGCCCCAAAGGCAGAGCCAGCACAGGATAAAACCAGGGATTCAACACAACCTGTCGTCGGAGTTTCGTGGCAGGACCCTCTGGCTGGAGACGGAGAAGGAGAACAGACGTGCGAGGACGAAGTGTGGATAGAGGAGTGGTGGAGTCCCTTGGAGGTGGCTGGAGAGCGGCCGTAACTCACTGGAGAGTTACGGCGGACCGCGTGAGTGCCTTTTTGCCTCCTTTAGCCCTACTCATTAGGAGTCCGTGTTAAAGTCCCTGTACATACTCCCTCTCTACATAGTCTCACCGCCCCCTGCACTGTATAATACGTATATATAGCACTTCACTTCAAGAACCCTTCCGCTACTCTCACGCCCGACCCCTGCACCCTCTCTATCTTCCCGTCCTACCTTCCGACCTCCCGGTACCCTCCTTCCCACACTGTCGCTTTCCGCCCCCTCCCTCACTACCCGGGTGACGGTATACAGTTGACTCTCGTTACTTGCTGGACAGAACTAACGGTCCCTTGTTTTTCCTCTCTCTTCCGGTCCTCCTGGGAGCCTCCCCGTCATCGGAATCTTCCCCGGACCATCGGTGGACGCCGAGTACGAGAGAAGCATCAACCCAGAGTCCATCGCCTGGAGCCACACCTTCCGCCTGTTGGAATTATTTGTACTGTACAACGGTAATAAAAAGCCAGCTATTGCCCACTACATACGGCCTCCTCGCCTGCTTTTCCGGCCCGCTACACCCACTCTACCACATCTGGTGTCAGAAGTGGGATCTGCTGGAGGTATGGAGGCCGTAGTGAAGAAAATGGCGGAGTCCCAAGAACAATTCGGGAAACTTATGGAGCAGTTCCTGAAAACTGCCGAAGACGACAGAGGGCAGCTCCACGATGTCCTGAAGGGTCAGGGGGTGACCCATGAACAGACTATGACAAAGCTAACAGACGCTCTGGGTCAACAAAGACCGATGACCTGTCTCCCCTCTGTAGTTCTTCAAAAGTATGTACCCGGAGAAGACCCGGACTACTTTTTCACAAACTTTGAGCGGATAGCCCAAGCCGCTAACTGGCCTGCTGATCGTTGGGGACAGTATCTAGGTCCGCTCCTCACCGGTGACCTCCAAGCAGCCTACCAACAGGCCAATATCCAGGGTAATACGCCCTATGCTGACATTAAGAGATGTATATTAGAACGCCTTGGCATTGACGATGATACCTACAGGGTGAAACTACGCCAGGCCAAGGAAAAACCCCAAGAGAACCCCAGAGCTCTCTCTTTCCGGATCCGGGACCTCGCAAACCGGTGGTTGCGCCCGGACACCTCTACCAAGGACAATATTCTAGAAAAGATATATCTGGAACAATTCCTTAACTCATTACACCCGGCCACCCAGCGCTGGGTGAGGCAGCACTCCAGACTCACGCTAGAGTCAGCTATAGAGATAGCGTCTGCCTATAGCCGGGCCCAGGAACTTCAGCGGGGTAAGGACGACCACCCGCACAGACCCTTGCCTACTGTGACTACTCGCCTGGTCCGACCTCCCCAGGGACGCCGACCTGAACCAACCCCCCTATTTCCTTCTCCGGTAGTGTTCCGAACACCCTCTCCTGGTCCCCAGTGCTATTCCTGTGGAGGATTCGGACACATTGCCCGGATGTGCCCGCAGAAAGAGGAACCGATGGAGGTCGGCTTTGTCAGGAACTATCTGTGTACCCCTCCTGGGTATTCCCCGCCGCCGTTCTACTGTCCAGTGTCCATCAACGGACAGCCACTGAGGGCCCTCGCCGATACCGGATGCCGGCAGAGCGTCCTTCGACCACAAGACCTCGCACAACCCCTCAACAATCCCACGGGGGTCGTAGCCATCCAATGTGTACATGGCGATACAAAACAATACCCCACGACTCGGGTACGAGTCCAGCACTCCCAAGATCCCGGCACCTCTCTCACCGTGGGTCTGGTACCTGCCCTGCCAGAACAAGCTATCCTAGGGAGCGATTATCCGGGACTACCATCCCTCTTGCAAAAGACTTCCGACTCTCTAACCCAGTGGTGGAAAGAAGCTCCCTATCCTGAATATCCCGATCAAGTACCCGAACCCAAACCCCACAAACCTAGGAGTCAGAAAAGGAGAGAAAAGAAGGAGCACGTCAGCGCTTATCCCGTTATCGTTGAAGAGCACCCCTGGCAGACCGACCGCGAGTTCAGGGCCGCTCAGCAGGAAGATCCTCTCCTACAGGAGGCCTGGGGAAAAGCACTTTATCACGAAGACCCCTTACAAGTAGGTCCTTACTTCTTTAAAAAAAGTGGTTTGCTATACCGAAAAGGGGGGCCCCAACAGAATGCACAGTTGCTTATCCCCGGCCCCTTCCAAGACAAAGTCCTTTTTCTGGCACACAGCCATCTCCTGGGAGGTCATTTCGGGGACGAAAAAACAAGCCAAGCCATCTTGGAGAAGTTTTATTGGCCCGGGGTGTATCAAAGGATCAAGACCTACTGTCGTGAATGCGTAGTATGCCAAAAGAACAGTCGACACAGGCCACCCCGGGTCCCTTTACAGCCCCTCCCTGTCATAGATGTGCCCTTCAGCCGCATAGGGATGGATATAATCGGTCCCCTCTTGCCCTCCCGTAGCGGGTGTCGCTATGCGTTGGTCATAGTCGATTATGCCACCCGCTTTCCGGAGGCCATACCTCTCCGCCAACCTACTACCCAAGCTATAGCAAAAGACCTGATCTCCTTGTTTTCTCGGGTTGGATTTCCCCGAGAAATACTCACCGACCAAGGCACACCGTTTGTTTCAGCCCTTATGAAGCGGGTATGTGCGGAGTTGGGAATCAAACAAATCCGGACGTCCGCTTATCACCCGCAAACAGACGGGCTGGTCGAACGATACAACGCGACATTAAAACAGACGCTAAAAAAACTCATAGGCCTAGAAGCAAAGAGATGGGAAGATATGCTCCCTTTGGCCTTATTTGCGATCCGTTGCAAAACCCAGAGCAGCACCGGATACTCCCCTTTTGAATTGCTGTACGGACGACCCCCTCGTACCTTGCTGGACATGGCCCAGGAAGCATGGGAAACTGAACCAGACCGGACCCGTCCGCTCCCTGAATATATGGAAAACCTAAAGACTCACCTGTCTATGATACGGGATATCGTCAGGCAAAATCTAGAGACCGCCCAGGATAACCAAAAGAGACAGTATGACAAGGGCACTCGCAGTCGGGTCTTTTCTGTTAATGACCTGGTTCTCCTTATGATGCCCTCGTCAGATCATAAGTTAATAGGACAATGGCAAGGACCCTACCCCATCCTTCGGCAGGTGACACCAGTCACATACGAGGTGGAGTTGGATCCCACACGGGGCACCTCCCAAATCTTCCACGTCAACCTGCTGAAAAAATGGGAAGGACCCCGTCCGGTGTTGTCAGGAACCAATAGAAATCTCCAGTTCTCTTTCGATCCTTGTCTTGACCCCGAACTAAACTCCGTACAAATCCAGGAACTACGACATACCTCGGAACCCCTGAAAGACGTCTTCTCTTCCTCCCCCGGTCGAACCACGGTCACTGAACACAAGATAGAAACAGAACCGGGGAAAGTGGTCCGCCTGAGACCTTATAGAGTACCAGAGGCCCGTAGGAGTGTTATCCGACAGGAAGTAGAAGCCATGCAACAAATGGGTATAATTGAGCCCTCCGTCAGCGAGTGGAACTCTCCTATTGTTTTGGTACCGAAGCCCGACGGCTCGGTCCGTTTTTGCATCGACTTCCGGGAGGTTAATAAGGTCTCTAACTTCGACACCTACCCCTTGCCCCGGGTCGATGAAATGATCGAAAGAATAGGCCAGGCCAAATTCATCTCCACTCTCGATCTCTGCAAGTGGTACTGGCAGATACCCCTCCGCGAACAAGACAGAAAGAAGACTGCCTTTTCTACCCCTGATGGGTTGTACCAATTCCTCGTCATGCCCTTTGGACTTCATGGCGCCCCCGCCACTTTCCAACGGGCTATGAATCACGTCTTGAGACCCCATGGCCCTTACGCAGGCGCCTATCTAGATGACATCGTCATCTTTAGCGACAGCTGGCCCCAACACTTAAGACACCTTTCCAGTGTCATCACCTCCTTAGGGTCATACGGATTCGCCATCAATCCAGCCAAAACTACATTGGCGGCGAAAACGGTGAAATACCTGGGATATCTTCTGGGGGACGGCCTGATAAGACCCCAAGACAGCAAAACTGCGGCCATCCGATCCCTTCCGTTTCCCCAAACAAAGAAGGATCTCCGAGCCTTCCTGGGTCTCCTGGGGTATTATAGGCGCTTTGTGCCCAATTTTTCCCAACAAGCAGCAGCCCTTATGGACCTGCTTAAAAAATCAAACCGCTCTGATGAGATGCTCCGGAATCCCTCCTCTGAAGCCTGGCGGGCGTTTACCGACCTTAAAAGCGCCTTGACCTCCGGTCCGGTGTTGGTACCCCCAAATTATTCGGTCCCTTTCATCCTACAAACGGATGCGTCAGACTATGGGTTAGGGGCCGTGTTATCCCAAAAAGATGCCCTGGGGAACGAGCGTCCCATTCTCTATGTGAGCCGCAAACTATTTCCCCGAGAAAAACAATATGCAGTTGTGGAAAAAGAAGCCTTAGCCATCAAATGGGCAGTGGAAAGCCTGCGGTACTACCTAGAGGGTAGAGATTTTATCCTCTACACAGACCACGCCCCTCTGGAGTGGATGGCTCGAAACAAAGGGCAAAATGACCGGGTCCTACGGTGGTTTTTGTCTCTCCAACCCTTTCATTTTCAAACCAAACATAGAAAGGGCTCCGACCAAGGTAATGCGGATTTCCTGTCCCGGTACCCACATTCGCCCTCCGCTACAAGAAGGACAGCTAGGGGAAGGGGATGTGAGGCGACGACCCGCGAACCCCTACCAGGAGGCCGCCCTCTCCCTCGCATACCTTGTCCGGCACCCCCGGGACTGACTACCCGTCATGGAAACGCCGCCACCACGGCAGGAAGCCGAACACCGGCCATCACCAACGAAACCCCGCCCTTCTCTCTTCCACAGGAGCCAACCAGAACGACAGGGCTGGAGGAACCTCATCATGATGACCCCGGAAGTCCCGCCCCAAAGGCAGAGCCAGCACAGGATAAAACCAGGGATTCAACACAACCTGTCGTCGGAGTTTCGTGGCAGGACCCTCTGGCTGGAGACGGAGAAGGAGAACAGACGTGCGAGGACGAAGTGTGGACAGAGGAGTGGTGGAGTCCCTTGGAGGTGGCTGGAGAGCGGCCGTAACTCACTGGAGAGTTACGGCGGACCGCGTGAGTGCCTTTTTGCCTCCTTTAGCCCTACTCATTAGGAGTCCGTGTTAAAGTCCCTGTACA